>NC_090649.1:87158826-87758826 GCF_040937935.1 Hyperolius riggenbachi | reverse complement strand
CTGGCTGATGGGTGGCAGTGACAGGGGGTGATTGACGGGTGATTGATGGGTGATTGACAGGTGATTGACAGGTGATTGACAGGTGATCAGGGGGATAGATGCATACAGTAAACAGGGGGGGTGGTCTGGGGGGGGGGTCTGGGGAGAATCTGAGGGGTGGGGGGTGATCAGGAGGGGGCAGGGAGCAGGGTGGGGGATAAAAAAAAAAATAGCGTTGACAGATAGTGACAGGGAGTGATTGATGGGTGATTAGGGGGGTGATTGGGTGCAAACAGGGGTCTGGGGGGTGGGCAGGGGGGGGTCTGATGGGTGCTGTGGGCGATCTGGGGCAGGGGGGGGGGGAAAATCAGTGTGCTTGGTGCAGACTAGGGTGGCTGCAGCCTGCCCTGGTGGTCCCTCGGACACTGGGACCACCAGGGCAGGAGGCAGCCTGTATAATACACTTTGTAAACATTACAAAGTGTATTATACACTTTGTATGCGGCGATCGCAGGGTTAACATCCCGCCGGCGCTTCCGTATGGCCGGCGGGATGTTGCGGCGGGTGAGCGGCGCCAGGCGGAGGCGGAGGATCGCGTCACTGATGACGCGATCGCTCCGCCCATGCCCCTACAAGGACCGCCGCCAATTGTCAATACGGCGGTCCTTGCGGGGTGCACTTCCCGGCCGCCAATTGTACATACGGCGGTCGGGAAGTGGTTAAAGAGGAACTTCAGCCTAAACAAACATACTGTCATTAAGTTACATTAGTTATGTTAATTAAAATAGATAGGTAATATAATATCTTACCCACCCTGTTTTAAAAACACAGGCAAATGTATGTGATTTCGTGGGGGCAGCCATATTTTTGGTGGAAAGGAGGTGACAGGGAGCAGGAGACACAGTTCCATCTGTCCTATGTCCTGATCACCCCTCCCAGCTGCACGCACTAGGCAACGAGAACAACATCAGAAATCCCATCATGCTTTGCACAGCATCAGGGGAAAAAATGTCCGGGCAGATTTTTTGATGGGGTGGAACTTAGCTTCTATGCAGCTAAAAATGAGACTTGGGCAAGAAAAACAAAGTTTTGATACTGTGAAACTGTTAAAGAATCACCAAGCCTTTTCAGTGCTGCTGAGTAGATATTTAGTCTGGAGGTTCACTTTAAGGTATTTAATGGACTAATTAGAAACGTAATGCATACACATTTTTTTTTAAGTAGCATTTTTTGCAAAAAATGTTTCCCAAATTCCCTGATGTAGCAGTTAGTTGATGCTAACTTCCTCTCCACCACACTCCAAGACTCTGTTCACCGTTTCTCTGACCTCCTCCCTCCTCTACTCTACATATAGCTAAAATAAATCATTCAGTACAGATGACCATAACTAATAAAACTCACAAGCAATACTAAAAGTTCTTGCATGTTTTCTGGTTCTCTCAGTTACAGCATTCATCACTAAAGAGTGAAGAGATTTATTTAGGAAAGGGTTCTTTACAGTAAGCATGTTTAATATGTGAAATGCATTGCCACAGCAAGTAGTTATAGCAAATTCTATATCTGCGTTTAAAGGGGGCTTAGATGCTTTCCATGCGTTGAACGACATCCATGGCTATAATTACTAGGTAATTCCCAGCGGTGTTGATCCAGGGATTTTATCTGATTATTATCTGGAGTCAGGAAGGATTTTTTTCCCTTTTAGGGCTAATTGGACCATGCCTTGTAAGGGTTTTTCACCTTCCTCTGGATCAACAGGGATATGTGAGGGATCGGGCAGGGATGGGTTGAGGCAGAGGCAAGAGAGGCTCTAGCCTCAGGGTGCAGTGTTGGAAGGGGAGCACAACTCACTCAGCTGTCATTCCCCTAATGTGTTTGAAGCAGAGAGAAATAAGAAAAGGGGATACATGGCAGTGACTGCAAGCCAGATAACTAGAGATTAAGGTGTTGGGGGCCGGGGGCGCCTTTTATTCTAATAGCAATCAGTGTGTGACGGCTGGGGTGGGAGGGATGGAGGGGCGCACTTTGGTGTCTCAGCCTTGGGTGCTGGAGGACCTTGTCCCAGCTCTGGGAGCGGGCTGTATTGTACTTTATTTTCTGGTTGAACTCAATGGACGTATGTCAACCCAAATAACTATGTAACTGTAAAGACATTTTATCAGATACAGAAGAATTTAGTTATAGTAAACTATTATAGCTCGGGCTAAAGTAAACTCAGTCCACAGGTCCTAATTGTCCGCCTGTATTTATGTAAAATGTATGACTCATTCTGATATAGTAAACTGCTTAGCCTGGTCCCTTGGAGTTTACTATAAAGAGATTCGACTGTAATATAAAAGATGAAAGTTTATCATCAAAGAGCATGCACTATGCATCGACTTCAACCGCCTAAAGCCATGCCATATGTTTTCACATTACAAATCTGAACCTGGAGTACTGTCTGCCTCTTATGCTGATGCCCTGTCTGCACCGTGTTATTCCAGCATCAGTGTGCTTTACTGCTTAATGTGAATTTAAAGGGGAATCCTTGAGGTAGCTTCTTGCTTTGTTGTTTATATGCATTTTTTTCTTTTTTTGCTGCATCTTTGGAGTAAATTTTTACTATTTGCTCCATCTCTGAACAAGTTTGCAATGGCCATAGCCATGGAGGCTGCCATATTTATTTTCTTTTAATTAATGCACATTGCCTGGCTGTCCTGCTAATCCTCTGCCTCTAAGGCTGGATTGACAGTGGTCAGTTGCATAATGTATGGGTTATAATGAGTGTGAACTGCAATGGACACTGGACAAAGTCTGTATACAAAGCTTGCATGCTGCGAGATAGAAAAATGTGATCCATTACAGCACAGAACTGTGAACAGGCCCATAGCATTGTACGGGCGGTGAGTTGACAAGCAGAATTATTCTGCAATACAAATGAGCATTGTGAACTTGCGCCAATGCATTCAGCAATATACCCTGAACAAGCATGCAGAGGTTTCTGACAAGATTAGCCACATGCTTGTTTCAGGTGTGTGATTCAGACACAACAAATCAGAAAGATCAACAGGACAGCCAGGCAACTGGAATTGTTTAAAAGGAAATAAATATGGCAGGCTCCATATGTCTCTCACATCGGGTTTCTTTTAACATTTGTCTGGGCTGCAGGTTTTACTGTATGTAAACAAGTGGACTTTTCATGTGCAAGTAATAATACTACTTTGATAAAAATGTGACCCTTTATATTATTATGTTGGCTTTGAAGAAGCCAACATAATGTTCTTCAAGTGCAGCTCGTTCTTATTATGTTGGCTTTGAAGAAGCCAACATATTGTTCTTGTTTTTTCCTTTGCTCCTTACGTTCCTTCAATTTTAGGAGTAGAAGCGCCAAACTTTCCACACGTATTTGTCTTATAGCGAAGTAGGTTGCTTGTGCTTTAGTAAGCAATCCCACCGTCCGCGCCCCTGCAGCAGACCCTGGAGGACTTCTTTTTTCGTATTGACTTTGACAGGGAAAATTTTCAAATCGCCACCGCTCGTACAGTTTTTAAGCTACACTACCCAAACTTGTACCACAAATTGTTGGTGTCAGCTCGAATTGAAATATGTATTTTTGGGTAGCACCACAAAGTGGGTGGAGCTACAAAGGCCCAATGAAAATTTAGCAATTTTCTATATGCTACTCCTCCCAGAGTTTATGGAGTATAATTATGAAACTTTACACAATTGGTTAGAGGGCTATAAGGTCTCACGATTTCTAGTTATGTCACTTGATATTTTAAAGCATGTTAATTTAGCAATATTGATATAGGTAGTCCCTGACTTACGAACGCCCAATTTATGAATGACCCACTGATATGAATGTCATGTATTCTGTTGGAACAAGTCACTTTTTTTTTTTTCAAATGGGACTTTTTGTAATTTTTTGATAAAAATCAATAAAAAATGCAAAGAAAAAATGTCTTTTAAACCTGTATAAGCAGGTACAGAGGGCACAGGTGACACAGAGGGGGACACTGGAGGCACAGGGGGGCACAGAGGAGGCACAGGGGACAGAGAAAGCGGTGTTCCGACTTAATAACAGATTCAGGTTAAGAACAAACCCACAGTCTTCCTCGTTAACCGGGGACTACATGTATAATGAATATCAATCAAACATCTGTATATTGAAGAATAGTTACTTATAGCTGGAAATGACATTCACGGTTGTTGTTGAAATGCAAAGTCGCTGTAATAGTGCCCTGCTGATGACATTGGGCAACGGTTTGTAGAATAACGAGTGCCCGAGACATTTTGAAGAATACATACAGTATGGAACAGATGTGATTATCAAGAATGGTTTGGATATGTCACAACATTTAGACAACAAGTTCATGCAGCTACCAGTGTGATGATAATTATGGTAATCTCATCAGCTTTGTGCTAGTCTCATCAGATCATCCTCCATCAACACGGTTCACACAGGCTCTAATTTAGGAATGAATAATTCTGATGACAGGCCCTGGCTTCAGCTGAAAATCATTAGATCTGCCTCATTTTATTTTATTAATCCTCCTCAGGAAAACCATATAAGTGACAGTATTATGAGGTCTGAGGAATGGCTCTTCCACCGTTAATGCTTCTTTCACAACATCACAAGATCCATGAGGCTAACTAGGCCCAGGGTGAGATGCGGGCTATATCCAATTCTGAACTATTTAAAGCACAAGGGTCAGCCATACTATACCAGGGAGAAAAAAACCTATAGAAGTAGATAAAGACTTGTTCTACTTACATAACATGTGTATTGTACTGTCCACGTTTTGATTTCAGTGAATTTTATGTAGTAACTAAAGAGAGACCAGTTCCAGGCCTTTTCCCTATATACTGCCTCTGACTGAAGCCGATCCTGATGTCATTTCCTATCTAAGGGCTCGTTTCCACTATCGCGAATCCGCATGCATCCAACGCATGCGGATTCGCACATGTAATGCAAGTGGATGGGCCTGTTTCCACTGTAGCGTTGTTGAGGTGCGTTTTTTTCAGCGGTGAGAAAACGCACAAAAGAGCCGCAGAATTCGCCTGCGAGTGGAATGCATGCGAATCGCAGGCAATGTATTTAATAGGGAAATCGCATGCTTTTTTTTACGCGATTACGCGTGCGATTCCGCATAGGAACCAAAGTAAATTAACACAGGCAGTGACAAGGTTAAAAACGCATATAGCCTAACCTATGCGAAATCGCATGCGTAATCGCGTAAAATAACACGTAAAAAACCGCACCTGCATGCGATTTCATCAGCGGTGGAATACAGGCGATTCCGCACCGCAATAGTGGAAACGAGCCCTTACTCTTTTTTTTTTTATCCTCTGTCTGAAATGGTATATGCAGAACTACACGGCCATATCTAGTTTGCTTTGTAAAGGTGGCCACCAACCAACCAATCGACCATCCAATTCAATTATTATAATCAAATTGGATGAAAATTGGTGCTGCCAAGTATATGCCCGACCGACAAAGCGACCGATTTCGAGACAGAAATTGGCCGTACGGTCGATCGCACATGCCGGAAGATGTCGGGCTGAAGTTGGTTGGTCGGGTATACGGCGGTCGATTTGCGAACGAGCGACGAGACAACGAAACCACCGCCGCAATGTATAAATGTATGTAGTGTGTGTGCATTTATACATTACCTGTCAGTGTCAGCCTCGACGCGGTTTTTCGTCCATCTCGCCGAGTTCCGCACATACGCTGGCGGCGCATAGCGTCTGACGCTATGCGCCGCTAGCGTGCATGCGGCTGTTACCCGGCGAGATAGACGGACACCCCGCGTAAGCTCCTACAGGACAGGTAATGTATACATGCACACACATTACATGCATTTATACATTTTGAGGGCAGGGGACAGGCGGACGCGGCGGGCTCAGCCGATTCCCTGATGATTTGATGCTGATATCGGACGGGAATCGGCCTGTAGTGTATGGGCAGATTCGACAAGAGACAAATTTATCTCTACTCAGATTCGATTAGAGATAAATTTGTCTCTTGGCCGAATCTGCCTATAATCTTCTAATGTATGGCCACCTTACATAGATTGGATTTAAGCAGCTACTGCAGAGGGTGAGGTGATTTATCTTCAATTTCCTCTCTCTGCCTCCTGTCACACTGAACAGCCCTCAGCCAATCAGCAAGGAGCAGTAATGTGAGAGGGAAAGAAGGGGAGATAAGGCTTCTTTTCTAGCTTCCATCTCCTCGGCAATATACGAAAATAGAGCCAGGCTAAGATAAGATTCATTACAGCAGACATTTGTGATTATATTGGAATCCTGGCAATGCAGGGTCAGAATATAGACTACATAATAAACACAGAGCAGTAGGTACCAGAAATTTGATTTTATGGCCGTCAATCCCTCCTTTAACCACTTAAGGACACAGGCTTACACCCCCCTTACACACCAGGCTATTTTTTTTACAATTCAATGCTCTGCAGCTTCAACAGTTTGCTTCAGAGCCATACAACTTAGCACCTAAATTATTCTTTGCTCCTTTTCTGTCCACCACCTTATTTTATTTTAAATATATGCATCTATAAATGTGTCTAAATCAGGGGTCTCAAACTCAATTTACCTGGGGGCCGCAGGAGGCAAAGTCAGGATGAGGCCGGGCCGCATAAGGGATTTCACAAAAAAAGTCCTCAAATGTCATTATTAACCGTTTTAATTATTTCTTCTGAACATGAAGTGTCCTACCTTATAGTTCGCTTCAGTGCTCCCATTACAAGTAATCCACCCTGTCCACGTCGCAAAACGAGGCCTGCAGAGCCCCCAAATCGCCCGGGAGGGCAATTCGCCAGCATTTCCTGGAAGGGGCAGAGCTTTAAGCTTCAGCTCTGCCCCTCCTGACGTCAATCGCTGCGGATTGCCGCCTCTGCCCGCCCCTCTCACTCTTCCTCCACAGAGAGGGGCGGGGAGAGGTGGCGATCCGTGCGGCAAATGACGTCAGGAGGGGCAGAGCTACAGCTGGAAGCTCTGCCCCTCAGCGCAGTCGTGGATGTTTGCCCAGGGGATTTGGGGGCTCTGCAGCCCTTGTTTAGCAGCGGGGATGCGGCGGATTACTTGGGAGCACTGAGGCGAACTATAAAGTAAAATAGTTCGCTTCCGTCTCTCTTTTGCTGGCGTGGGCCACAAAATATTGTACCGGGGGCCGCAAATGGCCCGCGAGGCGTGGAGTTTGAGACCCCTGGTCTAAATGGAGCTTACCGACGAATCGCCGCATATACCCACTGCTCTCCCATCATTGCAGGCTTCTCTCTCTCTGCCATCGCTATGACGGCAGAGCTCTGTGCAACAGTCAGGAGCCACTTTCATTGGCTCCTGACCTGTCCCTTAATATAAGCCAATGGGATTAGCCCACAGTGGTCACGCAATCAGGAGCCAATTAAATCGGCTCCTGACCGGCTCACAGAGCTCTGCCATCACACACAGCGCAAGGCAAGTCAACTGCCGCGAGGACAGAGTGACAAGATCGGCGGTAGTGGTGGGCCCACGTGGTGGGGAAGCTGAAATCTAAGTCACCTGCAGGAAGCAGATATCAACCAATGTGGTTTGGAAACCGTTAACTTCTCACTTTGCAATGTCCTGATTTACTGTTTTCCCATTTTTACTAAAGTTCCTCTTTAATTTATATTGCCATGGTTTGATTCAGGGACACAAAGTTTTAGAAAGACTGAAATAGAACATTTGTCAGTGAAGTATAACAGATTTACAACACATATGTCGAAAGAAAGAAACAGGGTAGTCAATCCCAGGGGCTAGAATGCCATACTAGAGCCTATCGCTTGTATTTTTTCTTTTTGTTCTTGTTTTATTGATGGAAGCCGTTATTTCCTGGCTTCTCCATACTGCTGGCTGCCAGAAAAATTAACTAATAACAATAACGGAACATATTTCTTTGATGTGAATACTCTGATTACTATTCTGGCAGTTGTCAGTTTATAAGTAGGGCAGTGTGTGCCCTCCTATCTGGACGCAAAGTCCACTCTGCAGTGCCGCCCATTAATCATGCCAGCTTGTTTGGGCTGCAGGGCACATGGCCCACGCTTTCAACCAGACAGCCAAAACGACTCCGTGCGCCATTCCAACTTAAGAAGCAGATGGGAAGATGCGAGCGATAAAAAATGGGAAAACATGATTTATAGACTTTAAAACTGGAACTTGGAGCAAAATAAAATCTAAAACATAAAACAACCAAACACTTCATATAAGGAGTATGTAAATGACAGAATTACAATAAAAATGGACATATAAAAGATGAAGTAAGATTGTTTTTAGTAGGCAGAGAATAGCACTTGGTAATTACCATGGATTATCCTACAGACACAAGAGCGTGATGCATGAATATTCAACGGTTTCAAGATGATTTATTTCACCAACATCTACTTGATTGAAGGATCCTTTCTCATCTCAGACACGTCTGCCATTTTGAGCCTACTTAACAGTTGTTAACGTAAACACTTCCAGTTGCAAAATGAACATCTGCCCAGTCTGACGTAAAAAGCGCAAGCGAGAATGCAAAGAAGTAAATAATGTGATCCAGGACATTTAAACAAAGAAACAAAAGGAACATTGGCCTTCGGCAAACCATAGATGGAGAAGTTGGGACTGCAAGCAACTCCTTATTGTATACTCAGAAACACAAAGGAAAATGGGAGCATCTCAGACTGATTTAGACCAATAATTGCTCAGCAATCAGAGGAAGTTAAATAAATCAGATTTACCTCCTTAATGCATCAAAAGGCTCACTCTCATCAAAACACCAAATTGTCAAGCTATAAATTTTACTACTACCCATATTTTTCGGACGTAAGATGGACCTATGTGTAGTTGACAAAAAAAAGGGAAAACAATGAATCCTGATACGTCCATGGTGCATGGGCGTCTTATGTATTTTTTCCCCAAAATGACTATGTCTCCCTTGTACCTTTGGGGTTCACCTTGTACCTTTTGTGTCTCCCCGTTTCCTCCTCTTTCCCTCTTGTGTCTCCCTCTGTCCTTTCTGAGTCTCAGCGAGTGCAGTGATTGGCCCCAATGATGAAAGTGTGGCCCCGCCCTCGAGACCATCTGCTCCAGTAAAAGAGCAGAATCTGTATTGACAGCACCCCCCCCCCCCCCCGCCTGATTGGCAGAGGGGCTTCTGAAGGCGTGCTCTTACACTAACTACTTCCTCACACACTGCCACTCTGGGATGGAGTGAGCACAGTGGGCAGTAGGGGTCGGCGTATCTGGCAGCAGACTGTTGTATATATGTGGGGTCCTGGTGCTGGTCCATTTTGTGATATTCAGACTCGCATAGTTTTTCCCCAACTTTTGGGGGAGAAAAGGTGTGTCTTATTGTTTATTATTTATCCAAAAAATATGGTATACATAATAGTCGAACTCCTGCACATAGGCGCCCAAATTTCCCTGGAAGCACCACCATAGCTGCTAATTACTTTAGGGCCTATGGCGACAACCAATTTATCAGGAGCACCATCGCGCCAAATTTACCTAGCCTGCTCCTGCTTCTATCATTCATCAATGGGATTTGGGATCCCCACTCTACAGCTTCTGTGTATTTGCAGAAACGGCACCAGTTTTAAAGATTTTGGGATGTGCCCTTTTTATTGACATTCAGGCATGGTCACGTTTCCACGAAATTTGACACAACCGGTACAGCTATTCTAGAGCTTGAATTATTGTGGTGGGTCTGGTGTGAATGCAGTTTACGTGGCAGCTGGCTCATCAGTTGATGACTGCATAACGCTTTGTATTTTGGTGATACTAGAATATCTGATAACTGAAATAAAATGTATTTAAAGAGGAACTCCAGTGAAAATAATGTAATAAAAAAGGGCTTCATTTTTACAATAATTATGTATAAATGATTTAGTCAGTGTTTACTCATTGTAAAATCTTTCCTCTCCCCAATTTACATTCTGACATTTATTACATGGAGACATTTTTACTGTGGGCAGGTTATGTAGTTGCAGCTAGCTGTTTTGGCAGTTGGAGACAGCTGTAAACAGCTATTTCCCACAATGTAACAAGGTTTACAGACAGGAAACTGCCAACAGTACTTCGGTCCTCAGAGCTTCTTGTGGGAGGGGTTTCACCACAATATCAGTCATACAGCGCCCCCTGATGGTCTGTTTGTGAAAAGCAATAGATTTCTCATTTAAAAGGGGGTATCAACTACTGAATGGGATAAAGTTAAATTCTTGGTTGGAGTTTCTCTTTAAGTGCAGTTAAGCGCTGAACAAACGGAGCTCATTTCACTGGTTTAAAACATTAGACTTGGGCTCATTACAACTTTATTAAGTAATGAAACCTGAACAGAAACAGCCAAATGAAAGCTAAACTTTCAGTCTCCCACAACCTTCCCTGTGGACTTCTTGTATTACAGCGAGATGTCTCCTTGTGTTCCTCTACTTGTGCTTCCTCGCTTTCACTGTTCTCTTCCCAAATAATATGTTTTAACTCTAATCTAAATTGTGGCCAAAAATCTACACTGTACCTAGGCAGGGTGCATGCAAAATGGGAGCCAGAAATACCCGCTAGTATAATATTGGTAAGCAGTTCCAGTAGTAGAATATCAGCATATGTACTGATATCTTACTATCGCTAAACCTAGCCCTGGTCTTACAGGAGTCCTCCCTCAACCAATGTCTAACCCTAAGTAACCCCCTCCCACCAATACCCAACCCTAACCAATCCCCCCACCAATGTCTAACCATAACCAGCCTTCCCACTGATGCTTAACCCTAAAGGACCCTCCCACTGATGCCTAACACCAATGCCTAATCATAACAAGTCCCCCCCCCAATTGATGCCTAATCATAAACGACCCTCCCACCGATGCCTAAAGGTGCATACACACATCCAACTTTATGCCTGATTGTCATTTGAATCAGTCATTTGAAAAACTTGTCAGGCAAAAAACAGGTCGTTTAAACGACATGTACACACACACGTCCAACAAAGCGGCAACAAACTAAATTCCATGTTGTCTGACAGACTGGACTTTCAAGACGTGCATCATCAAGTTTAAAGAAATCCTATTATCCTGCACCTCTACAGGCATGCGTGAGGTATTAGTTGGTCAAACAACTGCTGGTCCTCTGTAGACACGTATGGGTGTGACAGTTGTTTGAACAACAGTTGGTCCAACTGATCCGCCAAGCGGATAAGGCAAACCGGCTGTTATCAGTCACACGACTATGTGTACACACGACCAACTTGTCGTTCAAGCGACAAGTTGGCCGGAAAAGTTGGGCGTGTGTAGTTGGGGCGGGGGGGAGGGGCTAGGTTGGGGTACCTTCGTAAACATGGACCTATCTTCATGCAAACTATACAAAGGATAATGACAGAGAGATAAGTATAGTTTCGAATCGGATAAGTGTGGAGAGTGAAAGAACAGCTTTGCCTATACTGTCCTACAGTGTTCCTAGTGGTGCGTGATTACCTGGCTGACAGCACGAGAGGAGAAGGTGATCTCATCAGCGAAGGCAATCAGATCACTGGGGATGAGCCTGTCAAAGTACTTCCTGCAGATGTCATAGGCCTGGCTCCATTCACTGGCAGACTGCGAGCCTTTCTTCATTAGTTGGGCCTCCCCATTCCAGAAGAGTTTCTTCAGCCACGTAACGTGTATAGAGCTGGAAGACAGCATGGTTCCATCCAGTTCTGGGATTCTGGAAGCCAACTTAGATACAGCCAGAACATTCTGACTGGTGAGCACCGGCTCCAGGGCCTCTAGGGGGCTTGAAGTGGAGTCCGTCATCTTTTTATAATCCAAACCTGTTCAGAACAAAATTCAGCATTTATTTGAAAATATTTCCCAACTATCCATATTACAGCAAGCTGGGGCTGTTAATACTATATTTTCATTATATGTATACCATTGGCACTGATTCTACAACTTTAAATGGGCACAGGAGTGGAGGAACTGAAAGCATTTTTAGATAAATGCTTTACTGCATAAAGCCTATGAATGTTCTTACCCTATGGGCCCGTTTCCACTAGACGCAAAATCGTATCGCATCAAACCTGAAGCCAATGCAAGTCAATAAAGTAGCGCTATGTGACCCGGGTTAAAGAATCGGATGCATCGGCAGATATCTGCAGCAGGATCAGATTCCTCTAGGCGGTAACAGATGGCCGCATCCAAAGTTCTGGAAGACAACCTGGATGTCAGCCGCGGGTAGTTGCGGCCTAATGCAATGCAATCCCATCCAGGCAGCGGAAATTGGCCCTATCTGTTAGAAGTAGAGAATGTCAATATAATAGATCTGATTACGGTCTGAATTATTATGAGATTATGTTTTGCCCTGTTAAGGGTATCTGAGAACTGTCCACCCATACCTATCAATACTGATTGACTTGGATGACACTCTGGATCATTGTTCTGCTGGATATGGGACTTTTTTTTTTCTTTTTTGATTGGTGTTGGATGTGTTGTGCTGTGGCTGGGTGGCCATCCCATATGCCTTTTAAATAATCTTTGCTTTATTTATGCTAATAAATTGTGATACTACTTTTGCTACTATCTAGCTCCAGTGCTTTATGTTTTTTGTGTTATATATATTATAAACATCCGGAATGTACGTCCCACCATACCCTTCTACCTCCATCATATCTTTTTGAATGGAAATGGGCAAATAAAATGCCCTTTCTGTGTACAGTTCCAAGCTGCATAAATGTGCATGCAAGTTGGCGTTATTCTTGTCCTAAAATTATATATATTATATATGCTCAGCGCAGAGTCCAAAAACAAAAGACGAGTCTTCAACAAAGAATAAGAGCAGGTAAATCTCCACCACAATAAATATTGGGGTCGGCACAGCTCTGCAATCATGGTTACCCAAAAAAGGAAAGAGGCTTACCAGCTGGTGACAACCCACATTATAGGGTTGTATCAAGGCTTAGGTAGGACATCAGGAAGCAACAGTCTGTCCAGGATCCACCAATTCAGCAATGATTCATCTCACTAATGGATATCAGTAAACATCATAAAAAACAAACGGCAGGTCTAAGTGTAAACCGTTTAATATAGAGTTTTCATAGTAAAAACAGCTTAAAAATAGCATAAAAACACTTACATGCGGGGCCCATGCAATGGGAACCCTGAGAAAGTTGCACGCGTGTATGGGTCAGCAGTATAGGACAATATAAAGGTGCCGCCTGTCTCCTTCCCGACCGGTTTCGCAAACTAGCGTCATCAGGGGATCTCCTTATAATGTGGGTTGTGACCCATACACGCGTGCATGTTTCTCGGGGTTCCCATTGCATGGATTCCGTATGTAAGTTTTGTTTTCATGCTATTTTTAAGCTGTCTTTACTATGAAAACACTATATTAAACGGTTTACACTTACAGTTGCCGTTTGTTTGTTTTTTATGATGTTTACTGATATCCATTAGTGAGATGAATCATTGCTGAATTGGTGGATCCTGGACAGACTGTTGTTTACTGATGCCCTACCAAAGCCTTGATACAACCCTATAATGTGGGTTGTCACCAGCTGGTAAGCCTCTTTCCTTTTTGGGTATCCATGATTGCAGAGCTGTGCCGTGAACCCAATATTTATTGTGGTGGAGATTTACCTGCTTTTATCCTTTGTTGAAGACTTGTCTTTTGTTTTTGGACTCTGCGCTGATCATATATAATTTACCTGTTTGTGAACTCTGGACATTGTTGTTATATATATATATATATATATATATATAACACACACAGAGTATATATAGCTTTGCTATAGCAGTATATATAGCTAGTCTATAATGTCATGCAGCCTTATGCCCAAGATGAACCTGCTCACTTCGCAATGGGAAAAACACATTCTGCACTGATACACCTTGACAGCATAAATGTTGCCTCTTATGATAAACTTTTGATAAACCTCTAACTACTTAAAGTGGACCTGAATTCAGAACTCCTCTCTGCTCTAAAAGATACACAACAGCATAATAACCTTTAAACAAAAAAAACATGTATTTGTTACAGCTGATACAAATCCTAAAATTAATTTACACAGTTTCTACTTCCTGATTCATGGGAGCAGACATATTGTTTACAGCCTGTGCTTTCAAATGGGCTCATATGTTATAGGCAGTAATGTGACACGGGGAGGATCAAATTACAACTTGTAATTAGATGCAGATTTTTTTTGGGGGGGGGGGGGGAGAATAACACAGGCTAAACTCTCTAAATACATACAGGGTGCATTTCTCTTCATTTTCCTTCTGCCCTGTGCAAGAGTTCAGGTCCACTTTAACATTAAAGCGGAATATAACCCTGCATTTCAACGTTGCTCTAAAACATTATTTACAGTATATTATATGCAACCAGCATTTTTTTTTTTTTGCAAGACCAGCATTGGAAGGGTTACACATGGCTTTAAAGTTCCTGGAGATTTCTGCAGACGCATCCGAAGCTGACATAGATACATTTTGTTTACATAAATGTATCTAAGTGTTGAATGTGACTCACTCTCTCTGACTGAGAAGGAGCTGGAGGACAGCCAAAGAGTGTGTAACATTTCTCAATAGATACATTTAACTAAATAGAATGTATCTATCTGAACTTCTGCATATCTCTCCACAGAACTTTAAACCTCTGTGTTTAACCCTTCCAATGCTGGTCTAGTAAAAAAAAAATGCTTTTTGCATATAATATGCTGTAAATAATGTTTTAGAGCAAAGTTGAAATGCAGGGTTATATTCCGCTTTAAAGATACATATGGCTACCTTTAATAGGCAAGGGAAGTAAGGGAGAAATTGACAGCTGGGACAGCCTGCACACTTGCAGTGCAGTTAAATGGAGGTTTGTAGATTCATGGAGGGGGAAGTCTAGGGTGCCAGGCTCCTGTGAGGTAAATCCGGGCCTGATTATAATTCTATTTCGTAAAGTACCTCCTTAAAGTGAACCAGAGACGAAGCACCCTCATGTATTTTACCATAAATATCAGTGGGAACATTAGAGAAAACACCTACCCTGCTCTCCGTTTCATCCTTTACTGCTCAGCATGCTTCTTAGCAGCCCTGATAAAATCCTTGACTGAGCATTCAGTCTGCCTTTGCTCACGAATCATTATAGCGGAGTCATTATAGCAGAGCAAGAAAGGGGCAGGCTTGGGCTTGAAAAGACATCAGAGAAGACAGCCTCAGCTATAATGATTCCTGAGCAAAGCCAGACTGAATGCTCAGTGGGGATTTTATCAGGGCTGAGAACAAGCAGGCAAAGCAGTGAATGATTAAACAGAATGCAGGGTAGGTGTTTCCTCTAATGTTCCCACTGATATATATGGTAAAATACATGAGGGCGCTTCGTCTCTGGTTCACTTTAAGTTTCTAATGGTCATTGATGAGTACAAAAGGACTATTTTCTTAACACTCAAGTTGCCTCAGAATATTTTAAATAGTTGACTTAGAGCAAGAAACAAACAGTAAAGCAAAAGGATAAGAGATGAATATTTACAGATAACTGAGGAAATAGTAAGTTCACAGAAAACATACAAGACAAACTGAATAGCAGATCTGTGTTTGAGAGCATAATCAAAGAGAACCGTACCTAAAGCCACTGCCTTCAGCTTCTTCAGGAGTTTGACATGGGAATCAGGCTTGATGGGGTGCTTCACATACTGGGAACAGCCACACTGCTCCAGGAGAGTATAGAAGTACAGAAGTCGCTGGAGGTCCTTGCCTTCAATGGTAGGGTAAACGTATTTTGTCATATGCTCGTAGAAAAACTCTGGATCCCTTTTTAAAGTATTAAATAGGCCGAGGGACTGCGCCCGCTCCTCAATTTCTGCTGTGTTCAACCTACAACAAAGGAAATGATAAAAAACACAAATGTTTAGTATCACCATCAAAGGGAATTCTGGGTGGTATTGCATCTCAGTACTCTCATCCCCGAAGACTTCCAAAGTCCCCTGCGGTATGGGGTTTAAACGGAGGAGCCATCGCTGCACCAAGGGCAGATGGAAGGCTCATTAGGACCCAGAGTCTTCCTTGACATTAGTTAAGTATCTGCTTTCTTTTAAAAAAAAAAAAACAAACAAGTCCTATTTACTTTAACTGCCCTTAGCCTCCTCAGTAAGGAGCAGCAAAGTGGGAGGGGAGATGACAAGCTTCCTTATTGTAGGCAATGTACCACTAAGGTGCCAGGCTGACTGAGATAAGATTTATTATAACAGAAACATTTATGATTAGACCGGAATGCTTGCAATGCAGGGTCAGGTAGCCGGCTGCATAATAAATACAGAGCAGTGGGTAAATGGAATTTGATTTTGTCACTGACAATCCCACTTTCAGGGCAGCTAAACAAATTGGTTTAATATTCATTACAGGTAGATATAATAGAAAAGCAAATAGAAAGATACTTGATAGGTTCCTTGTGAAAGCAGTTTTCACATGATCCTTTCATACCTCTTCCGCCTGCGCAATCACACATCTGTCCATGAGTTATTGGACACATATCTGTCCATGAGTGATGGACACTGATGATGATAAACATGATACGAGTATTCAGAGTTTGCATTCAAATTGAATAAATCTTGGAACCCAGTCAACCACTACAACTAAGGCATTTATTTGGCAGCATGTTATTTCCATGGAAACACAGGATATCTTGCTGATCACCTCCAGCCCCATTAGAGCCCCATTTTTTTGTGTTTTGGTTCATCAGTCCATGCAAAGTAGGATCCTACATGGCCTTGACACAATTGTTTGACAACGTTATCCAACTTCTGCATGATGGAATAAAGCAGCAATCTGACTGAGATTATTGCTGTGCGGACTTGTACTACTGCTCTCTAGGTTGCTTGGGGATGAGACTCTGCAGTCCTAAGGTCATTGGTTCCTGCAGAAAATTAGGAAGAAAGGGGGGGGGGGGGGTGTCTAAAATAGGCGCATTAAACTAGGACTTCGGTGGAACTAGAATTGTGAGCTCCGAGGGTGGTTAGTGACGTGACTATGTACTACAGAAGATGTCAGTGTGATATAAATACACAATGATAATAATTGACAATCTGACCGGTATGTTCAAGAATAACCTTGAATAATAACAATAATTATCCAATTTCATGTCTGTGTGGGTTTCCTCTGGGCACTCCGGGTTTGCTCCCACATTCCACAAACATACAGATAAGCTAATTGGCTTTCCCACAAGATTGACCATAAGCTATAATGGACACAGATATACGGTAGGGATTAGATTGTGAGCTCCTCTGAGGTAGTGTTTATTTATTGTATTTATAAAGGGCCATCATAATGATGTTTGGATTTTGGTTCCTGCCTTCGGAAACCCAAATTATGCTGAACCCCGGACTTCAACACCACAGCTACTGGAGAGGATTATGGGGAGGTCACTCACATTCTTGTATAATCCGGGTTTCCGAAGACGGAACCCCAACATTCCTACGAGGGACAGTCAGCGACAAGACTATGTACTTTGCAAAGCGCTGAGGAAGAGGTCAGTGCTATATAAATAATAATAACAATCTCATTTTGAGACTTTATATGGTCACATTTGTACACATTTTAAGGCTGGTACACACTTCCAATGCATGTTGCCCGTTGGGGATCAGGACCTAATCCCCTTGGGTGACAGTGCTGGACTGCACACACGCGTGTCAGCTCTGTAGCTGAAGATGCGCTGTGTTGCTATGTAGGGGGTCAATGGAGTGATGCATGCTTGATGTCACGTGGCAAGTGGGGGAATGGCAGGAATAATGGGATAAGCGGGGGGTCCGGCGTCACTGGGGTTGAATAGCTCTGTCCGACGGATCGCCAACACTCCAATGAGGGACAGTCAGCGACAAGACTATGTACTTTGCAAAGCGCTGAGGAAGATGTCAGTAATATATAAATAATAATAATAATAATAATAACAATCTAATTTTGAGACTTTGTATGGTCACATTTGTACACACCTTAAGGCTCGTACACACTTCCAACGCATGCCGCCCATCAGGGATCAGGACCTGATCCCCTTGGGCGACATTGCTGGACTGCACATGTGTCAGTTCTGTAGCTGATGATGCGCTGTGTTGCGATGCGGGGGGACGACAGAGTGATGCATGCTTGACGTCATGTGGCAAGTGGGGGAGTGGCAGAATAATGGGATCAGCGGGGGGTTCGGCGTCAGGGGTCATTGGGTGCAGTACACATGCCTGATTGATGGTTGAGGTGGTTGTTTTCGGCCGCCTCAGTCGACTTAAGTCAAGCATGTGTATGAGGCTTTGCGCAGCTACTTCAGTGTACAGTGCACAGTGGCATTAAGCTTTCTATTGTGCCCCCAAGCACTTTATACACAACAATTGATACGGAGCACCAAAACCTTCCAAGGACAACTGCAGTGTGCAATACAAGAAGCGAATGGGGAACACTTTGTTAGTGATTAATACTATTCAAACCATCTATACAAGTCATTATTACCAGGACATAACCAAAAAAGAGCTAATACTGCGGTTAAAGGAGGGCCCCTTGGGGCATACCTGAAATAAAGGTGCCTGGAAAAAATGGCGCAGGGATTACGCTAGTGGAATATTTCTAAAATTAGCAATATCCTACTGCTGGATTGCGATACTAAAATATAATAAGCTTTACCGATATTTTACTTTGACTAAACCTAACCCTACTCTCACACAGGACCCTCCCCTCTACTGATTCCTAACCCAAAGATCCCCCTGGTGGTTCCTAACCCTAAGAACCCCCTGGTGGTGTCCAACCCTAACACACCCCCGCACCCCGGTGATGCCTCAAACCTAAGACATCTCCCCTCCCCGGTGGTACCTAACCCCAACATCCCCCCCCCCCCTTCCCGGTGGTGCCTAACTCTGTCCCCCCAACCTTAAACCCCCCAACGCAAAGCCGCAATATGCAGCAAATAAGCAAGCAGAGTAAATTTCCACACCAGGAGACGCCAACTATGCAATACCGCAATTTGCATTTCCACTAACCCCTGGCACCCGTGATTTTATCAGATGCCTCCGGGTGCAAAAATTTAGTCTGCTTGCCTGTAATTGGGTGCATCCATGTGCCCAAAAGTAACTACTTTGCCACATTATAAAAGTTGCGATTTGTGGTAAAAATTGTAAATTTCAGCGTCTGCAGGTACCTTATAGCAACTGCTGCCATGTGCCCAAATTTCCATTATTTGCCACTAATCGTGGCTTTTATAATAGGTGCCTATGCCTTTTTTCCATAAAGGTTCCTGCGCCCTTTTCATCCAATTCGCCCTCGAGATCCCTCTGACCCAAGGGCCCCGTCTGTGCTCCCTGTTGCTATGTCACTGATCGTGCATATTACCACCCCACGGGAGCAGAGCGAACTTTCAAGTTCAAACAAACCAAGTATTCCGTAAAGTCATTTTAGGTCTCCCGGTGTCTGAGACATTATTTCTGACTCTTGGGTGTGGCTTTCCATCCATAAAAGAAAATGAATTCCTTAAGGGGTCTCAGATATCTAATGATAAAGAGCTCATTTCCAGCGCATCTGAGCAACGCTTTATGATTCAAGTGCCATTCTTCAGAGAATCTCCAAGAAATCATCTTTAAAACTTGCTGTAATGAATGATGAATCCAGGTAATTTTTCTTGATTAAATTATGCCTGGCATGCCAGCAATAAGACCGTCTTTCATTTACACTTCAGTTAAATTACTCCATTAGAACGGCCGTGGAGAAATCCGCAAAGAAAAGGATGAGCCTCCAAAACTTTCCCGTTACATGGGGAAAAAAGAGATTATCAACGCTCTGCTCTAATCAAATCCCCCCCCCCCCCCCCCCCCCACCACCAGCGGACCACAGTGTCACACAGGCCAGGAAGGTGGAATATATTGTCACACAGAGCAGCTATTATTTCAATCAGGCTGGGCTGTGGATGAACTCCTTAAATGCCCCCCTTACATCCCACTCTCTGCTGTCTTTACACTTACTTTATACATAAATACATCTCACAATGCTATTAAATTGAATTGCCAAGACTGGAGAACACTGGAGATTATAACTGATCCATTAAGGTGGCCATACAGCAGGTGACTTGGCGGCCAATCGACCATCCGATTCGATTATTATGAACAAATCGGACGAAAATCGTTACTGCCTGATCCACAAAGAGACCAAAATCGGGTCAAAATAGTTTGCATGTATTGATTAAACATGCTGCAAGAAGATGCAGGGCCGACGTGCTTGATCGGGTGTGTAGCGTTAATGGTGTGCAATATTGGGGCAAGCGATGACCATGATGGAACCCCCGGTGCTACCCCCTTCCAGGTAAATGTGCCCCACACCCGAATACTTTACCTGGCGCCATCCACCGCTGGCTCCATCTTTGCAGTCGCTCACATACACACGCCCCACTTGGTTGCCAGAATAACGTGGGCGCTTGTGTGACCTGAAACGTGCCCATGTTACGCCGTGAACCATGTGGGGCGCATGTATGTGAGGCAGTGCGGGAGGGGCATAACTGGAAACCACTGGGCCCCCCTTTAAGGGAAACTTTGGATGCCCCCCCCCCCCCCATAGGCTGTTACTTTTTTATCATTGTAAGTGTCCAGGGCTCTAAATCAGAGTTTCTCTGCAGTCAACCAGTAGCATAATAATAATTAAGTAGGTCTTGATCCCCTGATGACGCCGGATTGTGAAACTGGTCTGATTGTGAAACCGGTCAGGAAGGAGACCGACGGCCCCTTCTACTGTTTTACTGGTTGTGGACCAGCATACATGCGCATTTTTACCGGGGTTCCCATGTCTTGGGCCCAGGGGCGTAATTGGGTAATATAGAGCCCGCATGTCTGTCCTCTTTTTAACACTAAGCCAAGTACACCTTACATACATAAATTAAGTAGCCATGTTCCCCAGATAACAGAATACATCTGATCTGAGGTCTGAGTGAGGGAGGGGCATGGGGCGCAGCACAGGAGCAGGCTCGGGGGAGCAGCACAGAGTGGTTCAGCACAGGGACAGGCATGGCGTTGCAGCACTGGGGCAGGCATGGCGCCCATGGCATGAGCCATGCCTGTACCCCTCTAGATACGCCTCTGCTTGGGCCCCATATGTACGTTTTATTGGCTATTATGTTCTCTTTTTTATGGTATGTTTTACAAATAAACGGTTTACACTTAGATCTGCCGTTTGTTTGCCTGTTTTATATAAATTGGATTCCTGGATGCTATGTCTGGACTAAAATAAGGAGGACTGGATACTTGGATACCTTGCTGGTTGCAACCTGGTTCCCTGTACCACTGAATGTGAGACATACAACCTTATAATGTGGGTTTGTCAGCAGCTAGTAAGCTCCTTTTAGTCCTCTGGGTGATGGTATACCACGTGAACATATGAAATTGGAGACCACCATGGTTAAATATAGCTGATGGTGAACTATAGGACTTATTTTATAATCTGCAATGATTTTTTTATACTAATAATTAAAGTGGTATAAAACTCTGACATAATATTCAATAAAAACATGTTTTCCTACTTTTTATATCCCATACAGTTATATTTGCTTTTGTGCATAAGTAGTATTATTCATTTAGAAATTACAAGTTCCTAAAGTACATTTTATTTGCTCTGAGAGCTGACATTGCATTTTATTCATAACTGTTGAATTCATATTGTAATGTGTCCAGAAATGCTTTCTGGGTATCTGGCTGTGTTCTGGAGTGTCTGAATTGCCAGAGAATGTTTACATTCCTCACTTGATACAATAAAGTAAACACAAGATAATGTTATCTCGAGTTCGGATGCGTCCAGCTTTCCCTGCAGGGAGCTTTTAAGTCCTGTGTTTAACTAGGTGAATGTTGTTCTAGTAAAAAAAAAATGGTGGTAGTATATAATATGCTGTAAATCAAACTCTGTGTAGCTGAGAATAACACAATTCAGTGCAGGAAACCGATAATTACTTCAGTAGTTCAAGATTTGCATCACGTGACTTGTGGACAATGGATTATCAATGTCATAACTGACTTTTAAGGAAAATGTAATTAAAAGCTACTTTTTATACTACTTGGGCCTCTAAACCCTCATCCTGTTTTGATTCTCCTATTTATTCTGTCTAACTAAGGGATGTCCGACACATTATTGGCTTTCTCTTTATTTGCTCACTAATTACTTAATCAGGAGTCAATCTGATCATCTGCCCTGCAGCAGGCAATGATATTAGTTAGTTTTTTGCTGTGTTTAAAGTGTTAAAGAGACGAAGAAGAAATAGTTCTATACATACCTGGGGCTTCCTCCAGCTCCATAAGCCTGGATTGCTCCCACGCAGCCGTCCTCCGCTGCCTCTGTCCGCCAGTACCAGGTCCCGTCATTTCGGTCAGTCGACGCAAGTGCAGTGCGCTCCCTCCATACTGTGTATGCGTACAGAGCCGGAGGGAGCCCCTGGGCATGCGGAAGACTGGTCGCGTCTAGCGGAAGTGACAGGACCCGGTACCGGCGATAGAGGCAGTGGAGGATGGCGGCGTGGGAGTGATCCAGGCTTATGGAGCTGGAGGAAGCCAAAGGTATGTATAACATCTTTGTCAATTTTTAAGCTTTCCCTCGTCTCTGGTTCCCTTTAAGCCCCATCTACACAATATGATTCTTTGTGCGACTCGATTACGATTTTATTTACGATCTGATTAAATCCAACATGTCGGATCGGGATTCAATTCGATTTGCCCTTGTTTTGCAATGGCAAATCGAATTGAATCGAATTCCGATCGGACATGTCGTATTTAATCGGATCGTAAATAGAATCGTAATTGAATCACACAAAGAATCGTATTGTGTAGATTGGGCTCAACTATCGGGCATAAAATCAAAAATCTATTCTTTATTTCTATCTGGTAAACAAGTAATAAGGATGCTAACCAGGCAATCCAAAAGTTAAAATCACTATTACTTTTCTTGTTGATAAATGATTATTCCCCAGTTTACCTGACTCTTATTTGGTACACACAAAATTTGGTACACAAAGGAAGTTGCAGGGAATGCTGGGTTGTCCTTTTTTGCTTCTCTAATTTCCCCTCAGACTTAACTAATGCAGCCTGATTGGCTGAAGTCTCTTTCCCTCCTGTTTTCCCCTCCCACACCTCTGTTACTCTCTGATTGGCCAATATTTCTCATGCTGAGACAATGCACTTTCTATAGTGGAGGGTGGGCAATACATACACAATCAGGCAGAGGAGAGTAAGGAAGGAAATTATATCAGGATTGGCTTCAAAATAGCCACAGTTAAATAGGAAATGCTAAGAAGGACTTTCTCTTTTTTACTGTAGAAAAATCACTAAAATCAAAACATGGACAGTGCAATACATATGTTATGTAAGAAGAACACGAATTTATCTACTTATATATGTGTTTTTTTTCTCTGAGATAGTATGTCTGACAGCTCCTCTTTAATGCATTAGGGCAAACATTACATTTTGAGCGTAATCCCACTTTAAAGGATACCATAACTGAAATGTGACATAATGAGATAGACATGTGTATGTACAGTGCCTAGCACACAAATAACTATGCTATGTTCCTTTTTTTCTTTCTGTACCTGAAAGAGTTAAATATCAGGTCTGTAAGTGGCTGACTCAGTCCTGACTCAGACAGGAAGTGACTACAGTGTGGCCCTCACTGATAAGAAACTCCTCTTTTTATCTCTTTCTTGCTCTCAGAAGCCATTTTCTGCTAGGAAAGTGTTTTATAGTTGGAATTTCTTATCAGGGAGGGTCACACTGTAGTCACTTCCTGTCTGAGGCCCACTGCACCCCAAAACCGTTAGCAGATCGTCAAAACGCTAGCGGTTTTGGGAGCAGAGAGCCGATATTTGCCGGGTGCACACCGGTTTTGAAGTGCAGTGGGCCTCAGACAGGAAGTGACCACAGTGTGACCCTCACTGATAAGAAATTCCAACTATAAAACACTTTCCTAGCAGAAAATGGCTTCTGAGAGCAAGAAAGAGATAAAAAGGGGAATTTCTTATCAGTGAGGGTCACACTGTAGTCACTTCCTGTCAGGACTAAGTCAGCCACTTACATACCTGATATTTAACTCTTTCAGGCACAGAAAGAAAAAAAGGAACACAGCATAGTTATTTGTGTGCTAGGCACTGTACATACACATGTCTATCTCATCATGTCACATGTCAGTTGAGGTATCCTTTAAAGAGAATCTGTATTGTTAAAATCACACAAAAGTAAACATACCAGTGCGTTAGGGGACATCTCCTATTACCCTCTGTCACAATTTCGCCACTCCCCGCCGCATTAAAAGTGGTTAAAAACAGTTTTAAAAAGTTTGTTTATAAACAAACAAAATGGCCACCAAAACAGGAAGTAGGTTGATGTACAGTATGTCCACACATAGAAAATACATCCATACACAAGCAGGCTGTATACACCCTTCCTTTTGAATCTCAAGAGATCATTTGTGTGTTTCTTTCCCCCTGTTCTCATGCACTGAAGTTTCAGGCTGCTCTTTTCTTCCTGCAAACAGCTTTGCCCTTGTCTGTAATTCCTCACTATGTGAAAGCCCAGCCAGCTCAGAGGACGATTTATCCAGCTTGTAAAAGATAAGAGAGAAGAGAGAAGCTGCTCTAATCTAAATAACACACAGGCAGTGTGCAGAGAGGGGCCTGGAAGGGAGAGTTCATAGCAGAACCACAACACTGAAGAACTTGGCAGCCTTCCAGACACAGGCTGACAAGTCTGACAAGAGAGAGATAAGTTGATTTATTACAGAGACTGTGATAGCAGAAAGTGCTGCAGTAAGCCAGAACACATTAGAATAGCTTTTGGAACTTGTAGGATGATAAAAAACAGGATGCAATTTTTGTTACAGAGTCTCTTTAAGACCCCGTTTTCACTACGAAGTTTTGCGTGGGTGATTTTACCGCCATTAGCGTGGTAAAATCACTGTACACTCCAGTGATTCCCGATGATCTTGATCAGTGCTCGTTTAAGCACTGTACCGCGATTGCTCGAGAATTGCGGCAAAACGCTGCAAGCAACACTCTTCGCGATTGCCGTTAATCAAGGAACGCCCGTGATCGGTTGCAATGAGATCACTGCCATATAGTTACAATCACCCGTGGCCCAATTTGTGAAAAAAGGCCTGGTCACTAGGGGGGGTTCAACACCGTGGTCCTTAAAGAGAATCTGTATTGTTAAAATCGCACAAAAGTAAACATACCAGTGCGTTAGGGGACATCTCCTATTCCCCTCTGTCACAATTTCGCCGCTCCCCGCCGCATTAAAAGTAGTCAAAAACTGTTTTAAAAAGTTTGTTTATAAACAAACAAAATGGCCACCAAAACAGGAAGTAGGTTGATGTGCAGTATGTCCACACAAAGAAAATACATCCATACACAAGCAGGCTGTATACAGCCTTCCTTTTGAATCTCAAAAGATAATTTGTGTGTTTACCTTTTGTCCCCTGCAGCTCTCATCCACTGAATAGTGACAGCCAGGTTGATCGTTTCTTCCTGCAGACAGCTCTGCCCTGTGTCTGTAATTCCTCAGTATGTGTCAGCCCAGCTCCTTTCACAGCCTAAAGGGGCCCATACACCTAACGATTTTCCCGCCAATATACGGCCGATTCAATCACAGTGACCGAATCGGCTGTGAAATCGCTGCACACATCGCTGACAGACTGATCGATTTCCGTCCGAAATCAATCGTTCCCATCGATTCCCGTTGATCCGTCCGTGTGGAAATTCTCTCTCGATCGGCGGCGGGTCGGGAGTGCTTCGACAGCGGCGTTCGAATGCCCGACGACCGACACAATACAGCGGGTATACATTACCTGTTTCGGCCGGCGCGAGTCCCCTGGTCCCCGCTGTCTTCTTTCCGCGCTGGGTTTCGGACCGGCTGCAGCTACACAGAACTTCCTGTCCCGGCAGGAAGTTTAAACAGTAGAGCGCCCACTACTGTTTAAACTTCCCCTGGACAGGAAGTTCAGTAGCTGCAGGAACGGTCTGGAGCCCGGAGCGGAGAGGAAGACAGCGGGGACAGAGGGGGACTTGCGCCGGCTGGAACAGGTAATGTATGAAGGGGTTGGCGGCAGCAGTGGCAGCTCCACAGATTGTGATCGGTTTCAGGCTGAAATTGATTCACAATCTGTTTGCAGTAAAGGTGGCCATATGATCCCTCTCTGATCAGATTTCGATCAGAGAGGGATCTATCTGTTGGTCGAATTTGATGGCAAATCGACCAGTGTATGGCCACCTTAACAGAGGAGGATTTTTATCCAGCTCTCTTATCTCACTGATAAGAGAGAAGAGATGCTGCTGGCTTATGTAAATAACACACACACTGGAGTGTGCATAGAGGGGCCTGGAGAGGGGTGTGCATAACAGATCAGCACGGAAGAGTTGGCAGCCTTCCAGACACAGGGCGACAAGTCCGACAAGGGAAAGATACATTGATTTATTACAGAGACAGTGATAGTAGAAAGTGCTGCAGTAAGCCAGAGCACATTAGAATAGGTATAGGAACTTGTAGGATGGTAGAAAACAGGGTGACATTTTTTTTACAGGGTCTCTTTAAAGCGGATCCGAGATGAAAAACTATAACAAGTAAATTGTCTATATATCTTATCTAAAGTTTAGAAGTTTACACAGCAAATCTAGCTGCATACAGCTTAGTAACAGTGTATGAATATTTATTCCTGTGATACAATGAGGGCAGCCATGTTCTGTTTGTCATATTGTCACAGGCTGAGAGCTGGAGATGCTATCAGCTTGCCTGTGAGTAAATTCAGCCCCCTCTCCTCCTCCCTCCTCCCCTCTGCCTCTGAAATCAATGGCTAGTAACACCTCCCCCTCCCCAGACTGAGCTTCTATAGGCTCTTGCTACTGTCTGAAAATTCCAAGGCACCGAAAAGCTGTGGGCGAGGCTTGTTTAGTTTTTAGGGAATTAGAGTATTAAAACAAAATAAAAAAAAGTATTTGGCTTGAGAAATGCCCTATAAACTATATGAAAGGAACACAATTATGCAATGAGTAAAAGTTTCAGATCCACTTTAAGTGGTCAAGCATGAGATCCTGGCACTTTAAATCTCACCATTCTACATCCCAGATGCCGCGGATTTTATGTGCACATAGACCAACTTATAAAAATTGCATCTGCACTTCTACACTGCAGGCAAGTTTGAACTCATAAGCAGTGTGGAAGTATAGATTTTCAATTTATAAGACCATCTGTGACTGCGAACACATCTGAATTACAACTGAGATCTCACCAGCATACTGGCCTGACTTCATACGGGAAAACAGTGTTCATTTAATGGTTCTATGTTGAAGCTAGTTATGGGGACATCATTATTTTAACGGCTTGGAAGAGGAGCATGAACTGGACATACTGAGGATGTGAGAGTTATAAACAATTGCCATGAAATTGCAATTTTCACTCATTTTTTAAGCCACTTTATTCATCAGAGTATAATGTATATTCTACATTTATAATAAGTCAATATAAAACATGTACCGTTTGGCCGTTCGTAATGCCGGGTCGTTCGTAAGTCGGGCGTCTGTAAACTGGGGACTACCTGTACTATGTGTTGCAACTGCTTAAGTAGTAGATAGTTGTATAGAAGGGAGTTTGCATTTATACACACTTAGGGCCCTTTTCCACTAGCGGCGTTTGTGATGCTGAATCGCAAAATCGCAAACCGCTAGTGATTTTGAAATCGCTATGGTTTGCTTTTTAACATAGGAATTGCGGTAGGTAATTTCCACTACCGCGATTCGTTTTTGACTCAAACGCAATCGCACCGCAGAGCGATCTTTGCCGCGATTTTTCTATGCAGTGCATTGCATAGCAAAATCGTGAACGCAATCACCAGGAAGTTTCCTGCACTTGCGATTCAGCAATCGCTAGCGTTTAGCGCGAACGCTAGTGATTGCTAGTAGAAAAGGGCCCTTACCGTATATACTCGAATACAAGTCGACCTTACCACTTAAATGTCAAATCGTGTGATTCCAATGCAGAATTATGTACATTTTTATGTAATATTGTGCAGCTTGAAAATGGACCAACTGAACACCACATCTCAGCAATCCTCATATCACATCAATATCACTGTGTTTCCACCACCGTCTCATTCACCGAAACCACAAATCCCTCAATGATCGTCCATGACAGTCAACGGGATAACAAATGTCATTTATTTTGAATACTTAAGGCAACAAAACTTCACACCAACAAAACTTCACAGAGTTAATCTTAAAGATTTCCATTCAGTGGAATTAAGAGCAAAACTGAACCAAAGAATATCAGTTTTAAATTCTTATTTCTGCACCACCAAACTTAAAAGTTGGTACTGTATAAACAGGCAGCATCCTCCTGACATCTACCAAAGCAAGAATTGTGTCCCAGACTATTAGATCATGCGGGGGGGGGGGGGGGGGGGGGGGGGGACACACCTTTTCACCAGCTTTATAACCACAACAGCCTTTATGGAAAAAGAACATTTCTTCATTATAATTTATGGAAATCCTAAAAAAACTGAACAAAAACAAAACAAAAAAACCCTGATGTTTTACTTGGTTTAACTTTTGCAGAGAGCACTGAAAGGGTTAAGTCTTAGTGTTTACTATATGGAGAGCAGCTTAGGCATAGCTAGGCAGAGCTCCCCTGCAGTCTATTCGCAGTCCCTAATAAGAACTAATTAGACAAGTTGATCTGGCTTAACAAACACAGACAAGTGAATACCTTCAGCAACTGTATGTGAAACAAAGACTTTCCATTGGGTGCTGTGCAAGAGTTCAGACCCATTTTACATGTTGATTTTTGACTTGTTAAGAGTTACTTGCCCTTAAAAACCCAGTTTATCAAGAGCATAGCGAGCATTCTTTGACCAAAGTTGCTTCCAGAGATAGCATGGAGTGCCACCACTGAAGAAAATAATTTTATAATAACGTTTCGGCTCTGGGCGACTATGACAGAACTTGGTATTGGTATATTTTTCTCTTAAACATTTACGCCTAACAATGATAGAACTAATGGTGGTAAGTCTGATCTAATGCAGTAGAACACTGAATCAATTTATTACAAGATGACCGTTCTAGAAGTGCACCCTGTTGAAAGGGTTCTCCAGAATGACTCAGTCTACCACAAAGGCTTGCTTAAGTCGGATTATACTCCCAAAACAAAATGTCAGTAACTACTCTCATTTAAATTAAAGAACATTTGACATCAAATCCCCATATTCTCTCTGTGTACAAACATTTCTTTTCACAGCATGGAGACTGGAAGAAGAAAGCTTATCAGCACTCAACAGTAAATGTAAGCATTGCTGCTGATGCTCTCTGTAAAGACTTGTACCCATGATGTGACTTGTCTGACCGTCTATATTTTTTTGTGCAACGATCGATCTTTTCTACAATCTTGCAGAGATCGAGCGAACAATGTTATACGACATGCGTCGATTTCGACTGTCACAGCAGATCAGATGTTTAAGTTCCACAATGACTAATGCACAAAGTGCCGGGATCGTTTGACCTTTTGTCCGTGCCCATCGTGTGCTCCCCCAAGTAGGAAGATGGATCGGGGAACACTCGATCACCGGGATGCCTGGTTGTGAGGTTGCCTGATCCATTTGCCAGTGTTTTCAGGCGAGTATTCCGCTTAAATCTGTTTACCCTACCCCCTTCCCTCTGCTGAATAGACACATCGCCCTGGCAACAGCTGAGTCGCTTCAGACCATTGTAGTCCCTTACACACTCCAATGAGTTCTGGGTCACCATGAGCTTGCTGGTTAGTCTGTGCCTCTCGGATTCACAAGCCCTACTCCATAGAGCCAAATTAATCCATGCCATGCACTGATGAGGATCAAACAATCCGAAACAGTCTGTATGCATGTTGGATTATTATGGCTCTGTACAAATTAACAAGCTGACACATCATTGCATTCCAGCGGTTCTGGAGGTGTGTTTAGCTTCTAAGGGTACAATGGTTAATTTGCATATATTCAGCAGTGTTGCTCTGGGAGACATCTCAAGCTCACTCCAACCTGAATTATCGCAAATTCTTTCTGTTTTAGGAAAGCAAACTTTTGTTTTACTTCAGCAGAAAAGGAGGGTGCAAAGTGAAGACACAGATAGAGTGTGTCTCCTGGCTAGCAATGATTACTTTTGCCAGTGACTACAGACAGGCATGGGTTCATGAGTAGTTACGAGTCCCTAAGGACTCGAATTCGTGATTTAAATGAGGCTTAATTGCCTCAGGTGTGAGGCTGGATGAGAAGGGGTTAGTTACCCATAAGTCCTTTGCTCTAAACCGCTTGAAGGCATCCTATTGGACGCGTTGCAAGCCTCACTATGTGCACTTACTTCTTCAAGCTGGAAGGAGGAAGTGCACGGTGGTGAGACTTGCAACACGTCCAATAGGACGCCTGCAAGCTGTTTGGAGTGCAGGGAGGACGACGGACTTATGGGTAACTAACCCCTTCTCATCCAGTTGCACACCTGAGGCAATTAAGCCTCATTTAAATCACAAATTCGAGTCCTTAGGGCCTGTTTCCACTACACGCAGATTCTGCATGCAGAAAACTGACTCCAATGAATGCCTATGAGAAATCTGCATCAGAAAAATTGCGTTCAGTGGAAACAGGCCCATAGACATTCATTGGAGTCAGTTTTCTGCATGCAGAATCTGCGTGTAGTGAAAATAGGCCCTTAGGGACTCGTAACTACTTGTGAGCCCATGCCTGACTACAGATAAGGCGATCTTATCCTGCTCGAGCGAAAGTAAACATTTGTACACAGAGAGAATATGAGGAATTGATATCAAATGTTCTTTTATGTAACAGAGTAGTTACTGAAATTTTAATTTTGGGAGTATAATCCCACATTGAAGGAGTATTATTTATCCTAAATAGCCTAACCCATTAATTAGCAGAGATGTACACCAAAAAGTAGCCATGTAGTGCACAACATTCTTCTATACATAGGAAAAGAAGAGGTAGCTATATTAAGATGAGACTTCATACTTACTTCAAAGCGCATGTTCTCCTGATCTTCCACATACACGTGCCTGACAGACATACTGCAAGAATAGCCTCCACCGAGATCATTCTATCAAAGTTATGTTAAACCTTTTGGGAAAACCGCAGTACCTTATCTATGCTCTGACATTGCAAGTCCCAAGGCTCAGAACTATGTTTTCCAGTCATGTCCTATATTAATCTACACCCGCTCACATCTCTGTGGCCGGTAACCTTAAATAAACACGTTACTTTAATTACCTGGGCAAAACAGCCTAGCTACTTTATGTGAGGTCAAAAACAACATGTTTCCCCCGTTCTGGTGCTTGAATTGCTTCTGTTAAATGTCAACTGTAAGAAATTAGGACATAGCAATGCAGAACTATTTTCATCCTGCAGTCAGTGACCCTGAATATATTAGCACAAATCCCCTTCCTGTACCGCGACGCTGCAGCCGGTTTTATGCTTACGCCTTCTGTACACAAGGGCTTAGCACTGCTATTATTCTACTTTAGAAATTAGTGTTTTTTGTTCATTTTTTTTGAAGCTACAAGTTTTTAAATGGATATTTTAGATTCGCAAAGCCCATCTCTGGGGACAGATCTAAATATATCAACTATTAGCTTAAAGTGAACCTGAAGAAAAAAAAAGTGCCCAGTTTAGGCAATTACCTCAGGATCCCTCAGATGCCTCCCCTTGCAAGCCAGTTGACAAAGCTTGGCTGGCTTGCGGAGGCAGCTCTCACCTGTGCAGGAAGGATCGTCTTTTTTCCGCCGAGCCCATGCTGCAGCTTTGTGCTACTGGGCAAGCGCAAGTATAGTGTGATAGTCCGGCCAAGCTTGTCTACATACGGGGGTCCTAGTGCTGGAATGGAAGGGGATGGGGAAGCCTTTGAAGGTTTGGGCCTTAAATAGAGAGCACCATAAACAGGCTTTCTATGAAAAGAGCCCTCCAGGTGGCTTATCCTGTAAGATATTTTCATGCAGCAATCTTTCTACATGAGGGGTGTCAAAGTCAAATGCTAAGTGGTGCGAATTTAAACACTGGGACCAAGTAGCGGGCCAACCTCAATGTCTGCTGGCCACCTTCTTCCCTTACACAGTTCCCTGTTGTCTAATGCACCCCCCCCCCCTCTCCTATATAGTTCCCCATGCCTAGTGGCCCCCCTCCCTCCCCTATACAGTTCACTGGTGTCCAGTGGCCCCCTCCCTCCCCTATACAGTTCCCTGGTGTCTAGTGGCCCCTCTCTCCCCTATACAGTTCCGTGGTGTCTAGTGCCCTCCTCCCATCCTTAAACAGTCCCCTGCTGTCTATGGTTCCTTCTACCCACCCTCAAAACAATTATCTGCTGTCTAGGGGTACCCCCTCCTTCTCCTAATTAGTTCCCTGGTATCTAATTACACCCTCCTTCCCCGGTGTCTAGTTCCCCGGTGTCTAGTGGCCCCCCTCCTCCCCTATACAGTTCCCTGGTTTCTAGTTCTTTCTCCCTCCCCTATATGGTTTCCCTGGTGATCTAGGACTTCACCTCAAATATAGCTTCCCTGATGGTCTGGAGTGGGCCAAAAATAATACAAAGTGGAGAAACCACTTACGGGACAACTTTGATGTCTCTGAAGGCCAGAGTTTGATATGTTCTACACGGAGTGCGCCACTGGATGGAGCACAGACAAAATTCTAGTATATAACATCATCACAAATAAAACACAAGCATGTAAACAACAACCAATGATAAGAGTTTTTTAAGGTTTAAAACTAACTTCTATACACAGAGTCCTAATATGTATAAGTCAACCCATAATAAACGGTTATGTAATAATAAAAAAAATCAAGTACGTTTGCATCTCTAGTTTAGTTACAAAAATACCAGGTTTACATTTTCTTTTCTCTTTTAGCTTTTGTTACATGCTGGAAATAACTAAATAACTTTCACATCTAAGCCAGGAAAAGTACTTTGCAGTTAAGTGCTCGGAACAAAAGGCGTAATCCTTGGTGGATGTAAAGGTGGCAGCAACAATAGTCCCTCCAACAATGTGCGTGTGTACTCCCCGCCATGGCGGAATAATGCAGAGAAAGAGGCACCAGAGGTGTAATGCTTACCCGCTGTCGGAGAACAAGTACTCTAAGTGCGTCATGTAAACCTCCCAGAGAGGCACTTGGTATCTCTCAGCCAGGGACAGAGAAATCTTGTATACGTTCTCCTCCAGCGTCCTAAACAGAAGAAAAGGAAAAAGAGAAGTTTAACATAGATGATTAATTAAACAGATGCTCAGCATTTCATATTCCGATCTATCAGCCTTTCTGCTTATCGTTCTATGGGTCTTTTCATGAATTCAAGAAGCTTTGAATCAGATGATACCATTCATTGCCTAACTTTAAAAAAATATAAGTGTAAGCTTTCGGCTGAATGCTGACAAGTTGTTAATGCACAAATATACATGTAACATCTAAAGGGTATACATGGATTTTTTTTGGACACATAAATACAAGTCATTATGATGCCTTCATTGAAGCAAGACATCCAAAAAAGGGTCTTGAGAGGATGTTAACTGATTTACAGTGGCTTGCAAAAGTATTCGTCCCCCTTGAAGTTTTCCACATTTTGTCACATTACTGCCATAAACATGAATCAATTTTATTGGAATTCCACGTGTCCCCCACATGGCTTGTGGCAAACTGCAAATGGGACTTCTTATGCTTTTCTGTTAACAATGGCATTCTTCGTGCCACTCTTCCATAAAGGCCAACTTTGTACAGTGCATGACTAATAGTTGTCCTATGGACAGATTCCCCCACCTGAGCTGTAGATCTCTGCAGCTCATCCAGAGTCACCATGGGCCTCTTGACTGCATTTCTGATCAGTGCTCTCCTTGTTCGGCCTGTGAGTTTAGGTGGATGGCCTTGTCTTGGTAGGTTTACAGTTGTGCCATACTCCTTCCATTTCTGAATGATCACTTGAACAGTGCTCCGTGGGATGTTCAAGGCTTTGGAAATATTTTTGCAGCCTAAGCCTATTTTAAATTTCTCAATAACTTGATCCCTGACCTGTCTGATGTGTTCTTTGGACTTCATGATGTTGTTGCTCCCAATATTCTCTTAGTCAACCTCTGAGGCCCTCACAGAGCAGCTGTATTTGTACTGACATTAGATTACACACAGGTGCACTGTATTTAGTTATTAGCACTCATCAGGCAATGTCTATGGGCAACTGACTGCACTCAGACCAAAGGGGGCTGAATAATTATGCACACCCCACTTTGCAGTTATTGATTTGTAAAAAATGTTTGGAATCATGTATGATTTTCGTTCCACTTCTCACGTGTACAGCACTTTGTATTGGTCTTTCACGTGGAATTCCAATAAAATTGTTTCATGTATGTGGCAGTAATGTGACAAAATGTGGAAAACTTCAAGGGGGCCGAATACTTTTGCAAACCACTGTATGACAAATAGATGAGACCTGTTGTTTACTCAATGCTCACATAACTGAGACACTGCCTGGGACAGAGGCATCTGTGCCAGGCAGAGTCTCAGTTATGTGAGCATTGAGTAAACAAAGGGTCTTTTACGATGCCTTCATTAACTTTTTGCGGACCGACGCAGTTTAAATCTACGGCGGGCGGGTGGCGCTGCGGTTCTGACCGGATGTAAACTCTACGTCCCATTCACCGCACGTCCCCGCCGCTCTGTCTGTCCCCGGCGCAATGTGCAGCCCTGCCGCCTCTATGACTGCAGAGCACTGTGAGCCGGACAGGAGCCGTTTTCATTGGTTCCTGGCCCTGTCATTACTGTAAGCCAATCCCATTGACTTACATTGAGTGACAGGGTCAGGAGCCAATGAAAGCGGCTCCTGACCGGCGCACAGCGCTCTGCCGTTATAGATACGGCAGAGGGAGCAGCCTGCGGCGGGGACAGATCGGCGTGACCAGCGGGAGCGACGGATTATTGCGGCGATTCGCCGGTATGCGGCGTTTTAGCATACCAGCAGCCTCTGGTCCTTAAGGGGGCGGAGGCTCCTGGTACCAAAGTGGTTAAGTACGAAAGACTTCATAGACTTTCACTTACTTTAGCTTCCTGTTGAGGTAAAACTACTTAATGCAACTTTACTGCAACGCAATAGTGTAAAAGGTGACTGGAAGACACACAGGGGGAGGGGGACGACAAAGCCCCCTATAGTGTAGTTTGTAAATAATCAAAGACTATTCAGTGAACACAGAATAAAGTGATGCTCACAAGTCTGGGTCACCTCTAAGGTTAACCACTGTATGAGCAGGTGGGGAGGACAACCCCAACCCCACTCGGGTTAAGTTGCTCTTGGTAGTAAACTGGAAACAAAAGGTGACACCCCTCCTCCAAGGGTACCAAGGGTGGGGTAAAAACCTTCTTCTTCAGGCAAAATAAATAAATACATATATTTCTGGGTATAGGTCCCCGGACGACCGCTCACACATAGCTTTAGATCCCTGCGTCCTATGTTCAATATTACAGCCGGTCGCGTGAGGCATAGCTCCATAGCTACATGTATGTGAGGGGTTGCCTGGGGACCTATGACCACAACCTGTGCTATGCTTTTGTGATTATGGCAAATGGTTTTACACTACTGGAGCTCCTTTTAGTTTTAGAGCAGCAGAGCAATTGGTTCCTTGCCAATGCCCCACATGCTATAATTCCAGCCTCACTGGAGGATGCCAGGGTGTTTGCAGAGTGCAGACACATTGGGGGTGTGTAGTAGTAGCACAAGTAGCTGCTGTGGTGGAGAGGGAGTGTTGAATCACTCGGCGAGGTGAAGGGTGGCATTGATTTTGCACAGTTTACACTATGTTACCTTCTCTCTCTTTCTTACATAAAACGTGTTGGTCATGGGATTGAAATAACTGGTCTGACTGAAACCCCTCCCACCACATTTCCTATCTTGGCAGTGGACTGGATTCCTGGAGTCTGCCGAGGGTGGTATAAAGGTGCATACACACGCACTACGGCCGCCAACGACGTCAGACCCTCCCCGCTGGGCGGACTTTCAGGCGACAATAGCGCATGTGTACGCACTGTCGGCGGACTGATAAGGCTGCTTCTGAACGATCCGCCGGGCGAATCACTCAGAAACAGCCTTATCAGTCCGTCGACAGTGCGTACACACGCGCTACTGTCGCCTGAAAGTCCGCCCAGCGGGAGGGTCTGACAGACCCGTCGTGTGTACGCACCTTAAAGCGGAATATAACCCTGCATTTCAACTTTGCTCTAAAACATTATTTACAGCATATTATATGCAAAAAGCATTTTTTTTTACTAGACCAGCATTGGAAGGGTTAAACACAGAGGTTTTAAGTTCCGAGCAGACGTTCAGATAGTTACATTCTATTTAGTTATATGTATATATTTAGAAATGTTACACACTCTTTGGCTGTCCTCCAACTCCTTCTCCGTGAGAGAGATGAGTCACAATAAACACTTAGATACATTTGTGTAAACAAAAAGTATCTAACTCAAGTTCAGATGTGTCTGCAAAAATCTCCAGGGACTTTAAAGCCCTGTGTAACCCTTGCAATGCTGGTCTAGTAAAAAAAAAATGCTGGTTGCACATAATATACTGTAAATAATGTTTTAGAGCAAAGTTGAAATGCAGGGTTATATTCCGCTTTAAGTAATTTGTTAATATCCCAGACTCTGAGCACCGTCTTCTTTCTTTAGGGGTATGATTTATCATATCTAACCAACACCATTCTGACAGCATTTACAATGTTATCACTGAGAATAAGATTGTGAGGACTTACTACCGGTAGATCTATAATTATTAAATAATAATTTGTTTCACGGTAAGATTTAAAAAAAATGTCAGTAGTCCAAGACAAAGCTTCGGAGAACAATTTATAAATGAGGTAAAGTATCTGTTAGCGAGCCCAGCTTGGACACCATAAGTTTCCTGGGTAGGTTAACTGTGCAGTGTTCTCCCTGGGCTCTTTTATGCGGGTGCTCCACCCGGCTAGTTTTGGTGACCACCCGGTTACCATAGGCTCACCTCCTCCTATGCTGTAAGCAGAGTTGTGCACAGAAGCACCGGCCCAGCATTCTCATCTTGCCTCACCCGGCTACTTTTTCATGCCACCCGGATACTATTTCATGCCACCCGGCTGGAAAACATTTCTGGGGAGAACACTGCCGTGCTCTTAGAAATTTTGGGAAAATGGTACTATACTGTAGCAGAGCTGGAGGCCCACCTTAACCCAGCGGTGGAGTGCTGTTACACAGCTCGTCAGTGTACGGTTCACCTATTTGATCCAGAGACTTGCAAGCTCATGCTGGATTTGGTGGGAATGCTCCACTCATGGACTAGCGGAGTATCATAAAAGAAAAAGTAGCACTTGAAGTTATTATGTAGCTCTCACAACCTCTGCTGGGGAAAAGAAGTATACTATATCTCAGCAATTATATTTCATTTTATTTTGAAACCATTAAGGAAAAGGGTTGAAGGTTAACTTTATATTATTATTATTGATGAGTATGAAATTAAGCTTGATGTCATTCATCAATTTTTGCTTTGATCCTTGACCTACATCTGACTTACTACTTTCAGTTCTATTACAGTAATGATGTATATCCCGTACAGGCAAAGTACAGCACCACTTGTGCAATTAGTAGATTTCACACTATATAGTATACACAAAAATATTAGTTGCCATAATAAAGGCATTGTCTCACAGCAGCCAAAACGACTATAGGTAGGTGGTAGAATGCTCCTTCTAAGTGGCTGAATAGTGTACTGGTTAAGGGCTCTGCCTGACACCGGAGACCAGGGCTCAGCTCTTTCTGTTCACTAATCCCGCATCTATTCAGTAAGGAGACTTTGGGCAAGACCCCCTAACACATTGCGTCAGGAGGAAAGCGCAATATAAATGTTCTGTGTCTTGTCCATTGCCCCTTAGCACTTGAGATGAATTATACACCGGGAAGAACTCATGGCCTTAAAGAACAATAGAATATATCTATATATCTATCTATCTATATGTTTTAGGGATGTACTTTACATATTTTTGGTTCTCGTATTGCATTAGTAAGAGTAACCTATATCTTACCAGTAATTACTAGTTGGTCAGTCCTGGAAAAATCCAAGTCCAGCTCTAGCCAAAATCCCAGCACTTTGATAAATTGCAATGGAAACAGGCGCCAGCAGAGTCAAAATTGATCATAGGTAGAAAGAGATAAAAGTTGGGGGGCAAGGATGGACTTACCTCCCCAAAACCAAACACAACCACTATGTATGGTTTAAACACTTGAGGACCGCATTATTAGCCCCCCCCCCCCTAAAGACCAGGCCAATTTTAACTAAATGGGCCACTGCAGCTTTAAGGCCAAGCTGCAGGGCCGCACAACACAGCACACAAGTGATTCCCCCCTTCCCTTTTCTCCCCACCAACAGAGCTCTCTGTTGGTGCCTGATGGCCCTTCCTGTGTTTATTTTTTTTTAAATAAATATTTGTGGGTTTTTTGTTTTTGTTTTATAAAATTTACTATTTTTTTTGTTCCTGTTTCCTTGCTCCCTCCCTCCCCCTGCCAGCCAATCAGCATGATCAGCTGTCACAGTCTTCAGCCTATGACAACCGATCACTCCCCAGTGTATGGAGGGGACAGCCGTGTCACACGGCTGTCCCCAGTACAGCGCTGCCGCAGATCGCAGCGCTGTACATGGTAATTAGACGGTGGTTTCGCCATCTAACAGTCTCCCTCGGAGACTGAAGGTGGGGCTGAGCTCCTCCCCCAAGCAGGAGATACGCACACAGCTGGCGTTAGGCGGTCCTGGGGCTGCTGCCGCGTTCAAGCCCATTGGCGTGAAGCGGTCATTTGGTAGTTAAAGTTTTAATTCGTACTCCAGAACAAATGCAAAAAAATGTGCACAGAGGCGCTGTACTTGGCTACACAACGTCTGAGTTACTCCTATCTGTATTATTGTCTGAGGAAGCGGGATAGAGACCCGCAAAACATGTTGCATTTGTTCTGGGGTACGAATTAAATCTTGTTTCAACCATACATAGTAGTTGTCTTTGGTTTTGGGGAGGTAAATCCATCCTTGCCCCCCAACTTTTATCTGTTTTTACCTATGATCAATTTTACTCTGCTGGCACCTCTGTTTCCATTGCAATTATTGTTATCCACCTGGTGGATGGGTGAACACCCCTTCTTTCCTTCTACAGAGAGCGACTTTTTAGCCTGAGTGGGGACAGGCCTAATATCCCCATAAGTGCTGTGGCCTTCATGGCGGTAAGCCCGACCTGAACTCGGGCTTGGAGAGATAAGCTGCGAGTGGTAAGCCCGAGCTCAGGTCTGGCTAAGGAATTCCCTGCCTTTTAGGAGTCCTGTGCGCGATCGCTGCTGCTCAAGCATCTTCCCCAGCTCTCCCCGGCCTTTCTGCGTACATCGCTGGCCACCGGGATCCCCATAGCTCCACTCTTGTTCCGGGGACCCAGTGGCCAATCAGAGCGGCGGCGTAACGTCACGGGGCAGAGGCGGGACAAAAATTTAAAGTGGCTCTGAAGCACAGGGCAGAAGAAAAAACCCGATCTGCATGTGTTTTACGTGTGTGTGTGTGTGTGTGTAGGTGTGTGTAGGTGTGTGTAGGTGTGTGTAGGTGTGTGTAGGTGTGTGTAGGTGTGTGTACGGGTGTGTACGTGTGTGTGTGTGAGAGAGTGTGTGTGTGTGTGTGTGTGTGTGTGTGTGTGTGTGTGTGTGTGTGTGTGTGTGTGTGTGTGTGTGTGTGTGTGTGTGTGTGTGTGTGTGTGTGTGTGTGTGTGTGTGTGTGTGTGTGTGTGTGTGTGTGTGTGTGTGTGTGTGTGTGTGTGTGTGTGTGTGTGTGTGTGTGTGTGTGTGTGTGTGTGTGTGTGTGTGTGTGTATATACACATACATACAGTGGCTTGCAAAAGTATTCGGCCCCCTTGAAGTTTTTCCACATTTTGTCACATTACTGCCACAAACATGATTCAATTTTATTGGAATTCCACGTGAAAGACCAATACAAAGTGGTGTACACGGGAGAAGTGGAATGAAAATCATACATGATTCCAAACATTTTTTTACAAATAGATAACTGCAAATACTTTGTAGAACCACTTTTTGCTGCAATTACAGCTGCCAGTCTTTTAGGGTATGTCTCTACCAGCTTTGCACATCTAGAGACTGAAATCCTTGCCCATTCTTCTTTGAAAAACAGCTCCAGCTCAGTCAGATTGGTTGGTCAGCGTTTGTGAACAGCAGTTTTCAGATCTTGCCACAGATTCTCGATTGGATTTAGATCTGGACTTTGACTGGGTCATTCTAACACATGGATATGTTTTGTTTTAAACCATTCCATTGTTGCCCTGGCTTTATGTTTAGGGTCGCTGTCCTGCTGGAAGGTGAACCTCCACCCCAGTCTCAAGTCTTTTGCAGACTCCAAGAGGTTTTCTTCCAAGATTGCCCTGTATTTGGCTCCATCCATCTTCCCATCAACTCCGACCAGCTTCCCTGTCCCTGCTGAAGAGAAGCACTCCCAGAGCATGATGCTGCCACCACCATATTTGACAGTGGGGATGGTGTGTTCAGAGTGATGTGCAGTGTTAGTTTTCTGCCACACATAGCATTTTACATTTTGGCCAAAAAGTTCCATTTTGGTCTCATCTGACCAGAGCACCTTCTTCCACATGTTTGCTGTGTCCCCCACATGGCTTGTGGCAAACTGCAAACAGGACTTCTTATTCTTTTCTGTTAACAATGGCTTTCTTCTTGCCACTCTTCCATAAAGGCCAACTTTGTGCAGTGCACGACTAATAGTTGTCCTATGGACAGATTCCCCCACCTGAGCTGTAGATCTCTGCAGCTTGTCCAGAGTCACCATGGGCCTCTTGACTGCATTTCTGATCTGTGCTCTCCTTGTTCGGCCTGTGAGTTTAGGTGGATGGCCTTGTCTTGGTAGGTTTACAGTTGTTCCATACTCCTTCCATTTCTGAATGATCACTTGAACAGTGCTCCGTGGGATGTTCAAGGCTTTGGAAATCTTTTTGTAGCCTAAGCCTGCTTTAAATTTCTCAATAACTTTATCTCTGACCTGTCTGGTGTGTTCTTTGGACTTCATGGTGTTGTTCCTAATATTCTCTTAGACAACCTCTGAGGCCGTCACAGAGCAGCTGTATTTGTACTGACATTAGATTACACACAGGTGCACTCTATTTAGTTATTAGCACTCATCAGGCAATGTCTATGGGCAACTGACTGCACTCAGACCAAAGGGGGCTGAATAATTACACACACCCCACTTTGCAGTTTATTTATTTGTAAAAAATGTTTGGAATCATGTATGATTTTCGTTCGACTTCTCAAGTGTACACCACTTTGTGTTGGTCTTTCACGTGGAATTCCAATAAATTGATTAAATTGATTCATGTTTGTGGCAGTAATGTGACAAAATGTGGAAAACTTTAAGGGGGCCGAATAATATATATATATATATATATATATATATATATATATATATATATATATACACACACACACACACACACACAGTATATATATATATATATATATATATATATATATATATATATATATATATATATATATATATATATATATATATATATATATATATATATATATATATAAAAAAATATATATATATATATATATATATATATATATACACATGCACACATGCATAATATATATATATTAGCGTATCTAATTTCTCCTCGTTTCTCTATAATCACAAAAGTCGATCTCCCCCCTTTGTCACCTGACTGCAAAGGCAGAGATGGCAGATAAGCTAATTTGAAAGCACAGGATGACAGTATATCCAATTACGGTTACTGATTTTTGTCTGGATTTTGACTACTCTCTGCCTGACTTATTTGCACAGTTTCACAATTTTTAAAGTTTTTCATAACGTTAATTAAATCAACAAATTTGTGTTCCATTCTTTTATTTATATGCAGAATGTCTACCAGGCTTTTATTCAGACATATATTGGTGAGTTATGACTGAAAAATTGAAGGCCTAAAATTCTTGAAATAAATATACCGCTTTTGACTCATAATTCCAGACAGAAATGCACCGCCAGGGAGGTTAAGTGGTTGCCTGAACCCAGCAACCCATACTTGTCAGTATATTTCTATTTTCCGCTACCTTGGCATTCCTTTATCATCAATAATACGCTGTTGGGGGTTCTCGATTGTGTTTTTCTTTTCTTTTGCACTTGGATAAAGTAATGTAACATACTGCCTAATGGCCAATCAGAACGTGGGGATCAGGTCCTTTAATGTGACTGGACGCGCTGGGGCTCAGGGCGGGAGGAGTGTAGCTGATGTTAAGTTACTAGCGTTTGCTATGCTGCAATTCAGCAGCATAACGAGCACAGAGTGCCCGCTTTCCGATTACCAATAGCGCGCGTAGTGTGCAGGGACACTGAATTAAGGCACGCTGATTCACTAGTGCGCGTAACAGTAGCTAACAAGCAGTTATGCGGCGCTATGTTTAGTGAATCAAGCCCTCTGTTATTTTAAGCTATAAAATAAAGCAGAGCTAATGATACCTTTTACTTTCCTGCAGTAAAACTTTATCTCTAGCCATCTCTCACTGTTTCTTAGCTAAGTGCTTCAGAAAACAGGACTGTATTTGACCCAGTGGGTCGAATAGCTCAGAGAAGCTCTTTTGCACAGATAACAACTGGAAACAATATAAGATCTTTCCTTTGCTACTAATGTTTTATTTCTTAGCTGTACTATACATACAATTCATTATATCCCAAGTTAATTTTCACTTCATGTTTGCTTTAATGCTGTATGAAAGCGCCTGTTTTGTTATTTCACTTTAAATTAATAGCGTAAGATTTAACCAGGAAAATATAAGTTACCATTTCCAAGCCCAGTACGGACTAAAGGAAAAAGCTGGAGAAGGCTTAGCTGGCCGGACTATATTTCCACAAAACAGCTTAAAGAATACCCGAAGTGACATGTGAAATGATGCGATAGACATGTGTATGTACAGTGCCTAGCACACAAATAACTATGCTGTGTTCCTTTTTTTCTTTCTCTGCCTGAAAGAGTTAAACATCAGGTATGTAAGTGGCTGACTTAGTCCTGACAGGAAGGGACTACAGTGTGACCCTCACTGATAAGAAATTCCCCTTTTTATCTCTTTCTTGCTCTCAGAAGCCATTTTCTGCTAGGAAAGTGTTTTATAGTTGGAATTTCTTATCAGTGAGGGTCACACTGTGGTCACTTCCTGTCTGAGGCCCAGTGCACACCAAAACCGCTAGCAGATCGTCAAAACGCTAGCGGTTTTGGGAGCAGAGAGCCGATATTTGCCGGGTGCACACCGAGCGGATTTTGTATGAGATCCGCCGGCCGCATCCGCGTGGCTAATGTATCTCTACGGGCTGGTGCACACCGGCGGTTTGAGGTTTTTAGCAAACCGCAAACGTGCAGCAAGAGGCACGTTTGCGGCTTGCTAAAAACCTCAAACCGCCGGTGTGCACCAGCCCATAGAGATACATTAACCATGCGGATTTTCAGGCGGATTCGGCCGGCGGATCCGCCCGGTGGGCACTGGGCCTGAGTCAGGACTGAGTCAGCCACTTACAGACCTGATATTTAACTCTTTCAGACAGAGAAAGAAAAAAAGGAACACAGCATAGTTATTAGTGTGCTAGGCACTGTACATACCCATGTCTAGCTCATCATGTCACTTTGGGCATCCTTTAAGCTTTCCACATATCTCTGGTGGTAATGTACAATATTTTTAACCCCACGTACCAAAATGCACCTCAGTGTTCCATTGCTGGCTCAAAAAAAGCAAAGTAGAAAAATACAAAACACAGAGAGCGCAGTTTCCACTTTGCCCTGAGAGAAATTGTGTGGGAGAACAAAACATTGGCTTCAGATAATGTGAACCGTTTCCAGGAAAACAAAAGGCTCGCAACAAACGCGCGAATCAGGGCGCGCATTAGCAGCCAACGCACTCAAATCAGCAGCGGCACATTTTTATTATTTTTTTGCTCTACGTAATGCAGAAAAAAAGAGTGCATAAAATGAAAAATACAATGAAAACATTTGACATTTTTGAGTTAAGCTCCAGAGATGCGTAAAGTAAATGTTATCTTAGAGGACTGATTAATCATCTCCCTCCTAACATTTAAAGTTTGTAAACAGGTTTGCAGTGTTCTCTTCTGCTTTCTAATCCTCAAATGGAACAGTCAGATTATTAGGACTTTTTCTTTCTCTTAATTACTTCTGTTCTGTAGGTTTATAATAGAATAACCCAAAACAATGTAAATGGGAGAACTACCAAATAAAGTTTACATCAAAGCAGTGGCGTACCTACCACAAGGCTGCAGGTGCTCACAGTACCGGGTGTAGCCATGGCTAGGGGTGCCGCTGTGGTGCTCAGTCACTGAGTTTTTCCACCAGGTACCTTTTTCATAGTTTGGGCAACATTTGGGAATATAGCAGAAGGCAGTGCAGGAGACTGTACTACTTCCTACTCTAGATGTAGCACCCTCCCCCTTCCTGTCCCATGGGCAATGTGTCTCCTTGCTCTCTACACACAGCCTGCAGGGAGTGAATGTGCAGAGCAGCAGGGTGAGTAGAGAGAATGATTGCTGTGCTGCAGCTGGGACATTAGCAGCGAGAGGTGGCAGAATGAATTTAAGGTTCATACACACCTATCAACTATCTGTCCAACTATGTGCCAAACTTGTCTTTTAAGCCCCATTCATGGGCTCAACAGTGGTCATTTATGCAGCACAATTGTCAAACAGCTTTTGTTATGAAACAAGTTGAAACAACTAAAAAAGTATTTTGCTATTGTTCAAACAGCTGATAAGACGTCAAGTCAACAGTTGGATTGACTTCTTATCAGTCTTTTCATCGGTTAGAACAATAGCAAAATACTTTTTTAGTTGTTTCAACTTGTCTCACAACAAAAGTTGTATGGGGCTTAACAGACTAGTTTGGTAAATAGTTGTACAGATAGTTGGTAGGTGGGTATGAGCCTTTAGTGCTTCAGAAGTTGCCTGTCATTAGTAGCCGTGTGCACTGGCTGCTGTTATACCAGAGTGCCCTACATTATTGATTATTTATCCTGATCAGATTAATCAATAATGAAGGGCAGTTTGCTGTTGCAGAAGCCAGCAATACAGGTGCTGACAGCTGACTTCTGTAGTGAGCAAAGAAGCAAGCTCCAGGCAATTTAGATTAGCTTGATTGCAGGTAATCCTATGTATTTTCCCAGCTTCCCCTCCAACCCTGTTGTCTTCCCCACGACTCTTTCCTCTTTTCAGATTTTAGTGACTTTTAACAGAATGTCCCTGCCAAAAAGCACTGGTGAGAAGTCTTCATGCAATTTCTCCTCTCCCACCAGGCTCTCTGTCTTGTGCCTCTACCTCTTTATCCCCCCCCCCCCCCCTCCTCCTATGCATCCCCCTCTATCGTCCCCCTTTTCGGACTGTCCTCACAATCTAATTGTACCATAATCATAGTCTAATGTCCTACCATATTATGATTGTGTATTTATATAGCACTGACATCTTCTGCAGCAATGTATAGAGTACAGAGTCTCATAATGGTTAGCTCTGTCCACATCCTAATGACTCATTTTCCACAAAAATCCCCAAAATTTGCAGCGACACATTCGGCGCCCCAACCTGTCAACCCTCTCATAAAAAAAAAATTGGTTGTTTTGGTTGGCCGGGGGGTGGGGTAGTGTCTGTAAATAATCAGCACCGGGTTTCAAATTCCCTAGGTACGCCACTGCATCAAAATGTCAGTCTTTGACCTAGATCTCTGCACTCTTAGGAATGGGACCCACTGGCGACGGTTTGCTACAAGTCTGCAATATTAACGCTGTTCCTGAAGTGATCACGAATCATTCCTGCATCTCTTCAATGTGATAATTCCGGGATCGCTCCAAAATTGCTGCAGCCCGATCACCGAGCGCAAAAGCTGCAGTGGAACCAACCTCATAGGGTTCCACTGCTGTAGCGCTTTGCTGATCACTGCCCTGTGGCCGCCAACTGGGAGATTTAAAAAGGAACTTTACCAAAAAGGGGAAAAAAATAAATACATTGCAAAGTGAAAAGTTAAAAAAATAGAAAAGAGATCAAGAAATAATTAAGAATAAATAATGAATATGCACCATGTAATTTTTTTCATGTTGTTTGATCCACGATTAGCATTTACATCATCATCTTTACTACTGGCAGACATGAAACAAGACAGCATCAACTGCCATCATCTATAATCACACCCCCAAACAATGCGATAGGCTAAAAGGTTTTTTTTTTTTATAGATCTAAATAAGCACAGGAGATATTGGTTGCTTGGCAGTTGGAAACAGCTGTCATTTCCCACAATGCAACAAGGTTCACAGACAGGAAAAGGTCAGGACCTGACATCACATTGTGGGAGGAGTTTCAGCACAATATCAGCCATACAGACTGCACCTGATGATCCGTTTGAGGAAAGGAACAGATATCTCATGGGAAAGGGGGTATCAGCTACTGACTGGGATGATATTCAATCCTGGGTTACAAGCTCACAGTTCCAACTCCAGTGCAAGAGTCCTCAGACGTTCCTCTCCACCTTGCAGCCTGGACAATGGGATGGATTAAGGCATCGATAACAGCCACAACCACAGAGCCTGAAAACTGACTGCTTGTACTCTGGTCAAATGGTCAATATTATTAGCTGTAGAGAGCTTGTTTCACACAAAATGAGAACAATTTTCACACTGGTTATCAAGCTTTAGAATATTTTTATATCTGTGCATGCGTTTTAACTTCAAAAGCTGGTACACACGATGCAATTTCCCATTAGATAGACGTGTCCAATCGATAATTTCCGACATGTCCGATCTGTTCCTGATTGAGAAAGGGATAGATTTTCTGTAGTACTGATCTGAATATCAATCCCATTCTCGATCAGGAGCAGATTGGCCATGCTGGAAATTATTGATTCAACATCAATCCGATGGGGAATTGCATTGTGTGTACCAGCCTTAAAGCACAAGTGAAAGGAATATGAAGGCGGACAATTATTTCCTTTTAAACAATGCAATGCCTTTAATTCTGTAAGCCATAGACCCTGAACAAGAATGCAAATCAGGGTCCTGTGAGCCCGTTCACACTACGACACAAACGCAGTGAATGCGGAAACAGTGCGATAAGCACATCGCTCAAGATGCAATGACCACATTCACATACCCTCCACTTTGTTTTGAGTCGTTACCCATCTGCTCCCCCATCAGCTTGTTGGCTGGTACTTCCGCTGCTACTCCCATCGCCCGCACCATCCCCACTTGTCCGCCGCTCATCTCAGAGGCCAGGAAGCATAGGACTTCCTGTTGGTTTTTAAAATTAACTCAATGTGAATCCTACCTAGCAACAGGGAAGATTCTCATCGATCCACCATGAACCAATGATAATTCTCCTGTTGCAGGAGGATTCCCACTGGTGTTTTGCAAACCAACGGGGTGCCCCATGCTTCTGCTGGGCTCAGATCTGACCGTCCGGCAGTGGTGGACCTGAAAATCCACAAGACAGGTGAGCGATCGGCATGCAGTGACCAGCCTAGTGGGAACATATAGTGGAAACAGTTACTGTATGTTCCCATAGGCTTCTACTGTGTCCTATTTTCAGTTTTGCAGCAAAATCGCGGTCCAGTTGCGTAAAAATGCAAGGTCAGGACTTTGCATTTGTGGTCTCGTTCCATGCGGGCTCGGTTTACATTCCGATTGAGTGTTTAACCACATTCTTTTACTAAAATAGGATACATTTAAATCCTATTTTGCATTTATGCCTGTTGTGGAAAATGCAGCGTTTTTGTAGCTTAGTGTGAACTTGCCCTGTTACAGGTTGATAATTCAGACATAACTGCAGCCAAAGAGATCAGCAGGATGCCAATTAATTATTGTTTACAAGGAAATCAATATTACGTGGTTGTCACTAGAAGCACAGTTGTCAGATCTAATCTAGCACAGTGTAACACCCCCCCCCCCCCACACACACACACAATGTTGAAAAAGTGACAAGGTCAGACACATTGATACCCTCCAGTGTCACCACATAAGGGAATTATGCTGGTGCACGTGCCATCTGGCCAGAACACAATCTGGTGCTGGCCCTGACCCCTCCCCCTGATGCCGGGTCAGCGCTTTGCACTACAGCATACATGTCAAACTCCAGCCTGTGGGCCAAATCTGGCCCTTGGAGCAATTAATTTTGGTCCTCAAGTGGTTTCCTGACTTTGCATTATGTTTTGCCCACTCTAGACCACCAGGGAAGCTATAGTGGAGGTGAAGCCCTAGAACACCAGAAAAGCCTATGGGGGGTAGGGGAAAACACTAAACAATAGGGAACTGTGTAGGAGAAGGGGGGGGGGTGGTATGCTCTAGACACCAAGGAACTCTATAGGGGAGGGAAGACAACTAGACACCTGGAAACTTTATAAGGGAGGAAGGTGGCCAGTAGACATTGAGGTTGGCCCGCGACTAGGTCCCAGTGTACAATTTTGTCCCACTTTGTATTTAAATTTGACACCCCTGCACTAGAGCAAGGAGGTACCGGCCCTCCAGATCACTGCCGCCACAGCAGTTCAGTTCACAAAATTGGATTGGAAAGGGTTAACACATCATTCAGATCAGCTGTTCATTCACATCATTCTGTGTACGGCCAACGGCAGTGACTACTTAAAGGGAACCTGAGGTGAGTGTGGTATGGAGGCTGCCATATTTATTTCGGTACTTATCCATTAGCCGGGCACACCCGGCAGGTGGCGACAAAACGCCACCAGAGTTACATCTTTCCCTACTATCCATGGCGGCCTGGAGGGGGAATAGTAATTAGCGCCACCTGCCGGACGCGCCCGGCTAACGGATAAGTACCTTTATTTCCTTGTAAAAAATACCAGCTACCTGGCAGTCCTCCTGATCCTGTGTCTCTAACACTTTTAACCATGGACCCTGAACCCGCCTATGCAGAAGGTACCCTGACTCAGGTTTTACTGGATTAGCCATGTGCTTGTTCCAGGATTTTGATATAGACACTACTTATGCCAGAAGATCAACAAGGCTGCCAAGCAACTGGTATTGTTTACAAGGAAATAAATATGGCAGCTTCCATATCCCTCTCACCTCAGGTTCCCTTTAATACCAATACCCAACCTCCCCCCCCCCCCCCCAAAAAAAAAATAAAATAAAAAAAAATAAATATATATATATATATATATATATATATATATACTCAGCTCCATTCACTATGCAAGAAACACCACGAGCACCAAGATGTCATTAATTATAAGTCACACACTGGGGATGGAGGGCCTTGCTATGACTGATAACAGCTGCAGTTTATCAATTCATATATAACATTACCTATAAAATGCTAGTAAACCTCTCCTTTGATACAGCACTACACACACTATAGCGTTCTCTTGCTCGGCCTAACATAGCGGCTCTTGCACGCCTTCCACGCGACTCCTGTGCCTCCACACAGTGGAACAATTCATCCTTCTCTTTCCCTCCCAGGAGGGGAGCTGCCCTCTGACATTCCTCCTCTTATTAATGGAATACAAATCCTCGCTGTGCTGCGACAGAGGTGACAAGTGCCTGCGTGCAATTAGCACTGTAACACATCAACATTTCAAGCACTCATTAAATGAAACATTTATGGAATAACATTGGTTGGGTAAAATGGGAGCTTCATCAGCAAACAATCAGCTGTGCACACATTCTCATACGTGGCTGCCCAGGCTAATGATGAAGAGGCCTGATTCTCTCAGGCAGGTGGAGAGATTACAGAGGTCTAATTGTGACTGGGAATCGGGCTCTACCCCTGCGATTTACTATGTAGAACAGCATGTTGTCGAGTCTCTGATGAATTCTGACATTCTTTTCTCGTTATTTTTTTTATGATGGATTATTTCACTAGTGAAAGATGAGTATGGGGTCACTAAGCTAGTGTTTCTGAAAGTGGACCTGAACGCTTGCACAGGACAGAAGGAAAACATAGAGAAATACTCCCTGCATGTATTTTGATAGCCTGTCTAATTCACCACTCATCTGAGCCTAATCACAATTTGATCTCTCCCCTGGGTCACCTGACTGCCACGGAAGATAAGGTAGATAAGCTTATTTTAAAGTGTACCCGAGGTGACATGCGACATGATGAGATAAACATGTGTATGTACAGTACTAAACCTATTAACCTCCTTGCCGGTTATCCCGAGCTCAGCTCGGGGTAACCTGCGCAGGAGGATATCTCAGGCCCCGCTGGGCCGATTTGCATAATTTTTTTTTGTTACAAGCAGCTAGCACTTTGCTAGCTGCTTGTAACTTTCGATCGCCGCCGCTCGCCGCCGATCCGCCGCAATCCGCCGCGCCGAGTCGCTCCCCTAAGCCCCAGAGCCCTGCGCTGCCTGGCCAATCAGTGCCAGGCAGCGTTGAGGGGCGGATCGGGATTCCCTATGACGTCCCGACGTCCATGACGTCGGTGACGTCATCCCGCCCCGTCGCCATGGTGACCGGGGAAGCCCTGCAGGAAATCCCGTTCTCAACGGGATTCCCTGCATACTCTGATCGCCGAAGGCGATCGGAGTGGGTGGGGGGATGCCGCCGCTTAGCGGCTATCATGTAGCGAGCCCTTGGCTCGCTACATGATTTAAAAAAAAAAAATTTTAAAAAATGTGCGGCGCTGCCTCCTTGCCGGATTTTTTAGACCGGCAAGGAGGTTAATAACCAGGGTGTTTTACTTGTTTTATTTTGCTGTCTGAAATAGTTAATTTTTAAGGCTGGAAATGACAGCTTCTGTCTTGTCAGAACCTTGTCAGGAATATAGTAAACATTACTGATAAGCAAATTACCACCATAAAAGTTTTTTGTGGCAAAATACATTTTCTACATATTTCTGAGAGCAGATGGAGAGAGAAAGGGTCGATATAGTTCATGTATTTTCATTTAGGAACACTTAATAGACTGCAACTGAGCAGAGACAACAAAACATTCACTCTACTTTCTAAATGTTTAAATTTATAATAAAATCCTGGGATGTCTTACAAAGTCATTTTTAGGAGTAGGAGGATAAATATAATTGTTTATCTCATCAGTTTATTTTCACCTCGGGTTCACTTTAAAGCACGGGATGTTAACAATATGTCTGCTTCCATGAATCAGGAAATAGAAACAGTGCAGATTTATTTTAGGATCTGTATCAGCTGTAACAAAGAAATGTGTTTTTTCTATCGCGAAAATCATACACTTTAACATACATGTAAGCACATACAAATAATATGTACTTTTCTTCAAGAGTAAAATGAGCCATAAATTACCTTTCTCCTATGTTGCTGTCACTTACAGTAGGTACTAGAAATCTGACAGGTTTTGGATTAGCCCATCCCCTCATAGGGGATTTTCAGGGTGTTTCTTTATTTTCAAAAGCACTTGGTGATTAGCAGTTGCTCTGCCAAAATAGTGTACAGCGAGCAGGGAAGCTGGCCAGTATGGCTGCATAAATCTTTTTCAGGAAATGTCCTTATAAAGAATAAGAGCTTTGCTGAGAATCCCCCATGAAGAGATTGACCAGTCCAAAACCTGTCGGTAATGTCAGATTTCTACTACCTACTGTAAGTGACAGCAACATAGGAAAAAAATAACGTATGTCTCATTTTACTCTGGAAGAAAAATACTTCTTTGTATGTGCTTACACACATTTACATTTTTTCAATTTTTTGGCGATAGTGGTCCTTTAAAGATTATTATGCAGTTGCTTCTCTTTTAGAGCAGAGAGGAAGTTCTGAGTTAAAGTCTGCTTTAAAGCGACCCTGAACAGGTTGTATAATCAGAATTTGCACTTAACTGGGGCTTCCTCCAGCCCACTGTAGCCTGCGAGGTTCTCCGGCGTCCTCCTGGCTCCTCTCCCTGTCCAGCTGGCGGCTCCGTAATTCTACGACTTCGGCCTGAAGTTGTCAGGGCTGCTTCCTGCTGCAGACGATAAGCGTCATCATGCCGTCCGGCGTGAGAGTCCTGCATGTGTGCTTCAATCTTAGAAAACCGCGCAGGACTCTCACGCCAGCTGGTGTGATGACGTGTATCGTCCAAAGCGGGAAGCAGGCCGAAGCCGTAGAATAACAGAGCAGCCAGAGGAGCCAGGAGGATGTTGGGGGACCTCGTGGGCTACGGTGGGCTGGAGGAGGCCCCAGGTAAGTGCAAATTCTGACTTTACAACCTGTTCAGGGACCCTTTAAAGTGGAACTGTAACCAAGAATTGAACTTAATCCCAATAAGTAGCTGCCCCCCCTCCCCCCCCCCTCTTCCAATGAGAAATCTTTACCTTTCCTTGAAAAGCTCATTAGGGACATCTGTATTGTTGATATTGTGGTGAAACACCTCCTACAGTCCTACAGTGTGATGTCAGAACCTAGGTCCTGATATCACACTGAGGGAGCCTTGTTGCATTAAGGGAAATAACAGCTATTTCCAACTGCTATCCAGCAGAAGGCGCTGCAGCGGATGTACGATAGACCTGCTAAGAAGAGTACTATCAACATGACACAGGTTTTACGACCTTTCCAAAAGTTCCCGTTTCCTCAGATTCAGCATGTCTAATGTATGGAAGGTTTATGGTTATATAAACGCAGTGGGTGGGACGGCCACTCCATTTAGAAAGAGAAGCGTTATTACCATAAAATGGATTGTCAGGAAGTGCTGGGCTCTCAGTCCAGTAATAGGGAAAAGTATAGACAGGATTATGCACTCATACTGCTGGAGAGATGACAGAGGAGAAGGACGGAACCCCCTGCTGACTGCATTTATCCTGGTTATCAGATGCCAATGTTCATTCATGAAAGAAACTTTAAGGAGAAAAAAAAAAGTTAAAGAAAGCAAATCAGCCATTCGATGTTCTTTTTTCAACCGCACTGCAATCTATTCATCATATTCCCAGATTGCACTCTTCCATTAAATGTCACTGTGGAGAGACACCACTGAACTCGTACACAAAGATGTGTTCCTGTCATTCAAAATCAGACCGTGGCAAGGATTTGCATATGCAAGTGACAAGCGCCAGACTAGACAGCCGCCTCTTCTGTCTCACACCGGGGTTTTGTCTTCCCTGCCTGTGTTATACACACATCAAAACTTCTGCTTTCAAGGGAACCGGTCCTGCAAATATACGTGACTAAACTAAGATAGTGCCAGGTGCAGGCACACTGAGACACCAGAAACTATCTGTGATAGCAGGGAAACGTCTGTGCAGGGGTGTAACTAGAAGGGTGCAGAACCTGTGATTGTAGGGGGGCACAGAGCTGTGGGGGCCCCCAACAACTAACCTCCGATACATGGAACTATACTTCAGATCAAGTGTTTTTGTAGCCACACTTGTTATGGGTGTGAAGATCATCATGGCAACACTTGTTGTATGACCTTTGTGAGATGGGCCCCAGGGCCGTGAAAATCACCAAGGGGAGGCAAGGGAAGGGGAGTGACCATTGGGGGGTCAATTAAAGTTTTGCCGGGGGGGGGGGCATGATTTGTAGGTACACTACTGCTTCTGTGCATACACCTGACTTGTCTGATTTTATAATAGAACACCAGAGAAGATGAGTGATCCAGCAAACGTGACTTGGATTTATTTCATTAAAGTGGTCTGAAAGCCAGCATTTCTACTTAGCTCCAAAAGATTACTTACAGCTTTAAAGCTACTATCCCAGAAAAAAATTCTAGCAGAACATCACTGAAATGGTTAATCAAAGCACTTTGTCCTGCTATTCAGCTTCAAATCCGCATCCAAACTGGAGATAACTGTATCTTTTTTACTTGTTAAACACTGGGATGTAAACAAACACACTCTGAGAAGCCGTCTCTGCTTTAGGCACACACAGAACTCAGAACAGCTCATTAGAGGATTTTAATATTTAATAAAAAGCAGTTATAATAGAAAAATAATAAAATGCAAAGGCAGCATTCGGGGCAAGAAAAACTGCACTTTGGAAACTTGTAATTTGTAGACAGACATTAATACTTGTGCACAAAAGCAAATATGATAACTATATGAGTAATACAAAGTAGGAAAACACATTTTAATTGAATGTTATGTCAGAGTTTCAGACCACTTTAAAGATCTATTTAGTGGCAAAAGTTGGTAGTCTTCACCAAGGTCATATGAGAATATTGCAAGAACTGCTGAAAAGTTCCTCTGAGTGGTTCAGAGCAATTGTGAACTGTGCAGGCACAAGTTCAGGACTGTGCCTACGCAATAAAAGAAAGGGCTTGTAAACAATCTTCCAGTTTTCAACTGGACATTCCTGTTGAAGATTAAATGGACTGGACACGAGGAATTAGGGAGACCCTGATAACAACTAGCCACAGTAGAACATTCACTTTGGGCTTTATTCCACATATTGTTTGTCAGTTGAAGGTTACTTAACCCCCCTGGCGGTCTATTAAGAAACCGCCAGGGCGCAGCAGAGCAGGTTTTTTTTTTTTTTTAAATCATGTAGCCAGCCTAGGGCTCGCTACACGATAGCCACTGTGCAGCGGCATACCCCGCCCTCTTCGATCGCCTCCGGCGATCTCCGATCAGGAAATCCCGTTCAAAGAACAGGATATCCTGGAGGGCTTCCCCCGTCGCCGCAGCATGACGTCACCGACGTCGTGACGTCATTGGGAGTCCCGATCTACCCCTCAGCGCTGCCTGGCACTGATTGTAAATACTAATAATTCTGTTAGCACTTTTCACCTACTTTTTGGATCTTTTTCGAGTGCTGAAAAGTTATATTAATCACCATTTGTTGCTCCAGGGAAAGTATATTTACATGCTGCAGGACTTCATGAAAAGTCTCAGGGGTTGCAGTAGTGTCTGAATTACACCAGAAACAAGCAAGCAGCTAATCTTGTCAGATCTGACAATACAGTAAAATCTTGTTATAATAAACTCTGATATAGTAAGCATTTGGGTATAGTAAACTACCTCTCCAGGTCCCGGCCAATCTTCATTAAAAGTCATTGAGTGCAACGCCTGGTATAGTAAACTCTGATCTAATAAAACTTCTATTATAGTAAACATGTTTTTGGCCCCTACATGACACGGATTCAGGATATAGTAAACAGTGGGCGGTGCATGTGTCATATCTCAGTGTGAAAGCCATAGACGGCTGCTCTCTTCAGGCTGATTGTAAGTGAGTTGATGTCTGATAACATTTGTAAGACAAGAATGGCACTGGCGCTGGATATACAGTACTGTACAAATAAGCAACCTGGAAAAAAATGAGGAATAATGTGAACATAAACAAAAGAGGATGCAGTGTTACCAGTTTCATTTTAAAGTATCGTCACTATCTTACGGAGAGATTGTCTGCACTCCCGGGTATCTCTTCCCTCATTAGCAATGAAGCTCCTGGTAACATGTGGAGAGCAGTACAGGCTACTTGTAGTGCAGATCAGAGCAGGCCTTCTCGGTGAAAAATTAAGGAGAGTGGAGCAGAGAGTGCTAAGTCCCGCCTGCTGAGGTATCAGAGCTACTTGCATTACAGATGCGAGTGGCTTATTAGGATTTGCTACATATTGATGAGAGGCTTTGTGATTGGCTCAAGTGTGAGCAGAAAGTTTTGCAGGACGCATGCTGTAAGTCCCACCCACAGAGGTATCAGAGCCACTCACAGGAAGTGAGTGGATGCCTCTATTTCGTGACGGCTGCAATTTTTAAGAATCCCTGGATACTGTATTGGCTACTTTGTCCAGCCTGGCTATGCAGCCCTAAGGTATACTTGTAAAGTGCTTGTACTGTACCTCCAAGGAGAGGACAGCATTGATCCTTTGCAGCAGAGTTTCTATGTCAATTTTGGATTTAGTAAACTTCTGATATAGTAAACCACTTTCCTGGTCCATTGGAGTTATAATGAGATTATACTGTAATAACAGAAACAATTGATCTGCTGCATGCTTGTTCAGGGTCTATGGCTAAAAAGGAAAAGGGGAACAGGGTTGTTTGCTCCCTAATTACAAGTTTATCTGATAATTTGTCCAGCACGGATACCAGTTAGCATCAGTGAGGTGTAAACATGGTATGCACTCAAATGACATCAGACCTACTTTAGCCTAAACAAACATACTGTCATTAAAGGATACCACAACTGACATGTGGCATAATGAGATAGACATGGGTATGTACAGTGCCTAGCACACAAATAACTATGTTGTGTTCCTTTTTTTCTTTCTCTGCCTGAAAGAGGTAAATATCAGGTATGTAAGTGGCTGACTCAGTCCTGACTCAGACAGGAAGTGACTACAGTGTGACCCTCACTGATAAGAATTTCCCCCTTTTTTATCTCTTTCTTGCTCTCAGAAGCCATTTTCTTCTAGGAAAGTGTTTTATAGTTGGAATGTCTTATCAGTGAAGGTCACACTGTAGTCACTTCCTGTCTGAGTCAGGACTGAGTCAGCCACTTACATACCTGATATTTACCTCTTTCAGGCAGAGAAAGAAAAAAAGGAACACAGCATAGTTATTTGTGTGCTAGGCACTGTACATACCCATGTCTGTCTCATTATGCCACATGTCAGTTGTAGTATCCTTTAAGTTACACTAGTTATGTTAATTAAAATAGATCAGGCAAATATTTGGGATTTTATGGGGCAGCCATTTTTTTGGTTGAAAGAAGGTGACAGGGGGCATGAGACACAGTTCCAACTGTCCTGTGTCCTGATCACACCTCCCAGCTGTCCGCGTTAGGCTTCAAATCTCAAATTCAAAGTAAAAAAAAACAAATTTGCACCAAAACAGTAGAATGAGAACAACAACATCAGAAATCCCATCACACTTTGCACAACATCAGGGGAAAATGCCCAGGCAGATTTCTTTGATGGGGCGGAGCTTAGCTTCTGTGCAGCTAAAAATGAGGCTTAGGTAAGAAAAGCAAAGATCTGATGCTGTGCAACTGTTAAAGAAACACCAAGTCTTTTCAGTACTGCTTAGTAGATATTTAGTCTGGAGGTTCACTTTAATGTTGTAAAGCAAAAATATAATTTTGTATAAAATGCGACTTTAAACTTGTCCCTCTTACTTACAGTATCTCAAAAAGTTTAGACATTTGTGCAGATCCCTTCATGTGTACCAGAAATTGATTAACACTACAAACTTGCTACTGGCTGTCTTTAATAAAAAAACAACTCATACAGCAAGTAGTTATGTGGCAACGAAAAGTGCTTCAACATCTATAGAACAAATGGAAAATACCAGCTAGCATTAGTGAAATCACAGGTGCCAGCCAACACCTGTTACAAGCGCCAGTAAACACCTTCCAAAAGGTGCTAGCCAGCCGCTGCTAATTATAGAATGTGTTGTTTTATTCAGTGAATGCTAAATCAGTTTGCTTACTTGTTCAATGTCAGGAAATACGCCTGAAAAGTAAAGAATGACTGCAGGTGGAAAAAAATTAAGGGGGTTTTAACATTCAAAAATAAAAAATTGCTCAAAAAAAAAAAAAAAGATACTGCCCCCAAAATATTTGTAAACCCTCTGTTTTTCTAAAATAGGTTCCTATACGTCCTCTATTTTTTTTCTTTTAACCTGGTCTGGTTTCCTTTCCTAACTGCAGGAACTCTGCAATGCTAGCTGGGCTGTGAGGTTTTTTTTTTTTTTTTTTCACAGCTACAGTAACAAGCTTATCTCAGCATGCAAATAACAGAAAGCTCCCTAATTCGGTTAAGATACAAACACTATCACCCAAACTCTCTCCCTTTGAAGAGTTTGCACAGTGGTCCTGTTGTCGGGAGGTTATTTGCTGTTGGAGGGACAGTAAGCTGTGGCAGGTTGGGGTGGGGGCAGGAGTGATGTCACATTTGGCATCATAGAAAACCAGTGTAGATGGAAACCAGCAGAATTATTATTTTCATATTACATCTCTACTAAATCGACAGCGAACACTAAAAATAACAGAGCAGGCATGTTAAATAAGTACATTTCTTATTGGATCATTTTTTTCCCCGTTTAATATGGTGTTTCATTACACTTTCAATGAAGTTCTTAACTTTTCTATTTAAAGCTTGAAAGAAAAAAAAATACCAAAAAGAAAGTCAAAGGGTCCAACGAGCCAAAAGGCCAAACTGAGCTGACAAAAGCTTCCGTGAAGCTATCAGAAACCGTTAATGGAGGCTTTTATTATCTGGGACTCCCAGGCTGGCTGATGGATCCAAACTACTAAAGCACCTGTTTGGCATGAGGTGACTGCCACCAGGACTATGCCGACGGGGAGCCAATCAACGAATGACAGCTTAAATCAGAGGCTTCTCAGGCTGGCATTTAGCTTGATGGTAGACCTCTTTCAGCCTTAAGTGCACTGGGAAGGTCCATGTCAAGTAAAGAGATGACCTTCTGACAGCTTCTTAAGAACAAGTCTCCTCTCTGAGGCCTGATGGTCTTCTGATAAATTGTGGTGTACTCAAATTCCCAACAGACGTGCCTGACACTGCTCCTCAGATTAGAAGATCTCAGAAGGATAACCGTTAGCAGGTCAATAAAAAGCCTTAACATTTCATTTTAAGACGAGCAAACCACATTATCTTTAATGAAGTAAGCCTCTCTCCTCGGCTTCAAACCCCTTCCTTTGCCTTGTGTGTTTTTCCCATAAGAACCATCGAGGAGGTGCGTTGCATACCAATGCCTCGCGCGATGTCTCTTGCTCCGAAAAAGTCTAATTAAAAGCATATAAAAACACTATAAAAATGATTCATGGCTGTCTCAAAGATCAGCAGCATGCCATAATTGGCTCTTTCACACTTTGTCGTTCCCATAGAGGCGGATGACAAAAACACATTATTATGCCGTACAATCCCGATCATTTACTTGATACAAATTCAGCGATGTTTCACGTCTTAGCAAAGGGCAAAGTATGCAAGATTAATTCTGAGGCGGCGATGGCTAACCTGTTGGAGTTCCACTCTGTGAACAGTCATTTGTTGTTTTTTTTCACCCGCTGGATTTTTTTTGCTGTGCTCTGTATTGTCTGTAAAGTTTTCTGCACAGAGAGCTATTATCCTGCGACTAACCTTTCACACGCTGCTCTGTAATGCAGACCCAGCAGTGGAGATTTGTTCTATATTCCGATAAAACAACAGCTCACACTGTACGGGAGAGAGACGCCCGCTGCCGACGCGCTGTACAGAACATTTATATGCAGGAAGTCCCATAGTGCTAGAGGTGGGGAGGCTGGGAGTGGAGGTGATAGAGTTCACACTAGGGCAACTTACACATTCTGTAGTCTATTTTAAAGCGTACAAATGAAACAAGTCAGCTAATTAGAATAGTTGCAGCGATGCAGGTTTTTAAAAAAGGATGTAAAAGATTTAAAATCTCAACTCCAGGTGAGTAAAAAACAAGAACAACATTTAATGAGTAACAGGATTAATGAAGAAGTAATGGAATCAAACAAGGATAGTTAAATACCTTTTACATATAGCTGGTAATATAGGGGTGTTATATACTCAGGGGAGAGCAGTACACATGGGGTGGAAGGGTTGGGGCCGTGCTTAGGTTCTACTGCTCTGCACACAGATCACAGCTTAAAGAGACACTGAAGCAGAGTAAAATAATATACAACGACTGACATTTGAGATAACAAGCTTCAGAAGACAGAGCTCTCTGAGACTTTGAAAGTCGTGGAGCTCAGTGGCTCTTTTGCATAGATAACAACTGGAGTTTCTTAACTTTTCCTGCACTGGAAACAATATGAGACTCATATCTCTGATGCTAATGTTTTATTTCTTAGTTGTACTACACATACAAATCATTTTATCATATATTTTTTTTCCGCTTCAGTGTCCCTTTGAAGGCGTCATCAAACAAGTAATGCTACCCAGAGTACTACTTACCCGGGGCTTCCTCCAGCCCTTGGCAGCCGACATGTCCCTTGCCGCACGCCGCTCTCCGCCACTGGCTCCTGGTCCCCGACGCTGGCTCGCCAGGTGTCCTCTACTGCGCCTGCGCGAGCGCCGCTGTCAATCACCTCCACGTGGTCTGGAACGTACTGTGCAGGTGCAGAACTACTGTGCCTGCGCAGTACACTCCGGACCGCATGGTGGTGATTGACAGCGGCGCTCGCGCAGTACGGGAAGACCTGGTAGTCATCCTGCGCATCCTTGGTGACCGGAGGCCAGCGGCGGACAGCGAAGCTGCGGCGAGGGACATAGTGGCTGCCAGGGGCTGGAGATACTCCCGGGTAAGTAGTACTCTGGGTACCATTACTTCCTTGATGAATCTTTTAAGGCCCCTCTTACACTTGCAGGTTGAACCTGCGTTACGCTGCTGAACGCACAGTGTGGGGGATTATGTAAGACTATGGGCGACAAACGTATTGCAAACGACAGAGTGTGGTGCGGCTAGCATGCGCAGGGAAACGGTAATTCCAGTGATGTACTACCTGCCCAGAAGGGAACGTCACTGAGTGTGGGGCGGCACTATGCATCTGACCGTATCAGCGCACTGTGGCGCAGGGTCATACGTTTGACTTGTTTTTTGCATTGCAGCGATGCTCCCCACCGCAAAGCAAACAACAGGTGTAAAACCAGCCTAAATGGAACCTGAAGTGAGAGGGATATGGAGGCTTCCATACTGATTTCCTTTTAAACAATTCCAGGTGCCTGGAGGTCCTGCTGATCTTTCATGCATCAGTGGTGTCTTAATTACCTGAAACAAGCATGCAGCAAATGCAATCAAACTTTAATCAAACATCTGATCTGCATGCTTGTTCAGGGACTATGGGTAAACGTATTAGATGCAGATGAGCAGAGGCGCCAACAGGATAAAATAATATAAAAAGTTTAAAACATGGACGTGGTAGAGGTGGACTACTAGCCACTCCAAAAGACACGACAACAGGCACATCGTAACGTATAACACAAAAATGCATTCATACACTCCACAATATTGCTACACGTTTCATGGGCATGACCCCGCTTCCTCAGGCAGTTCAGTAGATGCAGAGGATCTGAAGGACAGCGAGGCAATGTGCATTGTTTAAAAGGAAATAAATATGTCAGCCTCCATATCCTTCACAGTTCAAGTATCCTTTAAAGGACAACTAAAGTCTAATTAAAGTATGGAATAGTTACAATGTTTAAAGAGTCCCTTTAAGTACTGTATATACTCGCGTATAAGCCTAATTTTTTGGCATAAAAATGTGCTGAAAACGTACCCCCTCGGCTTATATGCGAGTCACTGGTTTAGAAGGGATGGTGGGTTATGGGTAGAGTGGATTACTTGTATTGGAGGCAGATATGGCTACCGAGAAAGGGACTATACTGGGGAGGGGGATTATATGCGAGTCAATCACTTCTTCCTGGTTTCTGAGGTAAAAGTGGGTACTTTGGCTTATATGCGGGTTGGCATATATGCGAGTATATACGGTAAGTGCATGCAAATATACCCCATTGTAGCCTGAAACATGGTTGCTTCATAGAACTCCAGATGTTGGCTGAGTGCAGTGTGACAGGACTGAGGCTGAGAAGGGAAATACACCTCACCCCTCTGCAGAAGCTGCTAAAATAAGATCTACAATGTGCTCACATGCTTAAAAAGAAAGCTAGCTATGAGAGTGCGGTTTCTAGGATAAAAAACAAAGCGTAAGGAAGGAAATTACATCAGGATTGGTTTTAGTCAGAGGTAGTAAAGATGGAAAATGTCTGAAACATTTTTCTCTTTATTTACTATATAAAATTCATTGCAAACACTCCACAAGATCTGCACCATCAAGTTTCCATCTTTATTGTTCCATAAAAAACAGGTTAAAAACTGTGTGGGTAAGTGTAAGGTGACGCACAGGTGTTTCGGGCTGTATCAGTCCTTTCTCAAACCATCACAGCCCCACATAAACATCACAAGTTAAAACACACATTCATATAGGAAAATAATGGACCACATAGGGAACTACAACATTACCATATATACATATGTATTAAGAAACTTCCACCAATCAGGAGCTATTAAGGCAGTATAGCAAGTTCGTATGGCAAATATGTACAGTGGAGGAAATAATTATTTGACCCCCTCACTGATTTTGTAAGTTTGTCCAATGACAAAGAAATGAAAAGTCTCAGAACAGTATCATTTCAATGGTAGGTTTATTTTAACACTGGCAGATAGCACATCAAAAGGAAAATCGAAAAATAACCTTAATTAAAAGATAGCAACTGATTTGCATATCATTGAGTGAAATAAGTTTTTGAACCCCTACCAACCATTAAGAGTTCTGGCTCCCACAGAGTGGTTAGACACTTCTACTCAATTAGTCACCCTCATTAAGGACACCTGTCTTAACAAGTCACCTGTATAAAAGACACCTGTCTACAGAATCAATCAATCAAGCAGACTCCAAACTCTCCAACATGGGAAAGACCAAAGAGCTGTCTAAGGATGTCAGAGACAAAATTGTAGACCTGCACAAGGCTGGAATGGGCTACAAAACCATTAGCAAGAAGCTGGGAGAGAAGGTGACAACTGTTGGTGCGATTGTTTGAAAATGGAAGGAGCACAAAATGACCATCAATCGACCTCGCTCTGGGGCTCCACGCAAGATCTCACCTCGTGGGGTGTCAATGGTTCTGAGAAAGGTGAAAAAGCATCCTAGAACTACACGGGAGGAGTTAGTGAATGACCTCAAATTAGCAGGGACCACAGTCACCAAGAAAACCATTGGAAACACATTACACCGCAATGGATTAAAATCCTGCAGGGCCCGCAAGGTCCCCCTGCTCAAGAAGGCACATGTGCAGGCCCGTCTGAAGTTTGCCAATGAACACCTAAATGGTTCTGTGAGTGACTGGGAGAAGGTGCTGTGGTCTGATGAGACCAAAATAGAGCTCTTTGGTATTAACTCAACTCGCTGTGTTTGAAGGAAGAAAAATGCTGCCTATGACCCCCAAAACACCGTCCCCACCGTCAAGCATGGGGGTGGAAACATTTTGCTTTGGGGGTGTTTTTCTGCTAAGGGCACAGGACAACTTAATCGCATTAACGGGAAAATGGACGGAGCCATGTATCGTGAAATCCTGGACGACAACCTCCTTCCCTCTGCCAGGAAACTGAAAATGGGTCGTGGATGGGTGTTCCAGCACGACAATGACCCAAAACATACAGCAAAGGCAACAAAGGAGTGGCTCAAGAAGAAGCACATTAAGGTCATGGAGTGGCCTAGTCAGTCTCCGGACCTTAATCCAATAGAAAACCTATGGAGGGAGCTCAAGCTCAGAGTTGCACAGAGACAGCCTCGAAACGTTAGGGATTTAGAGATAATCTGCAAAGAGGAGTGGACCAACATTCCTCCTAAAATGTGTGCAAACTTGGTCATCAATTACAAGAAACGTTTGACCTCTGTGCTTGCAAACAAGGGTTTTTCCACTAAGTATTAAGTCTTTTATTGTTAGAGGATTCAAAAACTTATTTCACTCAATGAAATGCAAATCAGTTGCTATCTTTTATTTAAGGTTATTTTTTTCGATTTTCCTTTTGATGTGCTATCTGCCACTGTTAAAATAAACCTACCATTGAAATGATACGGTTCTGAGACTTTTCATTTCTGTGTCATTGGACAAACTTACAAAATCAGTGAGGGGTCAAATAATTATTTCCTCCACTGTACATGTATGAACTTAAAATTGCCTCAAATCATGCATAATCATCAGGAGAACACTCACTAAACAATGTCCTGCGTTCTACGCCGGCCAAACTGTAAAAAAACAGCTCATTGTGTCCTCAAAGTGTATCTAGCAAATCAGCATCCCGATAGACAGAGTCTCTATCCCCAACGGAGCATTAGCCAATCAAAAAGAGGTGTCAAACGGCTCTACCAATCGGTATTCCGCTGAAAGCGTCCGCACGTCATGACAAGCCTCTTCCCATAGCCTCTCATATAGACGCCGACAGCGTCCGCCATAAGACTGCAGGCATTCCGCCAATCATAGGCGGAAAGGGTGGGTCTCAAGTCGCACCAAGGCGACCAATGCATGGGAAGCCGACAACGTCCGTCTCCAAGCCTGTGAAAACAATCATCAGGCTTGAATGGAGAGGGCGGACTTTAACACGCACATGGTTAGCCAATGAGAGATGCCAAAGGCGTCCACTCATCTAGTTACACCTATGGCAAACGCATTCACAGTGAGGCCGATGCTCGCCCACATGTGGGAAGGAGCTGTCAGAGAGATTACATACAGAATCCTCCATCATCATGACAGCAAACACTCCCCACTACGGGCAGCATCGACCCCACCAACACCACAACGTCCGCCGGAGGACTTCTTAAGGGGGACAGAGGCATATATCTTCAGAAAAACTGAGAGGCAGAACGGGCATGTAAAAAACTCATAGCCACCATACTGCATAACACCCCCCAATAGGAGAAGAGTACATAAATGATAATTTAAATTACATCAAATTAAATTGGTTAAATCATAGTCCCTGTTTAGACCTTTAGGTAACAATGTATCTAATCTTTTAATCCAATAATTTTCTCTCATGGCCAATAGTTTATGTCTGTCACCCCCCCCCCCCCCCTACGTGGAATAGGCACCCCTTCAATTACCTGCACCCTAAGTTGTGATAATCGATGATTTTTGAGGCAAAAGTGTTCGGAAACTGATAGTTCCATGTTTTTATTTCTAATATGAGATTTGTGAGATGATAGTCTGTCCCCGAGGGCCTGCAGTCTTATGGCGGACGCTGTCGGCGTCCATATAATAGGCTATGGGAAGAGGTTTGTCATGACGTGCGGACGCTGTCGGCGGAATACCGATTGGTAGAGCCGTTTGACACCTATTTTTGATTGGCTAATGCTCCGTTGGGGATAGAGACTGTCTATCGGGATGCTGATTTGCTAGATACACTTTGAGGACACAATGAGCTGTTTTTTACAGTTTGGCCGGCGTAGAACGCAGGACATTGTTTAGTGAGTGTTCTCCTGATGATTATGCATGATTTGAGGCAATTTTAAGTTCATACATGTACATATTTGCCATACGAACTTGCTATACTGCCTTAATAGCTCCTGATTGGTGGAAGTTTCTTCATACATATGTATATATGGTAAGTTCCCTATGTGGTCCATTCTTTTCCTATATGAATGTGTGTTTTAACTTGTGATGTTTATGTGGGTCAGTGATGGTTCGAGAAAGGACTGATACAGCCCGAAATGCCTGTGTGTCACCTTACACTTACCCACACAGTTTTTTTTTAACCTGTTTTTTATGGAACAATAAAGATGGAAACTTGATGGTGCGGATCTTGTGGAGTGTTTGCATGCACTTGTTACTCCAGAGTTGATCGCTGCACGTCCTTTTACCATTGGTGCGGAAGCATTTACTACAAATTATATAAAATTCATTGACATCAAAATGCGGACAGTACAATTCGTATGTTATATAAGTTGAACAAGTATTCATCTACTTATATATGTTTTTCCCCCCTGGGATAGTATGGCTGTCCCTGCAGGTTTGCTCTTTTATGAGTCTTCTATAGAGAACACTTTTCTTGGGGGGGGGGTCCTTTTCTGTTTTGTTGATCCGCTAGTTGTCAATAGATATTTGTCACACTTTCCTGCTAGAAAATAATTTGAAAGGTTAAAAACACTGCTAATTAATAGGGATGAAATCTTCCTGCAGTTTTCTGCTCTGTGTGAGTATTGATGCCATGAGACAATGTTTCGCCGCTCTGACTATTGACAAGTCAATTGTCACGCTACATCAGGGCACCTTCCGTGCTTATTTAAAGTTAGCAGCAAAAAGCTAAGTTTTACATGTTTGCTTAAAACACACTATAAATTTGGGTTTCACAGAGACAACCGCCCCATCTGAAGCACATAACTGCCCCGGGGCATCGGTAATAGCTTCTTATACAGCCTACTGACTATTTGTACACTTATAAAGATTGTAAAACATGTTCCTGTACTACAGAGAGGAAACTACAATCCAGCCATAAAGATTTATATTCCCAATCACAAGCTGTACATTGCTGTGATGTGTTTATCCCATTGCTCCTAAGTTGTAGGACTGGCCAGAGGATTTTGGGTTCAGCAATGAGTTTCTCTGCATTACATTTCTGTTTACATCACATAATGCAGGGACATTTTTAAAGCAGACCTGAACTCAGAACTTCCTCTCTGCTATAAAAGATAAACAACAGCATAATAACCTTTAAGTGCAGCCAATATCTCCCCCAGGCCACCAAGTGCTGCAATTATGTGCTCCCCTTCTTGCAGCCCAGTATTCCCCCCTTTCTTTGTTGATTGTTGTGGCCAGGATTTTCAGACCTGTGTTTTCTCTTTAAAGTGTCACTTACCACTGGGTAAATTGCTGCAAATGGAAATGTCACTATTAGTACAGACACTCAGTGCGCTCAGTGTTGACCATGACTTGTCAACCTTTATACTTTTAGAAATTGAATCAGACCTAAATTTCGAGGCTTATACTTGAGTATATACAGTAATTTCACTTGTCCCCCCCCCCCCCCCTAGGAATCTCAAGAACGGTGCTACGGCCCTTGGTCTAAAAATTCTGGACACGCCAGCTCTAGGACTTCCATTCCCATTGCTGAGGCTTTCATCAGTCAAGTAAAGAACATACATGTTCAGTCAACATTAGCTTGATGTTTTGCTTGAATAACCAAATATGTCCAAAGGTAAAGATGGGTCGGCACCACCTGGTCATTGGCAGTTTGATAAAGGGCTGGAGCAGCCCGAAACTGCGCCTGTTAATGTGACCCATTTTAATGAATAAAGAGCTATAATTTACTTTGGTGGTGTCGACCCATCTTTATCTTTGGACATTGCTGGCCCCAAGAGGTACCGGGGTGGGGGTCTGGGCACACCACCTGTCTACATCGGTGCTCCCTACCTTGCTTGTATTGCTGTTACCAAATATGTCAACATTTTCAGTGATTTTTTTGATCTAATCAAATGTAATATCTCATCTGTTACAAGGGACTAAACAGCGTATGGTTTCACGCAGAGAAGCATTTCCATTTAGGGTTAGCTGAACTAATTGGGTTAGTTTAGGATTAACTTGACACTTGAGAGACAGTTAAGTGTTGTTTAAAGGGTTTTAGGTTCATTTTAGGTGAAGAGTCAGATAAGCTGATATGCACCAGGGGAACCAGCTTAGTAAATTCTCATACAGAAATAACCACTAAACCTGCATAATGGAAGCATTTGGGCAACTACATCTTTTATAAGCCCAGCTTCAGGCTTGGCTCGAAATACTGGAGCTTCTCATTTTACATACATTTGAAATGACACAACATGCTGGCTCAGCCACTTTGTTACAATTCCTCAAGTTTTTTTTAGAAGTAAGAAGTAGACAGTTTTAAATAAAGGTGATGCTGTTGTTTGGTTACTCTAAAGATGTAAAGCACACCTGAATTGATTGGAAAAAAAAAAAGTAGATTTTTACTTACCTGTGACCTCTTCCAGGCCACCCCTACCCTCTCTGGTCCTTTGGTGTCCTCTGAGTCTCCTCCGTTGCGCTACCCCACACTCTGTGACTGAGGCTTAATTTGCAAGCTACTGCAAATGAGCACTGATTGCAACATTCTGCCCTTGTGTGATTCTCAAAAGAATTGTAGTGCGCATGCGCAGAACTCTTCTGGTGACAGGAGTGCAATCGAGGAGGTGCACGGACGGAACCACGCATGCGTTGCAGCTTACGACTGAAGCTCTAATTTACAGATCTGTCTGAGGGGGCAGCGGTAAAACGGAGAGGACACAGAGGGACCTGAAGGACTACAGGGAGCTAGAAGAAGACCCAGGTAAGTAAACATCTACTTGTTTTTGTTCCAATTCAGGTGTGAGTTAAAGGGGCAAGCTTTCAAGGCATTCACACACACACTCAAAAGTTTTAGAACACCCCATTTTTCCTTGTTTGTACTAAAATTCAAGCAGTTAATGCCTAATTGCACTCTGAAATGAAAGCAGAGAACAAATAAATTAAATAAAGAAAAAATCTTGGAATTCAAGTATTCTAAACGTATGACTCATCAAACTGTTGAACTCCCTTGTGGCATTCTACAATTAAATGTTCTTCAGAAAATTCTTCTCAACTGTTGCAGAAGGTTCCATAAATGTATGGCACTAGCAGATTGTTTTGCTTTCCCTTTTATATCCAGTTCATCCAAAACCAACTTTATTGGGTTAAATCTGGAGACTTTACTGGCTGCTTGTACTTTTTTCCCCTAAGGTAGTGCTGTCAAAGCTTGGACTTCTGTTTTGGGTTGTTATCCTGCTGTAGAATGAACCCCTGATCAAGTAGGCACATTCCAAAGGATACTGCATGGCACTGCTAAATGGTGTGGTTGCAGTATCGGCTCAGGGTGCCTCTCACTTGCTAAAGTTGAAGCGGTGGTCCAGTGAGCTGCCTATCACGCAAACTAGTGACCTTTAGAAACCAGTCTTCTGATGCTGTTGTGGCTTCCTGTCTGAGGTTACACCAGTTTCTGAGCGCCATTTGATAGTGAAGTAGACTGTACTCAATGTCATATTGACTTTCTTAGCATTTTCTATGTAGGAAAGGCCTACACGTTTAAGTCTTATGATGGTCTGTCTCTTTTTCATTGTTAATTGCCCATTTTCTCCACAATTTTACAGCAACCACTACTTTTTGCATCTCAATATTGTTCAAATATTGCTAAGGAGGGTATGTCGCCATAGTGTGTTTCAAAACTACTTTTTTGCAGACTGAGGGAGTTGTGAGCAATCAGGAAACATTGGGACACTAGTAGAAATTGTTAGCAAAAACATTCAAGGTTTGATAAAACTTCTTTGCTGCAGAACAGCTATACATTTTGACCAAATTCGTGTTGCCTGCAGAATGCTATATTTTGTAGAATTCTGAAATGTACATTATCTCCCAGTTTTGGATAACTTTATCTTAAAAAAAAAAACACATCTATTGATCAAAACAACTTTTTTTTTTTAAATGCTGTATGTTAGGGCTCACAATACCACAAGTACTAGGAATAGTTTCTTTCCTCACACAGCTCTGCCTCTCTGCTGTAAAATCATCCCAATGTCTCCAAATACAAAAAGTGTTGGCTCTGCAGGGCTAGACCATGTTCCTGCACAGGGGGGTTGCTATAAACTCCTCAATGTATAGTCTAGTAATCACCTAGCAGAAAGAATCTTATTTGGGTGGCGATAAAGAGTTAATTTAAAGCAATGTGTTTTTATTGTCTTCACTCATCTGATTGTTCAGAAAGGCATTATCTTTATCAGTGTTTCCCCCTCCCAGCATGGACTGCACTGGGCAACCAGAGCTTTGGAAGTTGCATGCTGCAGAGCCAAAAGTGTAACATCACAAACAGCTAGTCAGGAGTGGTGTATACAGTCCCTGACTGCTAGTTATATTACAGCAAATCTAGTTTCCGGTTGCCCCTCTGATCAAGTGAAGTATATTTGTGAGCTGTCTGAGGAGTGAAGGATGTTTTTAAAGCAAAGAGAGACAGAACTAGTGGTAATGTTAACTCTAATACAGAGTATTAAAAATTGTTTTTTATCGATAGTTGTCCTTTAAGCTCTAGTTCAACACTTACCTTTGTATGCACCTTGAGACCGGGTCCACACTATAAGCGCTTTTGTAAGCGTTTGCTTGCAAAAGCGCTTATAGCGTGGACCCAGCCTTAGAGACAGCTGATTGGCATGCTTGTTCAGGGTCTATGGCTAAAAGTATTAGAGGCAGAGGATAAGCAGAACAGACAGGCAATTGGTATTGTGTAAAAGGAAATAAATATGGCATCCTCCATACCTCCCTCACTTTAGGTGTCCTTTAAGGAGAAATTAAACCTTTAGGTGTCCTTTGAGGAGAAATTCACAACCTCTGAAAAAAACAACCACCCCTCCAGGAATATCTCGGAGGGGGTCTTACAAAATACATGGCAAAGCATTTCAGCTAAATGTTTAAAAAATACTAACAACTTGGATACGAAGAATATGTAAAGTAGCTACTGCTGACAGCACAGCATTCTTCACTAAAGATAAAGTATGACTGTTCATTATGTTTTTGTACAAATATCTGTACATGTAAATAACAATCCTTGTCAGAATAAATTTGCTCTACCTGTGATGACTTCGTTTATTGTAGATAAACAACAAAGACGTAGCCGTCACTTACAGTAGGTAAGGAAATTTTAATGACAAGGTGTTTCCAAACTCATGACAGGAGTGTAATTATTTTTGTAGGAGCTTTGTTTTACCAATAAATGTTTAAAACAGATGTAGCCAGATATGAGCATAAACTGAGTCACTAATTTTTACCGTATATACTAGAGTATAAGCTGACCCGAGTATAAGCCGACCCCCCAACTTTTACCATAAAAACCTGGAAACAATTATTAACCCGAGTATAAGCCAGGGTTAGAGAATGCAGCAGCTATAAATATGTATGAAGTGTCAGAAAAGTGTAATCAGATTAGGGAAAGCGTTTAAGGATTAGCAATATCAATGCACAAATAGGGGTGTTCATTACCAGCATAGCACCAATCAAACGCTAACAAGATGGATGAAGGAGAGCCTCTTTTGAAGCCCATCCAGGGGTCCCAATGCAGTCACAGCGTCTGCATCCCTATTGCTACACCACTGGCAGTAAAGTGCCCCTGCCATATGTCGAGGGTAGTAGCAACATCCTTGTCTATCCCATCAAGTGCCCACTCCATCAAATGCCAGTAAGCTCACCAGGGCAAATACTTCATTGTACTGGTGCAATTACCTTGAGCACAGCAGTGAGGTGACAAGGCGCCCAAGTCCCCAAACCCCCTTCACCCCCGCAGAGCGGAACAAAGCCTTTTCCTGCTGTCTGTCCTCTCACCAGCATACACTTAGTGGTGTCTACCATCCTTGCCGTTAGAGCGGAACAGCAAAGTCTTTGCCTGCCATGTCTCCCTCCCCCCCCCCCCCCCCCCCCCCCCCGCATATGCCAATTGTTGAATAGCAGCATTAGGAGGTTTCACTGACCTGTCATAGCGAGCAGCTAAGCATTTGACTGCCGTGTGTCTCCCCCATCAGTATATGCTGACACGCTGATTGATGCTCAGTATAGCGGGACTCCGGAGCGGGAGCTTTTACTCACTCGGTCTCGCCGCCAGGATTCCCCTGCATGCCTGTCATGGTCTCACTCCGATGATGCCCTCTAGTGGCGCCTCGCCACTGCTTGGCATTATCAGAGCGAGACCATAACAGGCATGGGGGGGAATCCTGGTGGCGTCGGCGAGAACGAGTGAGTAAAAGCTGCCGTTCCCATCCCGCTATACTGAGCATCAATCAGCGTGTCAGCATATACCGATGGGGGAAACACACGGCAGGCAAATACTTAGCTGCTCGCTCTGATGGGTGAGTGGAAGCTCCCGGTGCTGCTAATCAACACTCGGCATATTCCGGCGGGGGTAACAAACGCAGGAACATACTTTGCTGGGCATTTGGCAGAGGGTGTACTCAGGGGGGACACTTTTACATGTGGCAGGGGCACTGGGGCGCTGCTATGGCTCGAATCTTAGCCGAGACCCCCACTTTTGGGACCATTTTTTGGTCCCAAAAACTCGGCTTATATTCGAGTATATACTGTACCTTAAAAATGGGTAAAAATCATTGATGACTCTAGAATAATCCAAAGGGAAAGAGAAGTGTTATACATAGCTGGTCCTGCCATCTCTGCGTTTTAGAAGCAGGTAATTTGGGCACTGCTAATGCTTTGGTAAAATGGGCACCGCATTCTCAATTAAGGTGTCCTTTAAGCCTCAGTATTTACTGTATGGGGAGAGCTGTCTCAGCACAGTCTGTTCACAGCCTATTCACAGCTGCTGCTAAGAAGTACTTTCCCGCTCAAGGTTGTCAAACTCAACCCTGTAAAGGGCCAACATCTAAAACATAGTGTAATTCGTGGGCCAAATTTTGTATCACTCTCAACTAAGTGGTGTAACTTATCAACCACAGGGGCCTACTCCTCACCCTTCTGCTGTGTAGTAGTAGTGCAGTGAAGCAGTTTAATATTTTCCTGCTCCAGCACTGCTTCAAGTTTCCTCAGAACTTCCTGACAGCCACACACTCTATGGTGCATACCTTTGGCTCCTGAGGCATGTCACATGACCTCGAAAAGGATGTATGCAGCATAGAACGTGTGACTTCCAGGAAGAACTGAAGAGACATAATGCATCACAGGAGCTGGTAAATATTACCCTGCTCCACTGCTTTATTCTGCTATGTGCGGGAGATGGTGATGGGTGAAAGTGTATAGGTCTTTTACGAGCCACATGGGGGTTGGGAGTTTTGGATCCCAGGAGGGGTATCTTGTGGGTTATTGCTGCGCCCCAGCTCAAACTGACAATGTATCAGCAGACAGAGGCGCCAAAAGGGTAAAATATTCTAAAACGTTTAAAATGAGAGAAGGCAGAGGAGGACTTACCGCCTCCAAGCAGACACACACAAGTGTATATTCAAAATGGCAAAAATATATTTCAATACTCCATAAAGTGCAAAGCGTTTCGCGGGCATCTCCCGCTTCATCAGGCAATAGAAACTGAGCATAAAACTCTGATAGGTCTGGTGCAAAGCTCAGCGCCTATGTCCTGCCCCTTCAAACTGACAATGTTTTAATACGCAACACTATCACCAGTGTGCACCTCCAGAATAGAAGGCAGTGTGCTGTTGTTCTTTTACTGCATACAATAATGCCCATTTGAAACCCTCAAGAGCATGGAGAGACATACAGAGCAGTGAATTTCTTCAGCAACTACAGTAGCAAGAAAAAGTATGTGAACCGTTTGGAGATATATTGCTTTCTGCACAAATTGGTCACAAAGGGTTTATATACTTTTTATACCTGCACTGTGCATGTTTACATGTTGTGTTCAATAAAAACATGGAAACATTTAATTATTTGTGTAGTATGAGTTTAAGCAGACTGTAAATTGTCTATTGTTGTGACTTAGATGAAGATCAGATCACATTTTATGACCAATTTGTGCAGAAATCCACATAATTCCAATGGGTTCACATACTTTTTCTTGTTACTATATACGTGGAATAAAGACTTTTCATTTGTGCTGTGGAAGCGTTCTGGTCCGCTTTAAGTGCATTGATGGAGCTGATATTAATTCTGTGCTTAGAAATGTGGTTACTACTTGGATAAACCTATAGCCTATCGAGGCATGCCTCCCCCCAAGAAGCTAAAAGAGTGCAGTACTTACTCAGCTAGGCCCAGGATGGTTTCAGTTTTATACTGGCTATCTGTGGAGAACCTCAGCACATCCACTCCTTTTCCCAGACCCTGCAGGATCTGAGCTTGGGTGAAGTCCACCAGCCGCTCATTGTAATAATGAAGCTGTTCAATCAGGGGCACAAGCTCGATGGGCCAGTTGGAATTGGCATAATCAGACACATACTTGGTAACCATTTTAATTAGCACGTTTGGATCCACCTAAAGTAAGATAAAAAAAAAAAAAAAATGGGTCAAAATAACACCTTGAAGAAATGAACAACACACAGTGATCTTTTAGTTTCATTTTTTTTTTTAAACATCAATAAAGCAACAATAAGCATAATATCTTGAGTTGCATACTGTACATCAAATAATTGAAATACATTTCAAAACTTTTAAGATACTGAAAACGTGGTTATCTGTGCTGAGGAGGGGGCTGCTAATACTGGGGGCTCATCTGGATGTTTGTGCTGGGGAGGGGCCTGCCAATACTGGGGGCACATGTGGCTATCTGTGCTGAGAAGGAGCTGCTATTACTGGGGGCACACGTGGCTGTCTATGCTGGGGAGAAGGCTGCTAATACTGGGGGCACATCTGGCTGACTACGTTGGGGAGGGGGTCTGCTAATACTGTAGGCACATCTGGCTATCTGAGCTGGGGAGGGAAGCTGATAATACTGGCGGCACATCTGGTTATCTATGCTGGTTTGGAAGATGACTACCTCTGTGGTGCTTTTTTTTTTCTTGAGGTTGGGTTGGGGGGGTAGATCACTCTGACTCAGAAGCCAAAACAGTGTGGGCACCACCCCTGCTCTAGATGTGCAAATACAAATGATATATGAAGACACCTGTAACTGCAACTGTAGCATGCACAATTCTATTGAAAAAGTTTCCCTAGGGGTATTTTACATAGAAAGGAAAATACGGTAACCTAATAGCGCACGTTCAAACACATCCAGGATCCAACACAATACATACATGATGAAATGGTGGAAGGAAAAAAAAACTTTTAAAACCTGTTACATTTGTTGGAATTGTGAAGAATGCATCTCCGAGGAAACTAATAACAACCCACGTAATAACTGGCACAACACAAAGACTGACTTGTATTTATTAAACTGCTCTCTGGCTTTTTCACCTTGAATTCAGTGACCTTATTCTAGATACTATATATAATACCTTTTAAGCACTTAGCAAGTGTATAAAGTGCTCACTGCAATTTGATAATGTAAAGGTTCATCACTTCACTCACTTTATCTTCAGTACATTTTTTTTTTAGCCATAGAAAAAAATAATAAATAGATAACATGGACAAGGGGAAAAAAGGAAGGAAAAGAATCTTAAAGCAGGGTTATCTGCCTAAAACCCGATAATGCAAGTAAATCCCACCCTGCAAATCTGATGAACCAAATAATAAGTTACTATGCAAAACTCAAAGACCATAGAAAAGCTTCTTCATGCTCATGCGTGATGCAATGTGGTATTGGGTAAATACCATCAGGTGCATCCATATGGGCAAACTGGGTAATTATACTGGAGGAGGAGGAGGCACCCCAAAAATAATTTAGCCAGTACCTCGGCTTGTAAACTTTACCTCTAAAATGAGGACTTACTCTGTAGAGTATGCCTGAAAGATAAAACGAATTTAAACCAAAATTGCAATCACCAAGATCGCATTTTTGGAATAGTCAAAGTGGTGATTTCCGCAATGACGTAACTTCCCAATGGGGGAAGTTTGAAGAAGTAACTTCAAACTCCCCCCCCCCCGCCCCCCACCCCAAGTCCCGACGGGTGCGGCTGCAGAATTGGCAGCGTTGGATATACCTCCCGCACGAGTCCAACGATGTCTGTCATCTGTCGGCTCTTGTGCACGGCATACTTCCGGTTTGTCATGTGACATACAGGAAACAGAAAACAGGAAGTATGCCGTGCATTGGAGCCTGCAGGCGGTAAAGTGGATAGATGGGCATCACTGGACTCATGCTGGAAGGTATGTCCAGCACTGCTGCAGCTTGGGGGACAGAGGAGACACAGACAGAGAGACAGAACGCGTACCCGAGAGACAAAAGGTGCACAAAGAGAGACAAAAGGGGCACAGAGAGAGACAAAAGGGGCACAGAGAGAGACCCAGAGGGGGCACAGAGAGAGACCCAGATGGGGCACAGAGAGAGACCCAGATGGGGCACAGAGAGAGACCCAGATGGGGGCATAAAGAGAGGGAGGGACAGAAGCAGGGGGGGGGGGGGCAAAAAGGCACAGAGGGGGAACAAAGCTTGATTTGAAGGAAATCGTGAATCAAATCAAAATTGAAATTTCGGAGAGAAATTGCTAAATTCAATTTGTTCCTGAAATCGGTCAGCCCTACTGTAGAGGTATAAAGTATTTAATAGATATCCGACACTAGTAAGATAACGCGTTTCAAGGAACCCTGTCCACTTCTTCAGATCAATAAGAACAGTGTCAACAATCGGCTCCGTCACAAGAACAGTTTCACATCTTCTATGTTGGTTGTGGATCTTTTTTCATGCCTGTGGCCGCAGAAAGCAACTACTTTAGTGTTGTAACCAGAATTTTTTTCGACCTGGGTGGCATGAAAAACTAGCTGGGTGGGGTACAACAGGGGAATGCAGGGCTGGTGCTTACAGCATAGCTGGAGGATAAGGTGGCGAGCAGATGACAGCCGGGTACACACCAAAATTAGCCAGATGGAGCACCCGGCTAAAAGAGCCTGGGGAGAACATTGTACTCATCAAAGTTTTCCTACTAGTGTCTGTTATTGATTACACACTTTTTACCTCTACAGGCTCAGTCCTTATTTTAGAGGTAAGGTTAACAAACCGAGTTACTGGCTAAATTATTTTTGGTACGCCGCATTACATGGAGGTTGTATGTTTGTTTTTGTTTTTTTTTGTCTCAGTTTCTTTGGAACATTAACAAAAGCATTTTTTCTAGAGTTGTGACCTTACCACCAAGGATGGACGAACCTGAGTGAGGACGGGACTTCCTCACAAGCCTACATACTGTGGTTGCTGGTCTTGCAACCCTCCTTTGCGAGTATATTTCTATTGGTCACAACTTGCAGACTCACTGCCTAAATATTAGGGCTCCCACTCTCTCCCTTTGTGTTTTTCTGTCTTTCTGGCCTGAGGATCCCAGAAGACCACAACGATATGCACAGTGTACAGTCTTGGCCACAAACTGTTGCCGGAGGGATCACATCCAAATCCATCCCCAGTGACTTGCCTTATATGAATGCATGAGGCTTTAGTATTAAAAAGTTACAGCAACTGTGGGCTGAAATGGAAGTGTCATTTTTCACAAAACTTTCTTACAAAATGGTTAGCACAGCATTAATCCACAGGTAGCCCTATCTTGTCGCGGTGACGTCATCTGCCACATGCCAGCATCCTGTGCTCCCCCTTGCTTAAACTATAAGGCAGAGTGCTGCCATTGCTCTTTTGCCCACATTTTAGTTTCAAAAGATTTTATTTATAGAAATACAAAAGAGTAAACAAACGGTACTGTATATGTCCCCTTGGGGAAGATAAAGTAAACAGGACAAATTTAACAGTCAAACATAGTAATCACTATAGAAAATGAAAGTAGATAAAAGATGAAGTACGAGGAATGAATTATCACAATGATTCAAACAATTTTGCCCACATTTAAGATGGCCGCTGGATCCTGAAAGGCTTTCACTCACCTGCTCAGTGTCATCATTATAGAGACTAGTGTGGATGGGATGCTGCAGAGGAACGCAAGCGCACCAGTATAGATGGATGATGTCCTGGTGTTGAATGCAATCTGGGACAATGCCAGGACATTGAACCTCAACGGCAGGAAATGTAGCGTGTGCCTCACCTCTCCCAGCTGACCTTGCTGCTTCTGAAGTAGCACAGACGGAGACACTGGAGGCACAGAGGTGACACTGAGGGGGACACTGGAGGCACAGGGGAACAGAAGTAGCACAGACGAAGACACTGGAGGCACAGAGGTGACACTGAGGGGGACCCTGGAGGCACAGAGGTGACAATGAGGGGGACACTAGAGGCACAGGGGAACAGAAGTAGCACAGACGGAGACACTTGAGGCACAGAGGTGACACTGAGGGGGACCCTGGAGGCACAGGGGAACAGAAGTAGCACAGATGGATACACTGGAGGCACAGAGGTGACAACTGAGGGGGACACTGGAGGTACAGAGGTGACACTGAGGGGGACCCTGGAGGTACAGAGGTGACAATGAGGGGGACACTAGAGGCACAGGGGAACAGAAGTAGCACAGACGGAGACACTGGAGGCACAGAGGTGAGGCTGAGGGGGACACTGGAGACACAGAGGAGGTACAGGGGGCACAGTGTTCTGACTTAAGAACAAGCTCAGGTTAAGAATGAACCTACAACCCCCATCTCTTTTGTAATGTGGGGACTACCTGTATGTTAAGTCAGTTATTCAATGAAAATGTACATACCCTTGAAGAGAAACTTTAGCAAAAAGCGGAAAAAATAAATCAATACATTGCAAAGAGAGAGGTTAAAAAATAGAAGATAAATCAAGAAATGATTGATATTCGCCATGTAATTTTTTTCATATTGTTTGGTCCACAACCAGCCTGCACGTAATCATCTTTACTGCTGGCAGACAAGAAAAAAAAACAGACAGCATCTACTGCCATTATCTATAACCACACCCACTAATAATGCAATAGGCTAAAATGTTTTTTTTTTAGATATACATGTGCACAGAGGGAGATTGGTTGGGAGTTGGAAACAGCTGTTATTTGCCACAATGCAACAAGGTTCCTGACATCACACTGTGGGAGGGTATCACCACAATATCAGCCATACAGACACCACTGAAGAGCTATTCGAGAAAAAGTAAAGATTTCTCACGGGAAAGGGGGAATCAGCTACTGATTGGGATGAGGTTCATAAAGAGGGAAGACTCATATGTGATCATCACTTCCTGCAGTTTCTCATTAGGATTTAGGCAAACCTTTTATATGAACATCTGACAGAAGCATTTTGTGTTGTGTTCTGTGAATACTGGGAGGTACAAGGGCCATAGTTTCCTTTGCTGTATGTACAGAGTGATGTAATCACCTGATGCATGGAAAGCCGTCACCTACAGAACATTGCATCCAATACAGCAGTTGGGAAATGCGCTTAATTAGCCACAAAATTTCCCGTAATGATGTCTTTCAGCCACTTCCGAGGGCGTTACTCTTCAGTGGTATATAACATCAGTGCTCTGCATTTATGCAGTAATCTGATGGCTTTATGGAGGAGGAGGCAGGTAACAAGGGAATGGGGCACCGCTCCGCTGATAATGTGCTAATGGCTGTATAATCCTCCGACCATGTGAGGAAATGGCACCATGTAGCATGATGGATTAGACATATCTGGAGCAGGGACATAATGACACGCGATTTAAATAGCCTCCACATACGTCTTCTTACATAAACAGCCGTCAGGTTCACTTCATGGTTCTAGGTTGAATTTCCATGTGATTTAGGCCAGTATCTATAATCTGCACAATTTTCATGTGTTTAAAGGGAAATTGCACCTTTACTTAAAGAAATACTATCAATTCACATATTTTTTTCAATTGACACAGGAATTGTTTGGGAAGTGCTGCTAAGTAGTGGTGTATACATTTTAGTAGCAGCTTCTTTGTTTACGGTTAGCAAAATACTTTCAAACTTTACTGACAAAACTGAGGGCTGACTGAGCCATGAGGAGAGGGGAAATTCCCCTCACACTTGATCAGTTAACTCTATGTGTAGCTCTGTGTGTGACAGAGAGAGAGAGAGAGCTCCCAACAGCTGCGTATCCTGTGTCCTGTGTTTCTGACTGTAAGTGTCTGAAGAGAGCAGAGGAAATGTAACTAATTGTCACAGCTTTTCATGTTTTTCTTTTGCTTTCAGAGTTTGATATGTTTGATATTTGCTTTCTGTAGTCTAATATGCAACTCTGGCTGCGCATTGAAGCAGACCCCCCTTCTGCAATTGATTTGTCCCAATATAGCTAAATCCTACCCTCAATAAAATTACAGCTTTTGCCTCTGATATTTAACATGAAAAGTAGGAAAATGTTTACACAGCTACACTTAGACATTATTTGTACATTGTTATTTTAGAACACTTGGGTATCGATAGTATTCCTTTAAAGTGAACCCGAGGTGAAGATAAACTGATGAGATAAACAACTGTATTTATCCTCCTACTCCTAAAAATAACTATTTTTTAGATATCCCATGGTTTTATTTTATATTTAAACATTTACAAAGTAGATAGAATGTTTTGTTGTCTCTGCTCAGTGGCAGCCTATTAAGTGTCCCTGAGTGAAAATGCATGAAATATTAGCCTTTTCCTATCTCCTCTGCACTCATAAGTTGAACTTTGCCAGGAAAACTTTTATGGTTGTAATTTGCTTATCAGTGATGTTTACTATAAGGTACCGACAACACAGAAACAGTCACTTGTCCAAAAACTAACTCTTTCAGGCAGCAAAATAAAACAAGTACAACAGCCTGGTTATTAATATGTTTTGCCCTCTACTTTAACGCACACCTGAACTGAGAGGGATATGGAGGCTGCCATATTTATCTCCTTTTAAAAGATGCAGATTGCCAGGCTGTCCTTCTGATCGTCTAGCTCTAATACTTTTAGCCATAGACCCTGAACAAGCATGCAGATCTGATGTTTGACTCAAGTTTGACTGGATTAGCCGCTTGCTTGTTTCAGGTGTGTCATTCAGATACTACTAAACTAAAGAGACCAGCAGGTCTGCCAGGCAACTGGCATTGTTGACCTCCAAGGGTTTTTTAAAATAATGAAAATGTATTTCATTTTTCTATGGGATGGTGTATAATAGAGTATTTGGATGTGGTTATACCACAAGATGGAGATACAGAGTGAGCGTGTTCTAAAAATAGAAACAGAGCCAAGTGTTTATTATTTGTTTATATTTATGTAAACACAGGAGGTAGAAACTGGTACTGGTGGTGGTAAAGTGGTTAAAAATAAATAAATATGGCAGCCTCCATATTCCTGTTAGTTCAATTGTCCTTTAAAGAGGAACTGTAGTGAAAATTACGTAATGAACACAATTGCTTATTATTAATTTTTTTTACCATATTAATTAATAAATAATTTAGTCAGTATTATTCCAATGTAGACTCTTCCCTCACCCTGATTTACATTCTGAGATGTATCACTGGTGGTGACATCTTTCGCCCCGTCAGGTGATCTCCGTGGAGTGTTTGTTTCTGAGAATTCCAAAGCCAGAGAAAATAATGCCTGATCTCCCAGAATGCTCTAAAAAGAGAATTCCACATAGCTAAAAAGCCTTGGCTAAATATGACTGAGAGGGCGGGGCTACATTCAGTATACAGCAATATATAGATATAGGAAGTGTTTCTTGTCTGAAACCAGAAAAATTACTGTAAAAGTGGGTCTCCTGAATCCTTTCCTGCAGGCCTGGGCAAACTACAGCCATCCAATTGTCAGCAAAAAGCCCAAAAGAAAGGACACGTGACAGAGGGCGGGCGAGAAATGTGTGACAGAGAAACTTCAAATGCAAAATAAGATGCCAAAGCCTAATAGATAAAATGAAAGTAATGCATCTGAATTTGAAGGGCTCATGGAAGCAGCAGCAGAAAGACAGATCTGATGTGATAAAAGTCTACAATGCCCCAACCAGCTGGATGGAACACAAAGAAGGAAATGCAGCTCACGCTTATTGTGATCAGCCGCTTCAGGCCATGGAAAAGCTAAACGGTACATCATGTGACAGACGAACGCTTTCATCTCTATGCACTGATTAAAGGACAACTGTAGTGAGAGGGATATGGAAGCTGCCATATTTGTTTCCTTTTGGGCTGAATGGAATAATGGTTAAGGGCTCTGCCTCTGACACAGGAGACCAGGGTTCGAATCTTGGCTCTGCCTGTTCAGTAAGCCGGCACCTATTCAGTAGGAGACCTTGGGCCAGTCCCCCTAACACTGCTACTGCCTATAGAGCGCGCCCTAGTGGCTGCAGCTCTGGCGCTTTGAGCCCCCCAGGAGAAAAGCGCGATATAAGTGTTCTGTGTCTGTGTTTTACACAATACCAGTTGTCTGGCAGCCCTACTGATCTATTTGGCTGCAGTAGTGTCCAAATAGCACCAGAAAAAGGCCTGCAGCTAATCTTTTCGGATCTGACAATGTCAGAAACACCTGATGTGTTGCATGCTTGTCCAGGGGCAATGGCTAAATGTATTAGAAGCAGAGGACCAGTAGGGCTTCCAGGCAACTGGTAGTGCCTCTCTACTCTCTGGCAACACTAGAGTTGGTCAATGAGATGCTAATAATTCAGGGTTGATGCAAATTTATGCAGCCTGCAAATGTACCAATCAAACACAGCATCTGCTAGCATTTGATTGGTCTATGGTAAACCTCTACTAAAAAATACTGGTGGAGGCACCCTTGAGGAGATAATACTTCTACCATATTTTAGTTTTACAAGACAAAACCCAGGAAAAAAACATACTAAAACCTGGTGCATTCCATGGTGCATGGGCATCTTATAGATCTTTCTCTCCCATGACTTTGCCCCCCTTGCACCTTTTGTTTCTCCGTGTCCTCCTCTGTCCCTTGCATCGTCCACTGTCCCAGTGTCATCATCTCTGTCCCTCCTGTGTCATCACTTGAGTCCTGCTCTGTCCCCGGAGGTTCTGCTATACCCCACACCACCCTAAGTACCTCCATAAGCAAGAAAGTTGCCTCCGCTGTCCCCTCTCTCGCGCAGGCTGAAATTGAATTATCCCCTGAATTATCCCTGCACTTTGATTGGCCCAACATGCTGCCTGTCACTTGACAGGAAACTTGACTTACAGCCTATTGGGCCAATCAAAGTGCGGGGATAATGTCCCTTAAAGTGATTGGACCTGCAGGGGCTCAGGGCAGGATGAGTGGAGTTCTCCTCATTGCCAATTAGCAGGCATAAGTCCTTGGCGCTCACTATGCTACTCTGATAAGGCACGCTAATGCTGATAAGGCATGCTAACTCTGATAAAGCACGCTATTTGTTATAGTGAATCAACCTCAGAGTGTGGTTTTAACAGTGCAACTGGGACAGAATGATGCAATGTTAATAAAACAAAGCTATATAACTGAAAATAAAAATATGAGACTGCTTTGTTTGCTTTTTTCGCTTCAGGCTTGCTTAAAGGGTTTAATGACCTTTGTCTAAAATGGTTAAGACAATAGAAAAAGGATAACTGGTCTTTTGAATGGTTGCTGGTATATGGTAGACCTCCACAGTCTATCCCAATACGGGATAATGTCTCGCGGCTTGCGGTGAAGTGAGACAGGAGAGGTTACTCTCCTCGCTGTACTTTAATAGAATTTGCTCTCTCTCTGGGGATTGCACTGTGTCATCTTGTGGTGTTTGTTTTCATGATCGCTTTTTCCTATATAACCACAAATCTAATTTGCCTGATAAACAAAGACATCAGCTTTATGTTCAGGAAAGTAATCTGCGATATCATCGACTAGAGATTTCCACTTTAATATTCTGCGAGCCATAATGTAAATAGAAATTTGCTACAATAAAGATGTTTGTTCTGAATGTTTAGAGTGCAATTACTCCGCAAAGGATGATGCTGGTCATACGCAAACACGCATTCAGCCAATACTGATGAAATATCTCATCGCGGTGCTGCCCAGATATTAGCTCCTGTAAGAATTAACCAATTGAGGACCGTAGGCTTACACCCCCCTAGTGACCAGGCTATTTTTGACAATTCAGGGCTCTGCAGCTTTCAAAGTGTGCTGCAGAGCAATAACACTTAGCACACAAATGAATTTTGTCCCCTTTTCTTGCTACCAACCAAGCTTTCTGTTGGTGGCATCTGATCGCTGCTCCTGTTTGTTTTTTTGTTGGTTTTTTTTTTAAATGCCCATTTTTCTTTAAATTGTAATACCCATCATTCCCACTCCACCCCTGAGAGCAAATAAGTGTGATCGGCTCTATAAGGCATCAGCCTATGAGAGCCGATCACTTTTGTGGCCAATGGAGGGGATAGCTCAGTGTCAGAGCTGTCCCCATACATCGCTGCTATAGATCGCAGCACTGTACTCGGAAATAAACATCTTTTTTTATTTACAGTCTGCTAGCAGCGATCGCCGCTGGCAGACTGATGATGGAGGGGAGCTCCATCATTCAAGAGGGGATGCGCGTGCAACGGCGCACGTGATCCCCTACAATCTCCGCCCCCAGGACTTCACGCCAATTGGCGTTCAGTGTTCCTGGGGGAGCCGCCGCATTCACGACAATTGGCGTGGGGCGGTCAGCAAGTAGTTAAAAAACAACTGTAATGAGAAGAATATGGAGGCTGCCATATTTATTTCCATTTAAGCAATACTAGTTGCCTGGCAGCCCTGCTGATTTATTTGGCTGCAGTAGTTTTTGAAAAACACTACTGCAGCCAAATCGCCTTGGGTACACTTTAAACCCCATGGCGTTATGATTCTTTCTGGATTTTAGGGTCTAAAAGTGGTGCAATTTCTTTGCACCCTTTCAGACCCTAAAACCTGGAAAAAATCCTCCTGCCAGGCAGATCTGCAGCAGTTCCAGTAATCACTCACCTCCCTGGCTCCAGCGCTGCAGTTATACCTCCATCATCCAGGTGGCGCTGCAACTCTAAAGTGAGATTGCCGGCTGTCGTCATGATGATAGCCAGTGGTCTCACCAGAAGGAAGCAGAGCCCCGGAGGAGAGGAAGAAGAATGGCGGCCGATGTCGGGATCCAACGGGAGGTATGTAAAACTGCCCGCTGCTCGCTATACTCTGCACACAGCCTCCGGCGGCTAACCCGAGCAGAGGTCGGGATTACCGCTCTTAGCTGTGGTTTTCCGCCCCGACCCTAGCTTGGGATTACTGACAAGGAGGTTAAGCAAAGACAATGCCTCTGTGTCACATTCGTATTAAAAAACAACAAAAAAAACACACCAAGTAAACTAAGTATATTATGCTATAAAAGCCTAATGTGTTATTTGGGAAAGCTAGAGTTCTGCTTTACCTTCCCCTGCTTCATTCTCACATGTCAGGAACAGCTACTCGCCTTGCTCTGGCCCTGGAAACAAGCTGCAGCTGAGTGCTATGACAATGCTATTACAACAGAGACATTTCTTCATTGGCAGACCATTTCCAAACCATGTATAAATATGTATGGCTATTATTCTTGAAAATTCCTATCCATCTTCCCTGCCAAGCTGCTAAAATGAGAACCTCTTATACAAGATAGAATTTTTCTATCACCATCAGAGAAGATGACTTGTGGGCATCAAATAATACCCCTATTGTAGTGGAAAATACATCAGGGTAATGATATTTGGCGGAAGTAAATAAGAAGAAAAAATAAGCAATGCTCCATGTGTCAGGCAATGGGGAGCTGTCCTTCAGCACCACGACACTGTATGCTCCTATGTGCACAGCAATGAGAAGGGAGGTTTTGTGTTGTGGAGCTGTCCTTCAGCACCACAGCACTGCATGCTCCTGTGGGTCAGGCAATGGGGAGCTGTCCTTCAGCACCACGACACTGTATGCTCCTATGTGCACAGCAATGAGAAGGGAGGTTTTGTGTTGTGGAGCTGTCCTTCAGCACCACAGCACTGCATGCTCCTGTGTGTCAGGCAATGGGGAGCTGTCCTTCAGCACCACGGCACTGTATGCTCCTATGTGCACAGCAATGAGGAGGGAGGTTTTGTGTTGTGGAGCTGTCCTTCAGCACCACAGCACTGCATGCTCCTGTGGGTCAGGCAATGGGGAGCTGTCCTTCAGCACCACGGCACTGTATGCTCCTATGTGCACAGCAATGAGGAGGGAGGTTTTGTGTTGTGGAGCTGTCCTTCAGCACCACAGCACTGCATGCTCCTGTGGGTCAGGCAATGGGGAGCTGTCCTTCAGCACCACGGCACTGTATGCTCCTATGTGCACAGCAATGAGGAGGGAGGTTTTGTGTTGTGGAGCTGTCCTTCAGCACCACAGCACTGCATGCTCCTATATATTTGGCAATGGGGAGCTGTCCTTCAGCACCACAGCACTGCATGCTCCTATGTATTTGGCAATGGGGAGCTGTCCTTCAGCACCACAGCACTGCATGCTCCTATGTATTTGGCAATGGGGAGCTGAGGTTTTGTGCTGTGGAGCTGTCCTTCAGCACCACAGCACTGCATGCTCCTGTGGGTCAGGCAATGGGGAGCTGTCCTTCAGCACCACAGCACTGCATGCTCCAATGTGTCCAGCAATGGGGAGCTGAGAATTTGTGCTGTGGAGTGGTTCTTCAGCACTACATGCTCCTATGTATTTGACAATGGGGAGCTGAGGTTTTGTGCTGTGGAGCTGTTCTTCAGCACATAGAACTGCATGCTCCTATGTGTCCGGCAATGGGGAGGGAAGCGTTATGCTGTGGCGCTGTCCTTCAGCACCACAGAACTGCTATCTCGCTCCCCCAAGGGCTTGTTCACACTACATGAGCTTTTCTAAGCGCTTTATGATTTAAATGTGCTTTCTAATGTTATCCTATGTGAGTGTTCACACTGCAGCGATGTGATTTTGTAAAAATCCCCCATAGCATTGCATTAGCGAGAGCTTTTCAAAATCACTAGCACTTAAAAAGCTCTTGTAGTGAGAACAAGCCCTGAGACATTTGCCGCCACTGTCAACTGCCATCTGTTGCCAGTCATCGCTTAGGCCAGAAAAGTCTTTGGCACTCACCTGGAGTCCTCCACTACATGACAGGCTCCACTGGCACCATTGCTGCCAGTCACTCTGTGGCATACCATTGGATCCACGGCTATCCTTCACTTTCCCTGGCAAGAATGAACACTAATTATTTTGCCTGTTACTTTTAAAGAGACTCTGAAGGCTCATAAAATTCAGGTTTTTATTTTAATTATCTCTTTATCATCACTGCATCTCTGCGGCTGAACACTAACTAAATCACCCCAAACTCCGCAGCAAAAATCCACGACTTTCTTGGTCGTGGAATTTGTTGCTGAAGGAGGCAGAGCTTTGAGCTGCAGCTCTGCCTCCATGCCCGTCAATCCGAGTGCATCTCCACCTTTCCCCCGCGCCTCTCAGTGAAAGAAGACAGAGGGGCAGGCGGAGGCAGCGATCCGCGCTGATGGACGTGTGTAGAGGCAGAGCAACAGCCAAAAGCTCTGCCTCTTCACGGAAGCGCTCCCCGCAATGTGCTCGGGGAGTTTGAGGGGATGTAGTTAGTGTGCAGCTGCGGGAATGCAGCGTTTTAGTTAGGGCAATGATGACAAACAGATTTTTAAAATAAAAACCTGAATTTTATGAGACTTCAGAGTCTCTTTAAATAGGTAACCGGTTAAAAGAGGGGAATTCTAATTGTTCAGTTTAACAGACCAATGAAAATCCTCCTCAGGGAGAATTCTTATTGGTCCAGACTGAAAACCAGTGGAGAGGGTATGTATTAAATCGTCGCTAGGAGACTTGGACACAGGATATACGGCTCACCCTGCTCTTGCACAAGTCCCGGTGGCGTTTATTACTCCCCTCAGGTCCACGTGGATGGTGGGGAATGTTGTAATTCGGGTTCCAGCTATTGCTGGCGGCCAAATTACAGTGTTTTAACAGTAACTTTAGCTCTGTCTTCTGACGGCACCGAAATTACTCACTGTGCGCCGCTATAGCCGTAATTCCTATTACTGTCTATGGTGGCCCCGGCTGCACCCAAATCTCCTGCGCTGTATTCCACATGTTCCCAATGGAGAGCTCCGGTGGAAAGTTCGAATATGCCTTTGCTGGGACTCCCAGTATTACAGAGCGCCAACAAGGGGCAAAAGATGATCGTGATAGTGCTACAGATAGTGGCAGGGACGGTGGTGCACAGTTGAGCTGCCAGGAGGAGTGGCACTGTGGGGGACAGGGAAAAAGAGACAAGCAGCGGCATGCAGATGCTGAAGGGGATCCTGGTTAACAGTCATGGCTGGGAGTTTCAGCAGCCCTACCGAGTTTAATATAATACAGTCACCATCATCAAGAAAGGGCAACAAAGGATGTACCACCTAAGGCAGCTGAGAAAGTTTGGCCAACCACAGAAATAAATGGTGCAGTTCTACACAGGAACAGCTTTTTCCTTCAGGCGGTAGCCATGCTCAAAGGATACCTAAAGTGACGAGTGACATAATGAGATAGACATGGGTATGTACAGTGCCTAGCACACAAGTGCCTAGCACACAAATAACTATGTTGTGTTCCTTTTTTTCTTTCTCTGCCTGAAACAGTTAAATATCAGGTATGTAAGTGGCTGACTCAGTCCTGACAGGAAGTGACTACAGTGTGACCCTTACTGATAAGAAATTACAACTATAAAACACTTTTCTAGCAGAAAATGGCTTCTGAGAGCAGGAAAGAGAAAAAAAGGGTCAATAGTTCATATATTTTAGCTCTGGCATACTTCAATGAATGTGTCTTTGTGCAAAAACAATAAAACAGGTAAAACTTAAAACGTAGATTTAAACAAAATACAATTGTGGAATATCTTAAATAGTCATTGATAGGAGAAGGAAGATGGATACAATCGTTTATTTGAGTCCGCAAGGAGAAAAGCGCAATATAAATGTTATTTGTCTTGTCTTATTTCATTAGTTTATTTTCGCTTCGGGTATCCTTTAATGCAGAACCATGCTAGATCCTCTAGGACTTGAAAGCATTGCAGCACAGAACTGAACATGAACACGTCTCACCCTGTTTGCTCCCACTATAACTTAAATACTGTCCTTGACTTTAATATTATATACTGTCTGTCCTTGCATTGTTTTGTTTTGTGTCTGTTAAAATGGATCCAAGATGAAAAACTAACTATAAGTAACTTGTCTATATATCTGATCTAAAGTTTAGATAGTTTACACAGCAAATCTGGCTGCATACTGCTTCAACAGTTAATGATGATTTATTCCTGTGATACAATGAGAGCGGCCATGTTCTGTTTGCCATCATTATACAGGTAATCTGCAACTGCTACTCCACCCCTCAGCCTGTGAAAAATTCACTCCCCCCTCCCCTCTGCCTCGGGAATCTCTGGCTAGTAACCTCCTCCTCCTCCTGCCCAGACTGAGCTCCCATAAGCCCTTGCTACATGGGTCTGAGTGCCTTGGTGTTTTGGAGAAGCTGTGGGCAAGGCTTGTTTAGTTTATAGGGAATTTGAGTATTAAAAAAAAAAAGTATTTGGCTTAAAGAATTCCCTATAAACTATATTTAAGAAAATCCAATATGCAATGAATAAAAGTTCATCTCGGATCCACTTTAAAGAGAACCCGAGGTGGGAATTACTTTTACTATTGGGGCACAGAGGCTGGTTGTGCGCACTAAGAGCAGCCTCTGTTGCCCCATCGTGTGCCTCCATGTCCCCCCTGCTCGCCGCTATACCCCCCGCATTGCTGGCGACACGCAGCGTGTCGCCAGCTCAATGTTTACCTTGCGCTGTCAGTCAGCGCTGCTCCCCTGCCTCCTCCGCATCGGCGCACCCGCCCGTGTCCCTTCCCTCCCGCTGATAGGAGGGAAGTGACGCGGCGGGTGGCGCCGATGCGGAGGAGGCGGGGGAGCGGCGCTGACTGACAGCGCAAGGTAAACATTGAGCTGGCGACACAGCCAGCAATGCGGGGGGTATAGCGGCGAGCAGGGGGGACATGGAGGCACACGATGGGGCAACAGAGGCTGGTCTTAGTGCGCACAACCAGCCTCTGTGCCCCAATAGTAAAAGTAATTCCCACCTCGGGTTCTCTTTAAGCAACTGCCAAGTCAAATTCCTTGTAAGTGCAAACTTCCTTGGCCAAATAAATTTACTCTAATAAGGAGGGTTAGAGCGGAGCTGATCACCTTTAATGCTGAATGGGAGGTAGGAGGAGTGGAGTTAAAACATATAAACACAGAGATGGGCTTTTATCCTGTTTGACAAAAGCAGCAGTTAGCACAAGTGTGCCCACATCCATTCATAGACAGAAATGAAAAGTTATGTCAGGCAGAAATTACGCTAGAAAGTCTGTTCAGGGGATTAAGTCTTGCTGCGCTTGGGGGCACAGAGAAGCTAAATCAAGATATGACCATACAGATTTCTTTCATTGGCCCCGGATCTTTAAATGACACGATGCAAAGACTGAGCGCTCCACTTATGTGTGAAGAGTTACAACACAATCACAAGCCAAATGTATCTGCAGGTAGGCGCCAATTACAGCAGCGAGGATTCTTATTTTCTAAGCTCGGCAAAAACAACTGGTTAAGGTTTTCGATTTTAAATGACGACGTAAAGAAGAAAACTCTCCTAGGTGTAAATGGAATGAATTTGCTTTTAAGCTTCAGTCTGTCACCAAATGTCCTTGTTTATCACAGTGGAGCATTGTTTTAGCCATTCATGGTGACACAAAGGGTTACCTTGCCGCACATTTTACAATACTTGAAGCTACAATGCTTGCTCTTTTGCAGTGAATGAACATTTCTGAGAAATTATCTTAAACAAGAAAAGAAACATGGAAAATACTTCAACTGCATCAGCTGAGGTTTACATTGTTAGTGGGGGAAATATTGCACATTGCCGTGGTGGCCATACATTAGGTGACTTGGTTCCGCCAAGAGGATGCCCAAACGATGCAACCAATTTTGGGCCAAAATTGGCTGCATGTGTTGATCGGACATGCTGCAAATTATAGCGCCGACATGTTTGATCGGGTGAGCGGCGGCAATGACGTGCGATATCGGGATGAGCGATGAACGTGAGGAGCAACCACATGTAAAGTCCAGAGACGGAGGAAGCTGTGGACAACGACAGGTAAAGTATGCTGCATGGGGCACCAGGGGGGCTCATTTTACATTAGGGGGACGGCAAGGTGGCGGATGCGGTGTCACAAGGCCAATACCCGAGAGATTTCATGCTGAAATCAATCGGGAATTGGCCTGTTGTGTATGGGCAGGCAACAGATCTCTCTCTGATCAAATCTGTATCTTGGCTGATCAGCCCATACATTGTCTGATGTATGGCACCTTAACCCTTTGGGGACCGGCTGCCTAACCCCCCTTAATGATCAGGCCATTTTACGTGTGTGTGTGTGGGGTGGGGGGGGTCAGGCAGCCAGATCCCCACTATAGATGGCCGGGCATGGTGTCCCCTGTGTGGCCAGGTGTCCCCCATATTGCCAGCAGCCTTTACTCACCTCCCAGGCTCCAGCAATGAGAAGTTCTAGCCCCCTCCGCTCTGGCCGGCATCCTCGCTCGCATTGCCGTTAAGTTTTGGGTCGTGGCTTGATGACGTCATCAAGCTGGAACCTGAAACTTACATCAGAGCGAGCAGGGATGCCGACCAGAGAGGAGGGGAGCGACGATCGCCGGGGGAACACAAGGAAGGTGAGTGGATCCTCTTCTTCCCCTCCTACCACCGCTGCTCTGTTAGTGATCACTACGATCAACTGGCGATCGTAGTGATCACGTGATCAGGAGCCAATCACGACAGCTCATGATCACTGAGGGGAGATGTCAGCTGTCATCAGGTGCGCACTATCATGTTGGGAGCGAAAATGGCAGGTGGCGTAAATCCTACGCTGCATCAGGCTTAGACAGCCACAAGTGCGGCATAGGATTTACTACACACGGTGCCCAAAAGGTTAAAGGACATCAACATTTACACCATTCCATAATTAATTTTAATACTGTTCGCCATAACAACTACACTACTATAGTATTTTTCTTCACACGGCTGCCTTATCTGAAGTGTTATTTTACAATGCTTCACTGGCTGGGACAAAATGTGTTTAACCCTTTCCACTCCTATGTCCCACAGAGCGAGACAGTGTGATTTCTGCACTGCTGTACAGTGTTCTGCAGCGTGGTACATAAATATGGAGGCAGTATCGCGGCTCCTTTGTCCCACACCAAACCCAATTCTGGCACACAACTGATCCCCAGATACTAGAGACCCTGCCCACACACAAAGTGAGTGCCCCTCTGGCTGGAACCAGAAGTCCAGGATCAGCGGTACAAGGAAGGTGTTGGCATGGAGAGAGAAAAGCAGAGAGAGGCAAAGGCATACAGTGCAGCAGGGAGGAAGAGAATGTCAGCAGCTGATGCTGCAAAGCTGCCTATAGAGGACCGCAGCACAGGATCAGATGTTCAGGATTCTGGTGAGGACCGTTATTTTATTTTCACATAGTTGCAGATTGACAAGCAAGCTCATGGTGAACCAGAATAGGCGAGATTGACAGGGGGCAAAGTTGAGTCACAGACATCTTTGTTGAGGCACACATATCTACTTTCGTGGTAACATAAAGATGGGGTGGAGCCTGCAAGATCTGGTCAGGTAAGTATATATCTTTATAGTAATCAATGGTTGTAAGAATGCATGAACACAGAACAACTTGGTAATGGTGATCTTTTATATTTCAAGGAGTTTGACCAATAGTATTTCAAACTTATCTTATATATTAATCGAAGGTTGTAAATTTGCATGGACCCAGAATCACCTGCAGGTGGTGTCATAGTGTGTGTGCGTGGTGTGTGTGGTGTGGTGTGTGTGGTGTGGTGTGTGTGGTGCGTGTGTGGTGCGTGTGTGTGTGAGGTGTTTGTGTGTGAGGTGTGTGAGGTGTTTGTGTGTGAGGTGTTTGTGTGTGAGGTGTTTGTGTGTGAGGTGTGTGAGGTGTTTGTGTGTGAGGTGTTTGTGTGTGAGGTGTGTGAGGTGTTTGTGTGTGAGGTGTTTGTGTGTGAGGTGTTTGTGTGTGAGGTGTGTGAGGTGTTTGTGTGTGAGGTGTGTGAGGTGTTTGTGTGTGAGGTGTGTGAGGTGTTTGTGTGTGAGGTGTGTGAGGTGTTTGTGTGTGAGGTGTGTGAGGTGTTTGTGTGTGAGGTGTTTGTGTGTGAGGTGTGTGAGGTGTGTGAGGTGTTTGTGTGTGTCACAGTCATGGGTGGCGGCTTAGTGTGGCCCTTGTGGTATGTTTGCACAATGCTTTTGGAAAGCAGGGGTTTCCTGGTTTATAATATAAACTGTTACTGAGCCAGACAGGTTACCATGGACCTAACAGGGCTCGGTAAATATAAGCACTCAATAAGTGGGGTAGGTGGGGTAGGGACTATAGGCCTGGGTGGGCCTAATTTTTCAGACCCGCACCTGCAGCCCCGCTACCCGCTTTTTGATGAAACCGGTACCCGCACCTGAGCCGCAACCCACTTTCTGGTGAATCTGGTACCCACACCTGACTGCACCCGCAGACCCGCTACTCACACCTGACCCAGAACTCGATTAAAATCAAAACAGGCACCCGAACCCGACCCGCATTTCGAGTAACCCACGGGTACCCGACCCGATGCAGGCCTTTAGTAGGAACCACCATAGCAGCCATAGTGGCCTCTCCTGGCTATCTTGTGTTTTTTTTCCTTTTTATAACTGTAACTAGACTCAGCCGTGGTCGGGGCGGGGGGTTACTCTAGCTCCCTATACTGGGGTGGGGGGGCAATCAAATGATTTTTTTTTTTTTGGGGGGGGGCAGTCAAACCTATGCCTAGGGTTGCCCATCATTTCTAGCTATGCCCCTGCACTCAGTGGTCCGTTTTAAGCATTTTGATACCTTGCTTAGTACAAGCAGATGAATTGTCAATGTTAGTTCAGAAGGTAAGGCTACGACAGTTACAAGATGACACAGGAATGATATCCCCTATACATCAAACCCTCGTTAAACAGGCAACTTAGTCAACCCAAATAATTCATTGCAAAGAGATGGATACTAGCATCATTTATATGTAAATGACATCATTTCAAAATATAATGAGTTTCTGGCAGCTCGCATAATGCATCCATCACATTCTGTAGCCTTCATTTTACTTGGCAAGTTATCTCTATTGTGGGACATCCCTTATTTCTGAATGACTTATCTCCAGTTTCCACTCTCCCAGGTGCGCAGTGGCAGCTATCTGTATTCTCCTGTCCATTTCTATTCTCAGCATAAACCGGCATCATACTGGCAGGCTTGGTCTCTTACAGCTGGATATAAAACGGCTGCAAAGTTCTATCCAATTAGGATAGGAAGTACAGGCCAGGGGACATCAGCCTGCACAGACAAGATTGTTTCTCAGTCCCGACAGTAAAGACTTGCATTGGGTAACAATTGTATTAAACCGGGAGGGATCCTAAAGTACACCGGTATCAGACATGTCAGAGCACCCCCTAAGGCTACGTTTCCACTCGGGTTTGCAGCCATTTTGGAAATGGACGCGGCAGCCATGCTGATGAGACATCTCATCTGGAGCCAATGGCTGTGCCAATGCATGGATGTAGGGATTCGGAGGTAATGTCCAGAAAAATGCAGCACGCTCTCTTTGCCATGCCCCTTAACACACCCCTGGACAAATCCCTAGTCACGCATACCATAACAATTTCATAAAAAAATAAGTTGTTTTATAATTCAAACCACACTGGTCCTTTCTATCCTGGTTCATTTTCCTTCATATGAACATTTGAAAATAAGAAATATATCAATTTAAAAGATGGGAATAAGGTTTAGAGGCCATTAAACACCTTTTTCAGTAGATAAATGCTTATATTTACCTAGAAAAAAAGTGGCAAAGCCCTGAAAGAGGGACAAATGAGGAGGAAAGAAGCACAGAGGGACAGGGCTCCCAAAGAGGGACAGTCCGTCCGAAAGAGGGACAGTTGGGAGCTATGAAGTAACACTGTGCCCATGCCATAGTACATGATGTGCAAATGCACTGGCCAAGTTTACTCCAGTGTGTGTACGTAGCTGTATGTTTGTATCTTCAAAATCGGTTGCATTAGTGATCAGATCCTCATTTTAGGCGCACTTAAACACACTAACACTAGAGAACAGAAAACCTTCCTTTAAAATAGAGCAAATTAGTTTATTGCAAATCTTGAGCTCCCTGAAACTGAAAATGTTAAATCAGTGAGAGAAAGCCTTGGCGTTAATAAAGAAATCCTTAAAAATGTTTAAACAATGTGGAAATTCAACAGGAAGTGGGCCAGCTCAAGAACGACGATCGTCACAGCGGGTTCTCACCTAATTGGCATCTACAGGTTGGAATTGTTTTATTATTATTCTTTAATACTAGAGCAGAAAGAGGAAGGAAAATTAGCATAGGACAAAATCTACATTGTAGAGAGATGAGAGAAGTGGAAAATAAATAAAATAGCACAGCGAAGAGATTGTCGCCAGACACACAGGGACTTCTCTGTATTTTCTTATTGAAGAATAGAAGATATTTTAATTATAGATGTGATACAGACGTGGTTATTTACCACTGCGGCGGTGTTGTGAGAATGAACAAGAGACTACAGGAAACAAGAAGAATACAGAGGCGCCAAAGTATATAAAATAATTAAAAAGGCTTTAAAAAAAGGTAGCGGTGGACATACTTCATAAGTGTTAGTCACACAGATATGCAATGGTTCCTTTATAAAGAGAAACCGTAACCAAGAAATGAACATCCCAATCAGTAGCTGATACCGCTTTCCCATGAGAAATCTATTCCTTTTCTCAAACAGATTATCAGGAGGCTCTGTATGGCTAATATTGTAGTGAAACCCCTCCCACAGCGTGATGTCAGGACCATGGTCCTGACCGTTTCTGGTCTGTGAACCTCATTGCATTGTGGGAAATAGCTGTTTACAGCGGTTTCCAACTGCCAAAAAAGCAAAATATGTAATAAAAGTCTACTTGATCTTTAGCATTGACTTGACCCTTTGAGAGGAAATGATACTCTTCAATTCTTTATTTAATTTTTTAAAATTTTTTATTATTCTACCCTTTTCGAATGATCTACTTATTAAGCAGGTGTCTTCTCTTAGTGGTTGTAACAACATGGTAAATCTATGATAGCCTAGGAGAGATTTTACCTGCATTTTTACTCTACGAGACAACGTGTGTATACTCTTGTTGATAACGATTCACCTCCATGTAGACTTTGGCTTGACAGTATTCCGAGTGCGTTTTTGGAAAGATGTGCCGTCATCCATATTACAAAGCACACCTCTGCAGCTGGAGCGTGTCGGACGGGTGTCTGCGCACCAGGTGATAGTATCTTTCTGCTGACACACGCACTCCCTTCAGCTGATGAGGACTGTCGATCTTGACGAAATTAAATGGACTGGAAGATCAATAGTGTTTTGATCACTCAATTAACTCACATTACAGCCCAGAAAGCAGCCCGGCACCTGACAGGTCACGTATGACAGCAGACAAGTAAAGGAGCTAGCATTACAAAGTATGTCGCGTGGCAGACTAACAGGCAGGATTCCGCACAATCCAGGCCGACACATGGATTCACACTATTTATCTCACTACTGGATTCCTTCCAAGGTCGCAGTCTTTTTTTAAAATTTTGGCCATCTAATACCATTACACAGAATCAGTCTTCAAAGGACAACTGAAGTGAGAAGAATATGGAGGCTGCCATATGTATTTCCTTTTAAACAACACCAGTTGCCTGGCTAACCTGCTGATCTATTTGGCTGCAGAAGTGTCTGAAGAACACCAGATTCAAGCATGCAGCTTATCTTGTCAGATCTGACAATAATGTCAGAAACACCTGATCTGCTGCATGCTTGTTCAGGGCCTATGGCTAAGAGCATTAGAGGCAGAGGATCGGCAGGCCTGCCAAGCAATTGGTATTTCTTCAAAGGAAATAAATATGGCAGCCTCCATAGCCCTCTTGCTACTGTTGTCCTTTAAGTTGAAAGTAACTGTAGGAGGTGCCCAGAAAACAATGCCAAAAGACAACACGTTTCACAGGTACGGAGTATACAGTATATACAGATAGATATATAGATAGAGAGGCGTCCACACCCGTGACTGCTGTAGACTTAGGCATTTTATTCAGGAATCGTGTCAGTACCTGTGAAACGCGTTGTCTTTTGTGCATCATTAAACATTATACCTACCTCATACGGTGTGTTCTTTGATGTAAGTAAGATTGATCTACTCCTAATTTTATAGTCATAATTTAGATAATAGCATCTAGAGTTCCTTATGGTATAAGTTCATCCCTTTAGGGTACAGTATTGTACACTACGTGTTTCAATAATCCGAGGATAGCGACCGACCAGCACCTGCACAGCAGACCTGGGGTACCAAACAGGAATGGTTTAATTTCCCGCATGCTGTGATGGTGGTTGCAGGAGTGCAATCCACCCATGGGAGTATAATCTACCACTATATCTATTCAAATTAACTTACCTCAAAGATACTACACCGTAGGGCTCCTGGTCTCTCTCATTCCAAAATCTTGGCAGTTGGAAATATAACCACCACCAGGAGTCATCTTACAGTTCTCAGTCATCTGAGCTCTCATATGATGTCTGAAAGCTAAAATTGGGCTTGCACTAGGAGTGTCTTCTCTGCATGCTGATAACTGAGAGGGGGGAAACTTTGGTGGGCTTCTAAAAGCCAGAGACCTAAACATTGTGACAATATTAATTTTATGAATTTTACATCCACAGGAGGTTTTCCACAACATTCCACCTCTTCCCCCTAAGCAAGCATATACAGAGGAATCCCTTTATAGTAAACTCCATAGGGCCTGGCCAAGTAGTTTGCTATATCTGAAGTTTACTATATCAGAAATTGTCATATTCAAGTGCATAAAGTATAGTATAGTGATGTCTTGAAAAGAAAAAAAATGACTGTATTCCAAAGTAAAATGTCTTATTAAATTAAAATTACTTATTAAATTACGTATTGTTACTTACTGTATTCAAAAGTAAAATTACTGTATTGAAAAGAAAAAAAATAATTATGAATTAAGATTCAGCCAATAATTCAGAATAGTTTTTTTCTTTTTAATGCTCCAGAAATTGAGCATACAAAACATCTAAACTAGATCTAAATGCACAGTGCTCGATATGCAGGGATTTGCATGCAATAATAAGGTACCAGCTTGCACAGGAAGTAGAAGTCTCAAGTTAATGCAGGTACAGTAGTTATAGTGTGAGTGCGCTCTTATGATACTGTAGCGTTGCAGCCATGCACAAGCAAGTCACAGATAACAGGACATTTCCTCAGTAATCAGGCAGCAGCTTACACAGCAAGCATAGGTCTTACAATAGATGCAGGTCTTTAGCCCATGCACTGGATGTTGCTTTTGAGGTAGTCTACGCAGGTCCAAAGTAGCATGCAAATAGCGAGCAGGCTCCAGGTGGCTGCCAGCCTGACCACAGCTCATAGGTCTCCGACTGACCATAACGAATGCTTCCGCCCACTTTCCATTATAGCCAGATACAAAACTGGACTACAGATAGAGAAACAGCTGTATATCCTCGGATACAAGTCGACCTTGTGTATAAGTCAACTCCAGTATTCGACCATCTTATGCTGGATTTTTTTATTGACTCAATTATAAGTTTACCCACTAAAGTTAATTGCTGCACTTGGGGCCCAGGAAGAATTAACAGCTGGAGTTTGGGCCCAGGAGAGGCTAATGACAGCACTGAATACAGTATTGCAGCCATTAACCCCTCCTGCCCCTTATGTGCAGTCAATAACTCATCCAGCACACCCCTCCCCCCCAAATGCAATGCAGCAATTATTCACTCTCCTCCTACCTGCAACCCAGTACTTCTCAGCCCCTTTCTCCTCCCCCCCCTCCCCTGCCCCTTTCCTTGTTAATTGTTGTGGCCAGAGCTTTCGGACCTGTGTTTTCTTGGCATTTCCTTGTCAAGGAAGTGTCACTTACCACTGGGAAAATTACTGCAAATGGGAATGTCACTATTAGTACACACATTACTCAGTGTGCTCAGTGTTGCCCGTGACTTGTGTATAAGTCGACCCATATACTTTTATTAAGTGAGTCAGACCTACACTTCTAGACTTATACTCGAGTATATATGGGTAATTAGATTTTCCAAAATTGCTTTTTGAAATAAATTACAAAAGCTAAGTGATACCAAAGTATTTTTTAAAACAGGTTTCTTTTAAATTCAAGAAAACACTGAAACAAAACTTGATCCAAGTACGTCCATACTTGAAGCCAGTGCTAAAGAGACTATCAGGCTATGGGGCAGGGATTAGCACAGGTAGGGTCAGGGTTTAGCTCAAATCTGGGCTGTTCCAAGTCTCCTTGTACTGAGGTCACCAGGACATTACGTCTACTGAGCACTAGTGGGACACCTGGCTGGAAATTACAAACTCCTAATTTTAGTGCACCTTCGTAAAGGCTTAGCAAGAACAATTTGGCATGTTTGTTCTTAATTGCCTGGGCTATTTTTAAGACACATTGAGATGTTAAGTCATGCTTGTCAAATTGCACACCACTTTACAGTGTGTGATCATTATCCGTTTCTCTCTCTCAGCAAAAAAGACATTACAAGTCAATGGAAACAACCGCATGATCACTTCAAAAAAGACCTGCACTCCATTACAAAACAAAAAAAGCAGGTCTGCTGCACAGAAGTTCAAGTTAGTAAGAGCTGGATAGTGTACTGGTTAAGGGTACCACCTTTGACATAAGAGACCAGAGTTCAAATCCTAGCTAGGGCCAGTATCTATTCAGTAAGGAGTCCCTGGGCAAGACTTCCTAACGCAGCTGGGCGACCTATTGAGCACACTTAGTTGCTGTAGCTCTTGAGTGCTCTTAAGTGCTTTGAGTGGTAAAGGAGAAAAGTGCTACACAAGTGTACCAATTATTTTTAAAGAGGAACTTTAACCAAGGATTGAATTCATCCCAATCAGTAGCTGATACCCCAATAGAAATATTTACCTTTTCTTGAATAGATCATCAGGGAGGTCTGTATGGCTGATATTGTGATGAAATACCTCTCACAGTGTGATATCAGGACCATGGTCCTGACAGTTTGCTGTATGTGAACCACATTGCATTCTGGGAAATAATTGTTTTCAACTGCCAAGCAAGCAATATCTTCCTCTGTGCATAGAACTCTCAGTAATGAACATTCCCTACAGATCACCTGGCAGAACTGAAGATGTCACCACCAGTGATAAATTTCAGAATGTAAATCAGGGAGAATTTTTTTTCCAATAGGGAAAACACTGATGAAATAATCTATAAACTAATATTGTAAAAACTAAGCAATATTATTCATTATGTGATTTTCACTACAGTTCCTCTTAAAGGTCCTAAACAGAGGTATGGAAATGCAGCCATGGCCTTTTTTTTTTTTTTACTACATATTATTGTGTTGTATAGGCTTTACTAAGGATATTCTGCTGCACAGGTCATTAGGACATGTGGAGATGAAAACAGTCAGGATGCCGGGGTCCTCACCCACCCAGGCTTCACACACCTGATCCGCCGGTGCTCAGACCCTCAGTGGCTCACCACTACAAACTTGAGGAAGGGGGTGACCCCGAAACATGTCGTGTTTGCAACTTTTTCAATAAACACAAGTTTATATCGCCAGTGGAGTGCCGACCTCGATCCTTTGTCATGTGGAGATGAAGATTACAGAACAAGAGCCCTCCAGCACAGTGTCAGCTCCCTTCAAATATGACATCCCCGTATCGATAGTGAAGCAAGCTGCACATAACAGAGGTAAAATGAAAGGAGGAAATGGGGAAGAGAAGAAAGCAGCCAGATGTGGCCGCTGGTGTTCTGACTGTTTTGGGTGTCATTAATCAACGACTTCCAGAAGATCAGCGGAGAGAGAAGGATGAAATACATTGGTGGGAATCTGTACCACTGATGGCTGCATCCAGGTAAAACTGACAACCAAATTACAATCTCTACGTACAGGGCAATTGTCTTCTGCAAAGGATCCACCATTCCCATAGTCATGTCCCACCAACCTCAGAACCCAAATCCTACTCTACATTCTCACCAGCAACCTGTCACTGTCTCTTTAGGTCCCCATATCTCCCCATTGGTTTGATCCAACAGCAAAAGAAGCACAAAGCTCCCTTAATCTTCTGCTATCACCCAGTCCATGAGTACAGCGTTTATTCACCTACATGGCAGGTCAAGTTTAATGGCATCGAAGTTTACTGGAATATTTGTTTGTGCTTCAATGTGCAGAACTGTTCCTCAGACTTACATGTTAAACACCCGAACATCACTGCAATACTTTGACCCCTCTGTATGGTTTGTGAGTGATCCAAGACTTGCAGGTGACTATACTCGTTGCTTAAGAATGCAGCCCGGCAGGGACCATAAATCCAAAATTCACTAGATAAGAGGGGGTGCACTACTTATTGTAGTCAGAAATAAGATGCTCTGACAAACCTCATTCCAGCCAGGGCACTATCTGCACAGAGTTTGTATGTTCTCTCCGTGTCTGCATTAGGTTTCCTCTGGGCACTCCGGTTTCCTCCCACATCCCAAAAACATACAGATAAGTTAATTTGCTTCTCCTAAAGTGAGCCTAGACTACAATACATACACTACATGATATAGACATATGACTATGGTATGGATTTGATTGTGAGCCCCTCTGAGGAACAGTAAAGTGACAAGAAAATATACTGTATACTCTGTACAGCCCTGCGGAAAATGTCCGTGCTATATAAAAACTAAACAATAATAATGGCTGTTAATAGTGAACCTATTCGTCAGCGCTGCGTAATACGTTGGCGCTGCGCTTTATAAATACAATAAATAAATAAAATAAATGTCCATTCACTAGCACAGAGTTTGCCCTGTTTTACTCCACATAAAGTCATGTTAGGCATTCAGCACACAATGATTAGGTATACTAGATTGGTTGATCCATAGGAAAAGGTGTCTAGTATTTTGTGCTCCTGCAGTGGACCTGTTATTGGTATCCTGTCACTGGAACGGATTTGTGTAGAGACACCACTCCTTCTCTCCCGGCAGGAAGGGGATGCTTTCAATCAGTTATTTTCGATCGGTCTGTCAATATGCCAGTAGGGGAGGTTCAGGGAATACCTCTGTCAGTCTGTCATCCTAATGCAAATGCATTTTTTTTTTTTTTTTAGTACTTCCTAAAGTGGATCCGAGATAAACTTTTACTCATTGCATAATTGTGGTCCTTTCATATAGTTTATAGGTCATTCCTCAAGCCATATACTTTTTTGTTTTGGTTTTAATAGTTTAATTCCCTAGAAACTAAACAAGCCTCGCCCACAGCTTTTCAGAGTGCCTTGGCATTTTCAAACAGTAGCAAGGGCTTTGAAAACAAGAAGCTGGTTCTTGTTTTCATAGTTACTGGCGCCACCCAGTGCATGAGAGCAGCACCGATACTAGAGTGCAGTATTAAAGGGCCAGTGCTGTATTGTTGAGCGAAAGTTTGTTCTTTGTTTTTTCTGTGCAGTAGCAAGGGCTTACAGGAGTTCAGTCTGGGAAGGAGGAGGGGAGGTGTTACTAGCCATTGATTTCCGAGGCAGAGGTGAGGAGAAGAGGAGACTGAATTTACACACAGGCAAGCTGATAGCATCTCCAGCCCTTAGCCTGTGGCAATGTGACAAACAGAACATGGCTGCCCTCATTGTATCATAGGAATAAATAATCATAAACATTTGCAGCTAGATATGCTGTGTAAACTATCTGAACTTTAGATAAAATATATAGACAAGTTACTTGTTATAGTTAGTTTTTAATCTCAGATCCGCTTTAAAGGGAACTTGAGCGAGAAGGCTATTTATTCAATTCTCCACGTACTAGTTACCTGGCAGTTCTACTGATCTTCTGCCTTACATATTTTTTTAGCCTTAGACCCAGAAGAAGCATGCAGATCAGATGCTAGCTTTCTTAATTTGGGCACAATCCTTACCTAATGAAGGTCCTCTCAAAGTGTTCCAATGAATAAAGTAAGTATATAACTGTGAGTTGCCCTAAGAAACAGTGCAAGTTTTCACAAGGCTTGAACACTGTATAGATTGAACATATCAATTGTTTTTCCACTCCACGCCATACTTAAAACTCCTTTTGAAAGACAAAAAGGACCTGCAAATACGAGACCTTACGCACAGGCCTGTAGGACCTCGAGGCTGATGGGAAGTGCTACCTTCTAAATATAGTGGCCAAACAAATTATACATTAACTAGTGGACCTAAGCCCATTTAAAAACAGGCTCTACACCCTCGACGCATGGCAATTCTACCACCGTACCAGGAAAAAAAACGACACAGATCTTCCAATCAAACTTCCTATTACCACTTTCTCACTACTTATTAAAAATATCAACATGTCCAATTGGATTAAATCTAAAATAACATACATAGAAGACATATACAATAACAATATCCCACTTCCCTTCAATCAAATAGTGGATCAATTTCAACTCCCACCTTCAGAGTTTCTAACATACCTACAAATTACCCACTATCTAGCCGCAAAAAATCTCACGCAAATTCATCTCCCAAACCACCTTCTAGCATACCTAAAATCCCCCAACACCCTAAAAGGAGGTTTATCCCATTGGTACTCATCCCTTACAGAACCTATCCACCAATCAACATCCCCAGACAAGCACTACAAAAAATGGTCGCAAGACCTCAAATCAGAATTTTCACTGGAAAACTTACAAAAAAGCATTCGCTCCATAACGAAATACTCTCACTGTTCTACTCACTTAGAAACCCTCCTAAAAATATTCTACAACTGGTACCTCACCCCCCGCAAATTGGCCACATTTAAAAAACAATCCCCATTGTGCTGGAGAGGATGCGGGAACATAGATTCATTGTATCACATCCTTTGGGAATGCCCCCTAGCTATACCAATGTGGGACCAGATATTTACAAAAATCAGCTCCATGGCAAACATCACTGTTACACCAGACCCGACATTAGCCCTACTACATTGCAATATAGACAAATTTGACCACGATCTCAGACCCTCAATAGTACATCTATGCCTAGCAACGAAACAAATATTGTTAAGCCAATGGAACTCTGACGCCATACCATCACTCTCTCAAATAATTGCTAGCACAAACTCCAACATACTACTAGAAAATATAGTAAACGCAAGACTAAGAAGCAATACCACCAAAGCGTACAAGATCATAACACAATAACACAGGGTCCCTAAGACGCAAGACAATGACTTACTAAGCACTAGATCTACTGATAAATCTAACCCTACACACCGACCTAACTAAGGTATCCTGCCCAACTGTGAGACTGTCACATAGTCAGCAATAAGACACCCGAAAAAGACAACACCACGAACTGTACACTAGAGTTCCATGACCCTATTAAGAAGAGTCCCCTAGGTTAGACCTTTCTAGTTATACCCTGGACCTCCCTACGGCCGAGAGTATACAATACCATGAGATAAGCAATGCTAGTGGTTCTGCTACATTTCCTGAGTTTATGGATAAGGTATATGGTTATCTCCTTAGTGTGATAATTGCCCACTAGCCATTTAGAAGCTTTTAAATCGCTATGTATGACCAAAAGTATATAACATCCTTGCTTGTTACCCTTTCCTTTCTTCCTATCTTCTTACACTTTACCTCCTACCTGATGTCTATAGCGCTCCTTGCTAGTTTCTATTGGTTGTTAATATCTGCCAAAAATTAGCTTAGAATACTATTAGAGTTTCATACAATGGTTTACGAGTAATGAACTATCTACAACCAAGGACATTACAATGACATTCCAATATACTTGATCCCTAGCATGGCGTGTACAAATATGTTTGTTGTTGATGACCAATGTTAAAAGAAGTTTGAAAAATTCAATAAAAAAGTATTGAAATTAAAAACAGGCTCTAGGTCTTTTTTTTTTTACCGCCGCTGATGCCGCCAGTCACTGTGCATGCCCGCACCCACCATGCGCGCACCCGCCGCGCGAATGCAACCGCCCACCCCACTCCCTGGTCCCGTCCAGCTGTTTGTTACTGTGCATGTGCGCAGTAACAAAACAACAAGGACGCTGCATAACTGCTGGACGCAGCGACACAGCGTAATTATTATAAAGGATGCCGTAGGGTTAAATAACAGACTTCATACGCTCTCCTTATTTTTGCCATGTTAATGCAAACGATTATTGAACGAGCGTTGAAAAGGGAAAATTGATGTGAAAAGGCAGGAAAAAGGTGTTGGCAAGCCTTTTAAGACATTCATTGTTCCGCAGCCTTGTTAAGTTGTACCCATTTGTGGCTTGCTGCCATGACCATTTACCAGGTTGAGATATAGCAGTTTGAAATGCATTTCTACCCGTTAGCACCTCCTGTGCACAAATACAATGGATAATAGCCTTTGTTACGCGTTTTCTCTAAAAAACAATAAAAGGAGAGAAAAAAACTCTCTAGAAAATGGAATACAGACAGCTCCCTACTTACAAATAACTTGGGTTACAATGTTTCAGAGATACAAACAAAGTTGTCTTTGCTTCTTTAATATACATTTTTGACATTAAATGCTACAGCATTGTATTAACTGTTATAAGTAGATTAAAACCCATTAAAGGGATACTTAAGTCTGGCCAAAAAAATGAGTTTAACTCACCTGGGGCGTCCCTCGGCCCCCTGCAGCTGATCGGTGCCCTCGCAGCTCCGCTCCGATGCTCCTGGACCCGCCGGCGACGACTTCCGGTTTCGCCGTCACCGACCGACAGGCATGGGAACGCGAGTGATTGTTCGCGTTCCCAGCCACAACAGCACCCCCTATGCGACTATTGCGGCCTTCTTGCCTCAATAGTCGCATAGGGGGTGCTATTGTGGCTGGGAAGGCGAACAATCACTCGCGTTCCCATGCCTGTCGGTCGGTGACGGCGAAAGCGGAAGTCGTCGCCGGCGGGTCCAGGAGCATCGGAGCGGAGCTGCGAGGGCACCGATCAGCTGCAGGGGGCTGAGGGACGCCCCAGGTGAGTTAAACTCATTTTTTTGGCCAGACTTAAGTATCCGTTTAAAAGCACATTGAAGAACCAAAAAATATAGTTTATACTACTGTATATACTCGTGTAGAAGCTGGGTTTTTTGGGCCCAAAAAAGTATTCCAAAAGTGGGGGTCTCAGCTTATACACGAGTCACTGGCAAAGTGCAACCCCTCCTCCCCCCCCCCTCCCCAGTGTATTAGAACCCACCACAGGCATGCTGTGTGTCCCTCCAACTTTGGTGTTGTGTGGTCAAGTGTGCGGGCTGCCGACCCCCCGCACAACCATTTTCCCCAATTTTTTAAGGTAGAAGTGTGTGTGTGTGTGTGTCTTATACTCGGGTTGACTTATACATGAGTATACACGGTAGATATTCAATAACAGAGCTCTCTGAAAGTAAATCATTTACCTACATTTCACCATGTTTAACCGCTTCGGGACCGACCGTAGTTAAAACTATGCCACACTTGTGGCAGCCTAAGCCTGGTGAAGTGGCATGGTTTCAATACAGCTGGCTCCAGTGTACAAAACACTATAGCACAGGGGTGCTCATTAGATAGATCGTGACCTACCATTAGATCGCCAAGGTTTTATGGTACATCCCGACTCCACTACATTTTCCATTCTGTATATGGAAGTGTCCTCCTAAAATTGCACATAGGTAGATCATTTTGACTTGCTAAATTTCTAAAGTATCTCACACGCCGAAAAAGTGTGGGCACCTCTGCCATAGTAAGTTTCCCCCTGACCGAGCTCCGTACCTCAGCCAGGAGCCAATGTCATTGGCTCCTGACACCCTGATCACTATGAGCCAATCACAATGATCAAGAAGTGTAAAATGAAAAAAAAAAAACGACAGCAAGTAACCTGTCAATATATCCTATCTAAAGTTTAGCAAACAGCCTCAACAGTTTATGATTTTGTCTTCCATTGATAAAATCAGAGCAGCCATATTGTGCTTGTCATCATTACACAGCCAAGCTGCTCTGTATCTCCACCCTTCAGCCTGTAAACCCCCCCCCCCCTTTCCTCCTCTCTCCCCCCTCCCCCCCTTTCCTCTGAAATCTTAGCAGTTCCCTGCTGGTAACACCTCCTCCTCCTCCTTTGGAGACTGAGCTCCCATGAGCACTTGCTACATAGGACTCAGAATGCCTAGGTGCTGCAGGAGCTGTGGGTGCAGCTTCTTTGGTTTATAAGGTATTAGGACATTAAAAAAAAAAGTATTTGGTTTGAGGAATGTCCTATAAAATATATGTAAGGGGCATAATTATGAAATGTGTAAAAGTTTATCTTGGATCCACTTTAAGGTGCAAGAGCCTGTAAGTCCTAAATGAGTTAAGAGTAGGGGACCATCTTTATTCTATAACATAATGCAAAATATAAGTAAGCAAAAATAAAAAAAAAAGCACCATCACAAAAAGAAGGGGATAAAGAGAGCAAAAAGTGTGAAAACACACAATGTAGTTCATTTGTTAGATTGTAAAATTTTGACAAGGGGATCCCTGAGCTTGTGCTCAGTAAGAAATATTGATAGAATTTAACTAGTTAAGTTAAAGACATTTCCTTGCGCCCAAAAACAAAGTAGTATTTCTTTCATCAAAATATATAATTTGCAATGTTGACATGAGTTGCACTGACGCATGTGAAGTTGGATTTTAGTGACAGGTCCACTTTGCCATAGAAAATGTGCTAAGCAGACGCCAGTCAGTCCCCACACCTGAAGCGGCCTCCACATGACTAATCATTTGCATGCAGCTTATCTTCCCTCAGCAGACTGTGGACAGAGCAGACTATTTACTATCAGACAAATGCCTTGTGCAGCTATAGCCTTCCAAGTACCAATGTGTCACCCTGGCAGCCTGACCAGAGAATATTTCTGAGGCTGAGTAACTCCAGAGGGGTGCCCTTATTTGGCCAGCGCTGTCTTATTATACGTATAATTTTAGTTATCATGAAATAAATGTCGGAAGGACATCTGTCTACAGAACCTCATTTATTTTCAGATCAGCTGAAGAGTATTTTTTGAGGCATTAATTAGCGAATCTTGCCTAAGAGCTGGGACCCAGTAGGAATTGCTATTGCAATCACTGAGCACTTTAATTGACCTTTTTGGAGCGATTTTTAATATAAAGGACAGCTGAAGTGAGATATATACGTAAGCTGCCATATTTATTTCCTTTGAAACAATGCACATTGTCCAGCAGGCCTGTGTCCTTCTTTCATGTGTGTTTCTATTGGATAGGAGGTCCGCAAAAATGACGCTGAGGGAAGGAGCAGGCAGTAGGCAATCCGCTTTGGCATCCAAGGCCTGCTTTAGGCCAAGGCCACCTAGGCCATGGCATTTGGCACCACAGGAGCAAGGGCACCAAAGAAGCAGGCTAAACTATACTGAAAGGGGTGGGGGGAGGGATTAAGGGAGTCATCTGACACCTATACTTGAGGGAAAGAGGGGAGTGATCATCTGGCTACCTATACTGGGGGGTTATCAGGCTAGCTATACTAGAGGGAAGGGGGGGAGGGGTCATCTCGCTACCTATACTGAAGGAGGCGGCTAGTGACAGTGGCCTTGGGTGGTAAAGAGTACAAATCCGGCCCTGTTGGCATCCGTTTTGTGAGCAAAGTTCTCTGTGTAGAGGGAGGTCCATTTTTATGTTGCCTTTCATTGCCCCCGCGGGGATCCGGGCTCTGGGAAAAAGTGCAAAGTCCGGGCTCTCTGTCCAGTTTTCATGCACGCATCCCACGGATCCGTTTTTTGACCAGCGTGAAGACGGCCGCTATATTTAACATTGGGATCCGTGACTCTTTTTGTCCACGTCAAAAAACGTACAACACAGATACGGTTCCTGAACAAGTGTGAACCGGCCCTTATACCAACCTCAATTAAAATAAAGAAAACAATGGCTATGATCCCACGTCAAGACAACAACATCAACTTTCTTACTTGCATGACTGTAAAGGAAACCGTAAACGCTGTGTGTTGGGGCATTAGAGACTACAGCAGAGCAGCATGGGGTTGGAAGGCCTGCTTTTTATTTGCCCTATAGCCAGCGTAGGAGAGAAGTGCGGCAGCACAACACGCTGGGACAGCTGGAGGGCACGGCTTACTTCGGCCCGCTCTCTCCAGACAGTTCCTGATGAAGACAAGTGCCTCGTTCCAATCTGTATTTAAAGTTCTCTTGCCACAGGTCAGCTAATAGAGTTTCGCCTGCAGGATTTATGGTCATTGCAGCTAAAAAAAAAGATCCCTGCTAAGAAAATAGCTTTGTGATATATTTCCCTATATAATTTATTCTCACTATAAATTACCTCCTGGGTTTCCTGAACCGCGCTGTTCATTACGGAAAGAAACGAGAGGTAAGACAATTATGTACAAATACAGCTGTCAAGGGATAAAAGATTAGCTGGAGAATAGACATAGTTATATGAACGCATTCTCCCTGCGCCACGGGCACGTTATTTATTTTTAATCAATTAGGTCCAGTCCGGAAAAGCGACTGGGCCGCGGACAAGAGGAAGATTTACGCTGAAGGTCTCATTTACAAAGTCGGCAATCAGATTTCGAAGTTGCAGGGAAGCAACCAATCACTATTCTTCACAGCTAATTGAGTTAGCAAATTCATTTGTTTCTTGCGTTCAAAAGGAAATCTTATTAATACCCCTTCTTTCTCTATAAATCACGGAAGCGTCACACGGCACATATACAATAAGGAATAAACTCCAGAACGAAAAAGTTGGGGGGGGGTGGGGCCTGTAGATTAATGTCCGTGGTTATATTACACACAACAGTTAAAGCAGACCTGATCTCTTGCACAGCACACAATGAAAAGTCTTTAATCCACATATAGTAAATGAAGCAATTCCCTTTTCTGTGTTCGTTTAGCAAGATCAAGTTGTCTAATTATTCTTATCAGCGGATGTGAATAGACTGCAGGAGCTCAGCCGTGGCAGCTCTCCTTACACAGTGAACACTGTCGACTAACCCTTTTAGTGTTCCTTGCAAAAGTGAAACCAATTAAAACATTTTTATGGTTTACCAAAATTTCTAATGAAGATTTTTTTTTCCCATAAAGGTTATCATGCTGTGGCTAACTTCTTAGAGCAGAGAGGAAGTTATAAGTTTACTTCCACTTTAAGATAAATAGAAGAAGCAGAGGCAGGAGACAAGACCAATAAAATGTATATTATGCTTTTCGCCTGGCGGACTCAAAGCGGCTTGAGCTGCAGCCACTAGGGTGTGCTCAGTAGGCAGTAACAATGTTAGGGAGTCTTGTCCAAGGATCCATACTGAATAGGTGCTGGCTTACTGAACAGGAAGAGTTGAGATTTGAACCCTGGTCGCCTGTGTCAGAGGTAGAGAGACCTTAACAATTACACTATCCAGTCAGAGCTGAGCGAACTCTATAACATGTAACAGAGATGAACCCGTATGAGCACGGCCATGCCTACGCACGAGCAGCTCCGGCTTACCGTGCAGGAGTGGCAGCACTCACACAGGTACAGTATGGCCACGTGCCTGCATAAAGAGGGGTGTGGTCTCAATCACCAATCCGACAAGAGCTTGTTAGGTCTTTCAACAGCATATCAGGGCGGCTGAGCAAATACTAGATTATCGGCAGACAGGGCCACTTGGGTGATCTCTGATGAGTTCAGGCTAGCGTGTATACACACCCTGACAATCTGCAACATGGGAAATTCTCCCCAGCTTCGTCACAGACTGCATTACAAACCTGTAGTATAACATGTACTAAACCTTTACTACATTTCCAACTACAAGACTTTGCCTGGAACTGGGCCTTAAGCTAGCCAAGCACATATTTATTACAGATTTGATCTGTCAGCTCAACAAAATGTACAATGATTATGTGCTGTGAGGGCCTACTTATATTCACTCGCATTACCAGTCACAATGACCCTACACTACACAGCTCTGACAGATGAAATATGAAGTAAAACACTGCATAGCCAGCACCAGGGAGAGATGTCAGAGAAAAGAATGGAAATAAAAAAAAAAAGAGTAATTCAAGCAAATGTTCACATTGTGCCACATCATTCTAGAACTGTTGATTTGTAAATGAAGGCATAAAGAGGGATTGCAGCATGAGACTTGATTTTCTAGACATTTATTTTTTCTTTCAGGTAATAGGTGACAGAAAGTCCTTTGTTTCATTCACACAGCCTTTATTATGGTCTTATATTTCACACACCAGCTGGAGGGCCAATGCTTGCTGGAGGGAGACACACCAACACAAGGCCTTCTGCAAGACCGGGTGTGTAACACCAACATAACTACACTATTACAGACTGGGAGTGTCACACAGACATAACTACTCACACACTATACAAGACCGGATGTGTAACAGGGACATAATTACACTATCAGAGACTGGGAGAGTCACACAGACATAACTACTGGCACACTATACAAGACCGGATGTGTAACAGGGACATAATTACACTATCAGAGACTGGGTGTGTAACAGAGACATAACTACACTTCCAGAGAGCAAGTGTGTCACACGGGCACAACCACACTATCCAAGACTGGGAGTGTAACACAGACATAACTACACTTTCAGAGACCTGTAAGTGACTGTGTTGCTGTTGCCAGAGCAATGTGTCTATTCAGCAGAGGGAGGGAGCAGAATCCCCATACAGGCAGAGAGTGACCCCTGGATGGCAATGATTACATTTTCTGAATAACCAGAGATAAGCAACCCTGTACCGCTCTCTGCAGTGAAAATAAATGCTTTTATGCTGGGCATACACGGCGCAATTATTTCTTATCAATCGAGCCGCTGATGGCTCGATTGATCATTTCCGACAGGTCCGGTAACCCCGCTCGATCCCTGCGGGCGGACAATAGCGGGGAATTGAACGGAAGATAAGGAGCGCCCGCGGGGACGAGCGGGAATCGATCCGGACGGCGGCAGGGACACGGCGTTGTCGATCCGGCGGCTAATCGAGCCGCCGGGTCGACCCATGTATTCCCAGCATAACACACAGGGAATGCTTTCAAATGTCCCTTTCAGTAACTAATAGGGATAATCACAGTTATGCAAATTCTTCCAAGTTGATGCAAATGTATGCAAATATGCATGCACATGTACGCAGTTTGAAAATGGACCAATCAATTTAAACCCAGGTTTAAATTGATTGGTTCTTTTTCAAGCTGCATACATCTGTATAATTTCAGAAGTATTTGAATCTCATTGATCATGTAACCGACAGTAGTTACTGAAATGTTAGTTTTGGGAGAATAATCCCACTTTAAATTATTCAAACATAAATTGCAATGTAATAATTTCAAGGATGTTGACATGAAGTGCATTTTTTTCTTGCTTTATAACCACATTTTTATTCAAGACATTTACCCCGCTCATCATATTATATTATTAGTGTTGTCTTTTTAATATCAGTTCAGTAAGTTCAGAAGAGAAAACATAAACTAGCCGGCAACATGAAGAATCTAAGCATAGGGCATTACCTTTCTCTCTCACCTCTGGGCTGCCAGGGCCAATTCTGGAGAATTATATCATGACATCCAGCGATGTGATAAAAAATAAGCCCTTTAATTAGGTGTAACTTATGTTGTAAGCCAGTTTATCGGATCACCTGCATTGTAGAGCGGAGGGGAAACAGACAGCTCGCTGGACTCACCCTGTAGAGAGGATGGCACTTGTCCTTGAAGCATGGTGCCAAATGGGCATAGATCTGCAGGCTGTAGTAATAAGCCGCCAGCTGGAGAGACAGCGCCGAATGCGATTGCTTCTCAAAGCACTTGTTGGCATCGAGGACCTGGGATGGGAGGAAAAATGACAGGCATGGAAATGACTTGGCCGAGGACAACACACAATGCTTTTGATTTAAGTCCTCCGCCAGTGGAGTGGCATCAGTGCCCGGTTTAATGGTTTACAAGAGACTGGTGCTCGGCTAATTAATGCCTCTGCAACCTAATCTTTAAATAATTATGTTGCTTACCAATTCCGCTCAAAGATGTGATTTAAAATCATAGCAAAGCGGAAGCACTGCGGCATTCCAGTATATGAGAGAAAACAGACGCACAAATGCTTGAAGCAAAATCATGGTCGGGATTAAAAGGCCTATTTAAAATGCATATGGTACGTAATATACACTGATTTGCAATGCACCAAATTGCTTTTGTAATGCTAATGTCTATTTACGTTGATGAGCTATTCTGCCCAGTAAATTTCCCTTTCAAAGTGAGTTGGAACTGCCAATTGTAAAAGCTTGTGGTAAACACGAGCATAACAGAGGCGCCAATCAAGGATAAAAACGATCAAAAACTGTCTAAAGGGAAGGAAGTGGGTGGACTCACCTCCCTCAGGTAAATAATGATCAGGCCAAATGAGCCGTTATAAATATAACAGTAATTTTTATTAAAACAAATCTCCAAATGTGCAACGCGTTTCACGGGCCAACATCCCGCTTCATTAGGCAATCAAGTGTGGAGAACACCAAACTGATCAGTCATAGAGCCAGAGCGCCTCTGTCTGTCACACTTGATTGCCTGATGAAGCGGGATGTTGGCCCGTGAAACGTGTTGCACATTTGGAGATTTGTTTTAATAAAGATTACTGTTATATTTATAACTGCTCATTTGGCCTGATCATTATTTACCTGAGGGAGGTGAGTCCACCCACTTCCTTCCTTTTAGACGGTTTTCAATCGTTTTTATCCTTAATTGGCGCCTCGGTTATCCTCGTGTTTACACATATATAGTCCACCCTTTGGTGGAGGGGTGTTTCCCCACCCTTTTTCTATCTACAGAGAGCGACTTTTTAGACCTGAGTGGGGTCAGGTTCAAATTCTCCCCACCTGCTTAATCAGTGGTTGCCTGTGAGGTGACCCCTACTTGTAAATATATTTTTTTCATTAAATATTCTCTGTTTCATCAAAAATACCATGTCAGATTGGGCCCTCGGTCTCTATTTTCTTTTTGTCGTTCAAGCCCTAATTGTAAAAGTTTGTACCACTTGAAAGGTACTAGAGTAGTTAGTGTCACATAGTTTCCTCAAACTTTTTTCTTTCATTGTTGTGGTTTTTCTCACTCTCTTTCCTGTCTATGGCTGAATCATTGCAGCTCTGCTAGATTTGGTACAGCAGACATAGATGTAAGTATGTGCACCTTATTGGCCGACAGGCTTTCTGCGGACCGGCTGTCTGGGACTGAGCATTTGATTCTCTTGTGTTTGGCAATCAGCATTCAGGGGTAGTTGTGGGTGGTAAAAGCAGTGGGGCCCACACCCACGCTCCCCCTTGGTGTCACATGCGGGATTGCGGGTCTTGGGTGGTGGCAGAGCCTGGGGCCCCCACCTATCATGCATGCCAGTGTTTGTGTTTTTATACTTACATCCCCAAATTAAAGTCTTTGGGGTGGTGAGTATGAATTTCACACCTACATGCACTTGCCGTGATATGGTAATGGGTGGAGTTCTACTTTAAAAGGTGGATTAGGTTTTCAGGAAGAAAAACTATTTTTTCCCAAAATTTACCATCTTTATTGGACAATAATGATAATAATAATAATAAAAAAGTACAAAAACTCACAGCTACACTGATGACTCTCCCAGCTACTCTCACATCTACACTCACTACAACATCTAACTGCGTGCTCTTACCTATCTATCGATGTGCGACATCTCCGTTCGTTTCTGCTGCTGTACACACTCTTCTTGCGTGGCCTCTGTCCTTCCCGGTTCACTGGCGCCCTCTAGCTGCACACGTCATATGTGACCCAATGCTGTGTGCAGCTAGAGGGCGCCAGGGAACCTGAAAGGACAGAGGCCATGCAGGACGAGTGTATACAGCAACAGAGAATTGGCTGTATTAAGCAGAAGAGACAGACAGAGGAAACGCCATGCATTGCTGAATTGGCAAGACCGGGGACCTGGCCAAATATTTGCCATATAAGATGCACTGACTTATTCCCCTCAATTGCGTTGGAGAAGCCGTGCGTCCTATATGCTGAAATATATGGTAATTATCAGTGCAGCATCAACAGAAAGAAGACAGAACACACATGCAGTGGTTACCTGAGGAAGAGCAAGCAGGTAGGCAACGGACAGCGTGAGATCGTTCGGCAAACTGTCGCTCGCCAACTGCAGCAAAACTGGAAAAGAGGAGAAGAGAAAACAAGCAAAGAGTTATTATGAGCTGCATACGTAGCCGATTAAAAAAATCCCCAAATGACTTTGCAGTGCGTTAGGGCTACAGCAGTCATTACGCAGCACACGGTATAATGATATGCGCCATTTCAATGATTCATGAAGCGATCATGGACTATCAAACTGTAATAGTGCCTTACGTTAATTGTAAGGAAAAATATTTTCGCATTGCTGCTAAACTCGGTGAGACAGATGCCGAGGCAGATTGTGGGATGGGATCCGACACACATTTCACTGGGATAATCAGCGGGTCATAAAATAAAAATCAACTACTGGAAGAAAGCGGAGGGCATTCCGGCAGGAAAAGTGCTGGGACTGCAGAATCCCATCACGCGAGTCCGTAAGCCGTGATAGTCCCCATTTTTCCTAATAACAATGACAGCCAATAGCAAGGAGAGCAGAAATAATGAAATGGCAGAAGCACTATTTACTGCAAAGTGAAAAAGAATGAATTCGGATGGAGGGGTGGAACGCAGGTTGAAAGTAAACCCAGCTGGGAGAAGTTGTAGTTGAAATGCTGCAGCTTTTTTATGCCAAACCGTTTGTTATTCTGTCCCAAGATTCTCATGCTTTAGATGTTGCAGTAAACATAATTTACTCCAATGCACTCCAAATGCAGCCAGGGATGGATTTCTGGGAAGGCCACCAAGGTCTGGGCCTTGGGCGACTGCTGGGCAAGGGGCGCCTGGGCATGTAAGAGGGATTGCTACATGTAGAAGAAAAGGCTGCAAATTGGAGCAACACATAGAAGAGGGGAGCTGGTGCACAAGGGATCTGTATGTAACTGAAGTGGGCTGCTGTACATGAATGTTAGACACGGAAGAGGGGGCTGCACAGGGTGCTGTACAAAAAGTTGGCCGAGAGGAGGAAAAACTATAAATTAGCCTTGAATGCATCCTGGTGAATGAGACGAGCCGAGTCAGCAGCTGATTGGGTGGCAAAGAGCGGCAGGACAGTGATGATGTCACATGTCATTATTTATCAGAGACTTTTTTTTTTATTCAGACTTGTGTCAGCCATTTTAAGGACAATGATGATGCCATTACGAATTGTCTTCCAGTAAACAAGGGACTATGGTATAATGGTATAATGCAACAGACATTTCTGGCAGAAGTCCGATATGAAGGCATGATCATGGCACTGATACATTTTTCCATGAAAGTAAATTCTTGGATTGCCCAAGCATCCATGTGAGTTACACAGCCGTCTAAGCTTGCAAACCAGGGAACTATCTGCTACTGTGATCACAGCACTGGTCCTCTTGTAAGAAAGTTTTTTGGTGCAGGATATGTCAATTAATATGCGACCATCAAAATCTTACAAATTGTCTTCTCTCTTCCACACAATATGGCCTATGCAGGAGTGCATTAACCACAGTTGCCTGACAATATTGGCACCAGATAATGGTGATAGAATATAGGTAATGTGCTATTAGTGATATTCTACTATGCTTTGTTTCAAAACCTTTGTCAGAGGTTTTCACTGCTCTTTCCTGTTGATCAGCTATTCCAGAACAATGCCCTTTTTCTTCTATGTGCCTGACCCTAGCCTCTCCCATAGTGTTGACCCCCTTCCCATAACAATCATTTACTTAACCATAAACGTCCTCCCTGATGTAAATACCTTCCTGACATCCAACCCTAACTTCCTCCTCCCAATGCAAACCAGTATTTAAATGACTAAGGCACGGTTCACATTGCATTTTTTGAGCCAAAAGGATCCGGTCTCCGCTTCACTGGATCCGGATAGCTCTATCCGCGGCCCAGTTCACATAGTGAAAACTGATCTGATCAATGTTTGATCGGATCCGTTTTCACTCAGCAATACAAACCTAATCTTCCGTAGCAGCCAGCGGTAGAGGCTTCCTCTTCTTTCGCCGTGACTACACAGGTATGTATAAAGCCTCCCTCACCCGGCTGCTGCACCCTCCCTCACCCTCCCGTCATTCAGGTTCGCGTCGGCACATGCCCCCATCCCCCGTGAAATGGTCCGTTTCTTCACTAGTGTGAAGAAACGTTACGTTTTCCATTGCCCCAATGCTGCAGTCTTTTTGTCCGGTTACGTTCCGCTAAGCAGAACAGTCCGGAAAATTAGGGCCTGCAGCAATTAGGTCCGGGGACTGGAATGTACGGAACGCATCCATACCAACAGACGCATGTGAATGGATCCATAGGTTAACATTGGATCCTTTCACATCCGTTGAGTTTGTACAGTATACGTTCCGGTTCCGATCTGGAAAAAAACGCTAATGTGAACCGGGCCTAACCCTAATCTCCTAATTCTAAGCGTTAAATATAACATTCTCCTATCCTATCTTCATTGCCCTTTCCCCACTTGTGCATTCCAATCGCACTTTCAGCAACGTGATGTGACATGATACACCGGGACATCAGAAGTGCACAGATGTCTCCATCCATGCATTGGGATTCACTGTGGAATTGCAACACATGCAAACACAATTTTCTTTCATTATAATGAATTGAAATTGCAACCCCATGAGAAGGATAGAAACACCAGAGCCATGCATTGCTACATAACTTACATTTCCTGTAGAGCGATTGTGGGGAAGGGTCCAAACATTAATCCTCCTAAAATAATGCCTAACCCTAGCCGATACCAACCTGCTCCGTCCCGAGGCTCAGCTTGAATGCCGGCACTTGGTTATTTTTGTGATCAAATAGCGCGATAATGTAATCAGTGAAACCAATAGCCACCTCTTGGCTTTGTGACCTACGAGTGTTGGCAGTCACAGTGAGCACCCAGAAATGCGTAGCCAGGGTTGCATCGCAGTCTCGGGCTGCATACAATTTAAAGCAAAAAAAATTGCTGCTTCACCTGTACACCAGCAGACCCATCGTAGCACATACTATCTACTGAATCTAAAGGCTCGTACATACTTCCAACAATGTGCAAGACCAACTCCACAACATGACCGACCACACGACTAAGTGATTATCCAACTTGTATTTTCTGCACACCAACCAACTAAACAATCAACTCAAATGCATGCTGCGCACACAATCGACACAACACACTGCACGATATGGCCGCACTCGAAAAAAAACTCACATTGTTCTAACAACTTCTAGGCACGTGGCCAACTGCACGATATAACAGTCTTGTGAGTCGATCCACCAGATGGATCAAGCAGACCGCATGTTATCATTCATTCGTCTAGTCATTTGCCACGCGTACGCACACCTGATTGTCTTCCAACAGACCAAAATCAGACGACAATCTGGCGGAATTGTTGGACGTGTGTACGTACCTAAACAATAAATTTAACACCTGACCAACCAAAACCCACCCTCCACCATACACGGAAGCAGATAGCTCTAACATTATTTGTATCTATGTTTTAGCCCACCCTGTCAAGAACATAACAATATCCCTGACCTTTTACCTAAACCCTTGAATAGGCCCCTACCATTAACCTATGCTTGCAATTACGGCAAATAAAACTTGCCCTGGCCTAGTTAACCCCTAATACTATCAATACTCAACAATCAAATTGGAAAGTCTCATTAGGTTCCAAGGTGCCTCTGTGAAAATAATCCAGTTACGAGATCTTGCTGAATGTAGAGTATTGTGGGGATGCTTAATTAAGATGGGAACAGATTTTTATACATAATTTCTGCATCACTTTGTACCCTTGCAGCAATGTATTCAGCGTTAGTCAAAGATGATTAATAGGAAATATCTCAGACATCACAGATACTTCTCATCTGGTGATGCTCAAAGCAATGTAAACCTATTCAGAAAATAAAAGTAGGAATTTCCAGTTTTAAACCACATAAATTAAATTCTGGACCACAAGGCTGATGAGGCTGATGGCTTACGATAGCAATTAGCAATGATTTCATTAAGGCGGTATTTTAAGACACTTCGTCATAAACACATTTTTATTAAGTTCTGCAAATAGTAACTGTCAAAAGACGAAGTACTTTCATAGTAACGATTACCATTTCACTGCTGTGAAAGATTCTAATTTCAAATGTGGTCCAGGGAAATATGGATGTTATCCCCCACCCATAAGAGCTCATAAATGGTGCGCTTGATGGGTTTACTTTTGTTATAGTCGACATGGCTCTACTTTGATGGGACTGAATCAAGAAAGGTGAGGTTCATCAAGTAGAACACATTTCTCCTTGTCTCTGTCCAGCCTAAACACTGGCGTGGATCTGGCACTGAAGGACTGGATTTGGACATCGCTGGTTTGGTTGACTGGGAAGTCTACACATTAATTTTAGTAAATAAGACTATTCTTTTCTGCTGCAGGAGCTTTTATAAAATAAGAATGAGAATATACAAGAAGCATAAACGTGTCCATACATCTAGCGATGTACGGCAGGTTACTCAAGCGACACATCTCTCTCTGATCAAATTTGATCGGAGAGAAATCTGTTGGCTGCCCATACACTGTGATTCCCAATCGATTACAGGATGGAATCATTCAGGAATCGGCCTCGTGCAGCCGCCGATTCCGTCCACCTCGCCAGCCTTCAAATGTTAATGTCCTTCCCACCACCACCTAATCAGATGCCCCATTTCCCATGCTCCATGTGACAGCAGTGCTCTAGGGAGACAGCGAAGGAGACTAGGAGTCACACCACCTGGACAGGTGAGAATTTACACCACACAGGCACTGGGAATGAAGGGGGAGGACATTTACATTTAGGGTGATCAGGTAGGCGGCGTCCGTTGTGTTCCTCACTATATTGAACACCGTTACCACCATGCATGCGAATAACCATATCGGACTGAGATCTTCCCAGCATGTCTGATCTTTCAATCAACTACGACCCGATAATTGGTTGAATCATCAATTGGGCATGCTTGTTGCGGCACCGTTTTTTATCTGATTGAATAGAAATAACGAATCAATCTGGGTGCAAAATTGGTAGATGTATGGCCACCTTAACCACTTAAGTACCAGTGGTCTCTGACCCCTTAAGGATCTGACCCCTTAAGGACCAGAGACCACAGGTACAGAAACGGCGTAATCCCGATGGAATACCGACAAATCGCCGCACATACCCGTCGCGACTGCCATCACCACCACACGTCAGGATCCTGGGCCACCCACTCTGCCGTCTCTATGACGGCAGAGTTCCTGTGAGCCGATCAAGAGCCGATTTTATTGGCTCCTGACCCTGCCTTTCAATCAATGGCGTAGCTAAGGAGCTATGGGCCCCGTTGCAAGGTTTTACATTGGGGCCCCCCCAAGCACTATACACATAACAGTTGATACGGCACACCAGAACCTGCCAAGGACAACCACAGTGTCAGAAGTGCAAGGAGGAGACAGTTTGTTAATGATTACTACTAATAAAAGCACCTATAGAAGTGATTACTACCAGCACAGGACTAATAGAGAGCCAATTCTGTGGTTGAGGGGGGGGCCCTCTGGCCAAAGGGCCCGATGCAGTTGCTACCTCTGCACCCGCTATTGCTACGCCACTGCTTTCAATGTAAGCCAATGAGAGTGGCTTACATTGAAAGACAGGGCCAGGAGCCAATGAAATCGGCTCCTGACCGGCTCACAGGGCTCTGCCGTCATAGAGACAGGCAGAGCCAGTGAACTGCGGTGACAGACGGCAGGGATTAAGCGTTTAGATCGTCGGGAGCGATGGATACGGCGGATGCGCGCAGTGGTGGCCAATTGAAATTTACGCCCTGCCAGCCAGGTGAGCACCAAAACAGGGCGTAGATTTCAATTAAGCTTGGTCCTTAAGTAGTTAACAGCATTTGTGGGAGAAGAAGATAAGGGAGTGGAAATGGGAAGGCACTAAGGGGGCATCACAGAAGCCAACTACTATCTATTTATCAATCATTCATTTGTACCTATCCACAAAGAAAATATTTATGTCACTGAGTATTTCCCAGAACTATCCCTCCAGCAGTCTTACAAAACTAAGGAATGATTTGAATATATTAAAGAGAGCCTGAGGTGGGCTCAAAAAGTGAAAAAAAAAAAGTAAGCTACCTGATCCAGGGGGCCGAGTGGATCAGGTAGCCGAAACCCCAAAAAAATTCCGCTCCCTGCCGCTCCTGTGGGCCGCACTGGCCCACTTTCATGACCTATAGGTCACGACGCAACATGAAACTTTCTGCGCATTGAACATAAACCAGTTTTGCACGATGAATGTTTTCTTATTTATTGGGTTTGCAAAACTGTGCCAATGTCAGATGCTGGGAAAGTAAACACTTAGCTGATCACCTGAACCCTCCCACTTCCTCCCCCTGTTGCTGAGAGGTGTCATAAGTAATAATAATAATAATAATGCAATAACATTTGTAAAGGCTGGACTGTATTAGAGTTGTTTGTAAATGCCCTACTAAATAGGTGGCTTTTCAGTTTGGATTTAAATTCTTTCAGCGACGGAGATGTCCTTAGTTGGGTGTGGCAGGTAGTTCCAAAGTGTAGGGGCAGCATGACAAAAGGCTCTGTCTCCAGAGCTTTCGTGGTGTACAAAGTCTTAACTCTTCAGGTTTAAAATCCCTACTCTTAGTGGTGCTGGCTGAGAATGGAGCTGCTTTGCTGTCAAGCGCTGACCTCTGATGACAAGAAACTCTGTTTTGACAGCATTTAGTTTTAGCCAGTTATCATCCATCCACTCCTGAAGCTCATCTAAGCACGGGTTTAGTGATACATTTATTGCTGAATGAACAGGGGCATATCTAAAATGTCAAACTGCTCTAGTCCATAAGGGGAAAAGAGGTCTAGGTGTGAAGAACAGGTTGCCAGATTCTCCCAACCATTGGCATAACAGCCCCCCACCTTTCAGTATAGGCATCAAGATGTCTTCACACACTCTCTTAGTTTAGGTAGCCAGATGACACACACACACACACACACACACACACACACACACACACACACACACACACACACACACACACACACACACACACACACACACACGTAGCCAGGTGACACCCTACCACAAACCCTTCAGAGTAGGAGACAATGGCTTCAATTCATCAAGCATTACTGCATTCGGTAATGCTGAAAACAGCTGACTTAACGAAGCACTTTAGAAAATGTTAATTCATCAAAGCTGTTACCGAATGAGAAGCTGAAATGACACAGCAATGAGATAAATTACCGACATGTGCTCAACAAATGTTAATTCATCAAGGTTCCCACATTCGATAACACATTCGGTGTTTATCTCAAGCTCTCCCCTGTCGTTACAGGCTTCGAAAGCCTTCTGTGTGAATGTTTTCATGATTAGCAGGAGCAGGCAGCCAATAGAAACAGCCCCTGTTCTCCTGCAAGTGCCGCTGATAGGTCACACAGGCTTCTCCATGTGAGCTTTCAGACCCCCCAAGCAGTGAGCAGAGAGAACGGGTCAAAATATATCCCCAGATTCCCTTCGGTGGTGTAACCCTTTCAGGCCCTGTTTGATAATGCAAAGATGCTGGTGGTGAAATCACCAAGCATGGCATTTGTAATGTCTCCAGGAAGTTTATCTACGTTGTGGCAAATAAATAAAATGTTAAGAAAGACTGATCGACAGATTCAGAGCAGCAGAGGCAGTATAAATAACAGTAACTATAAAACCTTTACATCTAAAGGGATGTCTGGATGCCTTCTATTGTTATCAGCTTGTAACAACACAGGGACATTCCAAGCTGCTCTGCACCACTCTGCTGTTATCGAACAGCCTTTGATGAATTGAAGCCTAGTAGTTCGGTAACTTTACGAACCTCTACCACACATGGGAAAATATTGATGAATTAGCACAGTGAAGTGTAAAATACCGAATGCGGTATTTTAAGGACTGGGGTTTTGTTATCGAACACCCTTTGATGAATTGAAGCCAATGTATCTCCCCCTCTCCACTTATTATAGGTAGTCATATCACACACCCCACACACTGTTCAGTATAGGTAGCAAAATCTCCTTGCCTCACCCTCTTCTCTCCCCACCAGCTATATTGCATTCTACTTGTTCCTGTTCCTGTTTGTGTAGTTAGTCATATCTTCCATATTAAATAGCCCTCTGTTCTGCACAGTTTAACTAAATGCCTGCAGTGTGGTGTTGCTTCCATAAAAGCCACATTAAGCAGCAGTGATATCCTGAGCCGCCATGATAAACGGATGACAATAATTACTGCGCCTCTAACTGTGTTCACCCGTAGAGCCCATTGTCATTAATACCTTTATTGTTTTACATTAACAGCCAAGATCTGAAGGTGACATGGAAAGACAGACAAACATTCCATTAAGGCAAATTAATTGCTTTTAGATTTGCAACCCTGTTGTGACAACACATAAGGTAGACCCCTTTCTTTGTAGTTAGCAGATTAACAAACCACCTTTATTATCTTCCTATTATTATTTGAGATAGTAATATGAAAATGCCCGGAGGGAACTGAAGGTGATGAGCAGCTGACAGACAGGAGGAGGCTCTTATCGGCGAGGAAGAATTATCTATATTGAGATAGGATGCTGCAGGTAGACTCATGGGGCTCAGATAAAAGCTATCAAAGATCAGTTCAAATGAATGGAAATGTGTGCTGATGGCAGATAAACTGCATGCAAACTTAGATTTGCACTTCTCTGCATAAAGTTTACTGACATCAAAATCTAACCAGGGCACATATAACTATACTTAAAGCGGAACTTAAGATCTAAAAATAAAGAGTTTCACTTACCTGGGGCTTCTGCAAGCCCCTTGCAGCTGTCCTGTCCTACGGCGCTCCTCAACGATCCTCCATTCCCCGCCGCCAGCTAGTTTTGTTACTCGACTTGTAAGTCGAGGGTCCACTATGCCTGCGCAGCACTGCCAAGCGTATCCTTTTCCCGCATTCCCGTCTGCAATAGCGCTATTGCGGACTGGAACGCGAAGAAGGATACGCGTGGCCAGAGCCGCGCAGGCGCAGTGGCCCGTCGGCGAAACCAAAAGTAGCTGTCGGTGGGAGAACGGAGGATCATGAAGGACCAGCGCAGGACAGGACGGCTGCAAGGGGCTGGCAGAAGCTCCAGGTAAGTGAAACTATTTTTAGAAGATCTTCAGTTCCTCTTTAAGGCTAGGGGGAAAAAAACTGGAGGTGATCTGCAGGTTGACAAACTATATCTTGAGCAACGGTCCTACAAAACCTTACTGGTCAGAATGGCCCAGCTTCATGAAGCTGCTCTACTATAGCAGCGCGAGCTGCATGACACTGGGGCGAGCTCAATCCAGGGAGGCACGCTACGTGCGGTTGCCCAGCATAGCGTGCCTTCCTTAGTTACGTGCATGTTCACCTAGTAACGCACGCTCCTGGGTGCTGTGAAGTATTGGGAGCGCAATACTTCACAAGAGCGGCCACTACTATGTTAATTAAAGGAACACTATCAAACCAAGTGTTCTAAAATGACAATGTACAAATAATGTCTAAGTAGTTGTGTAAACACTTTCCTACAATACACACAATTGCTCACTCCCAGCTCTAGCAATTTCTTACCTTTATCTGGTCAGCAAGCGCCTGTCAGCCAATCAGGTGCACAGTTATACACCTTTGCCTGCCATACCAAATCTAGCAGGAATTGCATAAATTAGGCAGCATTCAGGTGGGAGGCTAAGTACAGGCTAAGTTAGCAGCACTTCCCAAACATTTTCTATCTCAATTGAAAAAAATATGATAATCGATAGTGTTCCTTTAACTATGTTAATAACATAGTAGCGGTCACTCCAGTGAAGTATTACGCTCGCAATACTTTACAGTACCCAGGAGTGCATGTTACTAGGTAAACATGCACATAACTTCTTTTTTCTTCTTTGCTTTCCCCTCAGACATAACTAATGCAGCCTGATCGGCTAAAGCCTTTTCCCCTCCTTTTTTCCCTTCCCACACCTCTGTTCCTCTCTGATTGGCCAATATTTTTCAATGCACTTTCTACAGCAGAACTGGGTGGGAGTGTCGGAAGACTGGGAGGAGGGCGGGCACAGATACTCAGACAAGAGTAAGGGAAGAAATGATGTCAGGATTGGCTTCAAGATAGACATAGACAAAATGAAAAACCCTAAGATCTTCTTTTTTTCACAATAGATAAATCACTAAAATCAAAATGTGGACAGTACAATACATATGTTATGTAAGTAGAGCAAGTATTTACCTACTTATATATGTGATTTTTTTTTTCTGAGATAGTATGACTGACTGCTCCACTTTAAGGCTACTTACACACCAAGACGTTGCGTTTTAGGGGACATTATGGTCGCATAACGTGCTCCTAACACAACGCCTGGTGCTCTTATATGTGGACTTTAGAGTGAGCCGCGTTGTGCAGCTTACTCTGGCGTCCGGGATGCGTACTCTTGGACGCATGCAGCATCACGTGGTCCCGCCAGCCAATCGCCGCACAAAGCGGCGCTCCAGGAAGTAAACACTGCAGGTCACACCGTGCAGTGAATATTAATTAGCCATGTGGCTGGCCGAGGAGGAGGGAAGTCCTCCTCCTCCAACACTACTGAGCATGTGTGCACAGTCTAACGCGGCTTAGCCGCGCATAACTCCGTAGCATGCAGCACATTCAACTGACGTCCTGCGTTACAATGTAACGCAACGTGGGCACTGTGAACAGCCCATTGATTTTTTATTACTGTGCGGTGGGCTGCGTTACAGTCTGCACTAACGTGCGCCTGTAACGTCTTACTGTGAAGGCAGCCTAAAAGATCACTATCGCAAAAAAGAATTATAAAATTTAAAATATATATGTACATGAAGTATGTTTGTCCAAAAGCAAAACACACTATTATTAGTTTTCTCCTATATTCTGGTTGCTTACAGTAGGCAGTAGATTACCAAGAAAATGAAGGGCAGAGAAGTTTGAATATTTTGGGGATGCATCAACATTTTGCTTGGGAAAAGCCCATAATCTGTGGTTTTCTCTGCTACATAGATCAGTAGGATGACTTTAATTAAAAACAAATAACTAGGATAATCTTATGTCTGTTGGTGCGGGGTCACTTTAAAGGTAACCTGAAGTGAGGCGGCCATATTAAGTTCATTTTAAACAATACCAGTTACCTGGGTATCCTGCTGATCCTCTGCCTCTAACACTTTTGGTCATAAACACTGAACAAGCATGCAGACCAAATGTATCTGGCAAAAGATTAGCCACATGCCTGTTTCAGGTGAGTGATGCAGACATCACTGCAGCCAAAAAGATCAACAAACCTACCAGGCTACCGGTATTGTTTAAAAGAAAATAAATATGGAAGCCTCCATATTCCTCTCATGTCAGGTTCCTTTTAAACCACACTAAATAGAGCAGAGGGACACCAAGAGCCCCAATAGTGTAATTCCTCTTGGGGACAACAAAATAAATGAGAAGTTAAATTTATACTTAGAAACCAGGGCTACCAATAGGCAACCACTGTATAGGCAGGTGGGGAGAACAATCCTGACCCCACTCAGGAAAAAAAAGTCGCTCTCTGTAGACAGGAAAATAGGGTAACAACCCTCCACCCAGGGTGGACTCAATGTAGTGTACAAGATACAGAGGCGCCAAAAGAATAAAAGGTAATTAAATGAACTTAAAAAACCAACTGGTTAAACAGAGGAGGCAGCGGTGGTCTTACCCCCTCCAAACAGACACAGGCAAGGACTGCGAAAAAAACAACTGGTTAAACATTCAGACAGTCAACAATTTATTCGGAACTCCAAAAAACAATGCAACACGTTTCACGGGCCATACATCCCGCTTCCTCAGGCAAAATACAGTAGGAGTCACAGCATCTGTATTATATCAGCGAGCTCGACAGAGGCGCTGAGCTCGCTGATATAATACAGATGCTGTGACTCCTACTGAATTTTGCCTGAGGAAGCGGGATGTATGGCCCGTGAAACGCGTTGCATTGTTTTTTGGAGTTCCGAATAAATTGTTGACTGTCTGAATGTTTAACCAGTTGTTTTTTTAAGTTCATTTAATTACCTTTTATTCTTTTGGCGCCTCTGTATCTTGTACACTACTTTAAACCACACTAGTCCTTTTAAAGATACATATTAGTGCATCATAAAGCAGTGAAAACACATAAACAAGAGATTAGCAAAAAATGTGCTTGAGGGTACGTCTAAATAAACATAACCCTAATTCCATTTACCCACTGCTCTGTATTTATTATGTAGTCTACATGCAGTCTGCATTGGAAGCATTCCAATATAATCATAAATGTATCTGCTGTAATGAATCTTATCTAAGTCAGCCTGGCTCTATTCTGGTACATTGGCGAGAAGAGGGAAGCTTGTTGTCTCCCCTCCCACATCCCTGCTCCTCACTGATTGGCTGAGAGCAGTTCAGTGTGACACGAGGCTGAGAAGGGAAATGCACTTCACGCCTCTACAGAAGCTGCTGAAATGCTGTGCTCACATGTGTTTACAAAGCAAGTTAGATATGAAAGTGCAGTTTCTAGGAGAAAAAAAGTAAGGGAGGAAATGACATCAGGATTGGCTTCAGTCAGAGGCAGTAAAGGTGCAAGTTTCCTCTTTACTTACTATATAAAATCCACCAGCATTTATCAACGTATGCAGTATACAGGTCCTTCTCAAAAAATTAGCATATTGTGATAAAGTTCATTATTTTCTGTAATGTACTGATAAAACTTACACTTTCATATATTTTAGATTCATTACACACGACTGAAGTAGTTTAAGCCTTTTATTGTTTTAATATTGATGATTTTGGCATACAGCTCATGAAAACCCAAAATTCCTATCTCAAAAAATTAGCATATTTCAACCAAATAAAAAAAATCAACCCTCAAATAATTATGTTCAGTTATGCACTCAATACTTGGTCGGGAATCCTTTTGCAGAAATGACTGCTTCAGTGCGGCATGGCATGGAGGCAATCAGCCTGTGGCACTGCCCAGGTGTTATGGAGGCCCAGGATGCTTCGATAGCGGCCTTAAGCTCATCCAGAGTGTTGGGTCTTGCGTCTCTCAACTTTCTCTTCACAATATCCCACAGATTCTCTATGGGGTTCAGGTCAGGAGAGTTGGCAGGCCGATTGAGCACAGTAATACCATGGTCAGTAAACCATTTACCAGTGGTTTTGGCACTGTGAGCAGGTGCCAGGTCGTGCTGAAAAATGAAATCTTCATCTCCATAAAGCTTTTCAGCAGATTGAAGCATGAAGTGCTCCAGAATCTCCTGATAGCTAGCTGCATTGACCCTGCCCTTGATAAAACACAGTGGACCAACACCAGCAGCTGACATGGCACCCCAGACCATCACTGACTGTGGGTACTTGACACTGGACTTCAGGCATTTTGGCATTTCCCTCTCCCCAGTCTTCCTCCAGACTCTGGCACCTTGATTTCCGAATGACATGCAAAAGTTGCTTTCATCCGAAAAAAGTACTTTGGACCACCGAGCAACAGTCCAGTGCTGCTTCTCTGTAGCCCAGGTCAGGCGCTTCTGCCGCTGTTTCTGGTTTAAAAGTGACTTTACCCAGGGAATGGGGGACCTGTAGCCCATTGCCTGCAAACGCTCTATTATTATTATTTATTGTATTTATAAAGCGCCAACATATTACGCAGCGCTGGACAATAAATATGTACAATGATACAAGGATGACATACATAGGGTTATACACATAGAACAAAGTTATACATACAAATTGTACAAAATACATGATCATGCGATATGGGCTGGTTAGGTAGGCCCAGTAATACAAGTACAGGCTGTCATAGGACAGGAGCACATGATCCTGTAGATTACACTAGGGAGTGGAGGACCCTGCCAGAGGCTTACAATCTAAAGGGAGGGGTGGAAACACTAGGGGGGGCTGTTAAATATTCCTTAGAGAGTTACTGTGTGGTAGGAGGTGGATGGATGTTTCTACTCCAGACTCAGTCCACTGCAGGTCCCCCAAGGTCTGGAATCGGTCCTTCTCCACAATCTTCCTCAGGGTCCGGTCACCTCTTCTCGTTGTGCGTTTTCTGCCACACTTTTTACTTCCCACAGACTTCCCACTGAGGTGCCTTGATACAGCACTCTGGGAACAGCCTATTCGTTCAGAAATTACTTTCTGTGTCTTACCCTCTTGCTTGAGGGTGTCAATTATGGCCTTCTGGACAGCAGTCAGGTCGGCAGTCTTACCCATGATTGCGGTTTTGAGTAATGAACCAGGCTGGGAGTTTTTAAAAGCCTCAGGAATCTTTTGCAGGTGTTTAGAGTTAATTAGTTTATTCAGATGATTAGGTTAATAGCTCGTTTAGAGAACCTTTTCATGATATGCTAATTTTTTGAGATAGGAATTTTGGGTTTTCATGAGCTGTATGCCAAAATCATCAATATTGAAACAATAAAAGGCTTGAACTACTTTAGTTGTGTGTAATGAATCTAAAATACATGAAAGTCTAATAGTTATCAGCACATTACAGAAAATAATGAACTTTATCACAATATGCTAATTTTTTGAGAAGGACCTGTATGGGCTGGTGCACACCGAGCGGCTTTTTGGGCGTTTTCAGATCCGCTTGCGGCTGCGGATCTGCTTGGTCAATGTATCTCAATGGGGTGGTGCACACCAGAGCGGCAGGCGTTTCGCAGAAACGAAAAATGCCTGGGTGAGGCATTTTTTGGATTGCGGATGCGTTTCTGCCTCAATGTTAAGTATAGGAAAAACGCAAACCGCTCTGAAAAACGGCACTTCAGAGCGGTTTTGTAGGCGTTTTTGTTACAGAAGCTGTCCAGTAACAGCTTTACTGTAACAATATATGAAATCTACTATACTGAAAACCGCAGCAGCAATCCGCAAAACGCTAGCAAAACGCCTCATAAAAATAAAAAAAAGCGTTTAAAAATCTGCTAGCGTTTTGCGGATCTGCTAGCGGGTTTTGGTGTGCACCAGCCCTTAGTGTTTGTTTTTTTCCTGGGATAGTATGGCTGTCCCTGCTGTTTTAACAACTCTACAAAGCTTATCACCATGAGGATTTTCCCAATGCATAGCATGTCTTTCTTTAGGGCATTAGTGCTTCTCATTCAGTGCATTCACACCCAATATTCTCACCTCATTCCTAGTAGAATAGGGCAGTTTTCTAATCAGCAAAACAGCCTAGAAGTCCATTTTCACATTAACGTATACCTGAATGTTCTGCAAACCGCCTAGAAGCACGGCTCCTAGAAGCCAACAGCATCAGGCTATATCCGTTCATAGCCTGAAAGGGCACACGCAATATTCATTAGCCTCTTCCCAGCCCTTCTGAGGTCTAGTAAATTAAACATATTTCGGCAAAGTTAATTTTAAAGGAGATTGGCATTCTTTTTCAAAATGCCAAGCCGGGCATCTAAAGATTTAAACAATAATTACATTTGCCATAAAAGCGGAGATGGAATAAATTGTACATCTGGTCGCGAAAAGGGAAACTGAAGCGTTTATAATGGCGAGCCATTCTTTACTGGTACTGAAGGCCAAACACCGCTCTCTAACTGCTTGGCGGTTTACGGTTATGTTTATTACCATGGCTCAACAAACACATTTAAATTGTGGTCAATGTCATAAAACTCAGTGGAGTAGGTAAACACTATCTGAAATAAATGAAGCACTTCATTCTTTCTCTGCTTTAACAAATGATGCTGCGTGCCAGGGCTTTTGTCTTTCAAGGTTGAGTTTACGAACGTTGATGCAGATGTCCACAAATCACTCCGCTCTTATGCTGGCCAGACAAAGTCACATTTTGCTGCAGGCTTAACCTGAGAAATCAACAATATGTGGAAACAAATGTGCAACATGACAGTCTACTTCTTATATATGAGCTGGGCCATTTAGGGAAGCTCTCACACCATGTTTTCTATTTCGACAGTGGTACGACCCAGTGAGGGCTTCTGTTTCTCACATATTAAACCTTAAAGGAGAACTGTAGTGAGAGGTATATGAAGGCGGTCATATTTATTTCCTTTTTTCGCAATACCAGTTGCCTGGCTAACCTGCAGATAATCTGCCTCTAATAATCTTAGCCATTGACCCTGAACAAGCATATGCAGGAACGAGTCTGATCTGACTAGATTAGCTGCATGCATGTTTCTGGTGTGATTCACACTACTGCAGCCAAATAGCTTAGCAGGGCTGCCAGGCAACTGGCATTGCTTAAAAGGAAATCAATATGGCAACCTCCATATACCTCTCACTACAGTTCTCCTTTAAAGCAAAACTGTGAGGTCCAGAGGAGGAAAAAATATGATACCTCGGTAGAAGGAAGCCTGTAGGACCTCCAGAGGCCTCCCATGCCCTGCTTGAGAACTCAAATCCAGCGCTGGTACCTCAGGAAGTTTGTGGCTGAGCTTCCGTTCATGAACGAGTGTGGCTGCACTGCGCAGGCATAAGATGACTCGTGCCTGCGCAGTAGCATGGCGTCCAATCGGGCTCAGCAGAAAAAGCCAAGCTCAATTATGCTTTATAATACAGCGAAAGCCATCCTGCACTTGCACAGGGGTCCTCAATCATTAACGGCCTGCCAACTGTGACCTCTAATGGCTGTAAAGTGCAGAAGTGGCTTTCATGCGTATGTGACTTTTGGGCATTACGGGAAAATTGGGCACCGGAAGACTGCCGACTGTAGAATATTGGTAAATTTAGTGACACTATTTAAAGTGTTAATTTTCGACTTGTTAACGATATTTTACTATAGCTAAACCTAACTCTACTGTCACACAGAACCCTCCACTATTGTTGCCTAACCCTAACCCTGTCTGGTGGTGCCTAACCCTTAAACCCCACTGGTGGTGCCTAATGCTAACCCTCTCCCCCCCCCCCCCTCACAAACCCCCTTCCTGATGCCTAACCCTACCCCCCCCTGCCCCCCCAAGCACAAACACCCTTCCTGATGCCTAATCGTACCCCCTGCACAAAAAAACTAAAAAGAGATAGATTTCCATTTTGTCACTGGTTTAAAGGGACTCCGCGCAGTGCAGAAACTATGGAAAGATGCATATCATTTTAAAGCTCTCTTTCTCCTCTTTCCAATGATATATAAACCGCCGCCCTACGCCTTTTAGTTTTCGCTATTTTTCGCGATTGAAATTGCCGCGGTCACGATTTCAATCGCGAAAATAGAGAAAACTAAAAGGCGTAGGGCGACGATTTAGGTGTCGCCAGAAAGAGGAGAAAGAGAGCTTTAAAATGATATCCATCTTTCCATAGATACTTGTATTACACGGGACGACACTTTCCCCAGTGTCAGCAGCTCCATTCAGCAGAATGGAGCTGCTGACTTTAGGAAAAAGTCGCCCTGTGTAATACAATGTAACTATGGAAAGATTGATATCATTTTAAAGCTCTCTTTCTCCTCTTTCTGGCGACACCTAAATCGTCGCCCTACGCCTTTTAGTTTTCTCTATTTTCGCGATTAAAATCACGACCGCGGCAATTTCAATCGCGAAAATAGCGAAAACTAAAAGGCGTAGGGCGGCGGTTTATATATCATTGGAAAGAGGAGAAAGAGAGCTTTAAAATAATATTCATCTTTCCATAGTTTCTGCACTGCTCGGAGTCCCTTTAAAGCCGAGGAAAAAACCCTGCAAAAAACAATAACTATTGTACGCTGCCTGGCGCCAAAATCTCCCTTTTGGTGCCGGCTTGACGATATTTTCAATATAAGTCTATGGCGGAACCTGATTTGTACAGAAGCCACATGCGCCCAAAAACCTTTAGAGTAGTGCACTTAAAGAGGAACTCCAGTGAAAATAATGTAATAAAAAATGTGCTTCATTTTTACAATAATTATGTATTAATGATTTAGTCAGTGTTTGCCCATTTTAAAATCTTTCCTCTCCCTGATTTACATTCTGACATTTATCACATGGTGACATTTGTACTGCTGGCAGGTGATGTCACTGGAAGGAACTGCTGCTCACCTTTTTGGCAGTTGGAAAATGTTGTAAACAGCTATTTGCCACAATGCAACCAGGTTCACAGACAGAAAACTGTCAGGACCATGGTCCTCAGTTTCCTGTGGGAGGGGTTTCACCACAATATCAGTCATACAGAGCCCACTGATGATCTGTATGTGAAAAGGAATAGATTTCTCATGGGAAAGGGGGTATCAGGGGAGTCGTAAACGTGTATCTGAATTCTCAGGTAGATTCTGAGGAGAAATCCATCCAGAACAAATATTGACCGCGAGGCTCCACACAGTCAGGTAATTCCCACACCTAGTCTGCACTAAACGGCATAAGCTGAAGACATTTTTTTACCCAAACAAAGCCATCATTCTGCAAAATAAATTTCCTGTGTAAGATGGCAGCAATCTCTCTGTTTTTATGTCCTATGGGGAATAATACTTAAAAAGTAATAACACATTAATGTGCTTCGCTTTCTTCTTGAAGCCATCAAAGCTTTTCTTAATCTGACTGGAGATATGTCTTCTCAGAAATTATACTGCACTCATAAATTGTAGAAATGCATACATCAATCGCCTCAGAACTGGAAGAAAGGAACCTTCAGACTCTCTGTGTACTTGTTCATTATGACTGTACGAGAAGAAACACAAAGCTTACTAATGGTGTTTTTTCATGTAGGCAGCACTTCACCAATAACTTGTTCACACAGGCTCAGGACTATAATAACAAAACTCTAGCACATTCTGTGTTCCAGAGAGCCATATAAGTGCTTTTGTACAAACATTGCTGGAGAACGTTCACTAAAAACGTTCACGAAAGTTCATTCAAGTTTATATATGTAAGGATCCCTCCTGTAGCGTATTCTGTCCATTGCAGTTGAGCTGCAAATGGACAGTTCTGGCTTATCTGCTTGCATTCGGTTGTGCATTTGCAATGGGTCTCATTGTCATTTGCAATCGCTCTGCAGTTCTGGGCAGCTCAGGATGCTGTCATCATTCCACCAATTGCTTGTTGCAGCTGAGCTGCGGCCAGATAGCCCTGGATTTCCTGCATGCATGTTGTTACATAATACTGCATGTATTTCTTATGGGAGTCCTTTTGCATTCACAGCCAGCTAGCAAATGGTAATCAAGCCAGCTCAGGATTGAGTGATTACCATTCAGCTGTGTGGAGTTTTGCATACCTGCATCCATTGGCTGATGCCAGCATAAAAGTCTGCCTCCCATTTCATACCCCGCCCGTCATAGTGGTCGGTACGCTGATCTGCTGGGCACCTTGTTACTCTGTATAGTTCTGTTATTGTAGTTCTATTCGACCTTATTACTTGTGCTTTAGCTAGTTTTTGATAAATATATATGCAAACTTGCTAATATATATATATATTTATCCGTTAGTTGAGCTGATCGTTCACGATTTTGCTATGCATTGTACTGCATAGCAAAATCGCGGCAAAGATCGCTCCGCGGCGCGATCGCGTTTGACAAAAAGAATTGCGGTAGTGGAAATTGCCTACCGCGATTCCCATGTTAATGTGCAAACCGTAGCGATTTAAAAAATCACTAGCGGTTTGTGATTTTGCGATTCAGCATCGCAAACGCCGCTAGTGAAAAAGGGCCCTTATCCTGCTTGCTCTGCTTCTGTGGACATGACTGTGAGCTGCGGTTGCTACTAGTTACGCTCCAATCTATAGTCCTGTCTTGTACCTGTTTGAAAGCTGTCTTGTACCTGTTTGAAAACTGTGCACAAGTAGCTTAATTCCATTGGGCAAGCATGGACCTCACTCAGGGATGTCAAGTTCCGATGCACTCATCCACGGCCAGGAGATGTAGAGGGATCTTGATTTGGCTGTGGGCTCTACAAGGATCTGACAAGCATCTGTACTATCAAAAGGCTTCCATCTACGGAGGTATCGAACTTTTAATTTTTTAATCTTTTTATTGTTGAAGTGCTGCATGTAGTTAACTTCTATAACAGGTGAACCTACAAATCTGCTCTAAAAAATATTAAAACATAATCTGTGTATATTCACTCACACGCACCATTTTTCCAAATTATAGATCAGCTTTAACGTAATAATCATGTTTCAAACGCAGTGAAGTACGGTTACAAATGCATCACAGATTTGTTAAACTGTTCAGAGCTTAACTACATAAAACACTTTCAGGTGCTCTTTTTTTCCTGCGGTAAATTTCCTCTTTGGACTGATGGTTGTCAGATTGTTTCATTTAATCCTTTGATTGGGATATTATCACTTTGTTTAGTGCTCTGAATTTCCTCCTACGTGATTTATCTACAGAAAAAGATCCCCACAGGTGCAGCTCATTGAAAGCCTGTGCCGCCTGCTTCCCTGTAGCGTGGAGCTCCCCATACCACGCCATTACCAGAGCATAAAGGAAGTGTGATGAGGAACACTTGCACACAACAGAAGAGGATTGCAGGTCAAATGTGATGGCTTTTTAAAGCAAGCCTGAAGCCAAAAAAAGTATGATATAATAAATTGTATGTGTAATACGGATACTTAATAGAACATTAGCAGCAAAGAAGAGAGCCTCAAATTTTTATTTTCAGTTATATAGCTTTTTCGCTTTTACAACCTTGTACAATACTGTCACAGTTGCAGTTTTAAAACCACACCCTCTTTTAAAGAGAATCTGTACTCTAAAATTCTTACAATAAAAAGCATACCATTCTATTCATTATGTTCTCCTGGGCCCCTCTGTGCTGTTTCTGCCACTCCCTGCTGCAATCCTGGCTTGTAATTGCCAGTTTTAGGCAGTGTTTACAAACAAAAGACATGGCTTCTAACCAGAGTATGATAGGCTGAGAACAGCTCACTGTGTGACTCATGCAGAGCTTGGAGAGGGTGTGTAAAGCTTCTGCCAATGACAAGCAGTGCTGCACATTCCACACATTCCAGCCTGAGCCCGACAGAGGAAAGAAGTTAATATTTATTACAGAGACTGTGCAACTAGAAAAGGCTGCAGTAAGACAGACCACATTAGAACAGGCATAGGAACTTATAGGATAGAAAAAATAAGGCTCAAAATGTTGTTAGAGTCTCTTTAAGCTATAAAACACAGCAGAAACAATGACACTTTGGACTTTCCTGCAGTAAAACCTTATCTCAAGCTGACTCTCACTGTTTCTTGGCTGTTTAAAGTGTACCTGAGATCAATAAATACCTTGTATTTATACTTACCTGGGGCTTCCTCTAGCCCCATGAGGTCCGTGGAGTCCCTTGCTGTCCTAGTTGGTTGCTCCATTCTGTTGCTATCTGGCCCGGTAATCCAATCAGTCACGGCCAGTCATCCCCTTCAGCACATGCACAGCTCATCCGCGCGCCCCCGTCAAGCTCCCACGCCCGAGAGCTATCTGTGCGGCCACGCATGCGGCGAAGAGCGTGCCCGGCCTGATTACCAGGCCAGATAGCAGCAGAACGGAGTGGGCAAAGAGGACGGCAAGGGACTCCACAGACCTCATAAGGCCAGAGCAAGCTCCAGGTAAGCCCAGAGCAGCTCTTTTGTATACATTAAGTTTTAATCCTTCCTGTACTGAAACACAATGAAACTCTTTTCTTTGCTACTAATGTTCTATTTCTTAGCTGTACTAGACATACAATTCATTATTTCATAAGGTTTTTTCGCTTCAGGTTCACTTTAGCGCCTAGTCGGTTTTGAACTACATATAAAGGGCAACAATCATCACTTAAAGGAGAATCGTAAGTAAATGCCTATCAACATGCAACCCCTTTGCGTATTATTAAAGTGCTAGTTCAGCCTTCCCTTTTTTTTAATGTTTATGATGGTAAATTTGCTTTAGGTCAGGTTAACATTAAGACACAAATACAGCGTATGTGGAAATGCTGTGGCAAGAGCATCTGCTTAGAACGGATGTGCTTTGTGTTGTTCACATTGGCCCCTGGTGCTTTGCGTCTCCACCCATCCACCAGTACTTTTGCCGCTTCTCTCCTCGTCCACGCCGTCCCCAATTGGCTGCCACTCACCCCGAGACAAGGAAGCATGGAACTTCTCGTTGGTTTGTAAAAAAAAAAAAATGTATGGGAGTCCTACCTATTGGTTCGTGATAGACCAAAGAGAATCCTTCCTGTTTCTAGGTAGGATTCACATTAGTCCACCACGAACCACGAGGATTTCCATTGTTTTTTTTACAAACCATTGTGGTGCCCCATGCTTCTGCTGGGCTCGGATTCCCTACAGTGGACCAAATGGTGGCAATGAAACCTAAAATCTACAGGACAAGTTGCTTGCGATGACCAGCCTATCAGGTTATAGGCGTCTATTGTTTTCACCTTAAAAATGCTGCAGGACCCGCGTTTGCATTTGGAAAAGAAAATCACATTGCTCTGGTGTGAACTAGCCCATAGAAAGACATTAGGCAAGGTCTTTTCAAACCGCTCAGAAGCGAACCAACTTTCAATCAGAGGGAGATCTGCCCCTTGGTCGATCTGTCCATTACCGATAGACGTATGGGTTCCTTAAAGAGAACCTGTACTGAGTAAAAATATTTAAAATAAACACATGAGGTAACTTCAAATGAACATTCCATAGTTACCTTGCCACCAGTTCCTCTCAGAAGCTCATCATTTTCTTCTGACAATAATCCCTTCCAGTTCTGACAACATTTTGTCAGATCTGAAATATATTAGTTGCTGTCAGTAAAATATCAGTTGCTGTCAGTTATAGCTGAGAGGAAAACTGATGTACCAGGTAATGTCCATGTTTCCCTATGGCTCAAGTGGGCGATGTTACAGTTTAACTGTGTGCTGACCAGGAAGCTGTTATGGGTAATGGCCATTTTCAAAATGGAGGATGGAAAATTCCCTTGATCACAGTGAACAAACAGGACGCGGGACAGGAGAAAGACACTGAGGAGTAGACTAAATGGAAGGTAAGTATGACTTGTGTATGCTTTTTTGACTTTTAATTTTCAGTTCAGGTTTTCTTTAAGCATTTGGGTTGGGTGTTCAGCTAAAATGTAAATCAGCCACACTCGCAGCTTCAGAAACGATGAGCTGCTGCAGAAATCCTAGAAGCCTTCCTGTTTACACCTCAGTTCATTTAACGTCTGTGCGGCTATTATGTATTTAAACATGTGCGAAGCATTGTGCTAGCATGTGCTGCACTGTATCTGAACAGAAGAGAGAGATTGCCATTCACTGTGTGAACAAAAGCAAAACAGGTGTTATCCGTTCTAATCGTCTATTCAACAGCAACCTCTCCTGCATGGAGCAAAAAGTAAAGCTCATTAGTGTGAGAGATATATGTATACACTCTGCAAAGGCAATTACTGGTTACAGAATGGGATGAGGATTATGCATGGGGGGAAAAAAAGAATATAGCCCACAAATATACATGGACCATAAAACATGCATTCTACATCGGCTCTGTTTCAGATACAGAAGCATAAAAAGTTCTATAAATATTTCTGAATAAATAAGTATATTACACTGCGTAAAAAACAGGCGGAAGACTTCTTTACTGTTTCTCTGGATGCAAATGGGCATCAGCACTTCCCCAAATCTCCCAGGGGTGGGGGTCTTGCAGGAGAAGCAACTTAAAGCGCACCTGAACTCTTGCACAGAACAGAAGGAAAACCTAGAGAAATGCTCCCTGTATGTATTTAGAGAGTTTAGTCTGTCTAATTCCCCCTCATCTGTGACTAATAACCAGTATCATTTGATCGTTCAGCTGTGTCAGCTGGCTGCCTCGGCAGAGCAACTAATTTGTAAACACACGGCCACCAGGTAAATCCAGAGAAGAAAGAAAAATTGTACTGCAATTTCAGGAAAATATGAGGAAAGTATCCTGTCCAGCACTTCGCTTATGAACACTTTATATTCATGTATCATCCCCATTGCTGTTACAAAATGCCTTGTTCAATTTAGAGTTTAGTTGTGCTTTAACTACTTTAGTACTGCGGTGACTGAAATCTACGCCCTGTTTTGGTGGACTCCTGGCTGGAAGGGCATAGATTTCAATCACTGCCCGCAGCGCGCATCCGCTGTTTCCGTCGCTCCCCGTCGAGCGCGCAACACAAACCCGACGTGTCTCATCGCAGATCACTGGCTCTGCCTGTCTTTATGAGGGCAGAGCCCTATGAGCAGGTCAGGAGCCGATTTCATTAGCTCCTAGCCGTGTCTATCAATTTAAGCCGCTCCCATTGGCTTACATTGATGGACACGGTCAGGAGCCAATGAAAGCGGCTCTTGACCATCTCACATGACTATGCTGGTGTGCGGAGGTGACGGCGGGTATGCGCGGGGATTTGTCGCAATTCTGTTGGTACTGTACCAGCGGTCTCTGGTCCTTAAGGGGGCTTGTACTTAAGTGGTTACATTCCTAGAAGCACAAAGACTATTGTAAATAGAGCATCGTTCACGTTAAAGTGCTGGTTATAAATATAAACGGTTATTGTTACTGGGATTATTACTTGGAGTTACAGATTGCCCAGCAAGCTCATGGTGAACAGAAACTCCTAGCAGTGTGTAAGGGGCTATAAAGGACCAAAAAACCCTCTTACTAAAATGTTATGCAAAAGAAAAGATTGCATTCTTAAAGGGGTTCCGTGGAGAGGCTCAAAAGACAAAATCCGACACTTACCTGGGGCTTCTATTGGCCCCCTGCAGTAGTGTTGGGCGAACAGTGTTCGCCACTGTTCGGGTTCTGCAGAACATCACCCTGTTCGGGTGATGTTCGAGTTCGGCCGAACACCTGACGGTGCTCGGCCAAACCGTTCGGCCACATGGCCGAACTAAGAGCGCATGGCCGAACGTTCCCCGAACGTTCGGCTAGCGCTGTGATTGGCCGAACGGGTCACGTGGTTCGGACCCGAACGCGCTCTGATTGGCCGAACGGTCACGTGGTTCGGGTAAATAAATACCCGAACCACGTCATATCTCCGCCATTTGTCTGTGGGTTTAGCTTTGGGTAGGCAGGCAGGGTAGTTCGCGCTCCAGCCACGCTAGCCAGGGTCCCCCCTGTCATTGTGTCACTGCTGGGAACAGTAGTACACCGCTTGCTCAGCCACACTATATAGCATTCTGTTTACTGCCACTCTGTGTACCTCGCTCAGCCACACTATATAGCATTCTGTTTACTGCCACTCTGTGTCTGCTGGGAATAGTAGTACACCGCTTGCTCAGCCACACTATATAGCATTCTGTTTACTGCCACTCTGTGTACCTCGCTCAGCCACACTATATAGCATTCTGTTTACTGCCACTCTGTGTCTGCTGGGAATAGTGGTACACCGCTCGCTCAGCCACACTATATAGCATTCTGTTCACTGTTCTGTGTCTGTTTGGAATAGTGGTACACCGCTCGCTCAGCCACACTATATAGCATTCTGTTTACTGTTCTGTGTCTGCTGGGAATAGTGGTACACCGCTCGCTCAGCCACACTATATAGCATTCTGTTTACTGTTCTGTGTCTGCTGGGAATAGTGGTACACCGCTCGCTCAGCCACACTATATAGCATTCTGTTTACTGTTCTGTGTCTGCTGGGAACAGTAGTACACCGCTCGCTCAGCCAGAGTATATAGCATTGTGTTTACTGCCACTCTGTGTACACCGCTCAGCCAGACTATATACCATTGTTTACTGACACTCTGTGTACACCGCTCAGCCAGACTATATACCATTGTTTACTGCCACTCTGATTCTGCTGGGAACAGTAGTACACCGCTCGCTCAGCCAGACTATATACCATTGTTTACTGACACTCTGTGTACACCGCTCAGCCAGACTATATACCATTGTTTACTGCCACTCTGATTCTGCTGGGAACAGTAGTACACCGCTCGCTCAGCCAGACTATATACCATTGTTTACTGCCACTCTGATTCTGCTGGGAACAGTAGTACACCGCTCGCTCAGCCAGACTATATACCATTGTTTACTGACACTCTGTGTACACCGCTCAGCCAGACTATATACCATTGTTTACTGCCACTCTGATTCTGCTGGGAACAGTAGTACACCGCTCGGTCAGCCAGACTATATAGCATTGTGTTTACTGCCACTCTGTGTACACCGCTCAGCCACACTATATAGCATTGCGTACTCTGCCAGTCAGTGTGTATATTGCTGGGATCAGTAATACTCCACTCACCGTCAACCACTATATGAGCTCAACATGAGTTCCCCAGAGACCTCCGCTGTGAGCAGCACTCCCAACAACAGCAACAGCCAACGCCCCACGCAAGCTATAACATCCACCCCAGCAGCCAGTGGTCAGCAGCAGCCCTCCCCGGAGGAGAACGTTGTGTCCATCAGTCCGTCGCCAGAGCGATTAATGAGGGCTGCCATTGAGGAGATGATGGGGCCTGATGTGGAGGAGGAGGTCTGGCTCAGGCCAGCATCCCAAGTTAATGTTGAGGACGATGAGGGGTCTGTGTCTGGGGATGTTGGGGTGGCAGAGGTGGTGGGTGGGTCAGACTCAGGAGAAGAGTTGTATGATGAGGATGATGATCGGGACCATCTGTATGTGCCTCAGAGTCCGACCCCGGAAAACATGTTGTATCGTGTGTTTAGGTACTAAAATCTGCGTTCCCTCCCAGTAGTGTTGGGCGAACAGTGTTTGCCACTGTTTGGGTTCTGCAGAACATCACCCTGTTCGGGGTGACTATATAGCAGACTATATAGCATTGTGTTTAATGCCACTCTGTGTACACGGCTCAGCCACACTATATAGCATTGTGTTTACTTCCACTCTGTGTCTGCTGGGAACAGTAGTACACCGCTCACCCGCCACTGTATAGCATTGTGCTCTGTGTCACTGCTGACAATAGTGGTACACCGCTCACCCACCACTGTATAGCATTTCTGTACTGCCACTGTACTGCTGCCAGTCAGCGTGTACTTTAAGGATAAGTGAAATGAGGAAGAAATCCGGTGAAAGAGGGAGGGGCAAGGGAAGAGGTGTTTCCCCTGACGGTTCACGTACAGGCCACAGGGGAGCACCCAAGAAAACCCACTCAATACTGCCCATGTTGTCCAGGACAACAACCCTCACAGATCCAAAAGAACAGGACCAGATAATTACTTGGATGACCTCTCAAGCGTCCAGCAGTGGGTTAAGCAGCACCAGCACATCACGCACGAGGTCCGAGTCCTCAGCCAGTTAAAGTCTGGGCTTTCTTTGAAGACTGCACTGAGGATGTTACCATGGCGATTTGCAAGGTGTGCAAGACCCGCCTGAGCAGGGGGAAAAGTATTAACAACCTCTCCACCACCAGCATGAGCCGCCACATTCTATCCAAACATCCCACTCTGTGGGCAAACGCGGCAGGACAGGGTACCACCAGCAACACTGCCTCCCTTGGGTTCACCAGACTCACCACCAGACCCGCCTCAGCAGCAGCAGTAGCCCAGCCATTGCGTGGTTCACAACATTCACAAACATCAGACGATGCTGACACTGTCACTTTCCGGACTAGTGCTCTTGAGGTCTCCCAGTGTTCATCAAACACAACAACCAACAGCCCTTCGGTGTGCAGCGCTACGGTTGAGTTGTCTGTCTCTGAGATGTTTGAGCACAAGAGGAAATTGCCAGCAAATGACCCCCGGGCCGTGGCAGTAACAGCCAGCCAGCATAGCCAAGCTTCTGGCCTGCGAAATGCTGCCATATCGAGTGGTGGAGACAAACAGCTTCAAGGGCATGATGTCAGTGGCCATCCCACGTTACGTGGTTCCCAGCCGCTACCACTTTGCGCGCTCTGCAGTGCCTGAGTTGCATGAGCACGTGGTCAGCTAAATAACCCGAAGCTTGAAGAATGCCGTTGCCTGCAAGGTTCACCTCACCACTGACACCTGGACGAGTGCGTTCGGCCAGGGTCGATACATCTCCCTTACCGCGCACTGGGTGAACCTTGTGGAGCCTGGCAGCGATTCCTCACCTGCTACGGCGCGGGTGTTGCCCACGCCGCAAACAGCTGGATAACAACAGCAGCACCTACCTCTCTGACTCCTTCTCCTCCAACGCATCTCAAAGCTGTACCTCATCCGGAAATGCTAACCCAGCACCAGCAGCAGTAGGATCGTGGAAGCAGTGCAGCACAGCTGTTGGCATGCGTCAGCAAGCGTTGCTGAAGCTGATCTGCCTTGGGGATAAGCAGCACACAGGGGAGGAGATTTGGAGGGGAATAAAGGAACAGACGGATTTGTGGCTGGCACCGCTGGACCTGAAACCGGGCATGAAGCTAGACACCTGGCACGAACTGGCAATGTACGCAATAGAGGTGCTGGCTTGCCCGGCAGCCAGCGTTATGTCGGAACGCTGTTTCAGTGCTGCCGGAGGCATCATCACAGATCGGCGTATCCGCCTCTCCACAGAAAATGCAGACCGTCTGACTCAAATTAAAATGAATCAATCCTGGATTGGAAACGACTACGCAACACTCCTGGACCCCAACCAAGTAACATGACCGATGAACATCTGGGATGGTTTAGCGTTTCCGGTCCCTGTTTATTGAACCTCTCATCTGTATTACATTTATGACTGCATGGCGGCAAAAAGCATTGCTGCTATATCCGCACGCTTTTTGTCCTCATGCAAGGCCTGGGTTGTTGTGTCTCACAAAGCGTGGCCTTCTCCTCCTGCGCCTCCTCCTGTTCCATCACGTGTGCTGCTGCTGCTGCTGCTGGGTTACCGTTGCCGGTCCCTGTTTATGGAACCTCTTATCTTTATTACATTTATGACTACATGGCGGTACAAAGCATGCTATCCGCACGCTTTTTGTCCTCATGCAAGGCCTGGGTTGTTGTGTCTCACAAAGCGTGGCCTTCTCCTCCTGCGCCTCCTCCTGTTCCATCACGTGTGCTGCTGCTGCTGCTGCTGCTGCTGGGTTACCGTTGCCGGTCCCTGTTTATGGAACCTCTTATCTTTATTACATTTATGACTACATGGCGGTACAAAGCATGCTATCCGCACGCTTTTTGTCCTCATGCAAGGCCTGGGTTGTTGTGTCTCACAAAGCGTGGCCTTCTCCTCCTGCGCCTCCTCCTGTTCCATCACGTGTGCTGCTGCTGCTGCTGCTGCTGGGTTACCGTTGCCGGTCCCTGTTTATGGAACCTCTTATCTTTATTACATTTATGACTACATGGCGGTACAAAGCATGCTATCCGCACGCTTTTTGTCCTCATGCAAGGCCTGGGTTGTTGTGTCTCACAAAGCGTGGCCTTCTCCTCCTGCGCCTCCTCCTGTTCCATCACGTGTGCTGCTGCTGCTGCTGCTGCTGGGTTAGCGTTGCCGCGTGGTCCCTGTTTATTGAACCTCTTATCTTTATTACATTTATGACTACATGGCGGTACAAAGCATGCTATCCGCACGCTTTTTGTCCTCATGCAAGGCCTGGGTTGTTGTGTCTCACAAAGCGTGGCCTTCTCCTCCTGCGCCTCCTCCTGTTCCATCACGTGTGCTGCTGCTGGGTTAGCGTTGCCGCGTGGTCCCTGTTTATTGAACCACTTATCTTTATTACATTTATGACTGCATGGTGGTACAAAGCATGCTATCCGCACGCTTCTTGTCCTCATGCAAGGCCTGGGTTGTTGTGTCTCAAAGCGTGGCCTTCTCCTCCTGCGCCACCCTCCTCCTGTTCCATCACGTGTGCTGCTGCTGGGTTAGCATTACCGGTCCCTTTTCCTGGAACCTCTTATATGTATTACATTTATGACTGCATGCCGACAAAAAGCATGTTACCTGTGCAAAGAAAACAGACATTTCCCGCATTTAAAAGACAGTTTTCCCTTTGAAACTTTAAAATCGATTTTCTCAAAAACTATAAGCTCTTTTTGCTAAATTTTTTTTCCTCTTGTACCCACTCCCAAGGTGCACATACCCTGTAAATTTGGGGTATGTAGCATGTAAGGAGGCTTTACAAACCACAAAAGTTCGGGTCCCCATTGACTTCCATTATGTTCGGAGTTCGGGTCGAACACCCGAACATCGCGGCCATGTTCGGCCTGTTCGGCCCGAACCCGAACATCTAGATGTTCGCCCAACACTACCCTGCAGTAGTAATGTCCCGCGCCGTCCTCTTTCGATCCTCGGTTCCCCGCCGCCGGTCCCAGTCTACTATTCATCTAAATAGACGATTAGTGCTCGCCCCCGCGCGTCCTCAGGAGTTTACTACGCAAGCGCAGTACAAAGTTTTCTTATACTGTGTTTGCGCAGTACGCTCCCGATGATGTGCGTGGGAGCGAGCATGCATGTGGGCAGGGCCGCGCAGCCGCAGTCTAGGTAGATGAAAGATTAGACCGGGATCGGCGGCATGGAATGGAGGATTGGAGGAGGATGGTGCGGGACATGACAGTTCCAGGGGGGCGATAGAAAACCCCAGGTAAGTGTCGGATTTTGTCTTTTTAACCCCCTCCACAGAACTCCTTTAAAGACAACCTGTAATTACTAAAAAACCTCTGGGTGATACTTACCTCGGGATGGGGAAGCTTCTGGATCCTAACGAGGCTGCCTTCATCCTCCTTCATCCCCCGGTGACAGCACTAGCAGCCCCTGAACAGTGGGCACGTCAATACTTACCTTCTTCGGCTCCAGCACAGGTGCAGTAGCGGCTCTACGCTCAGGCGGAAATAGCCAAGCCCAATCTAGTCCACGCTACTGCGCCTGCACCACAGCCGAAAGGTGGAGCCAGCGTGGGACGCAGGAAGCCTCATTAGGATCCAGAGGCTTCCCCCTCCCAAGGTAAGTATCCCCCGGGTTCACTTTTTTTGAATTATTCAGGTTGGTGTGAGTAAATGATGTCTGTCACAATGCATCACTGCTGAATATACATTTGTCCCTTTGTTGTCCCTGAAAGCTAACCACACCTCCAGAACCGCTGGAATGCAATGATGTGTCAGCTCGTTAATATCACAGAGCCACAATAATCCAACATACATACAGACTGTTTCAGACTGATTCATCCTCATCAGTGCATGGCATGGATTAATGTGGCTCTATGTGGCATGACTTGAAACACCCAGAGGTACAGATTACCCAGCAAGCTCATGGTGAACCAGAACTTCCAGGAGTTTCAAAGGAGCTGGAAGAAATCAAAAAGCCTCCCTACTAAAATGCTATGCAGAACAGAAGTTGGCCTTCTTAAAGGGACATTATCGATTTACATGTTTGTTTGTTTTTACCTGGAGATGAGAGCGTTCCTGAAGTGCTGGTAAATAATGATGCTTACATTTCACTTGCTTATCTTTTTTGTTTACTGTACCAAATTCCTTGCACTCTTAACTGACAGAACGTCTGGCCAAATCTGACGGTAGAGTGAATCATGAGGGGAGGGGGAATTCCCTCGCAGTGCATCTGTAAATCCTGTGTGTGAGAGAAAGCTCTCAGCAGCTGCAGCTGCCTGTGTTTTGTGTCTCTGACTAAAGTGTCTGCAGAGGGCAGAGGATACGTAACTTGTTATAAACATTTGTAATTGTCAGACAGCACAGCTTTTCATACTTTTTTTTTCTTTAAGAGAAAAATGCTGTGTAGTCTTGATTTGCAAAAAAAAACCACTAACTGTGCATTGAAGCAGACACCCCTTTTGCGAATGATTTTTTCCAATAGAGCTAAATCCTACACACAATAAATTACAGCTTTTGTCTCTGATACTTAACATGAAAAGTAGGAAAAGGTTTACACAGCTACTTAGACATTATTTGTACATTGTCATTTTAGATTAGAACACTTGGTTTGACAGTGTTCCTTTAAAACAGAAGGAATTTGAAATTCTGCAGGTTTGAGTGACACTTAAGATGTCCCACAATGCATCACTGCTGAATATGCAAATCCTCCCTGTGTTTTGTGATTACTGCTGTTGCTGATTTCTAAGCAATGGAAATAAATATGTGCTCCTGCAGGTGGCGCTGTAGTAGACACTGCTGAGGATGAACAGAACAGAAGGGATCTACAGTATATAATCAGACAGGTCCCTTGTTCTAAGCTTATTTTTAGCAGGTAACAAGGCGCCACACTGATAGTCACTTCATTAAAGGTCTTTGCAGCATTAATATGCCACAGCGTTCAGTCAGCTGGCGGGATTAAAAAGACAGTTTAGCTGCAGGCTGTACCGGGAAGGAAAATAGAGAAAAGCACTTGGACAAGTCACATTATGGTTGCTATATGAAAGCCTCAGTTCTACATGACACGTTAGCAGCGGCGCACGTATTTATCAGCTGCTTCTGTCTGCGGTTGCCGTGAGGATTCCGTTACCTCGCTGCACTCTCGGTTACCTTCCGTGACCCCCATCAATACGGAAGCAGAGCCAACCTGGAATCACCGACGCTCCACTTCATCAACTGCCAGAGAGATGAAGGCAAATTTTAACAAAGTAATAATGGCAGAGGCAGCCCACTCTTCCTTGAGGAAAACATTTTCTTCAGGGCTACTCAAGACCGAGAAAGGCTTTTACCGCGTTTGTCAATTTGTTTCCCAGTGACATTTATATTTTCTGAGAGGAGGAGACACAAATGGAAGATTGCTCGTCTCCAGCCTGGGCGCTATAAATGGAAGCGGGGCTAGTGCTGCGCTAAATGAGAACGCCGCCTCACATCTGTTACAGAGGCCATTGCAGTAACTACCTGAGCAATCATCCATTTCTTAGGATAGATACGATACTAGGAAGGGAAGCAGTAGAGACATCAACAACCATTCAGGCTGGGTGCACACTAGGCAGAAACACTAGCGTTGTGGAAAATGCTGGCCTTTTTATCGCTAATGAAAGTCTGTCTATGGAATGCATGTACAGGCGAAACTCCAAAAATTACAATATCGTGCAAAAGTCCATTTATTTCAGTAATTCAACTAAAAAGGGGAAACGGATATATACTAAATAGACTCATCACATGTAAAGTGAAAATGTTCAATATTCTGGGCTCCAAGTGTCAGACTCTAATCAGCTAATTTTCAAAACACCTGCAAAAGCTTCCTCAGTGTTCTCCCCAGGATCAATCAAGTGGGCGCGCCGCCCGGGTAAAATCAATTACCACCCGGCTGCCTGCGGTCCCATCAGCACGTGGCCGGGTATCGCACTGGGTTAAGTAGCAAAAACCAGCGCTGCTCCCGAATGTGCACAGAGCAGCGCTGCAGAGTAGCATAGTCGTCATCCGTAGCGTGTCCGTCCCCCTCCTGCACATACAGGCTCTAGCAGAGTTTTCGCTCACTGCTCCTCGCCGTTCGGGTTATCCTGCTTGCCTGTCACTGGCTCATATGTATGATGCCCTCTGGTGGCGAGGCGCCACAGCATAGCGACATAGCTGTGAGCCGATGACAGGCAAAGCGGGGGAATGACAAGCAAAGCAGGGGAACCCGAACGGCGAGGAGCGGTGAGTGAAAACTTCTCTGCTAATAAAGCCCGTATGTGCAGGAGGGGGACGGACACGCTGCTGATAAGGACTACACTCTGTCTGCTACTCTGCTCTGCCGGAGGATGTTTGAAAACTCGGGGGGAGGGGACATTAACACATCAACTCACTGAGCTGACATTGTGTTAGCACGATTCTGCCCGGCATTTGGCTGAGGGGGCAATCGGGGGTCAGGGTTGCACTACAAATATGTCTGGGTCACTCAGGGGGGGGGGGGAGGGGTCCAGGCTGCTATGGATCTCATGGCTGGAGCAGCAGATGAGTCAGTGGAGCTGTGAGAAGCTACATGCACAGCTTGATGATACTCCTGACACTGACATGCTGTTGTAGCAATGTGTTCAAAATAAGAAAGATGTCATCAATGCTGTGTGCATACCTGAACCACAGATATACCAATGCAGTGTTCTCCCCAGGATCAAACAGGTGGGTCGCCCTGGTAAAATCAATTACTGCCCGGCGGGCTGCGTTCCCAGCTGCCATCACCGGCCAGCTATCGCGCACGATGCTCCTGAATCTGCACAGCTCTGTGCACGAGATCTCACGCTTCCCGGCGAACTCGAGCACTCACAGTCTCAGCGGTAGTAAGAGGCGGGACCAGCGCCCGAGGCTAAGCCGACAGTCTGTCATCGTGCACGGACACTACTGTCAAGCCTGTAAGTATCCGCATCCGCCACCTACCCCCCTAATGTGCAATGTGCCGCCGCCCCTATACTTTACCTGTCCGTGTGCACCGCTAGCTCCAGGCTGCGTCCATCATCCATACACATGCCCCACGTGGCTGCCAGCGTGCATATGGGCGCATGTGTGGGACATAATTAGAGCATATTTTATTTTCCACACCACCAAATTTCCCCGTGCCGCCCCACCCGGCTACTTTTTCATGCCACCCGGCTGGAAAAAAATCCTGGGGAGAACACTGTTCCTATTTCATATATTAGGGCTGGTGCACACCAAGAGCACTTTTAAGTGCTTTTAAAAACTCCAGCGCTTTGAAAAGTGCTTGGCTGATGTATTTGAATGGGATGGTGCACATCAGAGCGATGTGATTTTCTCCCAAACGCAAACGCGGGTCCTTCAGCATTTCTTCTGATTTCTGAGTCGATTCAGCCTCAATGCTACGTATAGGCACATGCCTAGAATCTCTCTGAAAAATCACTTTAAAAAAGCGCTGAGCGTTTGCGATTACGCTAGCGATTTTAGGCGTGCACTGACCCCTAGTTGAATTACTGAAATAAATGGACTTTATTACTTACTTCGAGGTTCACCTGTAAAAACTCATTTATGCGCGTCTTTCAATGTGCATTTTTGAAAATGCACAATTCCCTGCATAATTTTCAAAAACAAAGTAAAACACACATAGGCCTCTAATTCATAAAAGGCTTTGCGGTAAAAAAAATTTGGGAGGGAAAAAAACACCTATGTATATGCATAGCCTGGGTGCGGCTAATCAAATAAAATCGAAAATTGAAAATTGCGCAAAAGGTGGATCAGCGCAACACCAGGCCGCCTCCGAATGGCCTCCATCAGAGATGCGCTGAGCCCCCCCAGGAACTACAAACGCACCTTGAACCCAAACAGAAGCTCTGCATATACACCAAAAGCATGGCTGTTAAGTGGGAGCAGCTGACCAAAAACGAATTACATTAGTACATAGCAAGGAAATGAGCAGCGCTACTTAAAAACAGTGGGAGGGACGAGTACTTAATAGGTTGCATGCAAGCTGTTAATGGAAACCAACATCCTCCTCTAGTGGTAGACAGGTCACGTGTATGCTCGGTGTGTATTCGACCCCACAAGTGGGGCTTGCACTCTTTTGCAGGTAGGCACTAGTCTGTTTTTAAGTAGCGCTGCTCATTTCCTTGCTATGTACTAATGTAATTCGTTTTTGGTCAGCTGCTCCCACTTAACAGCCATGCTTTTGGTGTATATGCAGAGCTTCTGTTTGGGTTCAAGGTGCGTTTGTAGTTCCTGGGGGGGCGCAGCGCATCTCTGATGGAGGCCATTCGGAGGCGGCCTGGTGTTGCGCTGATCCACCTTTTGCGCAATTTTCAATTTTCGATTTTATTTGATTAGCCGCACCCAGGCTATGCATATACATAGGTTAGGATTTAGTTAGTGTTAGGCCCCTCCCATGGAGGATTGACTTCTTCGCAGTGGGAGGGACGAGTACTTAATAGGTTGCATGCAAGCTGTTAATGGAAACCAACATCCTCCTCTAGTGGTAGACAGGTCACGTGTATGCTCGGTGTGTATTCGACCCCACAAGTGGGGCTTGCACTCTTTTGCAGGTAGGCACTAGTCTGTTTTTAAGTAGCGCTGCTCATTTCCTTGCTAGGCTTTCATGAAAGCCTGCAAAAGCCAGCTCTAAACGCTCCCATTCACTTGCATGGGATGGCAGTAGATCCCAAAAAACGCTGCGTCTGAAACGCCGCGTTAAACGCCACAAAAACGCCCGTCTGAACCAGCCCTAAGCTGAACTGAGTTGTTACATTAATGAGCTGGCTGATTTGTTACATTTGGCTGTTCTCCATGCAGAGACAGCATTACAATAAAAGGGGCATCCCCAACTTCCCTTTAGATGTGCATGTTTAGTTTTACTGCCTCTCCTTGCCCTGAATCTGCTCTGTGTCTGTCTATTTGTCTTTCTAAACAATATATTTAATTGCCACAGCTTAGAAGAACTTCAAGAAACTTTACACATACCAGGCTTTCTGATGTGAAATAACATCTGAAACAGCTACCCAAGAGGTTAAAAACACAGCCTGGGGTATTCATGGAAGCCTTGTTTGTTCAGATAGCTCTGCTGCTGGCTTTTTACACAGTCCTCCAGCTCCATAAGCCTGGATCGCACCCACGCCGCTGTCCTCCGCTGCCGGGTCCCGTCACTTCCGCCGGCCGACAGGCATGGGAACGCGAGTGATTGTTCGCGTTCCCAGCCTGTATATCACCCCCTATGCTGCTATTGAGGCCCCCTCCTGGCCGCAATAGCAGCATAGGGGGCGATATACAGGCTGGGAACGCAAACAATCACTCGCGTTCCCATGCCTGTCGGCCGGTGACGGACAAACCGGAAGTGATCGCCGGCGGGTCCTGGAGCGTCAGAGCGGGGCTGCGAGGGCACCGATCAGCTGCAGGGGGCTGAGGGAAGTCCCAGGTGAGTTAATCTCATTTTTTCCCCCGGCTTTAGGTTCACTTTAAGAGGGAGCAAGGCTGTGTCAGGAAACTGAAGAAAAGCATCCGTACTGATGGCTTTCACAAAGGCCATGAATGATGCAACGGAAACAGTACCAGTCGTGACCCCCGTGCCACACATGTGGACCCTCTTCACTGCAGGTGACGTGGGATTAGTTTGATCCAGGCTATCACCTCATGTCTTAATATAGCAGATATTCAGTTCCACAAAAGCTTTGCCTTCTCACGTCAACTAATGTACACACAATCACACTGCAGACGTGTAATGTGATCTGAAAGCCTATACACAATGACTACACATTGCTAATAGAAAACTTGGAGAAAGGATATAAGCTACTCAGGAGTCAGAACGCTCAAATGTTGTTATTTGAGAAATGAAGGAAAAACTACTGTCTTAAAAAAGTGATCTCATGACCAAAAGCAACTGTGGGAGGGAGTTAGTTTCAGGTTAGGTGGGTGTGGCTCTGGTTTGGGTTGTGCCATCCCACTGACTAGATGGGGGCAGACACAAGGGCTTCAATTCATCAAAGGCTATTCAATAAAAAAAAAAAAAAGAGAAAAGAAAACAAGTCAGGAAAATACCATATTTGGTATTTTAGACTTACTTTTTGCTAATTCATCGAGATTTTGTGCAGGTGTGGTAGAAGCGACAGCGATATAAAAAAACGCCCTAAAATCACTAGTGCAATGAATCCTTATGGGACAGTTCATATCAGCACGTTTTGTCTGCTTTGCGTCAGGAAGTGAAAAACTGGAATCGCTGTGCAAAAGCGCTGTACACAAAATCATAGCACGCAGGTAAGTGTCGGAAAAGGGGGCCAAATTCACTCACAAAGTCGCAAAACGCTGGCGTTTGCGATTTCGATTTTAGATGTAACAAAGCCTCAATTCACAAAAACCTGTTTGGTAAATAGAACAGTGTGGAGTTGTATCTGTTTTGTTACATGCAGTTCTCTGTGCAGTGACTGCATTACGCAGGTAAAAGGCATCCTCAACATCCCGTTAGAATGTACATGCTTGTTCTACTCCCTCTGCTCCCCCTGAATCTGTATATTAGTCTTTCTAAACATTTTATTTAATTGCCACAGTTTAACTGAATTTCCGAGAAACATTAAACATGCCATGCTTAGGTGATTTCCCCACTTGTCGCTCTGCATCTTCAAACATTAAACTAAAGGGTTAAATGTCCAAAGGGCTGCAAGGGAAACCTGTTTTGTGCGGGCTCTCTGCTCTGCTGCCTTAGGGGTAGAGAAGCTTAAAGGGAACCTTGACTGAGAAGGATATGGATTTTTCCTTTTAAAATAATACCAGTTGTCTGACTATCCTGCTGATCCTGTGTCTCTCAGGGCCCGTTTCCACTAGAGCGAATCTGCATGTGTTTCCTGCATGCAGATTCGCATAGATAGACAATACAAGTGCATGGGCCTGTTTCCACTTGTCAGAATTTCTGAGCGTTTTTCTGTGCAGAAAAAAATCTGCACGGTAGACCCCGTAGAATTCGCATACCACTATGTAATTTGCATACAATGTATTTAATAGGAAATTCGCATGAGTTTTTGTATGCGAATTTTACAGCGAATTTGCGGGCGTTTTCGCATAAAATCAATGTAAAAGCACACAGGCACTGACATGGTTAAATTTGCATACTTACTAACATGTGCGAAACCGCCCGCGAATTCGCGGTAAAATTCGCATCCACATGCGAATTTCTTTTGCGTTTTACGCGACTAATACGCACCACACAAGTGGAAACGGGCCCTAATACTTTCAGCCACAGCCCCTGAACAAGCATACAGATCGGATGCTCTGACTGAAGTCAGACTGGATTAGCTGCATGCTTGTTTCAGGTCTATGATTCAGCCATTATTGCAGCCAGAGATCAGAAGGACTGCCAGGCAACTGGCATTGTTTAACCATTTCAGCTGTGCGGACGTGAGCCTCACGTCCGCAGCGGCAGGTGCTAGACCCGCGCTAGTCACATCCCTGCAGTCTGGGGGGGTCTGCAGGCGATCCTGCGCGATCACGCTGCTGCTGCTAGCAGGGGGGATTGGCTGCAGGGGACAAAAGTCCCCTGTGCCAATCCGTACATGTACGCCGTGAATAAACACTGTTTTTGTTTAGAAACAGTGTTTATTCTGTAAATGGTGCCCGCCGCGATTTCCACGGGTTTCCGCCGCCCGATCGTTATATTTATGAATGGAAACAATGTTTCCATTTGTAACCTCCCCGCCGCCACTGGGATTGGAGGCTTCCGATTGAAGCCTACATCACTTCCCTGGTTACAATGTAGTGATACATTGTATCCCAATTTTTTTGCTCAGTAGGAACATCTTGTGGCCAAATAGTAAAACACACCTACTGACTTTGGGGAATAAAAATACATGATTATTTATGTCAAGAGGACATATAATTCATAAATAATGGGCTTAAAATTAGTGATGGATGTAAAACTGAAAAAATGCACCTCTATTTCCAAATAAAATATTGTCACCATACATTACACTAGGGGTATAATTTTAACATTGCAATAACCGGGACAAATGGCCAAATAAAATGTGTGGATTTTAATTATGGTAGCATTAATTATTTTAAACCTGTAATGGCTGAAAACTGAAAAATAATGCATTTTTACCATTTTTTTCTTATTATTCCCATTATAATGCATTTAGAATAAAATAATTTTTATCATTTACCACCCAAAGAAAGCCTAATTAGTGGCGGGAAAAAAAGGTATAGATCATTTTGCTGTGATAAGTAGTGATAAAGTTATTGGGGAATGAAAGGGAGAAGCGCTGACAGGTGAAAATTCCTCTCGCCCATAAGGTGAAAAATCCCTGCGGGCCGAAATGGTTAAAACGAAACATCCATATCCCTCTCAGTTTAGGTTCCCTTTAACCATCCCTAGAAGAGGAGCAAGGAGTAGCAGGAGACAGAGGCTGTTGCTATTGGCTCTCTGCTCCTGTCAGTCATGTCTTATCAGACAGTGAAGCTGGTTTTTGACACATCAAAGCTGCCGGTAATCATCGAACATGTTAGTGGGCTTTACGACATGCTCGGTAATTCGGTCGGTAATTTACCTCACTGGTCGGTAATTTCAGCTTGCCATTCGGTAACAGGCTTGATGAATTGACATTTTACAAAATGCTCTGTAAAATCAGCTGTTTTCAGCATTACCGAATGTGTTAATGCTTGATGAATTGAAGCCAAACTCTCTGACCAATGCCTTGACCTGAAAATGCCAAAGTGACCTATTTGCCACCAGCCAATCAAAGAATAGGGAAGGTTGGAAATGCCCATTTTCGATTCCGTGAAAATTCCGATTTCTGCCAATGTTAATTTACGATTTTCTGATCCTGTTTTTCCAATTTTTTTTGTCATTTAGTGGCATCGGACAATAAATCGGAATCTGCAGAATTCCGATTTCTGCTTTCCGATCGGAAATGCCGAATTCAGAGTGGAAAGTTTCAATTTTGCGGAATACAAATTAGCATTCCTTTTAAAGAGATTCTACATGGATAAAAAACTCCAGCCACCAAGTTTCTGCACCGAACCAGGAAACATTTGTGGCTGGAGTAGGAAATTAAGCATTTTAGGTTACCACTGCACAGTGCAGCTTTATAGCTGTTACATCACACTTGCTATTTAGCCCGCCCGTTACATAACAGATGCTAGGGCTGTGACACGACCCCAGGACACACGGCCGCGCTCCATGCCGTGCGTACGCCTGACCACGCTTCCCGCTGCATGCACCAACAGCCACCCACCCCCCTGGCCTTGTCCTCCTCCTGTCCCAAGGGCTATACATGCGCAGTAGCCAAAACGCACGGACACAGGGACAGGGGGATGACGCAGGGACACATGGGGTTTTATTACATGGGATGAAATCATCAACTTCCTGCCCTGCAAACGTAGGACCAGTTTACCATTTACGTACTCCCACTTAACCCCGCCTTTCAACCACTAGAGAATGCTCTTGGAAGCTGAAGTCTGTGTGATGCTTAAAATTGGTCAAAAAGTCTATCAGCAGTAGAGAATAAAAGCAGCCTGATCTCAAAGAACTCCAGGCTACGTTTAGCTGTTTTTTGGTGTCATAGAGAGAAAGTATACTCTCCTCTTTCACCTTATGCAGCCTTTTCACCCATTTAACTAGGTTAAACTTCTGATACGTACTTTACACTACACCTCTATGTCACAGAGAAAAAGAAAAGTCACTGGCGATGATCTTGGAACATTACGCGAGCTCTAGCAGACAAACACACAGTGACATGCACATGGCACTCTTCCATACTCCCCACCAATCAGCATGGAAAAGCATTGTGCATTATGAATGGTACCTTCTGTCGCAGGGAACAGGCTATCGCCCTCACTCTTTGTTTCAGCTAATTTCCCTGTTCTCAGGAGCACCTCAGCAAAGCTTTCCTGAGACCTCTGCTGGTATGCAGTGTACACAGCTTCACTCTGGAAGACAGAAACAAGCAGAAGAGAGGAGGAATGTTAGGCTATGTCCAGGAACAACTCCAACATATTCCTTTCATGCTGGCCAATGAGAGGAACAGGGATTCACATACACGTAAACCCAATTATCCCTGATTAATAACAGACTTCATTTGGCATGCACTTTGTGAACACAACACTGAGTTTTTCAAGCCTAGGCCATAGTACAAATTCTGCCACAGAATAGACCTGGAGTTTGTCCACTTGTTAAAGTGAACCAGAGACGAAGCAACCTCATGTATTTTACCATATATATCAGTGGGAACATTAGAGAAAACACCTACCCTGATCTCTGTTTTATTCTTCACTGCTCAGCCTGCTTGTTATCAGCCCTGATAAAGTCCCAGACTCAGCATTCAGTCTGGCTTTGCTCAGGAATTGGCCTTGTGACGCCACGTCCGCTGCCTCAACCCCTCCCTCCCTAATGTTCAATGTATCCCCCCGGTGCCCAGTGCACTATAGACCACCTGTCCATGCCTGCCACTGTCTCCGGGCACCATCCTTTGTCCATACACACACCCCACGTGGTTGCCGGCATACTTATGGGAGCGTGTGTGACATCACACAGTCGCCCATGTTACTCCGGCAACTTAATGGGGCGTGTATGGACCAGGGACTGCGTCCGGAGCCAGCGGTGGAACCGAACAGGTAATATATAGTGCACTGGGCACTGGTGGGCACATTGAACATTAGATGGGAGAGCATCGGAAGTTTTGTGGCATTCGTCCCTCGTCCCGATATTGCTTGCTGTTACCAACGTGCACCAGATCAAGCAAGTGGCCCAATATCTGGCAACATGTCCAACCGATTCATGTGGCCAATTTTGGCCCCAAATTGGTCACATCGTCAATCAGCCATGCACTAGGCGGGACTGATATTCATTATAATAATCAAATCAGATGGTCGTTCAGCTGCCAAGTCCTCTGATGTAGCCCTTTAATGCAGGGCTGTGGAGTCGGTACAAAAATCTTCCGACTCCAACGCCTCGGTTTATGAAACCACGACTCCGACTCCAACTCCCCAAAATGGCTCAGACTCCGACTCCTTGACTCGGAATCCTTAGTATAATACTTCACAGGGCTGTGGATTTTGTACAAAAACCATCTGACTCCGACTCCTCAGTTTATGAAATCAACGACTCCAACTCCGACTCCGGGTGCCCAAAATTGCCCCGACTCCAACTCCTCGACTCAGACGCCCTGCTTTAATGTACAGCAGAGAAAGTTGAATAACAGAGTTCTTCATTCCGAGGAGCTCTGCTCTGCCCATCGTACAGGAAAATACATTCTGCAATAGCAGCACATTGCAGAGAAACGTTCCGCATTCTCTCCAACCTTTTAAACAGGTGCACACAAGATAAATATCAGCCCCATTCAGTTAACAAGAAGTTTAATTAATTAATCCTTAAGACCCACTTCAAGGCATTTAATTACGTTATCTAAATCAAGAGCGATAAAGGATTTTCCCTTACTTGGTGCCTTAGATTTTATACTTACTTCAGCAATAAAGGGATTGACAATTAAAGACTCATAAAAAGGATGGCAGCCCTGATTAACTCCCGCTGCGCTGGATCCCTTGGCATCCTTTGGCATACCACTGAGCTCCTGCGCCTAAAGAGGAAATAAGAGAGGGAAAAACGAAGGGTTTGGAGGGTTAGCTTGTAAAGTAACATACATCAGCTGTCTATACACCTTGCAAGGTTTTTAAAGAGTCTCATATTTTTATTTTCAGTCATATAAGTTTCTTTTAGAACATTGCATCATTCTCTAATATTTGCAGTTTACACACTACTCAGCACTTTAAATGATTTTACAGAGCAGGCCAGTGAACTATTGACCTGTCCTCTGCAGAGAAGAAGAAGATACAGTGACTGACCATTGAGATAACAAGCTTCAGAAGACAGAGCTCTCTGCGACTTTGAAAGTCATGGAGCTCAATGGCTCTTTTGCACAGGTAACAACTGGAGTTTCTTAACTCTTCCTGTACTGGAAAAATATTAGACTTACTAGTCTTATTAGTCTCTGCTCCTAATGTTTTATTTCTTAGCCTTACTACACAATCAATTCATTATATCATATTTTTTTTTTTTGCGCCTCAGTGTCCGAACCAGAATCCTTGTCTAATTATACTTAATCCACCAAAGTTCATCAATGATTAAGATCTAAACGATTTATCTACTGTAAGATATGTCAATCTGCAGACTCTTGTAAGCAAAGGTTGCCATACACCATTAGATTGACCGTCAGATAGATTCCTCTCTGATCGAAAACTGATCAGAGAGGGATCAATTGCCTGCCCACACACTGTACTCAGCATGAAAACGATTGAAAAGCAGTGGCGCCGCCTCCACCTGCCTCGCCGCCCAGGTCTTTCCCCATCTGTGCTGCAACCAACCGGCAGCACAGCTCTCACCTATCCCGCTGGTGCGTATCCTCTCAGGTCTGGTGGTTTACTTCATGACGCAGATCTCCTCCTCCCTGTTCTCTTCCTGGTCATGTGACACAAGCTGAAGTGCAAACACTAGAGCTCTGGTGTGTATGCTGCCGGCATGCATGCTGCAGGAGCTCTAGTGTTTGAACATCAGCTTTTAATGTGACACGGAAAAGAACAGGGAAACGGAGCGGAGGAGACCCGTGGCATGAAGTAAACCACCGGACACGAGAGAACACGATGGACAGGTAAGAGCACTGCCGTTACTCTATATTGGTTGCCGCCAAATCTAACATCACTAGGAAATCACTCCCGACACCCCAATCAAGCAAAATTTTCCAGCTTGCACGATCAACCAAATCGATCGATTTTGGACTGAAACCGATTGGGCAACTTTGCGTGGTCAAATTTGCAGGATGTCGACAGGGAAAATCGCCTAGTGTATGGCCAGCTTTATATTGAAAAATAAATTGCACAATCAGATTGAATGGCTCCTTTCACACTACGTCGGTTGCGTTGCAGAGTAATTCTTCACTGTCTATACAAATCCTGTTCACACTTCTGTGTTGTAGCTGATCGTGTTATTCAAACTCACTGCATGCAGGCTTTGCATCAAAGTGTATGCAGTGGCGTAGCTAAGGAGCTGAGGGCCCCGATGCAAGTTTTACAATGGGGCCCCCCAAGCACTCTATACATAACAATTGATACGGCGCACCAAAACCTGCCAATTGCAACTACAGTGTCAGAGGTGCAAGAAGGGGATGGGGAGCAGTTTGTTAATGATCACTACTATTCAAAGTATCTATAGAAGTGATTATTATGAGCACAGGACCAATAGAGAGCTAATACTGCAGTTGAGGGAGCTACGCCCCTATGTGTATGGTATAATGCATGCAGTGTCCATTTCAGTGCACACACATTGTGACGCGTGTGTTATGCAATGACCCCAGCGTGAACCCAGCCTAAGCGATTGGTGATAAGTGACATCCAAAAAAGTGTCCAAATCTCCGTGGGTGGATTCGGAGCTAAATCACTGAGTTTCCTGTCCAAAAGTACCGAAAGGCCACATCGTTTTTCCTATTTCCATTTCCCATTGATTAACTATGTGCAAACTAATTACTGCTAATCACCTTGCTTTTCTTGCTAATTACACTCACGCACAAACTAAGTATCTTCATAATTACTATGTACATAATTCATTGGCAGGATATGGAAGAAGGGGGGGATTTAAATACATTCTATACAGGAAACTCAAGGGGAACGGTGGGGGGATTTGAACTCTAAACGCGAACACAATTTTGACGTGAACACTAATAGCGAGCATCAGGAAGAACTGGTTTTGATATTTTTTAAAGTGAACCCAAAGTGAAAATAAACTGATGAGATAAACAATTGCATTTATCCTCCTACTCCTAAAAATGACTTTTTTTTTAGATGTCCCATGGTTTTATATTTAACCACTTGAGGACCAGAGTTTTATACCCCCTAGTAACTAGGCCATTTTTTAAAATTCGGCACTTCACAACCTTAAAGAGAGCCTGAGGTTGTTTAAAAAAAAAAAAAAAAAAAAAAAAAAAAAAAGAGAGAGAGCCTGAGGTGGGCTCATATAATTGAAAAAAAAACTAGGCTACCTGACCCACGGCACTCTCCGCTGCTCCTGTGGGCCACACTGGCCCACTTCACTTTCGTGACGATGGAAAGAGAGAGATCTCATCTCTCCCAGCGCACAGGGTGGTGGGGGAGTGGCAGGGGGTGTGGCCAGGGAGAGAGAGCTGCCGTTGGAAAGCCTGCAGAAATGCCCCTAGTCGGCATTTGAGCAGGAAATCCGTCTCCTCCCATTACCCTCAAAGAGAGTGACAAATATTGCAGAGCACGGCGGTGGGGGGTGGGGGGAGGGAACAGACAGCGGCAGGGGGGATGGGTCAGAGAGGCATATCATGAGGCAGAGAACATGGCATTGTGTCCCATCTGACCCCCTCCAGTTCTCTTTAACTGTTTATTGCTCATAAAACTTAGCTTCCAAATTAATTTTACCCCGTTTTCCACTCACAAACAGAGATTGTAGTTGGAGCTATTTGATTGCTGTTGATTTTTTTTTTTGTTTTTTACCTACATTTAATACTTACATTTTATAAAAAAAAAAAAAAAAAAGAAAACACTATTACATTTACAGATTAAATTAACAGATAAGTTAATTGGCTTCCCCTTAATTGGCCCTAGACTAAAGCAGCCCATACACTCAGCCGATTTTCTGGCCGACCGATCGATCCCGATCGATCGGTTGCAAATCGGTTGGCCAATCGACCGATCGACGGCCGATTTCGATCGATTTCGATGGATTTCCATCGAACTTGCAGGGTGGAAAATTTAGGTCGATCTGATGAGATTGCTTATCAGTTTGCATTGGCCTTAATGGAAATCTGATGGCAAAAAAATGCCATCAGATCGAATTTCAATAGATTTCAAACTGAAATCTATTGGAATTCTATCCTGGTAAAAAATGTTCTAAATTCGCTATCAAACGGGGCACGAGGCAAGGCTGTCCACTTTCTCCCTTGCTTTTCATTTTAGCTTTGGAACCTTTTGCATGTTATCTACGAAATAATACCGACATTAAAGGTATAGACTGCGCTGGCCTATCCCACAAACTTCTTATGTTTGCAGACGACACCTTACTCTTTTTAACACAGCCCCACATCTCAATCCCAAATGCCCTTTTAGCCTTCGCCCGCTTTGCCCGAATATCTGGTTTACAAATCAACGTTGAAAAATCGAAGGCCCTGGGTATTTCCCTTTCCGCCCCAGATCTTAACCGATTGAAGGAATCCTGCCCCTTTCAATGGGTCCAATCCCTACCCTATTTGGGAGTTACTCTCACCCCTAACTACGCCTCCCTTTTTGCGGCTAATTACCCCCCGTTATTAAAGTCACTGTCAGGTCTGACAGATAGATGGTCTCATTCCCCCCTATCATGGTTAGGAAAGATTAATGCCATTAAAATGTCTTTTCTGCCCAAGCTCCTTTATTACTTCCGTACTCTCCCAGTCCAAGTCCCCAGCCACTATTTACGCATATTCCAGAACAGAATTATGGGATTTATATGGGGTCGCAAATGCCCTAGAGTTCGTAAAACAACTCTTTTTGCTCACAAATTCGACGGAGGTCTAGGGGTTCCACAGATCACGTCATATTATCGGGCAGCAACTATAGCCCATCTTACTCGACTGCTCCAAACACAAGATACCCCCCTCTAGGTCTTCCTAGAAATACCGAACAGTGCTCCTTTGCTCCCTAGTACCCTCTTATGGCTCCCCCCGAAAGCAAGACCCCCTTCACTTAGCCCTCCCATGACCCATTGCCTCCAGGTGTGGGACTCTATTCGCTATTCAGCGAACCTTCAGTCTCCATTCTTACCATTGCTTCCAATGGTCAATAATCCCCTGTTCCCACAAGGCTGTAACGACCCAGCAGCATTCTCATGGTGGAGCTCGAAAGGCCTCTCTAACGTCACAAACTTCCTTACATCCAGGGGTATTCTTTCCTGGGCAGAGATACAAGAGAAATTTCAGGCCCCTCCCAGAGAACTCTTTCATTACCTACAAATAAGACATTGGGTTAAATCACTTATTCAGGACAAAGAACCCCCATACACTAACGCCCTACGAAAATATCTGTCTCCATCGCCCTAACACCAAAGGATTAATCTCTACAATATATGGCCTTTTAACCCGCCCATCTCCACATATAAGACATCTTTACACCTCCAGGTGGGAAGCCGACCTTAACAGCCCTAAAGATAGAGAGGACTGGCTGGATATCTGGAGCAGAGTCTCCAGCTGCTCCTGTAACCTACATATAGTTGAAGCCGCCTATAAGATTATGACCCGTTGGTATCTAGTCCCTGCACGCATAGCCAAAGTATTTCCATCTGCAAACCCATATTGCTTCCGAGGCTGTAGAGTACCTGGTGACATGTTACACACTTGGTGGACCTGTCCACGACTCACACGTTTCTGGTGCCAGGTATACAAGTTACTTTCCTCCCTCTTTCGTCAGCCTATAGCTAGAGATCCTTGGCAAGCTTTATTACATGGGAAAATAGGATCCCTTACTTCAACGCAAAATAAACTAGCCTCAGTAGTACTCTCTGCAGCTACCATGACAATTGCGCGAAATTGGAAAAAGCCCTCGGTCTCCATTACCGAAGTAAAATCCAGAATTAACTCAATCATGGTCAGCGAGAAGCTAACCAGTATCCTTAGAGATACCCACAAGAAGTTTGAGAGAATTTGGGATCCCTGGATCCGTCTAGAACATCCAAGTCTGGAATCTTCTTTCATCACAAGGCTGTGAGGTGGACCTTCCCCCTTGTCTTCTCTTCCTCTTTCATTTTCTTTGCTTTCTCTCTCCCTCTTCTTACACAGATGACCCCCAGATGAAGCTAATTGATATAACCTTTCCTGTCCTGCTTGTCGATCGCTGGACGACAGGCACCCAGGATTGTACTTGCATGGCCCGCTACTTACCTGGGCCCTCCCCATCCCTTTTGATTCTCTTTAGCAAGCTCCAGATAGCTGGACTATGTCCTCTGAGGGCTCTTTGAAGTTTCCTGATAGTAGTGTTTATATTTTAATGATACAAATGACTATCTAGTTGTACTACTGATCATTACTCCCTTCCCCCCTGTTATGTAATGTTTACATGATGAGCATACCTGTTCAAGATATTCCTTTTATTCCCTCTGTGCTGATATGTTATTTACTGTTTGAATTGTTTAAAACTTTAAAATTTCAATAAAACCTTTGAAAACAAAAAATGTTCTAAAAACGCATCAGATAGATCATCAGATGCATTTCTTATCTATCTGCTGCCAATCTGACGAGTGTATGGGCACCTTAAGGCTACATACACACTTGAGATAAAAGTATTTGGAAAATGAAAGATCACAGACCAATTTTACCCCCTTCCATGTAGTATGAGAGCCATACCTACACAGTCTATTCTATTGAGCTGAACTCCTCATCAGATAGAAATCTTAGCAAGATGGTGCACACACAGATGCCCATATACATTCAAAAGATCAGTATCTGCAAAAGATCTGTTCCTGAGAAAGATCCGTTCTTGCAAAATTGCATTCATAGTCTAGGATATCTGCAGATCCTCAAACCTTGTTTAACAGACATTCATCTGCAGATCAGATCCACCAGGATGGATCTTCAGATCTGCAGATGATTGTCAGTTCTGCAGATGAAGTCTGTTAAACAAGGTGTGTATGATGATCTGCAGATCTCAGACTATGAATGCATTTTGCAGGAGCAGATTTTTGCAGGAACAGATCTTTTGCAGATACTGATCTGTTGTATGTGTACAGCATCTTTGTGTTCAGCATCTCGCAAAGATTTTTATCTGATGGGGAGTTCGGCTCAATAGAATAGACTGTGTAGGTATGGCTCTCATACTACATGGAAGGGGGTAAGATTGGTCTGTGATCCTTCATTTTCCAAAGACTTATCTCAAGTGTGTATGTAGCCTAAGATGTATACACTACAAGATACATATATAGGCACATGCCTAAAGCCGCATCTACACGCGTAGATGCGGCAGCGATGTTCCTTATCAATCGAGCCGCTGATGCGGCTCGATTGATAAGATCCGACAGGACGGATCTCCCCACCGCCGATTCCCTGCTCGCTCCCTGCGAGGGGACAATGGCAGGGAATCGAGCGGAAGATAAGCGGCACCGGCGGGGACGAGCGGGGAATCGAATCCAGCGCACGCGTGGCGAGCAGGGATGTGGCGGGGACGCGGAAGAGGCGATCTGGCGGCTAATCGAGCCGCCGGATAGGAGCCTCATCTACCCGTGTAGATGAGGCTTAAGGTAAGGATTAGATTGTGAGCCCTCCGCTCTCCGCCGCCGTCCCGGGCTCCCCACACGGTGCAGAGGCCGACCCCGAGGTCGACCTTACTGCGCTTGCGCGAACTGCCGCTGTCAATCAAGCAATCTGCATAAGGTGGTCGCAGAGAGGTTAAACATTTACAAAGTGGATTGGAGGTGTTATTGTCTCTGTTCAATGCCACAGTGCTAAAATATGTGAAATATTGACCTTTTTCTAGAAGTTGTATTCTGCCAGCAAAACTTGTATGGCTGTAACTTGCTTATCAGTGAGGTTTACTATATTCCCGACAAGGTACTGACAAGACAGAAGCTGTCATTTGCATGTCTGAAAATTAACTTTCAGGCAGCAAAAAAAAAAAAAAAAAAAAAGATAACCAGGCTGTTTATCAATGTGTTTTACACTGTACATACACATTTATCTCATAATTTAATATGTTGCCTCGGGTATACTTTAAACAAAACTCCCCTTTAAGCAACAAGTGCAGTAGAAGAAATATATGTTGATAAAAAATAGCTTTCCAGCTGACCATAAGATGCACCTAGGTTTAGAGAACAGGTGAAGGGGCCTCTTGTGGATTATGCCCCCTTTGTACCCCATGCCCCTTTTTACCTCTTGTGTTTCCCTGTGTCCCCCATGTGTCTGCCTCTGTCCTCGTTGTGTCTTACTCTATGTCCCTTTGTGTCCCTTTGTGTCCCCCTGTATCCTCCGTTCGTCCCTGTGTGCTCCTCTGCATGGGCACAGTACAGGGCATCCCCGAAATTGTGGAGGGTTGGAGGTTTGTATTGGCAGGCGCAGTGTCGGACTGGGACACTGGGGGCCCACCAGAAAAATTTCAACCTGGGGCCCACACATCCCATGATTACGGTGAAAAAAGGGCATGACCATGCACCAGAAGTTGGGTGTGGTCATGATGTATTATGGACAGGGCCAAATGTACATGATCTTAGCAGCATTGTAATTCAGAGACACTTCTGCCCAGCAAAACTTTGCATAGAGTCCCCTCCTTCAATATAAAGTAATGTCCTAGTTACCATACATATGACATTGATTCGATTGTAAACTCCTCTGGGGACAGTCAGTGACATGACTATGTGCTCTGTACAGTGCTGCAGAAGATGTCAGTGCTATGTAAATACATCATAATAATAATAATAATATGGTAGGACATTAGACGATGAGTATGGTAGGATCAGAGTGTGAGCTCCTCTTAGGACAGTCAGTGACATGACTATGTACTCTGTAAAGTGCTGCAGAAGATGGCAGTGCTATATAAGTACATAATACAAATATAGCACACCAGTCCGACCCTGGGCAGGCGTTCACAAGTCAGGAACTCCCTGCATTTGGACTATAAGACGCAGTGACTTTTCTTTACCCCTTTTGGGGGAGAAAAGGTGAGCCTTATAGTCCAAAAATACAGTAGTTGCAGATGAGAGGAATCATCTCAATTGAAACCTATGCCTCATTTCCAGGTCCATGACACCCCCCCCCCCCCCCCCCCCCCCCCAAAAAAAAAAAAAAAAAACTGGAAATCTTTTCAATATGCTCAATAAACATTAAGCCTCTGCTCTGTACTCCAAAGGGCACATACAGCACACAACCACTAACCAATGAGACTTAAGAAAGCAATGCTATACTAATCTGTTTTGTGCCAAGAGTCATTTATCTGAGATTCCTCCCTGATGTCAGATGAGCTTAGGCTCCACAGTTACACTCTGCCAGCGTCTGGGAACAAGTGTGAATTGAAAGAGAAAATGATGGAAGAGTTGATATTTCAAGGGAAAGACGCCTGATCCTTCTTTATTTAACAACCCTACTTACAGATCTAAAAGAAGCTAAAAAGTGCAACTTTAGTGGACACAGCAGTGGTGCGTCTAGGATAATCAATCATGCTGACTGCTGTATTCAGCACAGTAATTCTGAGCTCTACCTGTACTCTGGGCTACAAAATGAGAGCCCAAGTTCTTTTCTTGCCAAATGAGCATCATCTGAAAAATGGTGAGCCTCTCAGCTGGATTTTAATTTACAGTCGTAATAGATGGGCTGATCTGCAATTTGTATTCACATTCCTACAGCCTTACAGGTTGATATGAGGTTGTCAGCATTTTTTTCTGCTCTTAGGGGAAAAGGGAAATGATAGTGTGTTCTCAAGAATGACACATTTTATGTTGTCCTCACGAGCTGTAGAAGTCACCTGAGCTTTCCAATTCCAGTAGAGTTTAGCAACAATCAAAATGCTATAGAAACGGTTGGAAGGAAAAAGTTCTAAAAACATCCAAAGTCTTTAATGTCCTACCAAGGCTGGATTTATACTTTTAGCGCCCCTCGGCCAACTTTCCCTTCCATGTGTAGCAGCCTCCCCCCATTCCATGCGCAGCCACCTCATCCCATGGGTACTATCTACGTACAGCAGCATCTCTCTTTCATGTACAGCTCTTTTAGGAAGCAGCACCCCATCTTCCATGTGTTGTGCGCCATTTGCAGTATTTCTATTATATTTGAAGCTTTCTACCGCCATTGGCTGCAGCCACTCAAGGCCTGTGCCTTTGTGGCCTTTCCAGAAATCAAGCTCTGGTCCTACCCTGAGATAAGCATTATCAGTGATGGCTGCTGCCCCACTTAAAATTACCCTTAAATCCACAGGCTGTATTAAAGAGACTCTAACAAAAATCTCATCCTTTTTTCTACTATCCTACAAGTTTCTTAACGGATTCTAATGTGCTCTGGCTTACTGCAGCACTTTCTACTATCACAGTCTCTATAATAAATCAACTCATCTCTCTTCTGTCTGATTTGTCGCCCTGTGTCTGGAAGGCTGCCAACTCTTCAGTGTTGTTCATCTGTTATGCATGCCCCCCTCCAGGCCCCCTCTATGCACACTCCCGTGTGTATTATTTAGATTAGGCAGCTGTCTCTGCTCTCTTGTTAGTGAGAGAAGATAGCTGCCTGGATAAATCTTCCTCTGTTAGACTGTGAAAGGAGCTGGCTGCCTGGGCTGTCACATACTGAGGAATTACAGACACGGGCAGAGCTGTCTGCAGGAAGAAACAATCAGCCTGTCACTCTTCAGTGGATGAAAGCTGCAGGGGGAAGAAGGTAAACACACAAATGATCTATTGAGATTCAAAAGGAAGGCTGTATACAGCCTGCTTGTGTATGGATGTATTTTCTATGTGTGGACATACTGTACATCAACCTACTTTATGCAAAATTGTGACAGAGGGGAATAGGAGATGTCCCCTGACGCACTGGTATGTTTACTTTTGTGGGATTTTAACAATACAGATTCTATTTAAGCTTTTCTGCACCTTATTCAAAACCCTCACAACTGCTGCACAAGTGCTGGTGATTGTTCATATATAATTGTACAGTTGTGCAGGAAGAAACTTACAACTCATATGCATGTCTTACGTGTGCTGGTATTTTCAGAATAGCTGAGCCAAGCAAGAGTGGGGGCACTGCTGCCTGAACAATACCAGCCCTGCATGGTCCATGGCATGGGGAAGACAATGCAAGAAGAAGGAAGAAATCTTTCCACTTTCTGGAAAAGCCCCAACAATGTTGAGAACAAATAACTCATTCCCATTTTGTGGTAGGGGAGGTGGGGGTAAGCACCCCAGATAGGTCTTGGGTGGGGCTTATGGTGATATCTGGGAGCCCCGTTCAATAATAAGGGGACGCCCGGATGTCCATCACAGTTATAAGAGACTTTTCAGTGTAAAATAAACATTTTACTGATGATCTTCCCAGCGAAGAGTGAAATCACTGTTGGAATTTATAACATTCCATATCTGTACAAATTCCCTTATATATCAGATGTGCCTTCATGGATAAGCAAACCTGAACAGATGTGTGTCGTAAATACTTCTCAAAGCCTCACTGCATCTGCATGTAAATGGGTAAACTAAGAACAATAGATGAGCTCTCAAACTCTGATATCTTCTGGTGATTGAGTGGATCCCAGCTGGGTGTGATAGCTCAAGGATCAGACTTCCAATATGTTCTACAACACTAAATTTGGATATATCACAGTTCTTGTTAAAGACACACTAAAGCGAAAAAAAAAATGATGATATTATGATTTGTATGTGTAGTACAGCTAAGAAAAAAACATTAAGATCAGATACATCAGTCTAATTGTTTCCAGTACAGGAATAGTTGAGAAACTCCAGTTGTTATCTTTATGCAAAAAAGCCATTAAGCTCTCCGACTAAGTTAGTCGTGGAGAGGGCTGTTATCTGACTTTTATTATCTCAACTGTAATTGAACTGTTTACTTTTCCTCTGCTAGATGAGAGGTCAATACTTCACAGACTGCTCTGAAAGACTCATTTTGAATGCTGAGTGTTGTGTAATCTGCACATATTATAGAATAATGCAATGTTAGAAAAAACACTATATACCTGAAAATAAAAATATGAGAATATTTTCTTTGCTGCTAATCTTCTAGTAATTATTCATAGTACACAACCAATTCATTATATCATATATTTTTTTCGCTTCAGTGTCTCTTTAAAGTGGCTGTTCTAGTGGTGAATGAACTATCCAGCTAACATCAGCCCCCAACTTTGCTCTCTGCCATGGAGGTGGGATCTACACATCGAGAGGAGCACTGGAATCTCTCTCTTGCAAGGATGAGACATGACGTGAGAAGGGCCCAAGCATGTGTGTATAGAGGAGATAGAATGTCTCCCTTGTGTTTTCCCCGTTTCCTTAGCTAGCACTTAAATAACTGGTATATGGTTGGTTGGTTGGTTGTTAATAAGTAAGTAACAAACTAGAGTAGATTCTATACACTTGCTGGGTCTTTCTAATGCACTCGCTGAGACCCATGTGTGCCGGTTAACGGCCCATCGCCATGCCCCCTTTCCGAAGTGTACCATGGCACACTCCCTACCTGAGATAGCAGCTTATTTGAAATAAAGCCTACACTACATTGTTTATTATAATAATTAGGGTTTGTGTATTGCATCTCCTATCGAGTAACTACAGTACAGACCAAGAGTTTTCTTTATTTTCATGACTATGAACATTGTAGATTCACACTGAAGGCATCCAAACTATGAATTAACACATGAGGAAGTATAGTACATAACCAAAAAGTGTGAAACAACTGAAAATATGTCATATTCTAGGTTCTTCAAAGTAGCCACCTTTTGCTTTCATTACTGCTTTGCACACTCTTGGCATTCTCTTGAACCCCCCCAAAAAAATCCTAATTGGTGGCAAAAAAACAAGCTATAGATTGTTTCATTGTGATAAGTAGTAATACAATTATAGGTGAATGAATGGAAGGAGTGCTGACTGGTGAAAATTGTTCTGTTTTTTAAAAGGGAAAAACCAGTGGAGGTGAAGTGGTTAATTTCTACATGTTTCCATGATAGTTGTCCTTTAGGGCCCTTTTCCACTTGCGCTAGCTGAATCGCAAAATCGCAAACCGCTAGCGATTTTACAATCGCTAGGGTTTGGTAAATAACATAGGAATCGCGGTAGGTTATTTCCACTACCGCGATTCGTTTTTGCCTCAAACGCGATCGCGTCGCGGAGCGATATTTGCCGCGATTTTGCTATGCACTACAGCATAGCAAAATCGTGATGCAATCGCTGGAACTTTCCTGCACTTTGCTATTCACCAATCGCTAGCGTTCAGTGTGAACGCTAGTGATTGCTAGTGGAAAAGGGCCCTTAAAGAGGAACTGTAACATAAAAAGATCCCCTGGGGGGTACTCACCTCGGGTGGGGGAAGCCTCCGGATCCTAATGAGGCTTCCCACGCCGTCCTCCATCCGTCAGGGGTCTCGCTGCAGCCCTCCGTGGAGTCCGGGCAGCGGTGACGTCAATATTTACCTTCCTGGCTCCTGCGCAGGCGCTCTGACGGCTGTCGGCTCCGAACTACACGGAAATACCCGATCGCCGTCGGGTCCGCTCTACTGCGCAGGCGCAAGTTTCCTGCGCCTGCGCAGTAGAGCGGACCCGAATGAGATCGGGTATTTCCGTGTAGTTCGGAATGGAAAGCCGCCACAGCGCCCCCGCTGGAGCCAGCAAAGGTAAATATTGAAATGACAGTCGGCACAGTCGCCGGCTGTTCGGAGGGCTGCGGAGAGACCCCCGTGGGACAGAGGACGGCGTGGGAAGCCTCATTAGGATCCGGAGGCTTCCCCCACCCGAGGTGAGTACCCCCCAGGGGATCTTTTGAATGTTACAGAGTCTCTTTAAAGGAGATCTGTGGGGGGTGTTGAAAATAAAAACAGCCACTTACCTGGGGCTTCTATCAGCCCCCTGTAGCAGTAATGTCCCACGCCGCCGTCCTACGATCCGCCGGCCCCAGTCTAGCACGGCATGCCATCCAACTGTGGCTGAGCATCTGCTCGCTCCTGCATGCATCATCGGGAAGTTTACTGCGCAGGTGCAGTACAAGAAAACTTCGTACTGCGCCTGCGCAGTAAGCTTACGATGACGGGAGCACGCATTATTCATCTTAAAGAGGAACTGTAACGACAAAACGTCCCCTGGGGGGTACTCACCTCGGGTGGAGGAAGCCTCCGGATCCTAATGAGGCTTCCCACGCTGTCCTCCATCCGTCAGGGGTCTCGCTGCAGCCCTCCGTGCAGCGGTGACGTAATATTTACCTTCCTGGCTCCTGCGCAGGCGCTCTGACGGCTGTCGGCTCTGAAGTAGGCGGAAATACCCGATCGCCGTCGGGTCTGCTCTTGTTACGATCGCTTCTGCAGCGTTTACTGCTGGCTGCAGTGGTATTGCAACCCAAGCAGTTCTGATGTCATTACATGCATTTGCTTGCATAGTTTGGTTTGCACTTAAACTAGTTGCTGATTCCATCTGCAGTCGCTCTGAAGTTAATGACAGTTTAATATGCTTTTGTTTAAACAAACATTGTCTGCTGCAATGGAGTGGCAATCCCTTTCCTGCAGGCTGCATATCATTGTCTGCCTTTTCCTGCTGTCAGCCTGTGATTAATTACCATTCACTTGTGTGGGAATCTGCAGGTCTGCTCCCATTGGATGACCTCAGTATAAAGAACTGCTTCCTGCAATGCTCCATGAGCTACCATAGTCTCAGATTCTGTCTGTTACTCTGTGCGGCTCCCACCTCGTTCCTAGTCCGTGTAGACTGCGCTGACTCCTGCGAAGGGGTCAGTGAGTCCTCCTAGTTCTGCTCTTGTTCTAGAAGTTGTTACTCTGCTTGTCTTGTGTCATATATTGGTTCATCGCCAATATATACGCATACTTGCACGTTTTGTTATTTTCCTTGTATTCGTGTTACGTTGATACATCAGTGTCGCTGATATATACGTACACGAACTGTTTATATCCTGTGTTCAGTTAGTCAGCTTTCCAGCACGTTTTGGTAGTTTGCGCGTATCGTGATCACCCGTGCTGAGTTAGTGTCCTGCTCCTGGTTCTGTTTGTGGATTGCGTTCATCTCTGCGAAGACATAGCGAATCCTTCTTAATCCTGTTCCCTGTATTGCTCCAGTCCTAGTCAGTGTTCCTGCTTATGTCATATATCGGTTCATTGCCGATATATACATATGTTAGTCAGACGTTACAAATAGTTTCATTGATAGCTGTAATTGTAATACGCTAGGAAAACATACTTATTGTATATTTGTCTGTGTTACGTTCATCTATCTTGATCCTCCTATTTTCTGACTATCCTGTCCTGTCTTTGTGAGGCACGCCATCGCTGCAACGCATTGGCTGCCTCATTCCAGTCTGTCTTGTGGTGGACGCTTGCTGTCACTAAGTAGTGGCTAGTTAAGCAAGCGTTCATTCTGTCTACCTGTCCTGATCTCCTCAGTCCTGGTTTATGCGCTCAGCGCTACTTTGCGCTGAGACGTTATCACAAAAGTATTGTTTGTGGCTGTTCGGATCTGCACCGGCTCTGTGCACCACAATCTCCTATTGGAGTCAGTCCTCTCCGCCACTAAACTGGGGATATCCTGATTCCTTGTGCTGGTGTGTGTACCTCCTTCACGTCAGCTTATGTGTTGCATGCTGACTGTGGAGTATACACCTCCAAGCCTAACATTATGGTAGCCCCTTTACCAATCCCCAATTGGGGGGGGGGGGGGGGTTCCAGCAAAAATGACACTGTTTGTTATGGTTCCTGTTCCTTTAAGAAATTTGAGAAACTTAATTCTGAAACAGAAAATGAGTTTTTTTTCTGAATGTACCAGGTTCCTGGCCAATCCCGAGCTCCAGGCTACTCCTGTTTCAACGTGGGCCCCCCAGCTAGTTTATGTTTTGTTTAAGGGAAGATTGTTTCAGTGGGCCTACGATGTCCTGTATCATACCAATTTAAAAGAGAGACCGCTGGAATTTCTAGCGTTTGTGATCCATAACTGGCTGTGCAAAACCGATTTGCCTAGCCCTTTTGATGAGCTCCTGGCAGCTTGTCAATCAGCTGCTCCTTCTACTGCTTGCAAAAATAATCAGCAAGCAGATAATTGTTCTGATAACTTTTCTTCTGCTTTGAATAAATCACCTAAGGCAGCAGGGTCTAAAACCAAACGTAAACGCTCCAAAAGAAAAGCGTTACAATCAGCGGAGTCGTTGCCCTTAGCGACTGCGCATCAGATCTGTAATGAGACTCCGCCATTAGCAGATAATGAAATTCAGTCACCATTCAGGGGAGTCAAATGGACCTATGAAACTACTAATGAACTTTCATTGCTAGCCAGGGAAAATAAGAGTTCTTGTTTAAATGAATTATCTGAATATGATTATGAAGATATATTACAGAGTATTGAACAGATCAATTTATTCGTGCAGCAAGGGAAATTTGCATACACTACAGTTCAACACTTGCTACAGGTATTGGAGATCCTTAGGAATAAGAAATCGGCCAATCGCCTGCTAAATAACCCAATGTATGTTTCTGCCACAAACACATTTGCAAACTGTGATCAGCCTGAATGCTCAGCTGTTAAATATGCTTGGAATCCTCCATTTGAGAAAGGAGAGATGGAAGCCCTGGTCTATGAATGGAAGAAAGATGCAAGTTCATTTTGTCAGTTTTACAGTGCAAAAAGTGAATTAGTATTGAATGCATGCATTAAATCGGCTTATAACCTAATAAAGACTGGTGTGTGTGGGTATGACTTTGTGGCTCCATTGATCGATGTGTGGAGAATGATTTTGGACGATTTTTATGCTATTCAATCAGTTGATACAAGGGAAGACACACTGTCAATTGGAGATTGTTCCACTTCCTCAGTTCCTGAGGACTCGCCTGCTTCAGCACCTTTGGCTGATTCAGCGAGTGATTCAGAGCTCCTTTTGTGTGAAATTGAAGTTCCTGTAATTCCACCCTGTACCATGGATAACTCAGTGTTACTTCCCAGTAAGACAGAAATTACTAATACTTCCTTAACCTTGCCCTGCACAAATTTCTCAGCAGAGGACCCAGAGGTCCTGCTGACTTCTGAGTCCAGCCTAGCCAGTACTCATGAGTCTTTGTTCAGTGAAACAGACATTAGAAAATCTTTGCCTGCCTCTGCAAACACTTCTGTAGAATTTACCTGTGTTAATAAAGTTCAACTCCTGTCTGATCCAGCAGATGCCAATAGATGCACTACATTAGTTTCTGAGTCCCAGCAATCCTGTCTAGAACCTCAGAACCCCAGCATCTGAATTTCCCAATTTTACAATTGAATAGTGATTCAGATGCACAAACATTGTGTCTTGATCTTCCTGTCTCTACACCTCGCTCTAGTTTCGTGAATAGCTCAGAGCATCTGCTATGTGAACCTGAAATCGTAGAATTATTACCTTGTTCAGAAAATGTTCCAGTGAATTTGCCCTGTACCATGAATTGTGCAGTAGATCTTTCCAATGAAGCTCAGGTCACAGAATCATTATGCTGTCCAGCAGGTGCTTCCATGGTTTTGCCCTGCGATATGGCCTGTTCAGTGATCCTGTCCAGTGAAGCTGTGGTCGCAGAGTCTTATGCTTCACCCAGTACTTTGGATACTTTAGATCCTCTAGTAGAGGAGTCTGAGGCACTGCTTACTTCAGTGGGTGTTGCAGTAGTATTCACTTGTTTAGCAGCGGTTTTGGAATTACAGTCTGCTCTAATAAAACTTGATGAATCTCTGCCCAGTGAAGCAGAAGCTATTGAAACATTGTCTTTGTCAGCAAGCGTTTTTGAAACCTTGCCCTGTACACAGTCTGATTTAGCTAAAGATGTTGAGTCCCTCTCTGATATCACAGTAGTCAGGGAACTTCAGCCCTGTCCTCTGAATGTTTCAGAAGTATTGCCCTGTAACATGGATAATTCTGACTCGCTGGAAAAAATAATAGAAATCTCAGAATTTCAGTCCGGGTTAATGAGTGTTTCTGAAACCCAGCCCTGTATCCTGGAAAATTCTGGTTTTCCCCTTCCTGTCCAGTGAGTTCCTCAGTTTTGCTTAGTTCAGTGGGGATTGCTGCAATACTGACTTGTTTTGCAGCCCTTCATGAGCTCCAATTCAGTGTATTTGATGAGTCTCTGTCTAGTCCAGAAGAAGCTATGGGAACCCTGTCTAATTCGGTGCATACATCAGAAGATCTGTCCTGTCTTGTAAATGCCCCTGAACATGATTTGTTAATAACCTTGCTGGAATCAGCGACATTTAAGTCTGATCCTGCAGTTTTTAGTGAGAATCCAGTAACTGTGAAGTCTAGTCATGATGATTTTTTTTTGCCCAGTCCTGGTTTCGGTCCTATCTTGACTGACTTTGAGGTTCGCAGTTCCTTGACATGCCCAGAGGTTTCTCTTGTGCCGGTGTGCCCAGATGTGCTTCGTATGCCAGAGTGCCCAAGTGTGTCTGTGTTAGCGTGCTCACATGCTTCCCTAGTGGAGACATGTTCTGATGTTGCCGGTTGGCCTGCATGCCCGGAGATGGTTCTGGTCCCTAAAAGCCCTGATCTTGATGTTTGTCCTTGTGACCCTGACTCTGGAGTTGCCATGGGTTCCATAGGGGTTCTTGATAGTTCTCCATGTGAGCCTAAGGGGCGTTCTAACCTGTGGGGATCTCTTTGGAGTTTCCTAGTGTTCTGGGAGATCTCCGAGGAAACTTGTCCTGGTACCTTGGACTGGTCAACAGTGGGTTTTGTGTTGGTAAGGACAGTTCCGGTGGGCATTGCAAAGGCTTTGGCGTTTTTGGACAGTCCCTGGAAGGTGGTGGGTATCGCTCAGAGAGTTTCTGGGGGCTTTTTTCTGGAAGTCATGGTTCTGATGGGTATCACACTGAGGCTTGTAGTACTGATGGGCATGGTTCGGTAGGTTCTGGTTCCAATTGGTCTAGTTTTGGTGAGACTGATTCAGGAATTTGGTTTTGTCGGGCTGTTCCGACCTTCATGAATTATCAGTCAGATCAGTTTGCTGGATTTTCCGCTTCTGATTTTTTGGTTTGGGTGGTTCAGGAGAAATATGTCAGTTTTTATAGGCGTCCAGAGGCCGCGTTTAAGGGGGGGGGGGTACTGTTACGATCGCTTCTGCAGCGTTTACTGCTGGCTGCAGTGGTATTGCAACCCAAGCAGTTCTGATGTCATTACATGCATTTGCTTGCATAGTTTGGTTTGCACTTAAACTAGTTGCTGATTCCATCTGCAGTCGCTCTGAAGTTAATGACAGTTTAATATGCTTTTGTGTAAACAAACATTGTCTGCTGCAATAGAGTGGCAATCCCTTTCCTGCAGGCTGCATATCATTGTCTGCCTTTTCCTGCTGTCAGCCTGTGATTAATTACCATTCACTTGTGTGGGAATCTGCAGGTCTGCTCCAATTGGATGACCTCAGTATAAATAACTGCTTCCTGCAATGCTCCATGGGCTACCATAGTCTCAGATTCTGTCTGTTACTCTGTTCGGCTCCCACCTCGTCCCTAGTCCGTGTAGACTGCGCTGACTCCTGCGAAGGGGTCAGCGAGTCCTCCTAGTTCTGCTCTTGTTCTAGAAGTTGTTACTCTGCTTGTCTTGTGTCATATATTGGTTCATCGCCAATATATACGCATACTTGCACGTTTTGTTATTTTCCTTGTATTCGTGTTACGTTGATACATCAGTGTCGCTGATATATACGTACACGAACTGTTTATATCCTGTGTTCAGTTAGTCAGCTTTCCAGCACGTTTTGGTAGTTTGCGCGTATCGTGATCACCCGTGCTGAGTTAGTGTCCTGCTCCTGGTTCTGTTTGTGGATTGCGTTCATTTCTGCGAAGAGATAGCGAATCCTTCTGAGTCCTGTTCCCTGTATTGCTCCAGTCCTAGTCAGTGTTCCTGCTTATGTCATATATCGGTTCATTGCCGATATATACATATGTTAGTCAGACGTTACAAATAGTTTCATTGATAGCTGTAATTGTAATACGCTAGGAAAACATACTTATTGTATATTTGTCTGTGTTACGTTCATCTATCTTGATCTTCCTATTTCCTGACTATCCTGTCCTGTCTTTGTGAGGCACGCCATCGCTGCAACGCATTGGCTGCCTCATTCCAGTCTGTCTTGTTGTGGACGCTTGCTGTCACTAAGTAGTGGCTAGTTAAGCAAGCGTTCATTCTGTCTACCTGTCCTGATCTCCTCAGTCCTGGTTTATGCGCTCAGCGCTACTTTGCGCTGAGACGTTATCACGAAAGTATTGTTTGTGGCTGTTCGGATCTGCACCGGTTCTGTGCACCACAATCTCCTATTGGAGTCAGTCCTCTCCTCCACTAAACTGGGGATATCCTGATTCCTTGTGCTGGTGTGTGTACCTCCTTCACGTCAGCTTATGTGTTGCATGCTGACTGTGGAGTATACACCTCCAAGCCTAACAGCTCTACTGCGCAGGCGAAAGTTTCCGGCGCCTGCGCAGTAGAGCGGACCCGAAGGAGATCGGGTATTTCCGTCTATTTCCGTGCCGAAAGCCGCCACAGCACCCCCGCTGGAGCCAGCAAAGGTAAATATTGAAGCTACAGTCGGCTCTGTCGCCGGCTGTTCGGAGGGCTGCAGCGAGACCCCCGTGGGACAGAGGACGGCGTGGTAAGCCTCATTAGGATCCAGAGGCTTCCCCCACCCGAGGTGAGTACCCCCCAGGGGAGGTTTTTGTTGTTACAGAGTCTCTTTAAGACAAATAATTGCCCGGTGCCGGCGGCGGGGAATGGCGGAGGGCGTGGGACATTACTGCTACAGGGGGCTGATAGACACCCCAGGTTAAGTGTCTGTTTTTATTTTCAACACCCCCCTCCCCCACAGAACCCCTTTAGGGCAGGGGTCACTCTTGAAAAAATTGTGAGCATTTTGCCGCAATGCAAAATCGCATTCAGAAACACAAATGATGGTTGCCTATGGGCCTACTGCTACTTCTGTTCCCCTCTGCAGTTTTGTATTGCGTTTTAATCACAGTAATATAACTGACAACATACGCTCCTTTTTCACTTGTGTTTGCGAATCACATGCAATTTGTGCATTATGCATTCAAATGGGACACAGCGCATCAAAAAACACACATTGGACAAAGACGCAAATACACTGAAAAATGCAAACATGCCCTAGCATAAAAATCAGGGCTGTGGAGTCGGTCCAAAAATCCACCGACTCCGACTCCTCAGTTTAGGATTCCACCGACTCCGACTCCACGACTCCGACTCCTCTAATTTGCATATTACAATTTTGTTGATTAAAAGTATGTAGTAACATGAAATTCGTCTCTTAACTGCCAACGCTTAGGAATTTTACAAGACAACTGAAGTGAGAAGGATATGTAGACTAATATATTTATTCCCTTTAGACTAAAACTAGTCCTTGGTAAGAGTACTTGTAAAAGGTACAAACCGGAACAAAGAACATCTATCAGGCCCTAGGCAATGTAAGTGTGGGTACATGTAAGAATGATGTGCAGGTACTCTGCAGGGGAATGAGGAGATTGTAAACAGACAACACCTCTGTGTTCAATGTGCACAGCATTCTCAGTGGATTCCCTGCAGCTTTGTGGGGAGTGCATATGTAGAGTATAGTACTACTGTGTAACAAAGTAAACCTGAGACAGATGAAATTAAAGTTTTATACATACCTGGGGCTTCCTCCAGCCGCCTTCAGGATAATCAGTCCCTCGTTGTCCTCCTCCACCACCTGGATCTTCTGCTATGAGTCCAGGTACTTGAGCCAGTCAGGCGTAGTGCGCATGCACACACTCCGCCGCCAGGAGCATACTACACCTGTGCAGCACTATTGCGCAGGTGCAGAATGTTCCTGGCTGTGGGAGCGGCATGCGCCGGACAGCGCTGACTGGCTGAATTACCAGGACTCATAGCAGAAGATCCGGGTGGAGGAGGACAGCGAGGGACTGATTAGCCTGAAGGGGACTGGAGGAAGACCCAGGTATGTATAAAACTTTACTTTTCATCCGTCTCAGTTACCCTTTAATTTGTAGTCACCAAACCAAATTTTAATAACATATCACATTATTTGATTTCATCAGCAAAGGGAGTGCATACATTTGCATAAATCAGAATCGACGCAGAATTATTTCCATCTCGTTGACCATCTCTATTAGTGACACGGCTACACATCAGGCTTTATTCTTACAGCATAGATGTTATTTAGTATATATAAGAGATTCCTGTGTACACATCATATATACAGTCACAATCAGATATGTATATCTGACCTTAAAAATACAGGGACGGCTTTATTGAAGCAGCACAAGTAACTAATTTTGATTGGTTTATTTCATTTTTGTGGACTAAGCACAGCTATTACTGTATATATACTGTATATATACATTATTTTTAATGACTATTATCTGAGAAATAGAACATTTTATCATATGTTCTATTTTAATTACAGTTACAAATTCATTAGGAGTCGGTGCATTTTTTCCCGACTCCGACTCCAGGCACCCAAAATTGCCTGACTCCGACTCCACGACTCCGACTCCACAGCCCTGATAAAAATGCATGCATTTATCATCCTGCAAGTGTGCCCCCCCTCCCCTAGTGAATTTATCTCATGTTTGGAATTACATTTTAAATCTGAAAAGCATTTCCTGTGAGCCTCAGTCAGCCCCCTAATCATTATACTATACATGCCCAATGAAAGGAACCTTCGATTTAAAGGTAAAAATGTAAAAACAAATCTTACGTTAAGGGGGCGGAGGTATGTTAGTGACTTTTTCCACCAATGTCCATCACTGACGGCATGCAACAACGCTTTAGTAGTCAGGGTTGTATTAGTAAGAACTTTCATGGTGGTGGTAGTAGTTCGATGCAGCAAGTCCGCAGACTGGGCAGGTGGCACCTTCAAATCAGCCTGGAATGTAATATCACACAAATCATTGTCTTTTCAGTTAGCATGCAACAAAAATATGCATAATACCAAAACAACAACTCTTACATATTTTCTTTTGCAGGTATTACATTAAAAAGTGGGTCATTGCTTCAACAGTTTCTTATTTTAAAGGGAACCTGAACTCTTGCACAGGACAGAAGGAAAACATTTAAGAAATGTATATAGAGGAAAGTGCTAAGTCCCACCCGTGGAGGTATCGGAGCCACTCGCATTACTGATGCCAGCGGCTCATCATGATTGGCTGCATTTTGAAGAGAGACTTCATGATCGGCTCAAGTGTGTGCAGAAAGTTTTTCAGGACACGTGTTGCAAGTCCCGCCCGCGGAGGTATCGGAGCCACTCACAGGAAGCGAGTGGCTGCCTCCATTCAGTGACGGCTGCAATTTTTAGGGAGCCCTGGGTACTGTACCAGCAATTTGTCCAGCCTGTCTATGCAGCTCTAAGGTATACTTAACTTTGTAGTCCACCAAATATGCAAGTGGCTCCAATGGGAAGACAAAAATGGTATTTTGGAACAGAGAATTTGTTAAGGCATGCTGGGCCATTTCTAGGACAATTTCTGGTACAGTAAAACAACTTTTCCTGTTCCCTTGAAGTTTTCTATAACGAGATTGCACTGTAGTAGAAGATTGATTATTATACATTATCGATATTTTATATACATTATTGTTATTGTATATTGATATTCTACTGTTCCCCTCTGAACCATAACTCTTACATGAACCCTTTCCTGTTTATGCCTAACACTAGCCAACCCCAACCTATTCCTAATGCCAACTCTCCCCTAGCTATACCTAACACTAGCCACACCCCCACCTATTCCTAATTCTAACCCTCCTCTATCTATGCCTAACACTAACCACACCCCACCTATTCCAAACACTTACCCTCCCCTATCTATGCCTAACACGAACCACACCCCACCTTTTCCAAATGCTAACCCTTCCCTATCTATGCCTAACACTAGCCAACCCCCACCTATTCCTAATGCTACCCCTCACCTATCGATGCCTAACACTAGTCACACCCCAACTATTCCTAATGCTAACCCTCCCCTTTATATGCCTAACACTAACCACACCCCACCTATTCCTAAATGCTAACTCTCCCCTATCTATGCCAAACACTAGCCACACCCCACCTATTCATAATGTTAACATTCCTCTATCTATGCCTAACACTAGCTACACCCTACCTACTCAGAACACGTACCCTCCCCTATCTACGCCTAACACTAGCCACACCCCACCTATTCTAAATGCTAACCCTCCCCTATCTATGCCTAACACTAACCACACCCCACCTATTCCAAATGCTAACCCTCCCCTAGCTATGCCAAACACTAGCCACACCCTAACTACTCAAAAGACTTACCTTACCCTATATATACCTAAGACTAGCCAAACCTTACCCATTCCTACTGCTAACCCTCCCCTATCTACGCCTAACACTAGCCAACCTTCACCTATTTCTAATGCTAACCCTCCCCATCTATGCCTGACACTGACCACACACCACCTACTCAGAACACTTACCCTTCCTTATCTATGCCTAACAGTAACCACACCCCACCTATTTCTAATGCTAACCCTCCACTATCTGTGCGTAACACTATCCACACCCCTCCTATTCCTAATGCTAACACTTTCTTTGGACTAGCCCATTTCCACATGTGGAATTCTAAGGGCTTTATTTTCAAAAGCATTTAGTGAACAGCAGTTGCTCATTCTAACTACCAAAATAGTGTGCAATCAGGTAGGAGGTGAGACCTGCATCTCTATATAGATTCTTTCCAGGGAAAGCTTTTGTAAAGAATACATGCAATACTGAATCTCCCATGAAGAGATGGAATAATCAAAAACCCAATACACACAAATCTATACCTTTGCAAAAGAAATTAAAACATAACTTTTATTCCGACCACTAAAAACCATTAGCTTGTAAAATACTGTTTCCATATACAGACGGGGGAAGGGAGAAAGGAGTGCACAGAGCCTTGTGGATAAAGCCAATAAGTTTAGGTTCTTCCTATTACCCAGAAAGAGTTGTTAACCAAACATGACATTTTTTTTTATTTTCCATATCTGTTGTATGTATTATGTTTATATAGCACACTGAGCACTTTGCACTTTAGATAGTAAGCCTGACGAAGCCCCTACTGGTTGAAACATGTAGGGTTTATAGATGGGGTGTTGTGTGTTTGATTAGCAACTATCTGGGTAATAGGGAGAACCTATGTAGTTAGCAAAACTCATTGGCTTCATTCACAGGGTACTCTTTTTGTGTACTCTTTTCTCCCTTCCCCAGTCTGTATATGTAAACAGTATTTTTACAAGCTAATGGTTTTTAGTGGTCGGAATAAAAGTTATGTTGTAATCTTTTTTGCAAAGGTATAGATTTGTGTATATATTGAATCAGTTGTGTTGTTGCATCTAGTCCAAAACCTTTCGGTAATAGGGCTGCTCAAACCCAATCCGGGAGACATCCGGATAGTTGCTATCCTGATATCTCCCAGTAAACCTGTGCGGGGCGGGCGGGGGGTCAATCTTACTTGTTGGACATCTCCTTCGTGACACCTTCTTCGTCCGTCCCTCAGCGCCTCCCACAATGCGCTCCACCCGCGTCACGTGATTACAAACACTTCCTCCTTCAACCCGGAAAGAGGAAGTGTTTGTAATGACGTGACCGCCGCTTGGACCACATCGTGGGAGGCACCGCGGGAAGGACCGAACAATACATCAGACAGGTAAGATTGACACCCCCCCCCCTCCGCACAGGTTTACTGGGAGATATCCGGATAAAACTATCCGGATGTCTCCCAGATCGATTTGAGCAGCCCTGTTCGGTGATGTCAGATTTCGACTACCTACAGTAAGTGACAGCAACATAGAATAAAAGTAATTTATCACTCATTTTACTCTGGAAGAAACATACTTCTTATTTGTATGTATTTACATGTATTTAAAATGTTACAATTTTTCCCGAAAGTGGTCCTTTAGGGATGATATCAGGGCCTTGGATTTGGGAACAGAATAAAGTGTGCAGAAGTAAAGTGAGATATGAGACTTGGGTAAGGTGATTAGGGAGGCCATCTGGAAGACACACAGTGGAGGCACGGCTGAGTGACAGTGGTATGAAAAAGGACAAGTACTGGACCGTTACTGCTGAATGACTGTATTGATTTGCTCTGTAATTACGCATTGTCACTTATTGCAGTGTATAAAGGACAGATCATTAATCTGATACACTGGCAGAGTCATAGTGCTAACCATACCTCTAATAAAGAGACAATAGCAGAGAGTTCTAATGATAGTGTCCAACTGAGGGCCAAAATGTTAGCTTGGCAAGTAGGAAAAAAATGATATAGAATGCTCTAAAGACCAGCTAGGAAAATGATATTATATTAACTTGAACTTTAACTATATGTGCAAAGAAATATCAGGTTTTAAAGTGGACCTGAACTTTTGCACAACTTTTGCACAAGACACAAGGAAAACAAATAAGTGCACCCTGTGTGTCTTTAGAGAGAAGAGCTTGTCTAATTCCCCCTCATCTGAGACTTATCACAAGCGTAATTTGATCTCTCATCTGTGTCAGCACAGAAATTTGGCAGTCCTTGACAGACACAGCTAATATGTAAACAAAGGATATTAACCCTTTATATTGGTAGGTGAACAGAGGCGCCAGAAGGAGAAAAGTACATAAAATTTTTAAAAAATTGCTGGGAGGAAGTGGTGGACTCGCCTCCATTAAAGCAGACACCAAGGAATGTAAATATATAGCTATACACATTTATTGAAAATACCCCAAAGATGCAACGCGTTTCGCAGGCACAGCCCACTTCTTCAGGCAATAAGCAGGGGATACACAACAGCAATTCAGTTATAGCATAGCAAGCAGAGCAGTGCTCTGCTTGCTATAACTGAATTGCTGTTGTTTATCCCCTGCTTATTGCCTGAAGAAGTGGGCTGTGCCCGCGAAACGCGTTGCATCTTTGGGGTATTTTCAATAAATGTGTATAGCTATATATTTACATTCCTTGGTGTCTGCTTTAATGGAGGCGAGTCCACCACTTCCTCCCAGCAATTTTTAAAAAATTTTATGTACTTTTCTCCTTCTGGCGCCTCTGTTCACCTACCAATATATTTAAGTCCACCCCAAGTGGAGGGGTGATCTACCCCCTTTCTTCCTATCTACAGAGAGCGACTTCTTAATCCTGAGTGAGGACAGGTCTAATCTCCTCACCTGCCTAATGAGTGGTTACCTAGGTGGTAACCCGTGTTTGTGAGTATTACCATCTCACTGTTTCATTTATCCAATCAATTTTGACATACTACACCATATTGGGCTCTCGATTTCTCTTCAACTTTTGATATTAACCCTTTATCTGCTTCCATGAAAGCAGGAAGTAGATGAACTGCAGATTTATTACATGATTTGTATCACATGTAACAAAAATGCTTTTCTTGAAAGGTTATTATACTGTTGCTCATCTTTCGAGCAGAGAGAAGGTTCTGAGTTCAGGTCCACTTTAAAAAACGATCAGAAACACACAAACACGACCATTTCTGGGTGACATGGTGGCTAATTTCAGAGATAGAGTCCATGGTTATAATCTCTGCTAGGACGATACTGCACATTGTGTACATGTCTTCCTCATCCTTGTGTGTGTTTTCTCTAGGCACTCTGGTTCCCTCAAACATCCCCAAAACATACTGGCATGCAATTTGGTCCATCCGCCATACATCTAGCGATGTATGGGCACATCGAGCAAGAGACAGATCTCTCTCTGTGCAAATCTAATCAGAGAGATCTGTTGGCTGCCCATACACCACAGGCCAATTCCAGTAGCTTTCAGCATGAAATCGTTTGGGAGTCAACCTTGTGACGCCGCCTCTCCCACTGCCCCTCCAAGAGTTCTATGTAAACCCCCCCCCCCACCACCACCAGGGGGTGATCATGCATTAAAAAACTTTACCTCTCATGCCGCCTGCTGCTAGTGTCCAGCCGCTTCAGCATTGGCGCCCCACACGTGCTATAGTCATGTAGTATGCAAATGCGGAAGCGGCTGGACAGCCAAATTGGTCTATTTGTCAATCGGGCATGTTTGTGGTTGTACTGATTTTTATCTGATTTCATCTTTCTACATAACTTAAGTAATGCCAAATATATTCTGAGCCTGTAGCTTAATCTCCAAACACCCCTGTCAACGGGGGAACACCAAAACTGTTAGGGAATTGGAGACTGGGCATCTGGCTACTACTTAATATTTCCAAAGGGTCCCTGTCATAAGGGCCTGGAATGTGGGAACTGTTGTTACAGTGTTTAACTACGTTGAAGAATAAATCTCACTGCGTTTTTTTTTAAATACTTGCCTTGGTCTTTGGAGGTAGTCACTATGCATGTGCTGCATGCTGTTTGAGGGCTGGGTGACTACAGATAGAACTTCTTCTGGCAACAGTTTGTGAAGCTAGCACTGAGGATTTTTCTGGCATTTGACTGCTACCCAAGTGGATGTGGGAGCCTTGGCAGCTGGTAATCCAACTTACTGTCTGAGTACATGTGAGATTTGTTGGAGAGCGCTCCTACACCCCACTTTGCATATTCTGTACAGTATGTCTACAGACTATGAAGCCATCTTCAGATGACATTGTCCTTGTACAAGTCTGCAGACTGGACAGACTATAACTATTCGTCCAACAAATATGTAGAAAGACATTACTACCAAATAACTAATACAATTAGGTATTTATGTATACAATTATAACTAGACGACGTATCTTTGTTATTGGCCAATAGGGAGCTGGTGCCCACTTGGGGTAAATCGCGGATCAATTGAATATTCATATGTATAAATATGTGACCTGGAATGCCCAGCTCAGACAATGTCATAACCTTGGCTTTGGCTGTATGTAAAATAAATCAATGTACTCCTTGCAGAGCCTGACTGTCTGTCTATTTGACAACATAAACAGCCCAGGCATAAATCTATAGTTCCCTGGACACCAACAAAATAAATAAATACATAAAAAAAAAAAATGGAATTACATCCAACAAATACAATTTGCTGTTTGTTACCTGAATATTATCTGAGCATTCAATATATGGTAAGGTTATTGTGCTGCCTAAGTACAGGCAAATAATCAAAACATTTCAGTTGCAATTAAATACTCACATATGTATGTAGGGGGATTAATCATTAAATCATAAGATCACAAATGTCGTATTCTTAATTGCCATGTCCAGGAGAAGGGATTGTGCATACAGCCAATAGACTGGGCCTGCATCAGCTTCAGGCTGGGAATAGGGCTGGGTTTTCAAGCTGCTGCATGTTGTTACCCAGAACACTGGTCTCTAGGAGGAGCTACAAAGCTCTGGTTCATAAGGAACCACCCATTTCTTTTCAGATAATAAGCTAATGCACATGCTTTGTAATGCAGCAAGCAACATTTCTTATACCACTACGCTAAATGGTACAGGTTTGAACCAACTTACAAGCATTATTATGATTTATTTATTTTTGCCCTTGGAGCTCCCCATAATGGAAAATGCCACTGTGGCCTGTGTGGCAGAAGACAGCCTGTAACATCAGTTACAAATACCAACTCAATGTTCCAGCTATGGAAGTAGACGAAGGGTTAATGAACAGGGCAGGACCTCCAGTACTATAGCTGACATTTTTTTGTGAATTCCCCCCTCACTACATCTGAAGTCAGGTGAAGATGCCATTGATTGGTGTGACAGGCCACCCCCTTCTGCATGGCACTGGGTGTCTTCTCCATGCTTCACAGCCAAACACTTCTGGCTACCATCTGCTGTCTCTCGATCATCTGAACCACATCAAGTATGGACCAAGGGGGCACCATGCTATTTTTACAGGGCGGCCCGATTCAGTCATGTTACGCCCCTGGCCAAGACCCTTCTTGAGCCAATGACTACTTTGGAGATTTTGGAGTGTGAGGGGCTGGGGGAGGTTTGGATTAGCTGCTGGGAATGGAAGATTGATAGGAAGTGGAGGATAGAATGTTTTTTTAACATTCAGAGGCAGTTATGCTCATGGAGACCTCTAGACAGGGCCACAAAGGCACGGGCCTTGGGTGGCTGTAACTCAAGAGGCCACCTGGACATGAAAAAGGTGTTGCTTATATGAAAGAGGAGGCAGAAAATGGGGAGAAACACATGAAAAAGGGAAACATGCTCAAGAGAGCTGTACATAAAAGAGCAGGTTTTCAGTACATGGATGATACACATGGAAGAGGGGGCTGCATATGGAATGGGATGGGTGCTGCAGCCCCTTAAAATGGAGCCACAACATACTTAGCCTAGGGGCACAAAAAGTATAAATCAGGCCTTGCCTTTGGGTCATGTATGGAGAACAGCCTATTATGCGGTGGGGAGGGGGGTTATGACTGGCATGGGGGAAAAACTAATTGTCGGCATTTGCCAACAATATCACCGCACTGCACTGCCGACAGCTACGGTGTCTCGTTGTCTCAAGACAAATCCACATAAACACACCTGAAAATTCCTGGCTGAGCCATTTCAGCAAAGGAAAAAAAATGAGCCAATAATTAATATGAGCAAACATCAATTCACAAAGTACTTAAGCACTCTTGGTAGTCCTCAGAAACTTTTCCAGGGGAAAAAATGACCTTGGATAAAAATATTCTTTTATTTTTCATATAAATGGTATTTTAAGTTCACAGTGCTTCCTCGCTCTGCAGCCGATGCAGGGTAAGCAGTGACTATGGTGCCCAGCGGTGCACTAAAAGGCTGTAATTTGTGAGCTTAAAAGATCAGAAAACACAAAGGACGCTGAAGGGGAATGAAGTAAAGAACAATGAGATAAACATATCCAATGAACAAGGGCCAGGGAAAGGGGATAAGAAAGCACAGAGAGATGTCAGAAGGGAGAGAGATTTCAGATCTGGTATCTTCTCCCGCAGTGTCCATTGTGTTCTGCACTTCCCATAAAATAACATCAATTTCCACAAGTTAAGTGATAACACCTTATTGAGTAAGAATAATGGACGCCCTTTCATCCAGCTCAAATAGCAGCTTCCAAAGGATCAAGCTTAAAGCGGAATATAACCCAGCATTTCAACTTTGCTCTAAAACATTATTTACAGCATATTATATGCAACCAGCATTTTTTTTTTACTAGACCAGCATTGGAAGGGTTACACACAGAGCTTTAAAGTTCGGTGGAGACAAATGCTGCCGCATCGGAAGTTTAGATAGATACATTGAAGTAAACACAATGTAACAAGTGTGGAATGTGACACACTGACTGTGCAGGAGCTCCTGGACACAGAGAGAGAGAGTGAGTCACATTCCTCACTTGTCACATTGTGTTTACTTAAATGTATCTATCTAAACTTCGGCTGAGGCAGCATTTCTCTCCACAGGACTTTAAAGCTCTGTGTGTAACCCTTCCAATGCTGGTCTAGTAAAAAAAAAAATGCTGGTTGCATATAATATGCTGTAAATAATGTTTTAGAGCAAAGTTGAAATGCAGGGTTATATTCCCCTTGAACCGCTTCATCATGTGAATGATTTTAATATTTAACGGCCAAAATAATTATCATGTTTACACAGAACACTTTTTAACCTTATCAAAGAAATACAGAGTAGGAGAACAGGTACAGGGTAGTTCTCCGACTTACAAATGGCCCGCTAAATACAAACGGCCTGGTAATTTAATCTTTGACAGAGAATCTGGGACAACAGCAGGTTTGTGAACCTGAAAGCTACCGCTGCCGGTGTGTGAAATTATTTATGAACGGTCCACCAATATGAACGGCCTGAAAATTTGACATTTGACTCTGTAGAAACAGCTTAATTTTAAAAAAGTACACTTTTGAGGATATTGATTTAAAAAAATTCAAAGAAAAATGTTTTTTAAACTGGTAACATGACATTTTGCTGTATTATGCTGTGGTCACAGAAGGACAAAGGTGACACAGTGTGGGGGTAAGAGGTGGCAAAGAGAGAGACATTGAAGGCACAGGGAACATAGGTGACAAAGAGGAGGAAAGTAGAAGAAGTAGAGGAATGGAGGGCATAGATGAGGTACAGGGGACAGAGATGGCATAGACATCACTGTCTGATGTTAACACTCATGCACTAGAAATCAGACAGAGGCGCTTAATTTGAATCCTTGTGCAGATTGTTTGATACTCCTCCCTATATTGCCTGATGAAGCGGGGTTGAACCTGCGAAACACGTTGAATTTCTTTTTGGAGTTCCTAATAAATGTGTTTGACTGTCTGAATCACAGTCGTTGTCGTGTCTGCTTGAGGGAGGTAAGACCACCACTTCCTCCTTCAATTTTGCCATTTAAGTTGGTTTTAAGGCTCATTTAATCTAATCTTATACTTTTGGCGCCTCTGTTCATTGTATACAATTTTGAGTCCACCCTTGGTGGAGGGTTTCTACCCTTTCTTCCTGTCTACAGAGAGCGACTTCTTAATCCTGAGTGGGGTCAGGACAATCTCCCCACCTGCCTTTACAGTGGTTGCCTGCTGGTGACCCTGACCTGTGAGTATCTAGCAATACAAACTTATTGCCACCTTGTCCAGTACGAATTACACTATTGGGGCTCTTGGTGTTCCCTGTTTTTAACTCATGCACTAGGCAGCATTGCATTCTGACAACGCAGTGCAATCCTATTCAATGTAATGTAACACAAGTTTCTGAAACTGGGAAACTTACAAATCTTCTGGGTGGGGGGGTAGCTTAATAGGTCAACAAAATGGTGGAGTTGAAAGAAATAAAAAATGGTACACACAAAACCAGGTTGCGGAATGGCAAGCACATTTTTTTATATTTAAATGCTACAACTGAACTAAAAATAAAATGAATTGATAAATAATCACATATAATTTTCCAGCACCCTAATTCACCGAACATCAGTAAGATTTCCGTGCGCAAGCAGCACACAGAAATGTTACTATTACTAAACCCGGGAGAGCACTGCCCATTAAACCATTAACAACGCGCTCTCTGCTGGTATAATGTGCATGTTGATATGGTAACGTGCGGTATGACATGCTTTGCCATAGCAAACTGTGCTTTAAGCCGCGCTGACTCAATAGGAACCCCCCACTAGTCTTCAGATACTCAGCTCCCATCATGCTTTGCAATGTAACAGCAGACCATGTGGCACCACTGCAGTAATGTAGAAGCTATTCTATTTACTGGTGTCAGAAGTCTGGGCGTTTGGGTTGGCAAAACCTTCCAGAAATGATTTGGGGCATGTAACCTTGACAACAACAGATGTAAATCCTATATTTTAAATGTTGGGAATGCCAGGACTTGGTGTTCAATATTATTTGAAAATAACACAATAAAAGCTTAAAAGGGACCTAAACTGAAGAAAAAAAACAAGTTTTTACCTTAAGTGTCTACCAACCCCCTGTAGACGTCGTCACTAAGTGATCCTCCAGTCCCACCAAACTCCCCCCCCCCCCCCATCTCCGCAGCAATGCGCACCCGCGCCACCTTGATGCTCAAAAGAGATTTTTTGGTACTGCGCATGCGCAGAGTGCTCCTGTCCACGGGAACACGATCAGAAGGCACGTGGACCAGGGCCACACATGAAAATGATGAGTCGTTGTGGGGGACCGGAGGATCGCTTTTGTGACAGCATGGACACAAGATGCCTGCACGGGGCTGGCAGAAGCATTAGGTGAGTTAAACTTTTTTTTTTTCCAACAGGTAAGGTTCACTTTAAATGAGCCTTTAAAGGTGCAGTCACTATTGAGACGTGGATTTTAATCATTATTGCCCATATTTTTATTTAGTGGTTCATTAAAATAAGCTGCAATAAAAACAGCAGAAATGGAATACTATTGCCGTATTTCATTGTGTGAGACGCATTTACAGATAACCCTCCTGTATAAGCACAATGCATTATGTGTGTAAATTATTTTGCTGCATTTAACATTTGACCAAAATAGCGGTGTCCATTGCAAGCAATCAGACGGTAATTTCAAGCGGCAGACTTCACGCTTTATTATGGCGCTGGGCTGGCTGCGATTTTACTGGCTTCCCCAATTATCTTTAAACTGTGCTTGACTTTAAGTAACAGATCTCTATTAGTCTGTGCGGCCGCCCAGACGGGAGCTCTGGATGCCTTCAGCGCTGGAATCCACAGACGCAAATAGGATGTAACACAGGCAATTTCATAGTGTCTGGCCCAAACTGACCCTCCAGTCTACACACATTCGGCACAGCTAGAGAGATAAACAGGCAGATAATTGCTTTCTACTGCAGCTTGTGCATTTAAAGGACCACTATTGTGAAAAAAATGTAAATTTTAAAATACATGAAAAAATTTAAATAAAAAGTGCATTTCCCCCGCAGTAAAACGTGCTATAAATTACTTTACTCCAATGTTGCTGCAACTTACAGTAGGTAGTAGAAATTTGACACAACTGATACATTTTGGGCTAGCCCAGGCATGGGTAAACTTGGCCATCCAGCTGTTAAGGAACTACAAGTCCCACAATGCATTGCAGGAGTCTTACAGCCACAGTCATGACTCATAAAGGCAAATGCATTGTGGGACTTGTAGATCCTTAACAGCTGGAGGGCCAAGTTTGCCCATGCCTTCGCTAGTCCATCTCCTCATGGGGGATTCTCAGGGTTTTCTGTATTTTAAAAAGCTCTCAGTGAATGGCAGTTGCTTAGTCCAATTGCCTTAATAGTGTGCAAACTGGTAGGTGGGACGGTCTTCATCTTAATATAGATCTTTTCCAGGGGGTTCTTTTGTAAAGAATAAAGAAATACTGAGAATATCCCATGGAGAGATGGACTAGTCAAAAACCTGTCAGTTCCATTGGATTTCTGCTAACTACTGTAAGTAACAGCAACATAAGAGAAAAGTAGTGTATAGGTAATTTTACTACTTCTTATTTGTATGTGTTTACATGTATTTCAGATTTTACAATTTTTGGTGACAGTAGCCCTTTAAAGGGGCTCTCCAGTCAGTCCAGGAAAGCACCTTTTCCAGCAGTTACTGCCATATATACAAAGTGCCACTGGCTAGAAAAATCCTGCCTCCTTTAGCGTTCTGCACCAAACTGCTTTTTGTTCTGTTAGCAGGATTCACATTGGTAACTACCCAGAATCCACCTGTGGTAACTACAGCACAAGCCAGCTTCTCTTGCATGTCTTCTCCACGTGCACAGTCACAGCGGACTGTCTCCTCTCTGTCTCCTCCAGTGCTGCAGTAATGAGAAGCGCCACTGGAGGGCATCAGAGAGGAGCTGAACTGTGTGACATGGAAATGATCTCCACTGAAGAAGAGTGAAGAGGACCTGTCCTGCTGCTGGGTTCAGGTAATGTATATTACTTCCCTGCATGTTACCAAAGCACTGGCCCCCTTAGCCCACCGAAGGACACCAGGGGTCGCGGGGGTTACTGTTATGCCTTTGCAACCCAATTAAAAAATTGTTTGTCTGTGGTTATATTTATATAAAAAAAAAACATTTACTCCTAAAACAATCCATGCAGAAAATAAGAAGGCTGACAGCAGTTTAGGCCTATGCTTCTGCTGACTCAGCACAGCCTCTACTTCAGAGTCACTGGAGCATGTCGGCTGCTAACTGAGACGAGACACAGAGAACTGGCCAGCTGCAGGCTTCTTCCTGCCAGTATGGACTGTTGTAGGGATTTATACACACACAGACACACACACTGTCAATCACTAAAGAAACTACAACCCCCAAGCATTGCTCCACTGCAATTCGAGAGATTCAGAAATGATTGTAGTAGAGTTTGCAGCGAGGTGAGTTGTTTATGCGATGTAATGAGCCAGACCACCAGCAAGGAGGAAATGTGTGTCCTTGCTCCAGCTTTTATTATTGCCACTGCTGTCCTGCTACAAACGTGTGCATACATTTTTTATTTTCTAAAACACAAAGGACAATAGCAGGTAAGGCTTACTTTAAAATGCAGAAAGTACTGGAGGCAGCCCCTGGCAGTGACTTTGCTGTCAGATTTTACAAGGCTGTGAGGACCTTAACCTTACAACGGTCATTTTAAAGGACACCTTTAAAGCAAAGTTATAAACTTTTGTATCTACTGTATAGTCCTAAAACTAAATAGGATCTTCTTGGAATCCCATAGTCTTAAAATGTACCTGAGACGAATAAATGTAAGTTGTATACATACCAGGGGCTTCCTCCTCCACACCGATCGCTCCCACACCGTCTTCCTTAGCCTCCTTCCGATAGAAGTCGAGTAAGTTTGGCTGGTCGGGCCCAGTCAGCGCATGCACAGTGCAGCTGCACGTACCCTTGTCTCACTTCCACGGCTGGGAGCGCTCCTGGCCAAGCAGCCGGGCAGCGCATGTGCAGTGCGGGACGACTGGCTAAGCTAAAGGGGCTTCTACCGGGAGAACGAGGAGGAAGAGTTAGACAGCGGCGTGGGAGTGGTCGGTGTGAAGGAGGCTGGAGGAAGCCCCAGGTATGTATACAACTTTTATATTTATTTGCCTCAAATACACTTTAAGGTAGCCATACATCATATGATGTATGGACACCATCACAGAGGGCATGCATGTCATTAATGTGCCGGGATATTTGGGCGAAGGGCAAAGATGGAAAACTGCTCACCCTGCTCCTGCAAAAGTTCCAGCAGCGTCAATTACTATTCCCCCTCCAGACTGCAGTGGACTCCGGGGTAAAACATAACTCGGTTGCCAGTTATTGCTGTCTTTATAGTAACTTTGGCTCTGTCTTTTGACAGCACCCAAATTGCTGTCTGAGCGCCGCTATAGATATAATTCACATTACGGCCTCTGGCGGCGCATGGTGTGCCCAAATTACCAGTGCCGATTTTGCCTGACTTGTCACAGAGGAGGTGGGCGGGTTCAGCTCTATGTTCAGAGAGAAGGACTGGCAGCTCCTTCTCGACTACCTCATGGGGTTGATGATGGGTGTGATATGGAGGTGCTTGGACAGTTCACAAACTTGTATTCACTCTAACCAAGCTGCCTCTGATAATCACACAGGAAGACAGTTTTGCAAAACCAGCAAGCAAGATAAGTAAAGAAAATGCAAAAGGGCATATGCACAAAAAACACTGTAAAGTGGTATTATACTTCCAAACCTAAGATTTCAGTAACTACTATTAGTTACATAGAAGAACATTTGAAAGCATTTCAAAGCATCCCCTGTGTGTTAAAGTATTTATTTATTGCAGAGTGCAGAACAAGCTTGCTTAACTCTGACTATTCAGCAAATTAAATCATTTCCTGCCAGAAGATACTCTGTCACTCTGCCCTCCTCCTTTTCTGCTGAAGTAACTCATGTGCTGCCAGGGTGATGTGTCTATTCAGCAGAAGGTGGAAGGAGGGAGGGCATAATGAAGACACAGGGAGACAGTGTCTCCTGGCCGGCGATGATTGTTTTTGTCGATTAGCCAGAGATGAGCATCCCCGCACTGCTCTCTGCAGTGAAAGTAAACATTTTTACACACAATGAATGTTTGGGAATGCATTCAAATGTTCTTTTATGTACCTAAGAGTAGTTACTGAAATTTTAGTTTGGGGCGATATAATACCACTTTAAACTCCTTACGGCTGCCTAACGCCAATTGGCAGTCACAAGGAGGCTCCCCCAGGACTGCCTAATGCCGATTGGCGTCAAGTCCTAGGGGAGTATTTTGCAGGGGATCGCACGCATTCCCGCTTAAGTGATGGAGCTCAGCTCCGTCAACAGTCTGCCAGCGGCGATTGCTGCTAGCAGACTGTATAGAAAATAAACCGCCACTTCTTGTTGTTGTTGTACAGCGCTGCGATCTGCAGCAGCGCTGTACGGTGGACCGCACGCTTGGCTGTCCCCTAAAGCGGCTCACTAGGAGATCCCCTCTCATCGGCATCAGCCTAGGAGGGAGGGGTTAGAGAAAAAAAAACACTATTTTTATTTAAACCTCCCTAGCGGTATTGACGGTTATACATGTCAATACAAAACATGCTGTGAACAGAATTGACGTGCATACACGTCAATACCCTCCTGCACTGTGTATGAGACCCTTGCTTGACACATTTTGCAAGTTACAGGATAAAAAATGGTTATGAAAATTAATTGGATCATTTTTTTTTTGCACAGAAATCCTGAGGAAATTGAACGCCAGGGAGGTTAAAATAAAATAAATTAATAAAAGCGATCAGAGCCCACCAACAGAAAGCTCTGTTGGTGGGCAGAAAAAAGGGGGGAGGAGGGATTGGTGTGTGTGCTCAATTTTATAGCTCTGCAGCGAGCTGTTAAAGCTGCAGAGCACTGAATTGGAAAAAAATACCCTAGTCACTGGGGAAGGGGGGGGGGGGGGGTAGCCTGTGGCCCTTAAAGGAATCGTCAGGCAAAAAAAAAATGAGTTTCACTTACCTGGGGCTTCTACCAGCCCCATGCAACTATCCTGTGCCCTCGTAGTCACTCACTGCTGCCCCGCCGGCAGCTAGTTTCGTTTTTGCTGACCTCTGGGTCGGCAAGCCGCATTGCGGACATTTTTACGCATTTTCGCTGGTGCAGGAACATTAACACATACATTTTTATGCGTTAGTGATGCAACGCGTAAAAATGTATGCATTGCACCACTAACGCGTAAAAATGTATGTGTTAATGTTCCTGCACCAGCGGAAATGCGTAAAAATGTATGCAATGTGGCCCGCCGACCCCGAGGTCGGCAAAAACGAAAATAGCTGCCGGCGGGGGACTGGAGCAGCAGTGAGTGATTACGAGGGCACTGGATGGTTGCATTGGGCTGGTAGAAGCCCCAGGTAAGTGAAACTCATATTTTTATTTTTTTTTGCCTGACGATTCCTTGAAGTGGTGAAGCACTGCAACTCATAGTCCACATAATATGAATTAGAAACACAAGCCTGAACTAGGGCAGCTGTAAGCCCAAATTCTCCTTTTTTGTCTTTTCTTCCACCTTTCAGACACCATTAAAAATAGTTCTCACAAAGCTATGGCAGCAACATGCACACCCAACAAAATAAATCACAACAAAGTGAGGGCTCCCGCAGACAGACAGATGTTAGAAAATGATCAGCGCATTACCGGACAGGAGTCTTTGGCTGGCGTGGCGGGGGGTCCAGAATGTTGCGAATTCTCCGTCCCGTCTTCACCGCCCGGCTGAATCTGGTAATTTACTCTTTGATAGAGAATCTGGAAAAACAGCAGGTTGGAGAAATAATTTCACAAAGCTACCGCTAAGAAAATGGACAGTCCTCTCGCTATGCACTGTGCGTTTGTTTACAGACATTGACGGAGACAGCATAAGCTGAAAATTCAATGCGATGCGCTCAGCATACCGGGGCACGGGAAAGCTGGAGCTTCAGAGCGCTTTCACTACATTCCTACCACTCTCACTTTACATTGTAAATTGCTGTTTGCAATGCTTGGCTGTTATCATGGAAATCTATACACTGCTGTCCATCAATATTAAGAAGGTGCTAGCAGAGCAACAGTATGCATATGCTTACATTCCACAATGCTAAACTGCAAAAATAGGATATCGGGCACAAAACATACATTCCTGCCTTTCAAATATTCTGTAAGTGCAAACTACAGGTGGCTTTTGAATCCCATCTACATTTTTTTTTTTTACTAGGACAACTTGCCTTCACCTGCTCTGAATATATCATACAGGCAGCATGGTGGCATAGTGGTTAGTGCTCTCGCCTTGCAGCGCTGGGTCCCCTGTTTGAATCCCAGCCGGGGCACTATCGGCATGGAGTTTGTTCATTTTCCCCATGTATGTGTGGGTTTCCTCTGGGCACTCCGGTTTTCTTCCACTTCCCAAAAATATACAGTTAAGTTAATTGCTAGAGATTTTGCCTGCTATTAGGAAAATGCCACTGGATCCCACACAAAGCACTGCGACCCTGGAGCAATTGTAAATCACTGCTTGCTGCATTTTGGGAGCGATTCTGGAGTCATCGGATCAGCTGCAGTAACCAAATTGCGGTCGCTCCAGCAATCGCTTTAAAATCATGGCACAATCTGGCAATCTGAGGGCAATCTGCTGCAAAGTGCAAGTAGTGGGTCCCTTAAGATGCCCACTAACGATACAATCTTGGTTGTACAATCTTACCCCTTTTATGTAATAAGAGGGACTACCTGAAGTATCTATTCAAAGTACAGGTCCTTCTCAATAAATTAGCATATTGTGATAAAGTTAATCATTTTCTGTAATGTACTGATAAACATTAGACTTTCATGTATTTTAGATTCATTACACACAACTGAAGTAGTTTAAGCCTTTTATTGTTTTAATATTGATGATTTTGGCATACAGCTCATGAAAACCCAAAATTCTTATCTCAAAAAATTAGCATATTTTATTCGACCAATAAAAGAAAAGTGTTTTTCAAACAATAAAAGTCAACCTTCAAATAATTATGTTCAGTTATGCACTCAATACTTGGTCGGGAATCCTTTTGCAGAAATGACTGCTTCAATGCGGCGTGGCATGGAGGCAATCAGCCTGTGGCACTGCTCAGGTGTTATGGAGGCCCAGGATGCTTCGATAGCAGCCTTAAGCTCATCCAGAGTGTTGGGTCTTGCGTCTCTCAACTTTCTCTTTACAATATCCCACAGATTCTCTATGGGGTTCAGGTCAGGAGAGTTGGCAGGCCAATTGAGCACAGTAATACCATGGTCAGTAAACAATTTACCAGTGGTTTTGGCACTATGAGCAGGTGCCAGGTCATGCTGAAAAATGAAATCTTCATCTCCATAAAGCTTTTCAGCAGATGGAAGCATGAAGTGCTCCATAATCTCCTGATAGCTAGCTGCATTGATCCTGCCCTTGATAAAACACAGTGGACCAACACCAGCAGCTGACATGGCACCCCAGACCATCACTGACTGTGGGTACTTGACACTGGACTTCAGGCATTTTGGCATTTCCCTCTCCCCAGTCTTCCTCCAGACTCTGGCACCTTGATTTCCTAATGACAAGCAAAAGTTGCTTTTATCCGAAAAAAGTACTTTGGACTGTTATAAATCACCTTTCGATCCGGCACCAGCAACTTCTTATAGTTGCGTCTCACAGACTGTAAGATAACTTGACTCTCAACACAGCAAGCAGGAGATAGACTTTCCTCAGGCTTCTTCAATATTTAAGGAGTTTATTCACTACACAAATATACAGATACAATTCATCATATCCTAGCAAAGCAGATCCTCATGTTTAAGTACTTGGCGTTACAGCTCTTGACTAACTTTCCTCCTGAATGTTAGTCAGTTACCTTCTTTCTAGACTACGTTACTCTAGACTACCTATGTACAGCAGACATTAGATCAGATTACATAAAGAATGAAAATACTTAGAGGTCCCAGTCAGCATCTAGGTATCATGAAAGTAGGAAGCAGAGCAGGAATCAGAGTGCGCTTTGTCCGCCCGTCCCGGGTCTTTAATACAGACTAGGAAAGAGTTAAATGTGACCTCATCTTCGCCATCCCCCAGACCCGACTATTGGCTTAGCCCCCTTGTGGTGTCATAATACCCACCTACTCGATTAATATTTAATGTCACTTTTCCCTTACTTACTGGAATGTGGTATTTTGGTAAACATGGCCTATGTTGATTGTTCTTGTGGTGTACATGTTGAGGTCAGTGTAGGCCTGTGGCCTTCTTTCAGGAACATGTTCTCAGTATCTGCGTGTATCATCTGCTTCACGCAGACACTGAGATGCTTCTGCCTGCATCACAAGAAACTCTATTTATTTTAAAGGCATACTCTGCGGACAAGCCTTTTACATAAAACTCAGGCCAAATAACTGAGGCCTACTTAAAGAGACATTGAAGCGAAAAAAAATATATGATGTAATGAATTGGTTGTGTACTATGAATAATTACTAGAAGATTAGCAGCAAAGAAAATATTCTCATACTTTTATTTTCAGGTATATAGTGTTTTTTCTAACATTGCATCATTCTCTAATATGTGCAGATTACACAACACTCAGCATTCAAAATGAGTCTTTCAGAGCAGTCTGTGAAGTAATGACCTCTCCTCTAGCAGAGGAAAAATAAATAGTCCAGGAACAGTTGAGATAATAAAAGTCAGATAACAGCCCTCTCCACGACTAACTTAGTCGGAGAGCTTAATGGATTGTTTGCATAGAGATAACAACTGGAGTTTCTCAATTCTTCCTGTACTGGAAACAATTAGACTGATGCATCTGATCTTAATGTTTTATTTCTTAGCTGTACTACACATACAAATCATAATATCATAATTTTTTTTCCGCTTTAGTGTCTCTTTAAATTAGAACATGGACCACTGAGCAACAGTCCAGTGCTGCTTCTCTGTAGCCCAAGTCAGACGCTTCTGCCGCTGTTTCTGGTTCAAAAGTGGCTTGACCTGGGGAATGCGGCACCTGTAGCCCATTTCCTGCACATGCCTGTACACGGTGGCTCTGGATGTTTCTACTCCAGACTCAGTCCACTGCTTCCGCAGGTCTCCCAAGGTCTGGAATCGGTCCTTCTCCACAATCTTACTCAGGGTCTGGTCACCTCTTCTCGTTGTGCAGCGTTTTCTGCCACACTTTTTCCTTCCCACAGACTTCCCACTGAGGTGCCTTGATACAGCACTCTGGCAACAGCCTATTCGTTCAGAAATTTCTTTCTGTGTCTTACCCTCTTGCTTGAGGGTGTCAATGATGGCCTTCTGGACAGCAGTCAGGTCGGCAGTCTTACCTATGATTGCGGTTTTGAGTAATGAACCAGGCTGGGAGTTTTTAAAAGCCTCAGGAATCTTTTGCAGGTGTTTAGAGTTAATTAGTTGATTCAGATGATTAGGTTAATAGCTCGTTTAGAGAACCTTTTCATGATATGCTAATTTTGTGAGATAGGAATTTTCGGTTTTCATGAGCTGTATGCCAAAATCATCAATATTAAAACAATAAAAGGCTTTGAACTACTTCAGTTGTGTGTAATGAATTTAAAATATATGAATGCCTAATGTTTATCAGTACATTACAGAAAATAATGAACTTTATCTCAATATGCTAATTTTTTTGAGAAGGACCTGTATATTCACTCAGCTTACCTTCTACTGCATAGGTGTGGTAACATTGTACAATCAAGGTTGTATCATTATAAAGATAATGACATTATATATATATATATATATATATATATATACATACATACATTCTTTAAATAGCCTGGCTAAAGACGTGTATTATTTTTAAGTGTCTGTGTAAGGTGGACAATTAACCACTTCACCACTTAGGGGTTTTTACCCCTGAAACACCAGAGCAATTTTCACCTTTCAGCGCTCCTTCCATTCATTCGTCTATAACTTTATTATTACTTATTGCAATGAAATGAACTATATGTTTTTTTCGCCACCAATTAGGCTTTCTTTAGGTGGGACATTGTGCCAAGAATTATTTTATTCTAAATGTGTTTTAATGGGAAAATAGGAAAAGATGTGGGAAAAAATCATTATTTTTCAGTTTTCGGCCATTATAGTTTTTAAATAATGCATGCTACTGTCATTAAAACCCATGAAATGTATTTGCCCATTTGTCCCGGTTATAAAACCGTTTAAATTATGTCCCTACAACAATGTTTGGCGCCAATATTTTATTTGGTAATAAAGGTGCATTTTTTTCAGTTTTGCGTCCATCCCTAATTACAAGCCCATAGTTTATAAAGTAACAGTGTTATACCCTCTTGACATAAATATTTAAAAAGCTCAGTCCCTAAGGTAACTATTTATTTATTTATTTATTTTTACTATATTTTTTTTTTTTAATTACAAAAAAAAAAAAATTGGGGAGTGTGGGAGGTAATTTAATTTATTGTGTAAAACTAATGTATTTGTATATGTAAAATGCTTTAGGGTGTAGTTTTACTATTTTACACAGTGATGTATTGTTCATGCGACCTGTAAGCGTCCAGAACGACGCTTACAGGAAGCACTATGAGGCTGGAAAAATCACAATGATCGCACTGTTTCTCATAGAAGCAGCAGATCATTGCGGGGGCTTAGATCAACGAACGGGAATGGATTTTCCCGTTCATTGACCTCCGGGCGAGCGGGTGGCGGCGTGCACGAGCGGCAGGAGCGCGGACAACGGTGCTAGCGCAGGAGGTACGGATTTCTCCGTCCCTTGGTTTTATAAGGATGGAAAAAGGGACGGAGATATCCGTAACGCGGGGGGCAAAAGTGCTTAAATACTGTATGTTGTTGATAAATGGAGCTATAAAAAACCCACCTCATTGTTTATGGTTTGTTTCAGTTTGACAGAAATGCAGTATTTTATATATGAAGGTGTTACAGTAATAGAAGTGGAAAGTGGAAAGTGTTTATACTACAAAGATCACGCTGGAGGTGGAGGCAGAGCTGCTAATTCTAGCAAAAACATACCACCTTTAAAACTCCTTAAAGCAGCAGGAACAGCCATACTATCCTAGACACATATATAAGTAGGTAGCTGTTCAACTTACATAACACATTTTATGTATTGTACTGTCCATATTTTAATGTCATTGAATGTTATATAGTAAATAAAAAAACCACTGTTCCAGGCATTTTCCATCTTTACTGCCCCTGCCTGAAGTCAATACTGATGTCATTTCCTCCCTAACTATTTTTTTCTCCTCTGCCTGAAATGGTGTATGCATTGCCAGCCTTTCTCCCCACTGAGCTGTGTAGAAACTGCACTGTCAAATCTAGCTTGCTTTGTAAACACATGAGTAAAGCATAGGTTGTATTTCAGCAGCTCCTGCAGAGGAATGAGGTGTACCCTATTTCCCTTCTCAACCTCTGTCACACTGAACTGTACTCAGCCAATCAGTGAGAAGGAATGTGGGAGGGGCGTTGACAAGCTTCCCATTCCCCAGCAATGTACCAGAACGGGAGCCAGGCAGACTGAGATAAGATTAATTACAGCAGAAACATTTATGATTATATTGGAATGATTGCAATATAGGTTCAGGATGTAGACTACATAATAAACACAGAGCAGTGGGTAAATGGAATTTGATTTTATGGCTGACAACCCAACTATAAAAACTTTCAAAATCTATGTGTAGACTGACCCTCTAAGCATTTAATATCGCCACTGCAGCATAACAAAAAAATATAGTACTTACTTGTGTCTGTAATGAGCTGCTGTCGGCTAGCAGTGTCTGTATGGCAGACGGAGGGCAGTGAGTCAGAGCAAACGCCATCAGTTCCTGCCGTGTGCCCAGATCGTCATAGTTGTCAGACTGGCCCAGCTTACTGCACACCTCCCAGCTCAGACTGTACCCTGAGACACAGAGGAGAGTGCAGATGGTAAAATAGACAGATCAGCCATTGCTTTTCAATGTATGCTATGGCAGTGTTGTACGAGAGGCAATGGGGGAGGGGGAATAATCACATATACATTGATTTTGCTTTCAAAATAATGACTTTGCTACTGTTGTATAGCAATGACCGAAATAGCATTAACTACTACACTCTGACTACACACCTCAAATCTTTCTGAGATAAGAAAGAGAGACCCTGCCACCTCCCTGCTGGTATCCCCACCACACCACTAGTACATTATCACTATATTCCAAGTCATGTCCCCCACACACTAAGTCACATGCCCACCACACGCTCAGTCACATTACCATTAAAACTCTATGTCCAGAGCTGCTGTAGCCAAAATTAACATTATGTTCTATTACCAGGTGCCACGCAGGGCCCAAATTACTGCTTCAGCCCACCACACCCCTAGTCCCATTACCACCACACCCCTAGTCCCATTACCACTATATCCCTAGTCACATATTCACCACATCCCTAGTCCCATTACCAGTACATACCTAGTCACATGTTCCTCATACCACCAGGCCCATTATCACTACATACCTAGTCACATATTCACTACACCCCTAGTCACATTACCACTACATCTTGTCACTTGCCCACTATATCCCTGGTCACATTACTACTACATCCCTAGTCACATGTTCCCCACACCATCAGTCGCATGCCCACACACCACCAATCACATTACCACTACATACCTAATCACATGTCTATCACACCCCTATTCATGTTACCACTACATTTTGTCACATGCCCACTTTATCCCTGGTTACATTTCCACCACACCCCTAGTTAGAATGCTACTATACACCCCTAGTCACTTTCCCAACAGACCCTTAGCCACATTACCACTACATTCCAAGTCATGTGTGCACCACACCCCTAGTTAGAACGCTACTATACACTCCTAGTCACTTTCCCAACTGACCCTTAGCCACATTGCCACTACATTCCTAGTCATGTGCGCACCACACCCCTAGTTGCATCCTGACACACCTGTAGTCTCATTAGCACTACACCCCTAAACACATACCCCACCACACCTTTAGTCAAATTCCCACCACACACCTAGTCACATCGTGCCACACATACCACACAAAAAAAAAAAATCAAGGGCAAAATATGTATTTTCATTATTCAGACCACAAGTTATTGTAAGTATGATTAGCAGCACACCTTTTCTTTTTCTAATGAAGGCACGGCGGTATGCCCATAGTCACAAACTGAAAAAACTGAGGACAAGGACTTCACACACACACACACACACACACAAAAAAAAAAAAAGCATACAGACACTTATGATCTGGAGGAGAATATACAAACACCTTTCATTCAAAACAAAAAGACATTCGGAGGTCTGGTACATGTTAATTATATTCAAGCAGGTTGCCATTAAGTACGAAAAAAAACCGAGACAAAACAAAAAAACAGCTCTATTACCTGAAGACATGAGTTCCTGGCAGTGTCCGTAGGCAGCCTTGTAGTCTTGGCACTGAAGTGCTTGTTCAGCTAACAGAACAAGAACTTGTCCCTTTCTTTCTATTTCGTCATTTCCTGTAATGGTGAATAACGTAAAACAAATAAATAAATAACCCAACAATTACAATTAAAAAACGTGTGGCCTGTTACACTTTAGTACTGACCATAAAATTGCAGTGATCTATGCATTCAAGTTTCTATTTATTTTATGCAACAATCATATCATGCCGTTACAAACAGATGAAAAGGACTGAAAGGCAGCATCATATGGTGCCACCTCACTGTGAAAATAATTGTGTCTGCACACCCAGGTACCCTCCATAGGCTGCGCAACTAAACTCAGAATTTATTCTTTGCTCTAAAAAATTAGCCACACCATGATAAACTTTATGAAAAAAATCAAGGAAATTATGGAAATCCTATGAAAAATTAAGTTTTACTTGGTTTCACTCTTGCAGGAGGCACTGCAAGAGTTAAGCTTTAGTGTTTCCTAGAGCTGGGAAGAGCTCTCCTGCAGTCTATTCACAGTTGCTGATAACTAATTAGACATGTTGATCTGGCTAAACAAACAGAACCCAGAGAAGTGAATTTCTTCAGCAACTATATGTGGCATAAAGACTTTTCACTGTGTGCCATGCTAGAGTTTGGGTCCACTTTAGGAGTGCATCCTTAACCACTTCAGGATTCTGCGTACGCTTTAAAGAGAGTCTGAAGCGAGAATAGATCTCGCTTCAGACCTCATAGCTAGCAGGGGCATGCGTGCCCCTGCTAAAACGCCGCTATAGCGCGGCTTAACGGGGGTCCCTGTCCCCCCAAACCCCCTCCGTGCAGCGGGGGAGCGCATCCTGGTTGGGGCAGGGCTAACCGCCGCAGCCCTGCCCCATGCGCGTCTGTCAGACGCGTATCTCCGCCTCTCCCCCGCCCCTCTCAGTCTTCCTTCACTGAGAGGGGCGGGGGAGAGGCGGCGATGCGCGTCTGATAGACGCGCTGGGAGGCAGGGCTGCAGCCGTTAGCCCTGCCTCCAGGAAGAAGATTACCAGCGACCATTTTACGACCAACTTTTGCGGGGGGTGGGTTGGGGGTGAAGGGACCCCGTTAAGCCGCGGGATAGCGGCGTTTTAGCAGGGGCACACGTGCCCCTGCTATATATAAGACCTGAAGCGAGATTTAGTCTCGCTTCAGTGTCTCTTTAAGTACGCCCCTGAATCCTGAAGTGGATTCCACGAGCGGCCGTTCCATGTCAGTTCACGGAGGGTGTCTCCGTGGACACCCTGCGAGCCGCCGATCGCGGCTCGCAGGGTAAATGTAAACACACGGGGAAGATCTTCCCCGGTGTTTACATATATACAGCGCTGCTGTGCAGCAGCGCCGTAGAGGAGATCGGCGATCCCCGGCCTCTGATTGGCCGGGGATCGCCGGCATCTGATAGGCTAAAGCCTATCCCATCAGGCGCAGAACGGAAATCCGTCCTGCGCCGCTCACAGAGGGAGAGGGAGAGAAGGAGGCCAGGAAGCGCTGCGGAGGGGGGCTTTGAAGAGCCCCCCCCGCAAGCGCAAGCAGCCGGTGGCGATCAGACCCCCCCAGCAGGACATCCTCCTAGTGGGGAAAAAAGGGGGGAAGTCTGATCGGCCTGGCTGCTATCTGATCGGTGCTGCGGGCTGGAGAGCCCACGCAGCACCGATCAGCAAAAAAACACGTGGTACAGAACTGGTTAAAGAGACACTGAAGCGAAATTTTTTTTATGATATTATGATTTGTATGTGTAGCACAGCTAAGAAATAAAACATTAAGATCAGATACATCAGTGTAATTGTTTCCAGTACAGGAAGAGTTAAGAAACTACAGTTGTTATCTCTATGCAAAAAAAGCCATTAATCTCTACGACTTTCAAAGTCGTGGAGAGGGCTGTCTTCTGACTTTTATTATCTCAACTGTAAGTGAACAGTTTTCTTTTTATCTGCCAGAGGAGAGGTCATTAGTTCACAGACTGCTCTGAAGGAATCATTTTGAATGCAGAGTGTTGTGTAATCTGCACATATTAGAGAATGATGCAATGTTAGAAAACACACTATATACCTGACAATAAAAATATGAGAATATTTTCTTTGCTGCTTATCTTCTAGTAATTATTCATAGTACACAACCAATTCATTATATCATATATATTTTTTCGCTTCAGTGTCTCTGCAGTGTCACAATGCAGTTGTGGAAACAGATTACAGAGTCACCAAAAACACTGACCTGAAGAGTTGACGTTTTTTAGCCATTTTCTTTGTGGCAACATAACCACTTTACTTTTCTAAGAAAATCACATGATACTATCTGATATGCGCAAAACTGCCTTGGAGAATAATTCCGCTATCTTCTGATGCTGTTCAGCGAGGGTGCGTGCTCATTTACAGCAGGCACAAGCGCTACAATGATCTTCTGCAGATTCCAGCCAGGAGACCTTAAAGTTGCATGCCCAGTCCCCGGAGAGAGGGACAACGTTCTTCTGCTGGGAACCCCATACGGGCATTCCAGACACCATTTCAGGTGAGGTTATTATTCAGCCAGCTGGCCATCTAACCTCACTGACACCACCAAGGGAGCTCTTTTTCTCTTGTCTATTGCCAAATCACCCCACCACCAACCACACATAACCGAGTTTAAACACTTCTTCCCGCTATTAACGTACAAGTCCTATCTACTCCAATTTCCCTTTCCCGGTGAGTGACACCTTCTAACCCTCTAATCAATTTTTGTTGCGTGGCTCTGCACCTGCAGAAAGACTGATCTATGCATATGGCTATCTAAAGATGAAGCCACGGCTACCAAACTTGAAATAAGATTTGAGAAACCCCTTTACTCATAGAGATCTAAACCAAGGGGACAACTTTCTTTTACTCAAAAGTGGAATATAACTTTAAGCCAAAACAAAGATGTATTAAGAGATGCACAAATGAGCATTTTTCTCTCTCCTCAGCAGCTATAACTTCCTTCTAGATATTCATTTAGTGTTAATATCTCTGTTGTGACATAAAAAAGGAAAAAGTTATGTGCAAATGATGGCACCAGGCTGTGGGAGTTATGGCTCAAGTGGCACATTCATAATGGAACTTAACAAATTATTGCTTGCTTCCGTATACGGAGTGGAGATAGCGCGTCCAAACAAAGAACAGTGTCCTAATCAACAAATGACCGCCACACTGTTTACAGAATGGTCTTATCTCTGAACACCACCGCTGCCAGCGGAATACTAAATATGGATGTTAGATCAAGATGTACCCCGTGAAGGTCTGGCTGCAGCTTAGCATGCTGCATGGCTGGGAACTCTGCTAAACTTCACTGCTCGGCATTTAACCAGCCAAGGACGATGATGACCAAATAAAAATGACTGAACTTCATTCCAAAATGTCCAGGTCCCCCTGACTGTTTAAAGTAAACCAGAAGCAAGCCACCCCCCCCCCAAAAAAAAAAAAAAGATACTTACCTAGGTAGATGGAAGCCTCTTCTGGTGTCCTCCTCGCTCCTACCACCACAGCCTGTTACAGCCCTCCTCTTCGTGCACAAACGCGGTCTTGCTACACCTATGCAGCAGAGCATCAGCACAGAAGTCTGGCAAATGGCATTGTTTATTAGAAGATGGCAGCCTATGGAATTCTTCTCACTTGAAGATCCATTTAAGTAGACTATTATTATTTGTTGGATTTATACAGCACTAACATATTACGCAACGCTCCTGCGACTACAGCCTCTGCTGGACAAGGCTTTTTTGGTGACTGGATAGTGTGATGATTAATAATCCTAACATTTGTATATCGGTTTTAGCCTGTCTGACTCATGGTGCTCAAGAGCTGCAGCCACTGGGACGTGCACAAGAGGCCACCCTGCAGTGTTAGGGAGCCTTGCCTTGAACGCCTTACTGAATACGTACTGACCCTAGCCAGGATTTGAACCCTGGTCTCCCATCTCAAAGGCGGTGCCCTTAACCAGTACACTATCCAGCCACTTAAAAGACAACTATCAGACTTTTTTTAAACTGGGATAGGAAAAGCTTGCCTAGGTGACCCTAAGTACTGCTGTATATCTCCCCCTGCTTATCTCTTCCGTTAACATTTTAAAAATGCCTCACTTATGGGTGTCAGACCAGTGATTCAGGTGAGGGGGAATCCCTCTCCCTACATCTGTTAAACCTGTGTGTAGTTTTTAACTTTTGCATGTGACAGCAGGTTTCACTAGCTGCTGATTTTCTCTGGATGAGCTGTATAACATGAACACAAGTAGCATGTGAGGCTTTCAGGAAGAGCTGGAATGTCTGAGGAGAACTGGTGTGCAGCACTAAGCAGAAAGAAACACATGTCTTATCTGCTGGTCTGGCAGACAGCAGCAGGATGATTTTCAATGGCTTTCATGCTGAAATCTAAAGCCAATCACTGGACAGTAGGTAGCCAGACAACAGTCCCCACCCTGATCAGATTCAGTCAGAGAGAAATCTATCTAATGTTCGATCTGGCCATACATTGAGTGACGTATGGCCAGCTTTAGGGAGGGATCAGGTCTGCTGTATACGAACTAGAGATGGCCCTGACCATTCTAGTGTGTGTGTGAGGCCTTAGTTGCCTTGTCCAGTAAACTTACAATCTCTAGGAAGTAAAGAGTCCAGCTGTCTCCTATGGCTTATTTTAGATCAGGTATTTGTGTTTGCTTGTTTGTCAGATTTACTCCTGTTTGCTCAGACTATTGCTTAACATTCAGTAAAGAGCCAAGTATTCCCTTTTCATTCATTTTTAATCCAAGCATTCTGTATGAGTAGGTAATTTTTGTGACAAAATATTTACACACCTGGCTGAAGAAATTGAAATTTAAGACGGATGGGATGATGGCTGGTAGAAGTATAATCATAGTTGCCCCAAATTACAGTTTGGTGAATCAATTAAATAGCAAAATCAACTTCAATTTTGAGATGGGATCGCGGTCAGGTTTCACTTAGTGCATGGATGGTATGATTAAGTCCGCATGGACAGTACTATGCAGTTTGTAGGTTCATACTTCAAGATTCCAGACTAGGTTATATTGAGAGAACGCTTAATTCAAACCACTTAGGAGGAGTAGATGTACGGATTGAACTTTGGATCTGTTTTTCACCAAATGGGGCATTGTAGCCATTGTTACAATATTATTATTTAGTATTTATATAGCACTGTCATCTTCTACAGCGGTGTGTGTGTGTGTGTGTGTGTGTGTGTGTGTGGTGTGTGTGTGGTGTGTGTGTGGTGTGTGTGTGGTGTGTGTGTGGTGTGTGTGTGGTGTGTGTGGTGTGTGGTGTGTGTGTGGTGTGTGTGGTGTGTGTGGTGTGTGTGGTGTGTGTGGTGTGTGGTGTGTGGTGTGTGGTGTGTGGTGTGTGGTGTGTGTGTGTGTGTGTGTGTGTGTGTGTGTGTGCATGCGTGTGTGCTTTCTGGCTGCTTGAGACTCAATGTTAAGAATAGGCTTGGCTAATACAGTACTATACCCCACTCTACATACATACTATGAACTTTGTATGAAATGTTAAAATACAGTAATTGAAAGTATTGTAACCTTGGAGAGCCACTGAATCCAGTCTTTAGGCACAGCAGAGCCCCCAAGCAGCCCAAAAAGTTGGCCTTCACCACTGTGAGTAATGCCGGTGAATAGTGCTGGTTGTTTGTGATGCTGGTTAGTTGAGTTCTGGATAGCCTACTGTATATATGCTATGATCAGAACTCGATGCTGGCCACTTCCGGATCTGGCAAGCCAATTTGTGAAGTGGCCGGCTGCTGCAGCCAATACACAACAAAGTCTTCCTCTTTCGGAGGGTAAAAACACAAGGTGACTATACCTGGCCAGCCTAGTCCCAAGTGCTTTCCTGCAAGAGAGAGTATTCCTCCTTCTCCACTCCCCCCCCCCCCCCCCTCCACTCATCTTTTTTCTCCCCCTCTGCGCTGATTTATAGCATCAGACCTCCACTGCTGTTCAACTCCAATGTCATTGGCAGCTGTGCATGTCAGGGGAAGGCAGCGCCAACACCCCTCTCCATGCTGTATCAGGACATCAAGCCGTAGTATCAGAATATCAGGCATACATGACACATGGCAGCACAGTGTACGGGAGAGGCTTCGCTACGTCGGGCAGCAGCTGTAAGCTGCAGCTTCAGGACTTGGCCGGCTGGATTTTGTCACGTTGCATTCTAGCCGGCAAAGTCCAAAAATGAGTCAGGTCGCCCTGTATAGGCTGCATCAATCAGCCACTTGGCGTCACGGCTGGTCAGATCCCGAAGTGGCCAGACTTCAGGTTCTGGCTGTAACATATACAGTGTACAATGGAATCAGCAAATGTGCTGGAATTTGTAACTCAGCAGTGAGACAGTTAAGGGCCCAGAAGGTCCAGAGATGAGAATTGAAAAAAGTTCCACATATAGAGCATGAAAAAAAAAAAACAATTGTATTGAGCTATTACTGTTCACTAATAGGAGGAAAATACGTTTTGCAGAATCTTGCTGGCTTCAGTTAACTCCCATCGCAATAGGAGAGCAAACTTTTCCATCGTGTCTGAATCATTAAAAACAAGCTTATGCTTGCAAGACTTTTAAACAGCCTAAAATAAACTGCGCGGACACACACCGTGGTTTTAAAAAGCTGACAAAACCCACAAATTATTTCACACTGAACGGTGTCTTACAGCTACAGATCAAAAACACACAGCGCTCTGCCATCACCGGTTTAAAACTTCTCAAGAAACGAGCGGCTTCCAGAAGTTGGCAACAAGTAAACAATTGCCTTTACTGAGCCCACAGCTCCAGGACTCCACTGGAGGAGAATTAATCAATAGTTTAGTCTTTCCTCTGGCACCAGGAGCTCACCACCACAAAAAGAAATTAGTTACGGCTGAGTTGCAGCTAAAAGATAGAGAATTTATCTAAGTGCTCTACGGGCAATCATTACCCACACGCACTGGTGCAATAAGCCAGACAATGCTCCCCGTTAGGCTTGCGCACAGACGCAGCGAAATATAAATGTGATTGTAGGCAGAAAATAGGCTCTGGATTTTTAAGTCTGGGACAAAATTCACTGGCCTGTGTAATCTTCGACTTTCCTCAGTGCTGATAAACTATTGTTAATTTCCTATAAAGAACTATGAATCTGGGAGGGGTCAGCTCAGTTGGTTTGGGTACCTCGCGAGAATTCTTACCAGGAGACTTCTGTATAATTTCCAGTAGAAGAGTTACAGATTGCCCAGCAAGCTCATAGTGAACCAGAACTCCTAGGAGTGTGTAAGGGGTCTACAAAGGACCAAAACTCTTACTCTTACCGTAATATCATGCAAAAACAAAAGTTTGCCTTCTTAAAACAGAAGGTATTTGCAATAATTAAGATCAGCGTGAACATATGATCGACATAACAACAAAAGTTGTTTAGGTGATACCTTTAATGACTAACTGTACAAGATTTCTCTGCAAGCTTTCAAAACTTTAAGTTTCTTCTTCAGGCATGTTTCAGAACTGGTTCAGAACCATAGGTACCTGAAGAAGTAACTTAAAGTTTTGAAAGCTTGCAAAGAAATATTGTACAGTTAGTCATTAAAGGTATCACCTAAACAACTTTTGTTGTTATCTCTTTGGATTTTCTCCATGACTAATACCGGACCACACGCAACTGAATGTCTCCCATGATGCATCACTGCTGAATATGCAAATCATCCTTTTTTTTCCTTGTAAATTAACCACACCTCCAGAACTGTTGGAATGCAGTGATGTGTCAGCTAGTTAATTGTACAGTAGAAGAGATGAGAGTTTCAAGCACATTTCAGGCACATTACGCTGGAAGAAGGCCTCTTAGTGGATTCACATGGAAGAAAGGATCAACGCTGGGACAAGGTCTTCTAACACCTGATGCAGGTATTGCACAATGGTACATCCTCAGATTTGCATGCTCTCCAAGATGCCGGGGCATAAGATAGGTCCAGGGTCATGGGGGCGAAACAGGTTGTTTCGGTGCATGGCACTCAGCTAAGAGCCGCTATAGCAGTAAATGCTGTAGTGAATGGGGCATGTAACGGTAATTTCGGCTCACCCTGTGCCCAGCTCACTGGCAGCATACTAATACCTACGCCGTGGGGGACCTGGGGCTGAGGGGTCCTGGCTATCGTGAGATACAGAGCGTGGCAGCGCAAGCATAAGACATTACCAGTCAGCGGAGCTAGCAACACGTAATGTACAGATAATGTAGGGTGCATTCATGTACGTTTCGTGAGCTGTGCAATCACTTCTTCACAACTGCTCCATGGAACAGCAAGGCATGTGTGGGCTGCTGTGGTATTCAGTACAGGTGATAGGATTCATGCATGTGGATCCAACACAAGTTGCACGCAGCATCTGTCTAGAGCAGTGATGGCTAACCTTGGCACTCCAGCTGTGACAAAACTACAAATCCCATCATGCCTCTGCCTCCCTGAGTTATGCTTAGAGCTGTCAGAGTATTGCAATGCCTCATGGGACTTGTAGTTCCACCACAGCTGGAGTGCCAAGGTTAGCCATCACTGGTCTAGAGCTTATCAACAGCGCCATATGTCAAAAACTAGGGAAAAGAGCAGCTGCACTCTGTGCCAGTGTTTGGCATGCGGTGCAGTTAATAATTACTACCAAACCTGCAACTATTTAGTCCCATTATTGGGAAAATGAATGGCAGCAGACCCAGGGAGACTCATGGTTACTGCTTGCCAACCATGTGGACTACCAGTCTGGATGAATATCTTGCCGTCTCTTCTAGCTTCAGCTATGTGATGTGCAGGGAAGAGTTTGGAAGCTATAGCAATACGGAAAACCTTAAAACCTTATTTTTTTTTTGGGGGGGGGGTCTATACACACACACACACACACACACACACACACACACACACACACACACACACACACACACACACACACACACACACACACACACACACACACACACACACACACACACACCTTTTATGGAATAATGGCCATTCAGGATCCCTAATACAGCCGCATAAAAACTCCATACTAACATTACAGCCTTTTAAAGTTCCTTAAAGAGAACCAGAGGTGGGATTTAATTATGTTAGTGGGGCACAGACACTGGTTGTGCACACTAAGACCAGCCTCCGTTGCCCCATGGTGTGCCTCCATGTCCCCCCTGCGCGCCGCTATACCCCCCGCAGTGCTGGCGACACGCAGCGTGTCGCCAGCACGTTTACCTATGCGCTGTCTGTCAGCGCCGCACCCTCGCCTCCTCCGCATCGGCGCTACCCGCCCGTGTCCCTTCCCTCCCGCTGATAGGAGGGAAATGACGCAGGCGGGTAGCGCTGATGCGGAGGAGGCAGGGGAGCGGCGCTAACAGACAGGCATAGGTAAACATTGTGCTGGCGACACGCTGCGTGTCGCCAGCACTGCGGGGGTATAGCGGCGCGCAGGGGGGACATGTAGGCACACCATGGGGCAACGGAGGCTGGTCTTAGTGTGCACAACCAGCCTCTGTGCCCCACTAGCATAAGTAAATCCCACCTGGGGTTCTCTTTAAAATGGGACAAAACTCTGACATAACATTTAATAAAAATATGTTTTCCTTCTTTTTATTAACCATACAGTTATGTTTGCTTTTGTGCACAATTAATATTGTCCATCTATAAATTTCCATAGTACAGTTTATCTGCTCTGAAAGCTGCCATTGCGTTTAATTGCATAGCTGCTGAATTCTTTCTGCTTCCCGGCTCAGTACAGTTCAGGTTCAGCAGTTTGCTAATGTGTACTAAATGTATCTGCCAAAGGAATGTAAACAAAAGACAATGTTACCACCTCTTCGGATGTGGCCAACAGCTTTCCACTAAAGCAAGAAGTTTTCCATTGAAGAACAACATGTTGAGGTTAAACAGACTATGGGAGGGGGAAGACTCTGGATCCTATCGAAAGCTACGCCCGTCGTCCTCCGTCCCACGGTGGTCTTGCTGGGCCCCTCCAAAACCACAGCCGACAATTGGTCGTGCTGTGGCGCAGGTGCAGTAGCGCCTGCAATATTTACCTTCCCTGGCTCCAGCCCATGAGCAAGTAGCGACTCCCCGATGGGCTAAGGCGGAAATAGTGGATCCCAATCAGGTACGCTCTACTGCACAGATGCAAGTCACCTGTGAGGTAGAGCGGAACCTGATTGGGATCGGCTATTTTCGCCTTAGCCCGAGCCGAGAGCCGCTACTGCGTCTATGCTGGAGCCAGGAAGGTAAATCTTTACATGGCTGCCATTTGGGGACCTCTTGCGCTGCCACCGTGGGGCACCGGAGGACGGGGGAAGTCTCAATAGGATCCAGAGGCTTCCCTCTCCCGAGGTGAGTACCCCCCAAGGGCACTTTTTAAAGTTACAGGTTTTCTTCAACTGTATGAATGCTGTTCTACTTGTATTTTTTTGTGTGTGTGGTAGTAGATTTTATGCAGTAAATAATCTTTTAGAGCAAAGAGGAAATGCTGAGTTTCATAACACTTTAACAGCCCTCAACCCCAAGATTCTCTCATATAAAGATTCTTGGTTTTCTCAAACAAAATAAATAAAGTATGACGCTAGCCTCTCCTGCTCCTCATTTATCATTGAGGCCATCAATCAATACATGGGCCCAAAACTAACTATGGGATAGTGCGGTGTACAGGGCCACACATAAACCTGACAGCATATCTAGTTGTTACTTCCTGAATATCTGATAGTGTCTGGTACATTTCCTGAATCCTTAGATCTATCTGCACCACCCAACAAGAGAGTCAACAGAACAGAGAAGATGGATTTACCTGCTACTCTCAGGAGACGAGCCAGTTTCAGAAGCTTGGATGACTGCTTGTAGCTGCTTGGGGACTGTGAGATACATCTCTTGATAAGGCTGAGCCGATCAGAGCACAAACGCACTGGAATGACAAAGGATAGAACAAAAGTTATACAACAGAATAAGCAGAACTTAATCTACACTGGTCAAATAACATAACTGCTACTATTTAAATGTAATCTGTATTTGAAGATATTGAGCAAAAACGGGAGGAACGAAATAGTTCCGACCACTAGGGCCCATGAAATATCTTGGAAAGGCAAATACAACCTCCAGATCTCAGAAGACAAGTATAAGTGCATTCTATAACAAACTACTACAAACTACAAAGTATAAATATACTGAAAGTGCCTAAAGCGTATCAAAGGAAGTTTCAGAAAAAGAAAAACAGTTGCCAATATCAGCTAATAATTTGGTGAACTACTACACAAGACCAACATCTGCCATTACACTATTTAAGTAATAAAAGGTCAAAAGATAGCTAATAGGTATGAAGGGCTCATGCCACCAGCACCTGGATCGCTGGCATGTAGAAGGACATGTGAAGACTATCCAGAGGGTATCCACTGCTGAATTAAGTATCAAACTTTTGATTTTAATTTCACTACAGGATTGCATTAATGACCATACTCCTCTATTAAAATAAAGACAACGGCTATCAAAAGCAGTTCGGTAAAAAAAAAATCAGTGCGGGAAAATACCGCATTCGGTAGTTTAGACTTCTGTGCGCTCATTCATAAAAATGTTTACAGTTGCGATACAAGTTCGGTATTTTCCCTGAGCTAGGCAGGCGGTAGGCTGGCGGTATGTTTGTGTAACATGAGAAGCTGCTGAGTTGATACATTTTCTCCTCCAGAGACAGCGTTCCTATAGAATAGGCAGCCCCAGCATCCCTTTACATGTGCAAATTTTAAAAACTGCCTCTCCTTGCCCTGAATCTGTCTATTAGTCTTTCTAAACCAGGGGTCTCAAACTCGTGGCCCGCGGGTCATTTGCGGCCCTCGATACAATATTTTGTGGCCCTCGCCGGCAAAAGCTTCCTTATAGTTCGCTTCAGTGCTCCCAAGTAATCCGCCGCATCCTTGGTGCTAAACGAGGGCTGCAGAGCCCCCAAATCGCCCGGGGGGCAATCCGCTGGCATTTCCTGGAAGGGGCAGAGCTTTCAGCTTCAGCTCTGCCCCTCCTGACGTCAATCGCCGCCCCTCTCTGTGAAGGAAGAGTGAGAGGGGCGGGCAGAGGCGGCGATGCGCAGCGATTGTGAAATTCCTTATGCGGCCCAACCTCATCTTGACTTTGCTTCCTGCGGCCCCCAGGTAAATTGAGTTTGAGACCCCTGTTCTAAACAATCCATTTAATTGCCACAACTTAGAGGAACTTCAAAAAAATGTTACACATGCAGGCTTTCTGATGTGAAATATATCTGAAAACAGGTACCCAAGGGTTAAAAAACACAGCCTTGGTATTCCTGAATGCCTTTTTTTTGCTCTGCTCTCACTGCTGTTGCTGCCTGGGAGGTCTGTGTCATTAGCTTAGCTGTTCTCCGCATGGTTATCGCTACTTCAAAGGGAGCGGTAATCTCCGTGCTGATACCGCTTGCTCTAATCTTTATGAATTGACATAGGGTGACATTTCTTAACATAATCACCGCACAAGGCGGTAATTTTTTCGCTCTGCTCAGGAATGTCTGTTTTTCATGCGGAAACAGCTTTTATGAATAAACACTTTGCTAAGTGCTCAGTAAATTTAGCTGTTTTCAGATAATAGCCAATGACTGCAAACTGTACATTTAAAAACAGTGTACAGTATTCTCGACGGGAACAGGTGGCATCTACGTGCTGTCAAAGACTAACAGGCGCAAACAGGACGTAACTGGAGGTATGGAAATGGTTAAAAATAAATAAAAATAATAAACATCTGACACTTTTATACTGTAGTTGTACTTGTACTGGTCCATCTACTGTGGTGTTATTGTATATTTTGGGTTCCGGCACTGTGTTCTCATTCGTTGCTAAATAATCACGGTGTATGAGCACATCTCAAACGCACTTCCATCTTCCTGTGTCTACAGTGTACTGCTGAGTCTGGACCTGTTTACTGTAGAAGATTCCAGTAGGGAAACCGTTGACAACCTACCCCAGTATCAATAGTAAGGGCGGGGCCCCACAGCATGTCTCCGAAACAACCTATCATTCTGGTGAATGACTTCCGAAATTGGCTAATCTGCCTAGCAGCGCACCTGCCCATTTCATAAAAGTATGTAAAATGGTAATAAAATCCCACAGCTTGTATAAATATACATAACCTAGATATAAACAGCTCCTTCATTAGCAACTACAATTTTTTTTTCCTTGGTAAATGGAGATTCCTCTATAAACATTCACTTTATTATCTACTCTGCAATGCAGAGGCACGTGCTGACATTAAAAATGAGCTTACATGTGCGCAATATGCAAAATAAAAGCGTGACTATAAATAGGGACGTTTTCATTTGCATACCGCGTGACGGAAAATATGCTATTCCAAGTCCTTCATGTGCTCGTTGTCTTGTGGTAAAAGTCAAATCCTCGACACACTGGCTTACATACAGCTTTTCCAGGACTTTATATGCCCAAGGTCATGCAAGTCCATTCAGACTGTATGATGAGATGCTCAATTGTGGTTTTACCACAGCGGTAACTACAAACTGTGCCACAGGTAAAAATACATTCAACTGTGGCCACATACAATACAATACAATAAAATGATACAATTCTATCAAAATGATCAGTTTTACAGAAAAATGTTAAGCTTTTTTGTTTTTATTCATACGAGAAAGTCAGTTAGGAGTTGTGTATTTTTCTGATCTTTTTTTATGAGAATTGAATGGTGTAGGGTTGTCAATATCTTAATGTATAGACCTAAGCACAGTGGGGTAGCTAAGGAGCTGTGGGCCCCAATGCAAGTTTTACATTGGGGCCCCCCTGCACTCTATACATAACAGTTGATACGGCGCACCAAAACCTGCCAATGGCAACTACAGTGTCAGAGGTGCAAGAAGGGGATGGGGAACAGTTTGTTAATGATTGATTACCATTATGCAAAGTATCTATAGAAGTGATTATTATGAGCACAGAACCAATAGAAAGCTAATACTCCAACTGAGGGAAGGCCCCTCTGGCCCAAGAGTCCTGATGTGGTTGCAACCTCTGCACCCCTATTGCTACGCCCCTGCCAAAGCAATTATCTGAGTTTTCAATCTTTTTTTTCGTGTTTTTAATCATTTTTTTTAGTTAGGGAAAAAACTGAACACGTGTGATACATTGGTCAGATTTTTTAAATGTTACAATCGATCAAAAAAAAAAAAAAAAAAAAGATAGCAATTTTTGAATTGAAAATATGGTGTGTGGCCACCTTTACAGAGAGAGATGTGTCTCTAAAAAACTAAACAACACTACCTCTCTACCTGTAGGGGGCTATCAATAAAGGCAATAAAGAGGATGTCTATCAAAAACATATCGTTATTGCTTCAATATAAAGGCATTTTGCAGATCACAGGGTATAAAATAGAATCAGTGGTGATCAGGATAATTGATAAGCAATTTTACACAAGGCGGTCGCTTTCTATGGGATCACCATTTTTCACAAAAGTATTATTATTTGATGGCTCCTTTAGGGCCAATCTCAAGGTGTAGAAGATTTAAGCCTGATGATGCTGTTGACAGTGACCGGCAAATTACGTCATATGTACTAATAATCCTAACTTACCTTGCCCAGTTGTGTCTTTAATAATAAGGTAAGTGTACCATCACCCTAATCCAGTGGCGTTGCTAGGGGGTTTGATCTGGGGCACCGCCCCCGAACCTGTTGTCATGGTGCCCCGGATCCAATCCATTATGGCTGGGTGCCCCTGTTTCTAGACATAGAACAAAGATTCTTTGTTCTATGTGTGGAAGTAACCCTATGGTGGATGAGGGGCTTTGCTGGTTGACTCCCTGGTGTTGTTAAAGATTGGGTTGCAGCATTGGGATATCTGTATTGCCCTAGTTTCTTGCCCCGGGCAAATAGAGCAATCACCCGGAGAGCCAGACTGAGCTGCAGGAGGGGGACACTGGGCGGAGTGGCGGGGGGGAGCGGGCATAGTGTAGTTTAAAACTCACCTTTCGATCCCCGCAGGTACCTTCCATCTCCTTCCTACTTCCTCCCCCCGGAGTCCATCGCCTTGGTTACAGCGCCCCCTGTGAGGACGTGACCGCATGTCAACCACCAGCCAGGAAGCCCAGCATAACCACCAGCCGAGTACAGCACACAGGCCAGCCAGCCGAAGACAAGACAGAAGCCAGGTGAGGGGCTTATTTATGTGAAATACTGCCTATTGAATATATTTAAGTTACGCCACTGCTATGTTCATGTACATTTGGCCCCACCTATGACCATGCCCATTTTCCATGGCATGGCCATGCCCATTTTTGCTGCTACACGCGCTGCACAATCATTCTGTCTTGGAGCTCAAGGGTGCCCCAGATCTACCAGGAACCTAGAAACGCCCCATGCCCTAATCACTTTTAAAGGACACCTGTAAGGCCAATCAGAAAATGCAAAAAAATGACCAGAAAGGTAGTCCTCGGAAACGGGATTTTTGTGGAAATAATGCATTACCGCAACTCCGTAATTTAAGACCAATCACAGAACTCAGAAGCATTGACCAATCAGAGAATGCAGAAACAACTAGGAAGTATTTGGCCAGTCAGAGAATGCAAAAAAATAACCCCCCCAAAAAAGGCTATTCGGAAATCAATCGGAAATACGCAGAATCAGTCATTGGCATTGGCAGAAATTGGATTTTCTGCAGAATCGAAAATTAGTATTTCTGAACATCCGTAGCTAAAAGTATTTGAGAAAGAGGATCAGCAGGATAGCCAGCAAACTGGTATTGCTAAAAGGGAAATACATATGGCAATCCATACATCCCTCTCGATTCAGTGGTCCTTTAAATGAGAGAGACATGGAGGTGCCATATTTATTTCCTTTTAAACAACACCAGTTGCCTGGCTGTTCTGCAGATCCTCTGCCTCTAATACTCTTAGCCATAGACCCTGAACAAGCAAGAAGATCAGATGTTTCTGACTGAAGTTGGACTGGATTATCCACATGCTTGTTTTGATTAGTAATGGGGCTTGAAGGAGGGGGCAAGCCTAATGGGCAGTGGGGGAGAGGTCGCCAGGATAGGGGCAGCTCTAGTGAAGCCCTGTAGTTCTGCATGGAAGTGCAAGATGTGTGGGGTGGGTAGGAGGAGGTCATTAAAGGAGTGGTGTGGGCGGCCAGGTATGTATCTACTGACCAGGTCAGAGATGTATCTTTGTATATTTACCTTTTCATATCTACTAATTCCTAACTCATCAACCTACCAAAACCCAACATGTTTCACCCCTTTAAAAAGCGGGGGCATTGTCAGGGGTAAAAAAAACGTGCAAGGTGTTTAACAGTGCTTTACAGAAAAACACATAAATCAAATAAAATAAAAGCTGCATCATAGCCTCATGGGTATCTTTGTAGGACAGAAATAGAAGACGCTGGTGAGTAGATCTCAGAGCAGGAGAACTCTGGCACACTTTTCACTTAGAAGGTACCCAGAGAGTTATGCATAGCTGCTCGGTAGGCAGGGATTCCAGCACATGCTAAGCTGCTGGGCAGCCTCTCTTCGGATTCCCAGACAATCAGAGTGACAAAGCACAAGTGTAGACATTTATCACCATCGGGGAACACAACACAGGAGCAGATGTTCCAGGCAGACAATAATGTTGAGTGGGATACAGATGCTGAACACAGAGCTGTGCGCTCAGAAACGAGATAATGAAAGCCATATTAAGCAATGGAGTGTGTGCGCCTCTAATAAGTTATCAGTATGCAAAACGGCGACGGCTCCGGAGGAGAACAAAAGCGGCTGCAAGGAGTTTTCCCCAAGGTAACCGAATTACACTGCAACAACTCGCAGCCACTTATTACTCCTCAATAAAGTCCCCTGCCTGCTCCTGCCACCGCCATCTTTCTTGGGCACAGATTAAGAGAGCCGTCTCAGGAATAAAGCATATTTATTTGGCCATTTCCAGCGCGCATATACAGCATTAGTTATAAGGTAGCACGCTGCTGCTTATAGAGCTTAGCCTAGCCTGCCGAAAGGAGATATAAAAATGTCTGCATATGTTTATTGGGCAATTCCATGGGCTGAAATGTTTTAACGCAATGGAAGTGGTTCAACGGCAAGTTTGCACTTTATTAGAAGTAGGCAGAGTGGAACATTGTGTGACGGAAAAGGCAGATTGAAGGGTTATGGTTAGGTCCCTTAAAGAGGAACTTTAACCCAGGATTGAACTTCATCCCCATCAGTAGCTGATCTCTCTTCTCCCATGAGAAATCTTTACCTTTTTTTTTTAATAGATTGTCAGGGTGAGGGGGTCTCTATGGCTGATATTGTGGTGGAACCCCTTCCACAGTGTGATGTAATGACCATGGTGTGAGCCTCGTTGCATTGTGGGAAATAACCGCTTTTTCCAAATGCCAAGCAACCAGTGTCTCCCTCTGTGTATAGAGCTCTCAGAAACAAACATTCTGCACACATCACCCGGCAGAACTAAAATGTCACCACCATGTAAATCAGGAACAAAACAAGCAAATTTTTAATTATGTTATTTTCACTACAGTTCCTAATTAAAGAGAACTGGAGGAGGATGTCCGGGGGGCAGATGGGGCACAGGGGCATGTTCTCTGCCTAATGACATGGCTCTGTGTCCCCCAACTGCCACTCTATGCCTCCCCACCGCCGCGCTATAGCCCCCCCCCCCCCCCCCCCCCGTTTAGCGTCAAAATTTGTCAGAAGACAGAAGAGAGGGAAGACTCCGCACGATGTCCACAGTGAGATGTATACAATACAAATCTTTATTCCATCAGGTAAAAACAGCACAGCTGGACAGCTGACATGTTTCGGGCCGACAATGGCGCTAATCATCGTGCTGTGATTAAGGGCCATTGTCGGCCCGAAACAGGTCAGCCGTCCGGTTGGGCTGGTTTTACCTGATGCAATAAAGATTTGTATTTTCTACATCTCACTGTGGACATCGTGCGGAATCTTCCCTCTCTTCTGTCTGCTGTTTGGGTTCGAGTCTCCCCGGCACCTGCACTGTCTCGGTGGGCGGAGGTGAGCGGAGGTCACCACATTTTTCAAAATTTGTCAGTAACTCGGAGGTAAACAGAGCGGAGAGGAATTCCCTGTTTAACCACTTCGGGACCAGCACCCTCTGCCCTCTTGAGGACCAGAGGGTGCTGGTCTAGTAAACCGCCACTTCCCGACAAATCGCCGCTAAAATCCGCCGCTCCTGCCGGTCACGTCGCTCTGTCCCAGCCGCAGGCTGCTCTCTCTGCCGTCGCTATGACGGCAGAGTGCTGTGCGACGGTCAGGAGCCGCTTTCATTGGCTCCTGGCCCTGTCACTCCATGTAAGCCAATGGGAACGGCTTACATGAATGACAGGGCCAGGTGCCAATGAAAACGGCTCCTGCCCGGCTCACAGTGCTCTGCCGTCATAGAGGCGGCAGGGCACCACATAGCGGCGGGACAGAGCGGCGGGGACGGGCAGGGGCGCGCGGTAAATGGGACGTAGAGTTTACGTCCGGTCAGAACCGCAGCACCCCCCGCCCGCCGTAGATTTCAACTACGTCGGTCCGCAGGTAGTTAAAACACCCGCCAGGGGCATTCCTGCAGGGTTTCCTGAGCTGCCATTGGGCAGGTCTCTCCTGTGGCCACGCCTCATGATCAAAGTGCTCTACATCATGAGCTAGATGTTCAGCCATGGCTAGAGTGTTTCTGGACAGAAGTCTTCCATTTATCTCCTTACTTAACCAGTTCACCCCCAAGGGTTTTTATCCTAACGGACCAGAGCAATTTTCACTTGTCAGTGCTCCTCCCTTTTATTCCCTAATAACTTTATTACTACTTATCACAATAAAATGATCTATACCTCGTTTTTTCACCACCAATTAGGCTTTCTGTGGATAGTACATTTTGCTAAGAATTTTTTTTTATTCTAAATGCATTTTAATGAGAAAAACAGAAAAAAAAGAAAAACAATCATTATTTCTCAACTTACAGCCATTATAGTTTTAAAATTAAACATTCTCCTGTGGATAAAACAAACACGTTTTATTTGCCGAGTTGTCCCGATTATTAAACCGTTCAAATTATGTCCCTATCACAATGTATGGCGACAGTATATTATTTTGAAATATAAGTGTTATTTTTCTGTTCTGTTTTTTTTTTTCTGGCCATAATTACAAGCCCCTATGTAATTAATTAAAATTAATTTCCCCCCATAAAATATAGAATAAAAAAGCTGAGTCCCTAAGGCAACTATTTTTTTGTAAGCTTTTTTTTGGAGGGGAGGGTTGGAAGTGTAATTTTATTAATGATGTGTATATACTTGAAAATGTATGTATTTTGTAGGTGTAATATACTTTTTGGCCACAAGATGGCGCTAGTGAACACGTTATAGGAAGTGTTCACTTTTTTTTTTTACTACTACACTTTATTTAATAGTTACATTTCCTGTTTTTGTGAATGGACGTAGCCGCTGTTCGCGGTCACGTCCATTCACTCCAGGCACTGCGATTGGGTAGAGGATCGTTCGGTCTTCTTCCCCAATCACCCAGCACGGGATCCCGATGGAAACAGCGGCGGTAGCGGCGCGCACACGGTGGTAGCAGCGGTGGGAATGCGCGACGTATTAAAACGTCATGTTGCCGTTAATAGCGGTAAGCATGACGTTTTAATACGATAGGATGCCGTTAAATGGTTAATTTGTTCCAGAAGGCCACAAAGTGCATAGTGTAGCAATCCATCTCTATCTACTAACAGCCGTCAAAGGCAGAGGGATGCTTATGCTTGCAATACAGCAGTGTTTGGGCAACTGACAGTGACCACCAACCCACAGTCAACGGAGTAATACTTTTATGGCCTGTTTCCACTTGGTGCAAATTTGTGCATTTTTTTTAGTCTATGCATTTACACATCAATGAATTCCTATGTGCCTGTTTCCACCAGATGAAAAATGTGCATCCTAAAAAAAAAATGGGCAGATGCTGCATACTGTTTTTGCATGTTTTCGCATTTGTGGATTTGCGCATAATTTTGTGTTTGCAATCAATAAGGTCAATAGGACTTCCTTCCTGAATCTCCTTGTAGAGAGCTGTAAATTAAAAAACAAAAAAGTGAATTCACATTCAAAACGCATACATGCATATGCAAATTTGCATGCATATTTTGCATCCCCCCCAAAAAATGACATGAAAAGTGCATGCTTCTAGTGGAAACATACTCCACTAGAGTTTGATTGGAGTAGGAGATATGTGGGGAGGGGCAATACCAAGTCAACGACCTTGATTGATAAAAAGGCTGTGCGATAAAAAAATCAGGACATTAAATTACGGTACCGCATTCAGTATTTTAGACTTTTGTGCACTATTTCTTAAAAATGTTCACAAGTGCGGTAGAAGTTCAGTAATTTACCGGCTTCAATTGACAAAAACTTGTTTGGTAACAGCAGAGCAGTGTGGAGCTGTCTGTTTTGTTACATGCTGTTCTGTGCAGAGAGGGCATTACAATAGTAAGAGGCATCCCCATCGCTCTGAATCTGTCTATTAGTCTTTCTTAACATTTTATTTAATTGCCACAGCTTAAATGAACTTCATGAAACATTAAACATGCCCTGCTTACGTGATTTCCCTACTAGCTCCTCTACATCTTCAAACAGGAACCTAAATGGTTATACGGCTGAAGGGTTCCAGGGGAAACCTCTTTTGTTTGTTCCCTCTGCTCGCTACCAGGGGTGTAGAAAAGCTTGTTGTAAATCTAGCTACCACACTAGAGCGGAGTAACACTAAACCTCAAACATCAAATGCAGCTGTCTGCTATCTGTACAAAAGAACGTCTCCTCACAATATATAAGCATTGCCCGTGTTTGCTGCTGCTTGTGATGCAGAAACCTCTCCAAAGATAAGCAGCTTCTGTGCATCCCTCACAAACCAATCAGCCTGTAAATGCAGCGCTGAGGTTTTGTTGCTGGGAGCTCTCCGAGGTACTGAAGGCCTTTCACAGCATGTATATAAGCAATGTCTGCACGGCTACCTAGAGGCAATTTAGCTCTATTTCCAGAATACAGAGCGCTGTTTCTCAAAGGTAAATCTCTAATGCGAGCCATGCCGTCCCTTCTAACAACCGCGGAAAGGACTGACATAATGACTGCGCTGCATATTCTGAGGAGAGAGCTGGCAGACATGACTGGAAGGTTTTGATGGTTTTTTTTTTCTTACTAGAGTGGAATAAAGGTGAAGAAATGTATTGCCTTTGTATTCCAGACACACATTACCAGAAACGTGTTGCTTCTGTTTGCCGCTAGTACTCGGGGGGCCAAACACGCCACCCCTTAATACATAAAAAGCCCCGTCTGAAAGGTGCACTTAGCGGAGTATAAAGTGTCCCGGTGATGGAGAGATATACTGTGTGCGCTGAGACGATGACGCACGCTTTGGGATGAAGATGGAGAGGATGAGTGCCGACGGATGCTATAAGCCAACAGAATATTAAAGCGAGCTTTGTAAAACAACGCATTTGTTTCTCAAAAAGCAGTTAAGGAGGAACTTTAGTGAATAGGGAGGAGGGGGGGGGGGGGGGGGAGTCAATACATTGCAAAGTGAGAAGTTAAAAAATAGAAGCGTGATCGAGAAATGATTGATATTCACCATGTACTTTGTTCATATTGTTTGATCCATAATCAGACCCTGCATATCATCATCTTTACTACTGGCAGACATGAAGAGAAACAGACAGCACAACTGCCATTATCTATAACCACACCCCCTAACAATGCGATAGGCTAAAAGGTAGTTTTTTTTTTTCTTTATAGATATACAGTATGCACAGCAGGAAATACTGGCTGCTTTGCAGTTGTAATCAGTGGTTATTTCCCACAATGCAACAAGGCTCACAGGACCTAGGTGCTGACATCACACTGTGGGAGGGGTTTCACCACAATATCAGCCACACAGACCGCCCTTGATAATCTGATGGAGAAAAGGTAAAGATTTCTCATGGGAAAAGGGGTAGCAGCTACTGATTGGGATAAAGGTTAATCATAGGTTACAGTTCCTCTTTAAGTACCACCCCCCCCCCCACACACACACACACACACACACACACACACACACACACACACACACACACACACACACACACACACACACACACACACACACACACACACACACATTCCACATCTGGACAGCACAGTCTTATCCCTCCAAATGGCACAATGAAATTGAACTTCTGTTGAAAGAAAAAAAAATGCTGCTTACTTGCTGGCTGTCACTTTTAAAGTACTTTGCAAATCCTTCATTTCAAAACATTACTGGAAGAACAAGCCCAGAGAAAAACCAGAGATGCGCTTTTCTGAAAGAAAAGTGGGCCTGAACTCTTGCACTGGACAGAAGGAAACATAGAGAAATGCATCCTGTATGTATTTAGAGAGTTTAGCCCAGGCATGGGCAAACTTGGCCCTCCAGCTGTTGAGGAACTACAAGTCCCAAAATGCATTGCAGGAGTCTGACAGCCACAGTCATGACTCAAAGGCAAACGCATTGTGGGATTTGTAGTTCCTTAACAGCTGGAGGGCCAAGTTTGCCCATGCCTGGTTTAGCCTGTCTAAAGCTGGCCACTAACGGTACAATTTCTAGTGAAAAATCGTTCGAGCGATCAGAAATTCTGATCGGATGAAAAATCGTTCACTACACCATCAGCTAACCAATCATTGCTTCCTATCTATCACGACCACCAAGAAAATCCAAATTTTCGTTCGACGAAAATTCATTCGGGCGACATTTTTTTCACTCGTTCATAATCGATTGTGTCCACCAAAGGAGATTATTTACAACCAATCCGATCAGAATTTCTGATCGCTCAAATGATTTTTCGCTAGAAATTGGACCGTTAGTGGCCAGCTTAATTCTCCCTCATTTGTGTGTAATCTCAAGATATAATTTGATCCTCCTGTGTCACATGACTGCCATGGCAGATAAGCCCATTTGAAAGCACAGGCTGTAAACAATATGTCTGCTCCCATGAATCAGGAAGTAGAAACAGTGCAAATTTATTTTAGGATTTGTATCAGCTGTAACAAAGAATTTTTTTTTTGTTTAAAGGTTATTACGTTGTTGTGTATCTTTTAGAGCAGAGAGGAGTTCTGAGTTCAGGTCCACTTTAACCTCTTCCAGTTGAATAGTGATGATCGTACTCTGCTAATTACGATTATGCAAATGTTCACGTAAAATTTAGCCATTATGGCCAAACATAATTACAATTAGGAAAGTCAATTGATTTTGCATAATCTATTCGTAATTCTGTGCAATTTCCCGCTGACTTCATCGGGTAACAGCAAAGCCCCATACATGCCATCATTACCAACAATGTTACGTATGTTATGGTGAATTGTAGGATCAAAAAAAAAAAAAATGATTTTACAGAGTTTAAAAAACATTTTTCTATGAATTTTTAAAATCAATTATCTCAAAAACTACAAAATTCCCCTTAACATTTGTGGCAATTCTGGTGACGCCAGCATGGATGGGGGCTTTGCTATTACCCCCTAACGTTAGCACAAAATTACGCATGATTGCAAAATGATGGTTCCTGATTACAGTTACAAACAAATGAATTTGTTTTTTCTGAAATAACACATTGCAAACTTCCTGGGCTCCTGGTGACGTGGGCGCTCACCCGTGCATGCGCAGAAGACCCCGACCCATCCAGGATCAGAGATCTTCAGAGGCTGCCAGCGGAGACGATCGGAGGTGCCGGGAGGGACAAACATGACTTGTAGGGGCTGGAAGATGCCTCTGGTAAGTAACACTACATTTTTTTTGGTCACCTCGTGAATCCTTTTTAAGAGTAGCAGTGAAAGATGGATGTGGCTAAAAAGGTGTGATTTAAAGAATGTGGCTAAATAATAGATAACATATACACAGAATATACCGTAACATTTACAAATGATAAGGTAGCCAGAGGTCCCCCTCAGCATTAGGTAGCCAGAGGTCCCCCTCAGCATTAGGTAGCCAGAGGTCCCCCTCAGTATTAGGTAGCCAGAGGTCCCCCTCAGTATTAGGTAGCCAGAGGTCCCCCTCAGTATTAGGTAGCCAGAGGTCCCCCTCAGTATTAGGTAGCCAGAGGTCCCCCTCAGTATTAGGTAGCCAGAGGTCCCCCTCAGTATTAGGTAGCCAGAGGTCCCCCTCAGTATTAGGTAGCCAGAGGTCCCCCTCAGTATTAGGTAGCCAGAGGTACCCCTCAGTATTAGGTAGCCAGAGGTACCCCTCAGTATTAGGTAGCCAGAGGTCCCCCTCAGTATTAGGTAGCCAGAGGTCCCCCTCAGTATTAGGTAGCCAGAGGTCCCTCAGTATTAGGCAGACATAGGTTCCCCTCAGTAATAAGCAGACATAGGTTCCCCTCAGTATTAGGCAGACATAGGTTCCCCTCAGTATTAGGCAGACATAGGTTCCCCTCAGTATTAGGCAGACATAGGTTCCCCTCAGTATTAGGCAGACATAGATTCCCCTCAGTATTAGGCAGACACAGGTTCCCCTCAGTATTAGGCGGACATAGGTTCCCCTCAGTATTAGGCAGACATAGGTTCCCCTCAGTATTAGGCAGACATAGGTTCCCCTCAGTATTAGGCAAACATAGGTTCCTCTCAGTATTAGGCAGACATAGGTTCCACTCAGTATTAGGCAGACATAGATTCCCCCCAGTATTAGGCAGACATAGGTTCCCCTCAGTATAAGGTAGGCAGAGGTCTGATTATTAGGTAGCCAGAGGTCCACCTCAGTATTAGGCAGACATAGGTTCCCCTCAGTATAAGGTAGGCAGAGGTCTGATTATTAGGTAGCCAGAGGTCCACCTCAGTATTAGGCAGACATAGGTTACCCCCAGTATTAGGCAGACACAGGTTCCACTCAGAATTAGGTAGACAGAGGTTCCCCTCATAATTAGGCAGACACAGGTTCCCCTCAGTATTAGGCAGACATAGGTTCCCCTCAGTATTAGGCAGACACAGCTTTCCCTCAGTATTAGGCAGACACAGGTTCCCCTCAGTATTAGGCAAACATAGGTTCATCTCAGTATTAGGCAGACATAGGTTCCCCTCAGTATTAGGCAGACATAGGTTCCCCTCAGTATTAGGCAGACACAGGTTCCCCTCAGTATTAGGCAGACACAGGTTCCCCTCAGTATTAGGCAGACACAGGTTCCCCTCAGTATTAGGCAGACATAGGTTACCCTCAGTATTAGGCAGACATAGGTTCCCCTCAGTATTAGGCAGACATAGATTCCCCCCAGTATTAGGCAGACATAGGTTCCCCTCAGTATAAGGTAGACAGAGGTCCCCTGATTATTAGGTAGCCAGAGGTCCACCTCAGTATTAGGCAGACATAGGTTCCCCTCAGTATTAGGCAGACATAGGTTCCCCTCAGTATTAGGCAGACACAGGTTCCCCTCAGTATTAGGCAGACACAGGTTACCCCCAGTGTTAGGCAGACACAGGTTCCCCTCAGTATTAGGTAGACAGAGGTTCCCCTCATAATTAGGCAGACACAGGTTCCCCTCAGTATTAGGCAGACATAGGTTCCCCTCAGTATTAGGAAGACACAGGTTCCCCTCAGTATTAGGCAGACATAGGTTCCCCTCAGTATTAGGCAGACATAGGTTCCCCTCAGTATTAGGCAGACATAGGTTCCCCTCAGTATTAGGCAGACATAGATTCTCCTCAGTATTAGGCAGACATAGGTTCCCCTCAGTATTAGGCAGACAGAGGTCCCCTCATTATTCGGTAGCCAGAGGTTCCCCTCCAGTTTTAGGTAGAGTATTAGGTAGACAAGAGGTCCCCACTAGTATTAGGTAGACAGAAGTTTCCCTCAGTATTAGGTAGCCAGAGGTCTCCCTCCAGTATTAGCTAGATAGACTTCCCCTTCCAATATTAGGTAGTCAGAGGTTCCCCTCAAAATTAGGAAGACAGAGGTTCCCCTCAGTATTAGTTAGCCAGAGGTACCAATCCAGTCAGGGGCGTCTCTAGCCATTTTGTCACTCCAGGCGAGAAATCCTGTGGCACCCCCCCCCCCCCCCCCGTGATTGCCCCCAGTCACACACACACACACACACACACACACACACACACACACACACACACACACACACACACACACACACACACACACACACACACACACACACACACACACACACACACACACTATACACAGCACACAGTAGACATACACTATACACATACAGAGATAGGAGGAGTGGAGTGAGACTGAGAATAGCCTGAGATGGAGCAGTTTATCTGTATTGCAGTCCCACATTACACAGAGACTAGTTGCTGGTAATAGGACTGCTGTCCCTGCCAATCTCTTACACAAGTCAGCAAGCAGCCCTCCTGGAGTCTAGGGACTGTCAAAACTTTTCAACCTGTTTAAGACCTTATCTGCACATGCAGTCATTATAACAATGGGGAGAGACCAGACAGATTTTTTCCCACTGACCCTCCAGACGAGTTCTACATCATGCTGTGTATATTTACCAGCTAGCCTGCCCTCTAATTGCACTTTTATTAGCTAGCCTAGTATTTTACATTGCCTTACATCAACAAACCTGAATACAGCAGACACAGGACCAACCCTAAATCATTGAATGAAAGGCGGCCTGGGGGGAAGTCAATGCCTGGCTGCTACACAGTCTCTACATCCACGCAGTTAGCAGTAGCAGAGAGAGAGGGACTGAATTCTCAGGAGTCGGACTCAGGAGCTGATGATGCTGTACTCCTCGGATCCCTGACTAGGATGAGTGCCTTCTCTCACTGACTCATTCATTACTGTGGTTCTTTGAATCATTGAGCTGAAGTCCAGTCAGCCCCGCTGCTGCTGCTGTGTAAACTGACACCTGAGTCAGCTGAGAGGCATTTCTTCTCTCACTACTCAGTGCAGAAGCGCCCTTGCCTCTTCCTGTCGCCTTAGGCGAAAATTTATAGCTGCCTAATGGCTCGGACGCCTTTGCCTCCAGTATTCGAAAGTCAGAGGTCCCACTCAATATTACGTCAACAGAGGTTCCCTCAGTATTGGGTACACAGAGGGCCCCATCAGTGTTAAGAAGATGCTCCTCCAGTATTAGATAGCCAGAGGTCCCCCTTCGGTATTAGATAACCAAAAGGTACCCCCCCCCCCCAGTATTAGGTAGTCACACAACAACACTCCCCCCCCCCCTCGCAGGACTCATTTTGTTTGCTGCCATCTTCCTCAACTTATGACGCACTTCCATTTATATTGTATAGCAGTATTTTATCATTCAGATGAATTCATTGCTTGGTTTAGTTATACTGAATGACATTTTTTATATTGGCTATTTAGATGCGCTTCATATTTCTGTAAGATGAAAGATCTACCCACCAGCCTTACGATCTCTCTTTGTTGTCTGAAATGTTCATTTATACAGAGTAAAAAACATAATATCCAAACTGGGATTTTTCTTCAAGGATGGCCTTTGTCATTTCACTGAATTGTTATGTTTTTCCACGGTGAAGCTTATTTTTATCCGTCGCATATAATTTTCTTAGATTTATGGAAAAATAAAATTGTTAAAGAGGATTCGTAATAGAAAAATAAAACCTCTGGGGGATACTTACCTCGGGAGGGGGAAGCCTCATTAGGATCCTGAGAGATCCTTCTCGTTTCCTCCGTTCAACTGCACAGGTCCCCCCCCCTCCCGTGGCATGTGTGGCGGGGGCTCTTACTGGCGACTTCAGGCCGAAGTTGCTAATTAACGAAGCAGCCAGCAGAACCGGGAGAGGAGCCAGGAGGACGCCGGGGGAGCTCGCGACCTACGGTGGGCTGGAGTAAGCCTCAGGTAAGTACAAATTTTTAAACCTGTTCATTATCCCTTTTAAGGCAATGTCCACAGTGGGGCATTGCATGCACATCCTGTAAAAGCGGGTTTGCAACATAACAGAGGGGAAAAGTCGCAAGACAAGACACAGAACATTTATATTGCGCTTTTCTCCTGCCGGACTCAAAGCACCAGAGCTGCAGCCACTAGGGTGTGATCAGCAGGCAGTGTTAAGGAGTCTTACCCAAGGTCTCCATACTGAATAGATGCTGGCTGGCACTACAGAAACGGAAAAGCTGAAATTTGACTACATATATTTGCAGTAATTTCATCTGTCTTGGCTCTTCCTATTCAGTAAGCCAGCACCCTATTCAGTAGGAGTTCTTTGGCAAGACTCCCTAACTGCTGCAAGCTACTGGGCATGCCCTTATTGGCTGACTCGCAATTGATTTGAGTCCGACAGGAGAAAAAAACGCTATACAAATATTGGAATTATTATAAATAATATAAAATGTATAACTACAGCAGAGGGCAATACAAAAGTTTGGCAGATGAGCTTTTTGTCCCTAGGGTTGTACAACAGCCAAGGAAACATGATCTGTGTATGGAGGGGTAAAAAGTATGGATAAAAAGTTTTTGCCATCTATTCAGAAAGTGGTCTATCACAGTGAGAGTGGTTAAAATCTGAAACATTTTACCTCAGGAAGTAGTTATGGCAAACTCTATATTTGCATTATTAAGAGGGCTTGGATGCTTTCCTTGCAGGGCACCTAATAATGACTGTGCACTTCTCAGGAGAGTTGATCCAGGGACGTATCTGATTGCTATCTGGAGTCGGAAAGGGATTTTTCCCTTTTAAGGCTAATTGGCCCAGGCCTTGTAACGTTTCTTTTGCCTTCCCCTGGATGAACTGGGATATGCGTTGGGATAAGTTTTTTCTTTTTTTCTGGTGAACTTAGTGGACAAATGTTTTTTTTTTTCAACCAAACCATGTAGTAACTAAATCCCTATTTTGGGGATTTTGGGGGAAATCCCTCTGTGGATACAAATCCACAGAGCACTGAGGGAGAGCTGGTACCTTAACAGTTTTAATATAATCTTCCGTATTCTTCCACTAAACAGATGGTTTATCCATACTTTACCCCACGAGTCACCAAACCTCCATACGTAAATGTTTTCTGCATTCCTCTGTAATAACATTAAACCACATTAAACTATATGCAATGGCCACTGAACAAAAATCTAAAATGGTATGCTCAATAAAGACTCCATTAGGGGCAATGGAAACGTTGCCTAAGTACTTGTAGAGCAAGATGTGACATTTTCAAAGGGCCATTAAACAAATGGAAAGAAGTCAATCTGAGACTATCTCTTCGCTCCATCTACGCTGTGACCTTTCCCAAAGCACCTGTGAATAGAGCTGAGCATTGACCGTTAAATGATCTTTGTCTGTCTGCTGACATATAGCAACACTGGGGAAACTTCCTCTTCCTCTGAGGGAAGAAGTTGAGGAGGAACTTTAGTGAGATGGATCTTAGGCAGGTCTTTCTCATCAGAAACCACACGGAGGTGGTATTTTCTATTCATCTGAGAGTAGAAGTCTTGAGATCCTTAACTGGGAAAGTTTATCTGTTTCTGAGAGCAGAATAGTTGTCACACATACTAACATCTCTTTCAATTGACAGCTGGAAACTGAAGGTCTTTTACACTTAGGCCGATTCCTCTCCACATAAGAGTAGAAGACACGTCACCCCCTGCCAACAGGAGATCACAAGGAGGACTTTTAACAACATAAATAGATAGCTCATGGTGACCCAGAAAAACTTGGAAAGTATAAAGGGCTCAAAGAGACCCAGGAGCTGTCTATCACAAAGCACTGCTAAAAGTAACGTTGCCTTCTTGAAACAGGAGGTATTTGTGATAATTCAGCATTAAGGGAGCAAATGTGGTTTCCCATGATGCATCACTCCTGAATATGCAAATCATATATTTGAGTCCCTGAAAGCAAGGCTGAACATCTAGAACCACTACTGTGTAGTAAACCTATAGCTATATAGCTAATACATATTATAAAGCCACATGAATCCAAACTATATAGGAGATTGTGGGTATTAAGGCAGGGCTAGTCAAATCCCAGGAACTAAGGCTTCCAAGTGCTGGTTCCTAACTAATGAGGTTTATTTAGTAGTCAGCAATGCTGCTTTTTAAAGGACAACTGAAGTGAGAGTGGTATTGAGGCTGCCATATTTTAATTTTAGGCAATACCAGTTGCCTGGTTATCTGCTGATCCTCTGCCTCTAAAACTTTTAGTCATATACCCTGAACAAGCATGCAGCAGATCAGGTGTGTCTGACATTATTGTCAGATCTGACAAGATAAGCTGCATGCTTGTTTCTGGTGTGATTCAAACACAACTTCAGCCAAATAGATCAGCAGGACTGCCAGGCAACTGGTATTGTTTAAAAGGAAATAAATAGGTCAGCCTCCATATTCTTCTGACTTCAAGTGTCCTTTAAACATTTTCTTCCAGGATCTGAATAAGACACAATGGGCTTCTGAATTCCATATTCATTTGCTCACCCCTACTGTTATGTTTATGTTCCTCTGAATTCTGGAGATCAAATGTCTTAGATGTCTTCTCAGGCCATAGTTACCTTTCATCTGGCAGAGGGAGAGTGAGAACAGACAAAAAGAGAGGCACAGAAGAAAGTTCCTTTGAATGATCAAAAAACTTACTTCACAAACTATTTAAGAAAACGAAGGAAATGCTAATAATTACCATAACATGGCTATGGAAACAAACCAGCTGGAAACAATCTCTTGTGATGGAACTATTGGTATTTTTAAACCAACAGTTGTGTGCACCACCTCTTAAAGAGAATCTGTACTGTCCGATTTGTACAATAAAAAAAACATATCAATCAAGTCACTGTGATCTCCTGGATCCCTCTTTGCCATTTCTGCCGCTCCCCTTGGCGATCCTGGCTAAACTACAAGTTTTTGCATACTTGTATGAGGCAGCCCATTCCTCCCTGGGTCGACAAAGCTTGACAAAGAAAAGAAGATTAGATATATTACAGAGACAGTGCGACTAGAAAAGGCTGCAGTAATCCAGACCACATTAGAACAGGTATAGAAACTTATAGGATAGAAGACATAAGGCTGAAAATTGTGTTACAGAGTCTCTTTAAAGTAGAGCTGAACTATCTAACATTTAATGCACCAAAGCAGCCTTACTATCCTCCCCAATCCACCATCTTATCAGAGAGGGATTAAGATATAATTGGGACCTAGGCAAGGTAGTAGATTTTGTGCTCCATTTAGTAAGCTGAAGTGGAGAGAGGTCAGAGAAGGTAGGCCCCTTGATACCCACTAGGCCCCAAGCACCTGCCTTAATTGCCTGGTGGATGATCCTGCTCTTCATCTCATGGGCCCTCCATGGCCCTCTCTGTGACCGGGTAACATGAGCATTCTGGGGACCTGACTTGTAGTCCCCTGGTCTGTAACTGAGGAACTTTGTCTACTTGGGCTTACATTTTGCCCTTTCCCTATTTTTCTACTTGAACAGGAAGATTAGTGTTTTTCTACCCACTAACCAAAAGTTTACTCTTGCTCTTCATTTGCTGGGTGCAGCAGTTTATAAACCCTTGATCTGAACACTGCAGTACAGCACAACAGAGAATGATTATTTTGTGGTTAATGGTTGTGTGTGTTTCAGGTGCACCATACTACAGGACTCACCGCCTCATAAAGGGTTTGGTGCTACTCACATGCTGTGAAGGACAGCAGTGCTAAAATGTTTTTTCATATAAGGAATCATGTCCTTCTTTTCTAGTTAAAAATGCATGGCATTACACTACTGCTGAATATATCTATATTATGTTCCATGTCCGGTTAATCGCTTACAATTATTTTCCACTCATATTTCTATATAAGTTTAGTTGTATCTGTGCTGCAGGATGAACGTCCAAGTGATTTTTTTTTGCTCTGACATTACTTTAACTACTTACTGCATTCTGTGCAGTATATCTACGCCCTGGAAAACTGCATGTGAAGTCCCAGAGACGTAGATACTTGTCTATCTCCCATTCACGTCCTGGCTTCCGATCGTTAGGGGGGAGATCATTCATTGATCTAAGTCCCCGTGTCAATGATCACCAGCATCAAAGAAATGCCTGCGGTCATTATAATAATGAAAGTAACACATCCACGCAATATTTCCTGCCAGCATACTAACAGTATGCACAGAAAGATAATGCTTGAGGACATATTGTGGCCAAATAGTAAAATTTCACCTACATACATTTTTTGTAATAAAAAGACATACACATACATTTAAAATTGACCCCTTACCTCCCACACTCTCCAATGGTACCCAAATACTACTTTTGCATAACAAAAAATGAAAATTTAAAAAAAAAAAATACATAGTTACCTTAGGGACTAAAGTTATGCTTGTCAAGAGGGTATATTACTGTTGTTTTTTAAATAATGGGCTTGTAATTAGTGAAGAACTCAAAACTGAAAAAAATGCATCTTTTTTTCCAAATAAAATATTGGCGCCATACATTGTACTAGGGAAATATTTTAAAGGTTGCAATAAACAGGACAAATGGGCAAATAAAATGTGTGGGTTTTATCCACAGTAGAAAATTTTATTTTAACCACCTGAGCGGTCTGGACGAGCTCAGCTCGTCCAACACCGCCGGAGGCTGCCGCTCAGGCCCTGCTGGGCCGATTTTAATGAAATAAAAAGCAGCACACGCAGCCGGCACTTTGCCAGCCGCGTGTGCTACCTGATCGCCGCGTGTGCTACCTGATCGCGTGCAGCGGCGAAAGAGGGTCCCCCCAGCCGCCCGAGCCCAGCGTAGACGGAACAAACAGTTCCGGCCAGCGCTAAGGGCTGGATCGGAGGCGGCTGACGTCAGGACGTCGGCTGACGTCCATGACGTCACTCCGCTCGTCGCCATGGCGACGAGGTAAGCGAAACACGGAAGGCCGCTCATTGCGGCCTTCCGTGTTACTTCTGGCCGCCGGAGGCGATCAGAAGAACGCATCCGGAGCGCCATCTAGTGGGCTTTCATGCAGCCAACTTTCAGTTGGCTGCATGGAATCGTTTTTTTTTTATTTAAAAAAAACCCTCCCGCAGCCGCCCTGGCGATCTTATCAGAACGCCAGGGTGGTTAAAACTATAATGGCATAGAAATAAGTGATAAAGTTATTGGTGAATAAAAGGGATTAGTGCTGAAAGGTGAAAATTGTAAAATTGTTCTGGTCCTAAAGGGAAAAAACCCTAAGTGGTGAACTACTTAAAGTGTACCTTAGACTACCGTTATTAAATCTTAAATCTCAGTTTGTATACTTACTAGCTCCCACTGGTCCTCTTGTCCCCGCTAAACATCCGCTCCTGCGTCCCTCCACCTACCCCCCACCTCCCATGCATAGCAAAAAAAAAAAATGTCATCAGCTTAACAGCTGTACTGGGCGGCCCAGGGATGCCCAAAGGACTGGCGACACAAGTCAAAGGTGTGTGCGCACTATTTTTGCCAATTTTACCTTAAAGAGAACGCGAGGTGTGTTTAAAGAATGTTATCTGCATACAGAGGCTGGATCTGCCTATACAGCCCAACCTCTGTTGCTATCCCAAACCCCACTAAGGTCCCCCTGCACTCTGCAATCCCTCATAAATCACAGTCGTGCTGTGAGGCTGTGTTAACATCTGTAGTGTCAGTCTCAGCTGCTCCCCCGCCTCCTGCTTAGCTCCGGTCCCTGCCCCCGTCCCTTCCCTCCAATCAGCAAGGAGGGAAGGGATGCAGGCGGGGACTGGAGTTCTGCAGGAGGCGGGGAGAGCAGCAGACTGACACTATAGAGATAAACACAGCCAGCTCTGACAAGCTGTTTGTCAGCAGCGTGGCTGTGATTTATGAGGGATTGCAGAGTGCAGGGGGACCTTAGGGGGGTTTGGGATAGCAACAGAGGCTGGGCTGTATAGGCAGATCCAACCTCTGTATGCAGATAATATTCTTCAAACCCACCTCAGGTTCTCTTTAAGATTCGCTTCAGTGCTCTTATCACAAGTAATCCGCCGTGTTCCCACCGCTAAACGAGGGCTGCAGAGCCCCCAATTCCGGAAGGCATTTCCTGGAAGGGGCAGAGCTTTCAGCTTCAGCTCTGCCCCTCCTGACGTCAATCGCGGCGCATCGCCGCCTCTCCCCGCCCCTCTTACTCTTCCTTCACAGAGAGGGGCGTGGAGAGGCACAAATCCGTGCGGCGATTGACGTCAGGAGGGGCAAAGCTACAGCTGGAAGCTCTGCCCCTCAGCGCAGCAAAATCCACGACCAAGTTGGTCGTGGCTATTTGCAGAGGGGTTTGGGGGCTCTGCAGCCATTGTTTAGCAGCGGGGACACGGCGGATTACTTGTGATAAGAGCACTGAAGCGAATCATAAGGTAAAATTGGCGAAATAGTTTGCTTCAGTGTCACTTTAAAAGAGAGTAGAAGCAAGAGAGCACTGAAAATAAACAGAGAGAGAATAGAGATGGATGAGACAGCCAGATATAGCTGATAGATGAGACTGACAGAGAAAGACACAATAGATGGGACTGATGCAGGGAGAGAGATGTGAGAGACACGGGTGATAGATAGGAGATTGATAGAGACACAAACAGATAGATAAACCCCGATGATTCCTCTACGTCTTGTCCTGATGGTGACATGTGATGACAAATTGCATAGGTGTCATTATAGAACATTTCCATTGCTGCTGATAATTGAGGAGAAGCCATGGATTCAGCTGCATGACAGTAACGGATGGGGGAAGGCTCCGACTGGAGGGGTAATTCAGTGTTCTGCCAAGCAGATGATCATATTACCCAGCTTATAAACCCCCACTGACATGCACAAGTACACTTAATAACCCGCAATGTTTTGGTCTATACAATAATTGCTGTTAAATGAGGTGTGAGCGATCTGACTACTTCTCGTATTCAAAATGACACATTCCCAGAATAAAGTTTGCAAAATCTCTAGTTTTCCTTTTCTTACTTTTAAGTAACAGCTGAGATAAATGACTGACTGAAATGTGTCCATTAAACTTGAATAAAGTTATGTTATTCCTTTTGAGGCCGTTCTTTTGTAAAATACAGTATGTCAGCATGGGACAACATTCCTCAGCAACACGATCAGCCTCTTGTTGAGTCCATGCCAAAAAGAATATCGGCGGTGATCACAGCTAAAGGTGGACTAAATCGTTATTAGAGGGTGTCTCTAATTTTTTTGCCACATATAGCGCATAATCATCCATGCGGCGGGAAGGCAAGCACACTCCTGCCCCATGCAGTGTAGCGTGCTCCATCAGATATACAGCAGTTCAATTTCCCATCAGATGTGTCAAATTGATTACAGGTAGTCCCCGGTAAATGAATGAGATAGGGACTGTAGATTAGTGCTTAACCTTAATCTGTTCTTAAGTTGGAACAATGTGCTACCTCTGTTCTCTGTACCTCCTCTGTTCCCCCCCACCCCCCTGTGCCTCCAGTGTCCCCCTTTGTGTCACCTCTGCCCTCTGTGCCTGTTTATACAAGTTTATAGCCATTTTTTGTCTGGATTTTTAAAAAATTGATTTTCTCAAAAACTGCAAGTCCAATTTGAAAAAAAATGTTTGACTTGTTCCCATGGAAACACACAATCCATGCCGTTCGTATCGGCAGGGCGTTCGTAAGTCGGGGACTACCTGTATTTCCAACAGGTCTGATCTGATTTCCGATCGTTTTTCTGATAGATTTTACAATCACTTTTATACAAAACCGATCAGAAAAACGAGCGGAAATCAAATTGGACCTGTCGCAAATAATCTATTTGACCTGTCTCTCTGACGGGGAATTGCATGGTGTGTACCAGGCATAAGGAAAGACTGGTGAGGTGACCAGTGAGGCATACAGTGCCATGATGTACCAGAGGTGGCAGCAGTGAGTGAGCATATCTCTTCTGTGTGAAATGAGAGGAAAATATAAAGCTGTAACAGACCTACACATCAATGCAATGCAGCCTGTGCCCAGAGAACTCCCTTCAGCCAAACTAATCATCTGTTAATGTCTAGCCTATTACATACAGACACACTAGATCCCCTCTGCAGCTCACAAGCATCACTTTGAAGAGTATTAATAGCGTAAATTCACTATTTTCAGATAAAACAAGCTCCTGGCCCTTGATCAGAGCGCATGAGAGAGGCATACAGATGTTCTCTTGTCACAGAGGTATACCGTTCCAGATAGAACATCTTATAGAAGGAGCTACCTTCAGGCTAAATGAGAATGGGATATTAATGGAGAAGAATTACAAGCATGTAATGCATACACTGGAGAATGGCCCTGGCTCCTGTTCACCCTTTCCGTTAGAAAAATACAGCAAATAATGAAAAAGGAGAGAGACAGCCGCCAACTGTCATACGTGCGCAAGGACAGAGGAGAGAGGCAGCCGCTAACTGTCGTGTGTGCGCAAGGACAAGGGAGACAGCCTCCAATTGTCGTGTGTGCGCAAGGACAGGGCAGAATGACATATTTCACGCCATGAGGAAACAATATAAAAAAGGGTCTTTGTAAAATAAGTCTGTTTAATAAAAGCATTCTAGTCTAGGATGTGGTTTTGCCCTTTCTGCAAGTTTTTTTCTTTGTAGACAGTGCAGCGTCTGCCGCCTGAGTATGCGGCTATGAAGCCCAATTCTCCCTGGATTACGTTTAAGGACACTCAAGGTGAAAATAATGTTATTTTATTTTTATAGTGAACCTGAACCGAGTAAAATGAAAAAGTAAACGCATGATGTACCTGCAAATGTATATTGCATACTTACCTCACACTGTCAGTTCCTCTCAGAAGCTCACCATTTTCTTCTTACAACCATTTCTTCGATTTCTGACAAGATTTTGTCAGAACTGAAATATATCAGTTGTTGTCAGTTATATAGCAGTTTGTTAATTATAACTGAAAGGACAACAGATGAGCAAGGTAATGTCCATGTTTATCTAAGGCTCAAGTGGGCGATATTACAATTAAAGAAAGGTGTTATGGAGTAATGGCCATTTTCAAAATGTAGGAAGGAGAATTCCATTGATCACAGTGAACAACTGGGATGCAGGAGATGAGTAACTGATTGATGAGTAGACTACACGGAAGGTAAGTATGATGTGTGCATGTTTACTTTGACTTTTAATTTTAATCAGGTTTGCTTTAAATGTACTTTTTAAGTTTTTACGGTTTCAATGTCTCTGCTCAACGACACATTCATTGAAGTATGTCAGAGCTAAAATCTATGAACTACTGACCCTTTTTATCTCTTTCCTGCTTTCAGAAAACGATTACTGCCATGAAAGAGTTATATGGCTGTACGTTCTTATCAGTGAGGGTTACTATAGTCCAACTCACACATAAACTGTCACTTGCATACCTGATATTTAAAAAAGTAAAAAAAGTAAAGTAAAAAAGGAACACAGAATAGTTATTTGTGTGCTTGGCACTGTACATACACGTCTATCTCATCAGGTCACATGTCACCTCGGGTATCCTTTAAAGAGGAATTCCAACCAGACTGATACAGTAATACTATTAAAGGACTGTGCTATACAAGTTAATTCCAGCAAAGTAAAAAGGTTTATTGCTAAGAATATTATGATACCTGTATGGAGTCGAGTTACAAACTCTTTTGTCACAACTTGTAGGTAGCCTGTATACTTTAGAGCCATTCTTCAACATAGATCTTGACGTGAAGATAAAAGCTTTGTCACCGGTAAATGTAATTTTGCCTTCTTTAGTGGCTGGATAAAGTACTAGTTAAGGGCAGAGCCTCTGACATAAGAGACCAGAGTTTGCTCGTCTCTTTCTATTCAGTAAGCCAGTACCTATTCAGTAAGGAGTCCTTGGGCCAGACACTCTAATACTGCTACTGCCCACTGAGCATGCTCCTAGTGACTGCCTCTCAAGAGTTTTAAATCGCACAAGAGAAAAACACCATACACATTTTTTTTATTTTTGTTTGTTTAACCAGCTGAGGACCGCCTAACGCAGATTGGCGACGGGATTGCAGCTCTCTTGTTCCTCAGAGACGCATATATGGGTCATCTCGCAGGAACGAGATTTGACGGGAGCTCACATGAGCTCCCGTCAGTGTGTGCAGGAGGCCTCAGCGATTAGCCTGCCAGCCGATGATCGGAGCTGGCAGGCTGTTATTCTTTGTTTTGTTTTTTTACTATTTTTTACTATTTATTTATGCATATGACATCTTAGGCAGCACTGTACAGAGTATAGTCTTGTCACTTAAAGATAAAAACAAGGAACACCAAGAGCCCCAATAGTGTAATGGTAAATGGTTACTAGATAGAGTAAATATTAATACTCACAAACCAGGGTTACCATTAGGCAACCACTGTAAAAGCAGGTGGGGAGATTTTCCTGACCCCACTCAGGAATAAGAAGTCACTCTCTGTAGATGAGAAAAAGAGGGTTCAACCCTCCACCTAGGGTGGACTCAATATTACTTGGAGGAGGTAAGTCCACCACTACCTCCTCTATTTACCAAGATTATTTTTTTTTAAGCTCATTTAGCTTCCTTTTATCCTTTTGGCGCCTCTGTTCTCTTGTCACTTAAAGAGGAACTCCAGTGAAAATAACGTAATAAAAAAAGTGCTTCATTTTTACAATAATTATGTATAAATGATTTAGTCAGTGTTTGCCCATTGTAAAATCTTTTAAATCCCTGATTTACATTCTGACATTTATTACATGGTGACATTTTACTGTTGGCAGATGATGTAGTTGCTGCATGCTTTTTTGGCAGTTGGAAACAGCTGTAAACAGCTATTTCCCACAATGCAGCAAGGTTCACAGACAGGAAACTGCCAGAAGTACCACAGTACACAGAGTTTCTTGCGGGCGGGGTTTAACCACAATCTCAGCCATACAGCGCCCCCTGATGGTCTGTTTGTAAAAAGGAATAGATTTCTCATGTAAAAAGGGGCATCAGCTACTGATTGGGATAAAGTTCAATTCTTGGTCGGAGTTTCTCTTGAACTGTCCCTCGGAGCGGCTCACAATCTAATCCCTACCACAGGCTTAGGGCTGCAAATAGAGTAAAAACTATTTTTACACTCTGTGGGTTTTGCAATCCGATTGAGTTACCATTTTTAAATGCTATATATTCACTTTACTGAGGGAAACCATGCAGGGACTTTTCCAATCATCCCTGTTGCATTTTTCAGTTGATTGGCCTCCTATACAAAGTATAAAAAAGCAGGACATTTGTATAGCAATGGCAACTCTATGTTTTTTGTTTTTTTTAGGAATTTGGTGATACAAAATATTTTCCCGGCCATGACTTGGAACTCAAATATACTTTGAATCAGGTTGGGCTGAGGCAAGAGAGGCTCCAGCCTCAGGGCGCAGTGTAGGAGGAGACGCACAACTCACTCAGCTATCATTCCCCTATTGTGCTTGAAGCAGAGATAAATAAGAAAAGGGGATACATGGCAGTGACTGCAAGCCAGATAACTTAGTCTAATAGCAATCAGCAGTGTGACGGCTGGAATGGGAGGGATGGAGGGGCGCACTTTGATGTCTCGGGCCTTGGGTGCTGGAGGACCTTGTCCCGACTCTGCTTTGGATTCACGGCAACTTGGCACCCAGATCTACTTGGCACCCACTGCAATGTAGCACGCGGATGTACTTAGCACCCCCCAAAACTTAGCACCCAAATGTAATTAGCACCCGCTGCAACGAAGCACATAGGTGTACTTAGCACCCACCACAACTTGGCACCCAGATGTACTTAGCACCCAGATGTACAGTGCCACAAACTATGCAGTAGGGGTTCACGTGCTTTTATATTATTTCCTCTCTATGGTCTTGTCCACTATCTGTTGTGGCCAAACCTGTTTTTCACAAGTCATCAAGTACCCCTTCTTTGGTGCCCAGAGATGCTCCAGATATTCTAAGTTCAGTCAAAACCCCTGTCAATCTCCCAGAGGCAAACCTCTGTGGTCATTGTATCCTACAGAAAATCCATTTGGTATAATTAAATGATCGCCCCATGTCAGAAATGGCCCAGATCCAGCCCAATGAAGTGTAGTGTAGTTGACAAAGCATATACAGAGTTAAGTCATCGAAAAGGAATCACACTCAAGTCTAAGAGTCTCACATTCTGGTATAAAGTACTTGCAAAATCGGTGTGTAGCAATTGCACAGAAGTTCCCCGGGTGACTGCTTAGAGAAGTGATGATTCAAGATCCATGGTTACGTGAGCTACGTCACACATGACCGGAATGGAAGCCTTGGCACAGGTGTCACGGGGATCTTGAAGCAGCGCTTGTCTGAGCGGCCACCAGGGGCCCTTTTGTACAATTGCTACACGCTTATTTTCACTGACTCTTGTGAGTGTAAGTTTTAACCATCATCTGGTTTTACACTATATGGAGCCTTTTTAAATTTTAGTGGGATACAACCTCCTGGAAGTAGAAAGTCATTTGGATTACCATTCCCTCTATGCCTGCTAATCCTTCCTCTGGTGCATAAAGGAGGACGCCAGGGTGAGTGCAGGCACATTGGGGGGAGTGACCAGTCACTGGTGGCAGTTTTGTTCATGCCAGGTGGAGGCACTGCTTGGTCGGTTGTCGTGGGTGGAGGGCCATATGAGTCTATGGTTTTACACTATCTCTGCCTTCTGTTTTTGTTTGTACGTGATGGTCATGAGTCCGAGGCTGACGGCAGAAGGTCAAAGATTATTTGCAGGCATGGGCTTTCCAGCCCAGGAGGACTCTAATTCGGATTTCAAATAAAGTCTAATGACTTCACGTGTGACCGCGGTCTTATGACTCACTACCGCGCTTCCTCTTTCAAGCCGGAAGGAGAAAGCGCGGAAGTGAGTGGTCGAACGCAGCTTTCATTACGCCTATGACGCGTAAAGATTATTTGCAGGCATGGGCTTTCCAGCCCAGGAGGACTCTAATTCGGATTTCAAATAAAGTCTAATGACTTCACGTGTGACCGCGGTCTTATGACTCACTACCGCGCTTCCTCTTTCAAGCCGGAAGGAGAAAGCGCGGAAGTGAGTGGTCGAACGCAGCTTTCATTACGCCTATGACGCGTAATGGAATGCAGACGTCCCGAAGACTTCTGGGTAAGTTAACACCCCTATCCCACGATCACACGTAAAGTCATTAGACTTCATTTGAATTCAAAATTCGAGCGATTCCGGATTCGAAAGCCCATCCCTGATTATTTGGAAGGCCTAGTTTTGAGCAGTAAGCCGGGCATTGTATGACTGACTTTTTGGCAAGTGTTTATTGTCTGTGAGACTCTTAGACTTTCGCACAGTTCCTTTTCGATGACTTTAAAGTAAACCTGAGATAAAAATAAACTGATGAGATAAGCAATTATATTTATCCTCCTACTCCTAAAAATGACCCTTTTTTTAGATATCTCATGGTTTGATTTTATATTTAAACATTTACAACAAAGTAGGTTGAATGTTTTACTGTCTCTAATCAGTGGCAACCTATTACCGTAAGTGTCCCAGCGTTATAAAAAGGTCAACAGTTCACGTATTTTATCTCTCCCTCCCCTCACAAGTTGTATCATGTTTAATATATTCCCGACAAGCTACCGACAAGACATATTCCCAACAAGCTACCGACAAAGCTGCCTGGTTATCAATTTGCTTTGTACTGTACATACACATGTTTATCTCATCATGTCACATGTCATCTCAGGTACACTTAAAGGATTTAGCATAATTTCTCAATTGTGCCAAGGATCTGCCTACCACGTTTTGTCTTGCTTGTTACTATTATTTTTTCCCAAACATACAACTTGATTGTGTTATTTTTTTCATATACAGAGATAAGCAAATCTCAGAGGGAATACAAAAACCATTTACTCCTATTTACCTTGTAATGGCAAAATCTTTACTTCAAAATCTTCTAAATAACTGAGAGAGCGTACGAGGTCCGTCTCCTCCTGAATAGAATCTGGACAGTCTGTGATCAGCTGTAAGCAGCTCCTGAGAAATCAAAACACAAATGCAAAGTGAAACCATAAAAATATCTGCTTCATTAGACAAAACAAACCATTGCTGCTATGTTGTAACACTCTGCATTCCTTGAGTAGATGCAGTGCATGCATTGCTAAGACTAGGAATGGTCAATGAGTTGCAAATAATTACAAGATAATTAAAGATTATTCAAATTATATATGCAAATGTATGCAGCTTGAAAGTGGGCCAATTGAATCCTATGTCTGCAGCATGTGACTGGTCTATTTTTAAAGAGACACTGAAGCGAAACAAAAATTATGATATTATGATTTGTATGTGTAGCACAGCTAAGAAATAAAACATTAAGATCAGATACATCAGTGTAATTGTTTCCAGTACAGGAAGAGTTAAGAAACTACAGTTGTTATCTCTATGCAAAAAAGCCATTAATCTCTACGACTTTCAAAGTCGTGGAGAGGGCTGTCTTCTGACTTTTATTATCTCAACTGTAAGAGAACAGTTTTCTTTTTATCTGCTAGAGGAGAGATCATTAGTTCACAGACTGCTCTGAAAGAATCATTTTAAATGCTGAGTGTTGTGCAATCTGCACATATTATAGAATGATGCAATGTTAGAAAACACACTATATACCTGAAAATAAAAATATGAGAATACTTTCTTTGCTGCTAATCTTCTAGTAATTATTCATAGTACACAACCAATTCATTATATCATATTTTTTTTTCCTCGCTTCAGAGTCTCTTTAAGCTGCTGACATTTGCATGCACTTTACAATCCTGCACATTTAGCTCCAACTTGGGCTACATATGCTGACAGTTTGCCTTATTTTTGTTTATTATTGTGTGTACACTTATGCACTGTAAATATTGCCACCCCTGATGAAGGCTGTAAGACAGAAACATATAGGGGGTGTGTTTGTTGGTCACCACGCAAACATCAGCTCAATGAGGTCATAGGTAATGTCTGTCTGCTTGTGAGAGTTGCAGGTTCATTAAGTAGACAAAGTAGAAGGTGAACAGTAAACCTGGAACAAAAAACCACAGAAACACCGGGAGCCCAAATGGTGCAGTACGTCACAAATGATAGTAGAAGCAAACAGAGGGCACTCACAAAGGGAGGTTTGCCAAGGGGCAACCAACCACTGAAGGCAAGTGGAGATCAGCAAACCAGACTCCACTCGGGGGTCCAGGCTAGCCGGAGATGGTTGCACTTTTTGAGAAAAAGGCCCTAGGGCCCGTAAACGGGATCCAAAGATCTCCGGTGCCCTGAGCTGGCGGGATGGAGGGGGTATACAATGCACAAAAAGGATAAAATGGCACCCAGAGAATAATAAAATTAATTGAAAACAATAAAATAAATCACGTTTGAGGTGGCTTATCTTAAAGAGAATCTGTACTCTAATATTCTTACAATAAAAAGCATACCATTCTATTCATTATTTTCTCCTGTGCCCCTCTGTGCTGTTTCTGCCACTCTCTGCTGCAATCCTGGCTTGTAAGTAAGTTTTAGGCAGTGTTTACAAACAAACTAACCAGCTTCTAATAGGCTCAGCTAAGCATAGTGTGTGAGTCATTCAGAGTGTGCAGGGGGCCTGCAGAGGGTGTGTATCGCTTCTACCAATCACAAGCAGCCCTGCACATTCCACACAATCAAGCCTTAGCCCGACAAACAGGACAGAGGAAAGATACATTGATTTATTACAGAGACAGTGCAGTTAGGAAAGACTGCAGTAAGCCAGAGCAGATTAGAACAGGCATAGGAACTTATAGGATAGAAGAACTAAGGCTGAAAAATTTGTTACAGAGTCTCTTTAATGGAGACAAATTCATATGAAATGAACTTTAATAGCACTGGCAACGCGTTTTATGGGTCCCTGCCCACCTCCTCAGGCCAAATCAAGTGCCTCACTGTGTTAAGAGCCAATGTTTGAGCGCTCAAACTACGTCTCTTAACACAGTGATGCACTTGATTTGGCCTGAGGAGGTGGGCAGGGTCCCATAAAACGCGTTGCCAGTGCTATTAAAGTTCATTTTATATGAATTTGTCTCCATTGAGGTAAGCCACCTCAAACTTTATTTATTTTATTGTTTTTAAAGAGAACCAGAGGTGTGTTTAAAGAATGTTATCTGCATACAGAGGCTGGATCTGCCTATACACCCCAGCCTCTGTTGCTATCCCAAACCCCACTACGGTCCCCCTGCACTCTGCAATCCCTCATAAATCACAGCCATGCTGTGAGGCTGTGTTTACATCTGTAGTGTCAGTCTCAGCTGCTCCCCCGCCTCCTGCATAGCTCCGGTCCCTGCCCCCGTCTCTTCCCTCCAATCAGCAGGGAGGGAAGGGATGCAGGCGGGGACTGGAGTTCTGCAGGAGGCGGGGAGAGCAGCAGACTGACACTATAGAGATAAACACAGCCAGCTCTGACCAGCTGTGTGTCAGCAGCGTGGCTGTGATTTATGAGGGATTGCAGAGTGCAGGGATACCTTAGGGGGGTTTGGGATAGCAACAGAGGCTGGGCTGTATAGGCAGATCCAGCCTCTGTATGCAGATACTATTCTTCAAACCCACCCCGGGCTCTCTTTAACTCCTTTTATCATTTTCTGGGTGCCTTTTTATCCTGTTGTGCAGGTTCATTAAGTACATTTACAGCCAGTGGTCTTTCATTTGGAATACTGGCCAGCCACAGTCTGTCTACTCCTTCTCAGACTGTTAGTCCCATGTGGACACAAGCAGACATTATCACTCATATGATACAGACCTCGGGTGTTTTAGGTACACGGTCTTGACCATACGCCATTGTTTCTGGCGTCCACTTTCCTTTGCTACTAAATGTATATGTTGTCTTTTGTCGCTCCAGCAAGGCTTGGTGTACAGAGGCGCCAGAGTAGAATAAAAACGTTTAAAAACCGTCTAAAAGAGGGGGATGTTCAGGTGGACTTACCTCCCTCAAAAATATAAAACTCAATTGAGTCACAATATATCAATACAAAAATATTTTATTGAACTCCACTTAGTGCAACGCGTTTCGCAGGTGTGGTCCTGCTTCATCAGGCAAACAGGAGTATAACTATAAAACAAACAGAAATATATACAAACATAATGACCCATATAAATAGCTTAAAATAAAGGCGCAGTTTAAAAACATAAGAAGACATGATAAAATTGTAACATTTTTGGTCGCAGTGTAGTAAAAACTCGCTCTGTCTAAAAATTGCATCTAATTGATCATAAAATATGCAAAAGAATCCAAAGTGTACACAAAAGTTAATAAATATCCATAGTTGTCAATTGATATGCTAAAGTTCATCAGCTTACAGATTAAAGGATAGTCAGTTTAGTAAGTATAACATATAGTACTATTTTATGGCCCTAGAGCTTACTTGCAAGAAGAATTACTAACAGTCTAAACTGATATAATAAAATTCAGCACCTCAGCAAGAGTGACTTACCTCAATGGGTCTAGATGCAGAAGTGAGCGCCTCTGTGTAGATGTGCGAGGGGGCTCTGCTTATATAGGGAGTGTGGTTGCACTAATTGATCCTAATGCACCAATCAAAATCTGCCATGTCAGCAAGGCGTGCCAATTTGGGTGCACCTGGAAGTGGTCATGAGGCTGGAACGCACACATGGACATCAAGGCAGCATGGTGGTATAGTGGTTAGCTCTCTCGCCTTGCAAGTGCTGGGTACCTGGTTTGAATCCCAGCCAAGTCAACATCTGCAAGCTTTTTTTATATATATTATATTAAGTCTCATTAATTATAGTAGTATAAGAACTCTGCGAGTGGGCAGTATCTATGTAAGGATTAGTCACTGGTATTCGTTGTTAAAAAATAATAATAATAAAAAAAAAAAAAATAAAAAAAAAAAAATTATATATATATATTGAATGAAAAAAGATGTCATATTGCATTATTTGTGAGACTGCTAGTAAACTAATAGATCAGAAGAGACTATATATTGTTAACACCAGTTTTTGTGGTGATCAGGTAACAGTGTCACCATCTAGTGGTGAAAGTATATATGATAGCCCAGGTTATGTACAATGCTGGATAAAAGTGATACTAAAAGCTCTGAATTTTATACAAGCAACATAAGAATCAAACACAAGTTAAAATGGCAATTATAAAATTATATAAAATATTATTAAACAGATTAAATGGGAGAAGATAAGATCATAAAGTAAAAGAGAGGACCATTAAAACAGTATAAAATTGTGAGTACTAAAAATTTTAGTATCACTTTTATCCAGCATTGTACATAACCTGGGCTATCATATATACTTTCACCACTAGATGGTGACACTGTTACCTGATCACCACAAAAACTGGTGTTAACAATATATAGTCTCTTCTGATCTATTAGTTTACTAGCAGTCTCACAAATAATGCAATATGACATCTTTTTTCATTCAATATATATATATAATTGTTTTTTTTTTTTTGTTTTTTTTTTTTATTATTATTATTTTTTAACAACGAATACCAGTGACTAATCCTTACATAGATACTGCCCACTCGCAGAGTTCTTATACTACTATAATTAATGAGACTTAATATAATATATATAAAAAAAGCTTGCAGATGTTGACTTGGCTGGGATTCAAACCAGGTACCCAGCACTTGCAAGGCGAGAGAGCTAACCACTATACCACCATGCTGCCTTGATGTCCATGTGTGCGTTCCAGCCTCATGACCACTTCCAGGTGCACCCAAATTGGCACGCCTTGCTGACATGGCAGATTTTGATTGGTGCATTAGGATCAATTAGTGCAACCACACTCCCTATATAAGCAGAGCCCCCTCGCACATCTACACAGAGGCGCTCACTTCTGCATCTAGACCCATTGAGGTAAGTCACTCTTGCTGAGGTGCTGAATTTTATTATATCAGTTTAGACTGTTAGTAATTCTTCTTGCAAGTAAGCTCTAGGGCCATAAAATAGTACTATATGTTATACTTACTAAACTGACTATCCTTTAATCTGTAAGCTGATGAACTTTAGCATATCAATTGACAACTATGGATATTTATTAACTTTTGTGTACACTTTGGATTCTTTTGCATATTTTATGATCAATTAGATGCAATTTTTAGACAGAGCGAGTTTTTACTACACTGCGACCAAAAATGTTACAATTTTATCATGTCTTCTTATGTTTTTAAACTGCGCCTTTATTTTAAGCTATTTATATGGGTCATTATGTTTGTATATATTTCTGTTTGTTTTATAGTTATACTCCTGTTTGCCTGATGAAGCAGGACCACACCTGCGAAACGCGTTGCACTAAGTGGAGTTCAATAAAATATTTTTGTATTGATATATTGTGACTCAATTGAGTTTTATATTTTTGAGGGAGGTAAGTCCACCTGAACATCCCCCTCTTTTAGACGGTTTTTAAACGTTTTTATTCTACTCTGGCGCCTCTGTACACCAAGCCTTGCTGAAATCTTGAGTCCACCCTCGGTGGAGGGGTGCTACCCCATTTCCTATCTACAGAGAGCGACATCTTAAAAACCTGAGTGGGGTCAGGTTCTAATACTCCCCACCTGCACTTGAAGTGGTTGCCTATGGGTAACCCATGTTTGTGAGTATATCTAAATATTTTGCTTTTAACCACAACCAACTTAACAATACTACACCATATCGGGCTCTCGATTTCTCTTTGTTCTTCCAAGCATTTTGTCGCTCCAGTCTATTTTAGATTTATATGATGACAATAAAAGTTATGTTTTAATTGTCTGTTAGGGGCCTGTCCATTTGAAACAAGTATTCATGACATATTTCCCTGAGTACCTTTTGAGTGTTTGAGGAATATGGTGGCTGCCATATTTATTTCCTTTTGAACAATACCAGTTGCCTGACAGTCCTGATGATCTCTTTTTTAGCTGCAGTGGTATCTGGATCACACACCAGAAACAAACATGCAGTCAATCCAGTCAGACTTCAGTCAGAAACATCTGATCTGCTGCATGCTTGTTCAGGGCTTATGACTATTAGTATTAGAGGCACAGGATAAGCAAGATGCCAGACAACTGGTGTTGTTTAAAAGGAAATAAATATGGGGACCTCCATATGCCTCTCAGTTCAGGTGTCCTTTAAGTTTTCTGTAAGCTCTAGTGACCAGAAGAATAATGTTACTCTCAAAATGGAGGATACTTGCAGTGTTGTCTCATAAAAACATTTGCTTTGTTCAGGTAAAGCAGGAATGGCTAATCTTGTTTTTTTTTTTTAGAAGCCAGCAAGAGGAGGATAAAAGTACTATAAATCTGTTCTCCCTTTAAAAGATTACAGCTTTCCTCTAAAAAAAAATAAAACTTCAAGTGATAATTGATGCTATATTAGAACTCTGGTCTATCTCCAGGCACAGACGGAAATCGCGAGAGTAATTTTCACAAAACAAGGAGACGCGTAACGTGTCAAACTTCCTCTGTCAGGACGCTTCAGGAAATAATTCTAGTCTAAGTATAACATAAGAACGCAGAGAACATTTTAAAAATCGAATTAAAGTCGGAATGGAAAAACAGAAAGATGGTTTTTCCATGAATAAAAAAAAAAACAAAAAACAAAAAAAAAAAAAACAATTTTCCCGGTACTGCAGGCAGAGGCGTATCTACCGGGGTGCAGGTATGGCATGTGCCATGGGTGCCACCTACTGGGGGGCCTGCTGCGTAGCATCCTTGGTGTCCTCCATACAGATACTAGGTTTTTTTTTACGTCTGGTTACGTCTTTTTTTGGGAACAAGCTACCAGTTATTTGGGGGATATGCATAGGCTGACCCCACTGCAATACTCCGTTCTTACAGGCCATGCTTTACCTCAACTTAAAGCGGACCTGATCTCAGAACTGATTCTCTGCTCAAAAAGATATGCAACAGCATAATAACCTTTAAAGAAAAAAACATTTTCGTGTTACAGCTAATACTCTCTAAATACATACAGGGTGCATTTCTTTATGTTTTCCTTCTGTCCTGTGCAAACGTTCAGGTCCACTTTAAACACAACCAATTCAACCAAGACTAAATATTTGGAGGGTGTGACCAACAATTGCTTGTTAATTTGACTTTTACATCAATAAAAGTGTTTAAAACAGTGGCTGGATGGTGTAATGGTTAAGGGCTCTGCCTCTGACACAGGAGACCGGGGTTCGAATCTCAGCTCTGCCTGTTCAGTAAGCCAGCACCTATTCAGCAGGAGACCTTAGGCAACTCTCCCTAACACTGCTACTGCCTATAGAGCGCACCCTAGTGGCTGCAGCTCTGGCGCTTTGAGTCCGCCAGGAGAAAAGCGCGATATAAATGTTATTTGTCTTGTCTTGTCTAAAAATATATATTTGGAAGGTCAGGGGGTGGATTCCAGGGTTTAGCACAGGTGCTGTTTTCCCTAGATACGCCTGACCGCGACACATGCGACCAGGAACCAGAGGAGGGTGCAGAAGTAGCGTTCCGCTCAGCCGTACCTCATACGACAGTCTGCAACTCCACATTTTAATACAGAAATGTTTTTCTATGAGGCATTAGGAATCTAGGATGGCTGCTATCACTTCATTAATGAAAAGGAAAAGCTAGCACAGCACCGACATGCTAAGTTCAGGTTAAATGATAATTGATGTTGTCTCTCAATTAGAAGCTAATTAAGAGCTCCATTATCAAGTCAAATAATCATGATGGGAGGTTTAAATATTTTATTAATTTGAGAGTTTGCTTACTGCGGTTGTCACAAGTCTCTAGCTGTGAAAACGGAGCTTTCGCTAGCAAAAAGGGAAACCAGGTAATTGTAAAATTGTATTATTATTGCCAGGGCTGCAACATTTGAAATTCTGATACTGGTAGAAGGTTCTGGAAGGGCTGTGCAATATCTATGTAATATTGGGCCTGATTCATCAAGCAGCGCTGCTAAAGCAGTGCAGCTTAATGAGCCGTAGTGCGCCCTATGCACGCATTACCATGTAAGGAGTGTGCCTTCCTTAGTTACGCACAATGCTTCCGTAGCAATGATACTTCATACTTCACTCGCGGCCGCTACTGTGTAAATTAATACAGTAGCCGCCGCGAGTGAAGCATCGCCGTAGCGATACTTTATAGAAGCAGGGCCACCCACAGCTATTGTTATGCACATTGCTAAGGAAGCAATGCGCGTAACTAAGAGAGGCACACTCCTTACATGCCAGTGAGCGCTGCTATGAAAGGCGTGCATAGGGCGCACTACCGCTCATTAAGCTTCGCTGCTTTAGTAGCACGGCTTGATGAATCAGGACCATAGAGCCTATGGTAAACGCTGATATTGCACCCACAATCAGAGCCCCTTTCTAACATTAAGCCAAGTGCGCCCTACATACATACATTAAGTAGCCATACTCCCCAGATAACAGAAATAATCTGATCTGAGTGACAGGGAGGCACGGGGCAGGAATGGCGGTGTAGCACCCTCTGGAGATGCACTACAGGGTGAGAGAGGAGATGGTGTAAGCCTGCGACATAGCTACATATCCCAGCGCAGAGAGGAGAAGTGAGAAGCTCTTTTAAAGCTTTGCTCATTACTCAGCAATGGCGGACGAGGTGGGGCACACGTGTCTTGGTCTGGCCCTGCTGAAGCGATTTCAAGGAATGTGAATTTGGCCCATGCATTCCCTGAATGAAATCACTCTGAAAATTGCAACTGTTCCTGTAGAATCACTGCCATAGGCTTTCACTAGTGTCCTAGAAAGCACAAATTGCTGCTATAAAAAAAAGCTCTAGTGGACCCCAGGCCCAAGCACTGATCCTGCCTTTCTCCTGTTCCATAGATGCTGGGTCATCTCAGCTTGCGTCATTGCTTCAGATCAGTGAAAATTGTCCATGATGACCTCATGAGGCTCAGGACTGGACCATGGAGCAATGGGAGAAGGTGGATTGATCCGATAAATCATGCTTTCCTTGCCCTCTAAATTCCTCAGATATTAGTTTGCGCATCTGTGAAGTGTTTGAAGTTCAAGCCATAAAGACCTCAATTCAGCTGCTTGTAACAGTTAAAGAGAATCGTTTTACTTGTCAGTCTCCTTCAGCATTAAAGAAAACCTGAACTGAAAATTAAAAGTCAAAATAAGCATACACAAGTCATACTTACCTTCCATGTAGTCTACTCCTCAGTCTCTTTCTCCTCTCCTGCGTCCTGTTTGTTCACTCTGATCAAGGGAATTTTCCGTCCTCCATTTTGAAAATGGCCATTACCCATAACAGCTTTCTGGTCAGCACACAGTTAAACTGTAACATCGCCCACTTGAGCCATAGGGAAACATAGACATTGCCTGGTACATCAGGTGTCCTCTCAGCTATAACTGACAACAACTGATATTTTACTGACAGCAACTGATCTATTTCAGATCTGACAAAATATTGTCAGAACTGGAAGGGATTATTGTCAGATGAAAATGGTGAGCTTCTGAGAGGAACTGATGACAAGGTGACCTTGTGTGTTTATTTTAAATATTTTTACTCAGTACAGGTTCCCTTTAAGGCCATAGTTGAAACACTATATGTAAAGAGAAGAACCGAGAGCCAAAATATAGTGTAGTAGGTTATGGTAATGGGAAAAATTGCTAAAGAGTACAACGATATACTCACAAACATGGGTTACCTCCAGGTAACCACTATATAGGCAGGTGAGGAGATTAGCCTGTCTTCACTCAGGAATAAGAAGTCGCTCTCTGTAGATAGGAAAAAAGATGGGGTATCCCCCTCCACCAAGGGTGGATATTAAATATGACGAGGACAGAGGCGCCAAAAGAATTAAAAACAATACTTAAAAGGTTTAAAAATGCTTAGGAGGCAGTGGTGGACTTACCTCCTGCAAGCAGACACAACGAGCTGTGTATTTAGAACAAAATAAATGTATTGGTACACTCCGGGGGGTAGCGACTACCCCCCGGAGTGTGCCAATAAATTTATTTTGTTCTAAATACACCGCTCGTTGTGTCTGCTTGCAGGAGGTAAGTCCACCACTGCCTCCGAAGCATTTTTAAACCTTTTAAGTATTGTTTTTATTCTTTTGGCGCCTCTGTCCTCGTCATAGCTCAAACACTGCATCCCCGAGGCTGAACACTCAATTAATACCCCCGAAATCCCAGGGCAAAGTTCCATGACTTTCCAGGATGTGGATTTTGCTGCCCGGGGGAGGCAGAGCTTTGCGCTGTAGCTCTGCCTCCAGTCCCATCAATCTCCGCAGATCTCCACCTCTCCCTGTCCCTCTCAGTGAAAGAAGACTGAGAGGGGTGGGGAGAGGCGGAGATTGACGCGAGTAGAGTCAGAGCTACTGCACAAGGCTCTGCCTCTATCAGGAAGGAGCCCCGAGTTTTGCCCCGGGGGTTTTAATTGAGCATTCAGCCGCGGGGATGCAGAGTTTCAGCTATGGCCTTAATACTGAAGAGGACTGACAAAGAGGTATTTTTGTAAGCTTCAGACTCTTCAGGATCTGCTGCTAACATCTTTGGGTCAGATGCAACAAAACGTCTTCAGCGGACTCATGGGGCTCGATTCACTATGTGGTGGTGTGGCGGTATGGCAGTTTGGTATGGCAGAGCAAACGGCTTTGTGAGCCAAAAACGTCGCACTGCGCGCAGTACCACGGTGCGCCAAAAACGTCATGCACTGCGACGAAAATGGGGCATATGGTGCACGTTTAACGTCACACTAGTGCGCGCGACGGTGCAGCCTTTAGGGTGCATTGGTGCAACGTTTCAGGGGCACCATATGCCCCATTTTCGGCGCAGTGCGCCATTTTCGGCGCGATGTAGCTTTGCGTGCCTATTAGTGCGCGCAAAGCTATTTTACATGCGCTAATGGCCTTTTCACAGCGGCGCTAACACTTAGCGCCGCATAGTGAATCGAGCCCATGGAGTCCATGCCTTGATGGATCAGTGCAGTTTCAGTGGAAGCCCATGAGACAACAAAAAGGTGCTTCAAATAGACTCCACAGAATACAATGCTGATCAAATGATGACTTCCAACACTTCTGTGGGTGCCATATTTTCAATTGTGTTTTCCATTGGCTAGTCCAGCAAATTATGTTTAAAGGGAACCTGAAGTGAGAGGTATATGGAGGCTGCCATATTTATTTCATTTTAAACAATACCAGTTGCCTGGCAGTCCTGCCTGAAACCAGCTAATCTTGCCAGATCTTTGTCAGAAACATCTGATCTGCATGCTTGTTCAGGGTCTATAGATACAAGTATTAGAGGCAGAGGTTCAGCAGGACAGCCTGGTAACTGCTATTGTTAAAAAGAAATAAATATGCCTCTCAATTCAGGTTCTCTTTAACGTTTTTGGCTGAACAGAGTATATAACTGTCATGAGAGTGACCTCCTAAGTGTACCCGAGGCAAACCATGGGTACAAAAAGAAATACTTAGCTAAAAAGAGGGAATCCTTTGGATCCTATAGAGGCTTCCCATGCTGACCTCAGGTCGCGGACCCTCCAAAAATTACTAACAAGGGTATGAACCTCTGAGCCGCTCTCCCAGGGCTGTGGCGTCTTTACAAAAATCATCCGACTGACTCCTCAATTTTTGAAACCACTGACTTAGAATCTAACTCTTACTCCAGGTACCCAAAATGGCTCAGACTCCTTAGTCTAATATTTACCAGAACTAAGGATTTGGTACAAAAATCATCCGACTCCCGACTCCAACGTTTAAAAAAAAACACCGACTCCAACTCCAAGTACCCAAAATGACTCAGACTCCACAGCCTTGTGCACTCCTCTTCAAGCACAAGCACGGCCATACTGCACCTGCGTGAATGTGGCCACACCTGTGCAGTAAGCCGGAGCCACTCATGCACGAGTGGCCGTGCTCAGGCCAGAAGAGCAGCATGGCCCTAATGTTAAGTAAAGTCCCAGGCAGTGGCGGAGGACTGTGTGGGAAATCTCTGCAGGATCCGGAGGATTTCCTCTCCTTAGGCGATTATTTCGTTGTTTTTTTCATGCTGAGGCCTGACTCACACTTGTAAACGCAAATAGTGATCTCAATCTCTTACTGCATTACTTTTTTCCCAGCAATTGCATTTTGCGATTATAATTCTGGTGAATGAGACTCATAACGCAATTGCTGGGAAAATGCAGCATGCAGCTTGTTTGTTTGCAAACGGCGATAATTGCAAACACACCGCAATCGCTGCAGTGAGAGTAATCCCATATGATTGATGATGCACCAGAGCTTTGCTGATCAGCAAAGTGCAAATCGCAGGTGCAAAGCGACCGAGTGTGAATAGGTCCTTATACCTTGGGATCGACAATAAAGCTTGTTTTATCCCCATTCGCTGCCTGCTGGTTGAATAAAAGAAAAACATTACCACCAAACAAACTAAACCCCTCCTACTGTAAGCAAGCAGAGCATGACTGCTTTACAATGCAGGTCCCTCCCACTCAGTTTTAATGAATATGGGTCTATGGACAGCCAATACAATACAATCTTAACCATTTCCTACAAGCAAGTTTCAAAACTGCATTTATGTTCAAGAACTTTGCAAGGCAGCCTATTTTAGTGGTTGTGAGGAATATGAAACCATTTTTATTTTATGGATTCAAGCATGTTCTAATGCCAAACACTGTCCCCAGTGACACAGACAAATGAGTCAACACTCTAGGGATATGGAGAGAGCGTAGCCAAGGTCATCTTCACTGATAATCATTGTGAATCCCGCTTCGCAGCCGATGGCTCTGTGACCCGGCCACTTGTGCCTGACATTTGCCTACATGTATAATGCATTAACACGTTTCTCTCGCGGAATGCGCCGCCACCGACCCTCCACACAGAAATGTAGGCTGATTTTCTCCTCAACAATGGAGGACAAACGGAAAATCGATTGCTATCAACACCCTGTCAAGAACAATTACATCAAGTGGGAAAGGGAGACGCGAAGGACCGGGGGCCGCCTGACTTTCCACAAATGCTTATTTTCAGGAGAGCGTTATTATAATCCAGGGAATACAATCCAGCAAGGCTGGGATAAGGACCAGGAAAAATAAATAATGGAGGAGTTTAGATGTACTATCATTAGAACCTCAAAGAGGAAATCCAGGCAAACTATAACGTTCTATCGTTATACAGGATGGCGCTCGGAAGACCGGTTAGGCTGCCTGTCACAGGCACGAGTATACAGGAAGACGCTGGCGATCCCGTCCCCATGCGTCTCTTAAAGAGGAACTTCAGCCTAAATGAACATACTGTACATTACTTATGTTATTTAAAATAGATAGGTAATATAATCTCTTACCCACCATGTTTTAAAAAAACAGGCAAATGTTTGTGATTTTATGAGGGCAACGATCTTTTTAGTTGAAAGGAGGCGACAGGGAGCATGAGACACAGTTCCAACTTTCCTGTGTACTGATCACCCCTCCCAGCTGCTAGGCAACAAGAACAACAACATCAGAAATCCCATTAAGCTTTGCACAGCATCAGGGGAAAAATGCCCAGGCAGATTTCTTTGATGGGGCGGGGCTTAGCTTCTGTGCAGCTAAAAATGAGGCTTGGGTATGAAAAACAAAGTTCTGATGCTGCAAAACACCAAGCCTTTTCAGTGATGCGGAGTAGATTTTTAGTTTGGAGGTTCACTTTAAGGTGGCCATACACTATACAATCAATCGATCGATGGCTGAAATCGACCAGTATGGGCCCCTTAACTCTATCCCTGCTGTGTGTCCTCCTCAGCTTTATTGAAACCTGTGTCGCCTGCTTTTTTTTCTGCATGGGTAAAGCATGGCAACTGCAGGCAACACAGGCTTTAATAAAGCCGGAGGGACGTGCAGCAGGGACAGAGTAAGAAGCTCACAAGGAGTGGTCTGCCAGCCTCTAACTGTATACTTGCACTCTTGACAGACAACCAGCTGGGCTTCCACGTGCCACCCTGTATGTGCTAGACATTGATGTGCCCTTGCTTGCCTGTTTATAATCTGACTCCATGAGGGGAAAGCGCTAGCAAACAACCATCCAATGGGTGAGCAGTTGACAGGCGGTGGATTCATTGTCTTCAGCTGCACATGGAAAAGACCTTATATGGCCACAATTCCTGTTTTGCCATGACATCCAGAATTAGTTTTTGTTATTTGAGTCTGTCGTCACACTGTGGCCAACATAGCTAGGCATAAGCAGCAGCTATCAGTCATAGCCAGGGATTGTGGGAAATGCAGAAAAGACACCTGGTACGGAAGACAGAATTAATCTCTCCGAATAGTCCTTCAGCTAGGGCTCATTTCCACTAGAGGTAGATGTACCAGACCACGTTTGCAAACTCGTGTGTCATGATGGCGCAGCTCTATATTCCTCTACGGAGGAACACATGCATCATCTAGGAAAATGCTGCATGGCCAATTTTTTTCCCCACATTAGTGGGAAACAGCACAATAATTTTCAATGTACTGTTACAATGAATGCATATTTTGCATGCATTTATGTCCGCGATTTGTCCACGATACAATGGGGCCTTAGTGTAATGAGATGGGCAAGAATGATGAGGTCATCCAGAAAGAAAAAGAGGCTCTCAGCCGGCAGTGGAGGGGTTGAGGAAGACCTCCAGAGACTTCCCAGTAGGTGGGTAAAGAAATCGCGTGATTTCGACCGACACAGAATCCATTTTTGGTTTTAGAGCACGGAGGCACAACATTATTGAGATCAAATAGTGAAGGAGAATTGCCAGGATCTCCCTTGCAGTGTGTGGCTCACTAATTGATTCATTTTCGATCCACCACACTGTTTTTGATCACACAATAAAATCGATCGTTCTCTTATGGAAAACCCGAGTAATGTATGGGCACCTTTAAAGGGAATCTGAAGTGAAAATAAACTGATGATATAATGATTTGTATGTGTAGTACAGCTAAGAAATAAAACATTAGTAGCACAGATGAGTTTCACATTGTTTCCAGTACAGGAAGAGTTAAGAAACGTCAGTTATCTATGTAAAAGAGCTTCTCTGAACTCTCCGCTACAGTGCTGTTTTCTGAAGGACTTATCTCAACCTCTCCCTCACTGTTCCTTGTTTAATGCTGGGCATACACAATTCGATTTAGCGCTCAATTCTCCCATTCGATCATTTCGCCGCTCGATTCTACAGTCGATTCTCTTCTCTTCCGCTCGTTTTTCTTATCTTTTTCCATTCAATGCTATCAGGAATTGAATGGCGAATCGAGCGGAGAAACGATCGGGACATGTCACAAAATTACCTTTCGAGCCATATAGATGGCTCAAAAACGAGCCGCGTATTCCCAGCATCAGGTTTTACTGCAGGAGAGGTCAAAGGGACATTAACTCTGCTCTGTTTCATCATTTAAAATACAGAATGTAATTTGCAAACTGCAAATATAAGAGAATAAAGCAATGTTATATAACAAAAAGAAACAAAACAATATAACTGAAAATAAAAATATGAGACTCTTCTCTTTGCTACTAATATTCTATGAATTATTCATACTACACATACAATTTACTGTATCATAAGGTAAACTGTAATAAGGTGAAAGCCCCCTCCCATACATCAGTCAAGGTATACGCAGATCGGACAAGAGACAGATCTCTCTTATCACAGAGAGAAAGAGATATGTGGGCAGCCCATTCACCGCAGGCCAATTCGCAATCGATTTCAGCATTCTGGTGCTGCCGCTGCAGTATAATTTACCTTTCTTATGTGTAGCGCCCAGGTCATGCACATGCAGCAGAACGCAATGGACGTTAAGGTAAGTGCCTGATTTTAATTTTGGGAGGTGGGTGCGGGCGGCCCTTCCTGGCACTGGCCATGCTGGGGGGGGGTTGTCTGCACCTCTCAGCATCCCCCTCCGGGGTGCCGCAGTGTGGGTTGCAGTGAGAGAGCTTGGGGCCCCCGTGGCCCCCCGGTTGTATGGGGACATTGGGGAGCCTCCCCTTGGCGCTCCTGGATAGTGCTAATGTAGCATGAACTAATCCCCGCAGGGCATCAGCTTTGCGGTATTAGTTTTAGACCCTGCATATTTTGGCATGCGAAAGCAAATGCACATTTGCATGAGCGATGTCTCATGATTAGCCAATTTGGCCAAATTTGCAAAGCCATATTTATCAGGTTCTACTTGGTTGATGCACACATTTTTTCTTTGTTGAAATCAGTACATTTTACCTGTCGGTGTCCGCCGCTGGTTCTAGGCTCCATCCGCATACCTACGCCCCATGTGGTTGCCGACATGGGTGTGTATGTGAATTTCCACACGAGCGAAGCACCAGGAAGCACATTTTACAATGTAGGGGGACAGTGTCGGGGGTTCCATCGTATTCATCACTTGTTTCCGATATCGCATGCTGTTACCGCCACGCACCTGATCGAGCATCCCCGATTGATACATCTGACCCCTTTTGCCCCCAAATTGTTTGCATTGTCAATCAGGTCTGCTCTTGGCGGCACCGATTTTTATATGATTATAATAATGCAATCGGATGATCGATCAACTGCCAAGTTGTCTGATGTATGGTCACCTTAGCAACAGGCACAGATCAAGAACAGATCAAGGACAACTAGATAGCTACATAGGTGGAATTTCAATGCTACATCTGAAGTGTCAGAGAGGTGATTCAATCAAGTCCAACACTTCTTCAGAAGCACGCTAAACAAAGCAGCCGTAAAACAACAACAAAAAGGAAATAGGACTGCTGCATAGTAAAAAGGCTTCTCTGTGCAAGATAAAGGAAAAAAAGAATATTTGAAAAACTGGGACATTATTTTATTTAAGAAAAGCAAAAACCTGTCTGAGGTTTTGACCCAATTCACAATAAATTAGATCAGCGACGGAGCAGACATAACTCCGACTCGGCTTATTAAAACTTTGCCGCTACAATAAAACTTTTCTTGCTTAAACTGTGCACTGTGAACTCGTATTATTGCTGCACTCAGCTCAGCACTTGTAAATATTCCATTAAAACTCCCGAATGCCTCAATACACCGGAAAAGAAAGGAGCCAGCCCGGCCTAGAACGCTTCACTCAAATTCACCTACGCTATTCAATTAGAGGGTTTTGTCTGGATGCTTTCACTACAATCCCAAAACTAATTTAGGAGTAGCTGGTATGGAGTCGCTAGATACATGCTGATTTCTTTCATATGGCTTCAAAACGGTCTAATGCATTTACAGCGTACACAAGCCAAAATAAAAGCTCTGCACCGATTCTGTGAGGAAAGGCCTATTAACTGGCTGTAGGCACATTTCCATGCATTCACACAGCACACAACACACACAATAGCACCGACTCTCTACACCCAGATGTAACCTTCAGCAAGTAAATTATCCCCTTGACCGTGCAGAGCTACAGTTACTGTCTTCATCAGATGTAGCTGAGAAAGCAGGGCAGTGTATCTCAAGCAATATTTTATACATATATAAGACTTATAGGTGGTTACAACATCCAAAAATAAAAAATTACGTAAATTACCTAAATATAGTTAGTGCCCCACATATACGGTGCATGTAATCCCCTCTTTTTCCTAAACCGGGTCCCTATATGTCCCCTAATATTTATGCACAGTACCAAAAGGATTGTGGAAAGAGTTTTTATTTTCTTTTTTGTTTTTCCTTTTTTTTTTTTTTTTTTTTGCTACAGTAACCACTTTTTTCAAACTGCAAACATTGAAACTTCCCATTACAGATAAGATAAGGACACTATGACCTTGGGTAATTGAGTCACCCTCCCCTCTCCTTTTACACAGTGATGTTAGCTGGCGGCGGGAGGGGCAACAAGCTGTAAAATAGGCAGAGTGTACCTGAGATGTCCGCATAAAAAGATTCGATACTTACCTGGGGCTGTGTGCGTGGCCCCTCCGTGCATGCACAGAAAGGCCGACTGGAGTGGCTGAGCCAGGTTACCGGGAGTGTTTGTGGCTGAACCGAGTCACTGGGGAGGACAGCGTGGGACATGGGGCTGGAGTAAGTCTCAGGTAAGCATCAAATCTTTTTATGCCAACTTCTCAGGTCTCCTTTAAAACAAATATTTGTTGTCTGGGGCTGGGTAACCTATGGTCCGCTGGGCCGTGTCTAGCTCATTTGTACTTTGAATCTGGCCTGCCGATAGATGGCAGGGTTCCTCTCCTTCCTCCTTCCCTCCCTGCAGCGTTGCAAGTGGTATGTAATGGTTTTACTCACACAATCGCGGCTCCTAACCACTTCCTGACGATCTCCATGGACCACAGCGGCATCATGTAACGAGCTGTCGATATGTGCCAGCCTATCACATGACGCTGCTGTAGCCATGGAGATGGGCAGTGGAAGCTGCGATTGGGTGAGTTAAACTTATCATTACACACCGCTCACAACTCTGCAGGGAAGGAAGAGGAGAAGAATGCCACATGCAGCAAAAAAAAAAAAAAAAAAAAGTTTGCCTACCCCTGACCTGGACAACAGACTTGCATCACTGTGTAAACGCTACAAAAGGAGGTGTGGTTTCAATTACCTTCTATTCATACTGTCCATATCTTATCAGACTTAGGAAGCTTTCAGTTATTTACATGCTAAGGTCCCGTTCACACTGAATGCGTTGCCGTCCGGATTTCGGGAACGTGTGCAGGAGGCCGACACGCACAACATCAAAAAGTGCATAGACTGAACTGTCTGATGTTCACACTGCATGCGTTCCGGACCAGTGCGGTGTGTGAACGCATGCTGCCCGCATTTGTTCGTGAAACGCACGGCTGACCCATTCACTACAGTGAATGAGTATCAGCCACGCAACGCATGCAAACGCAGGTGACGTGTGTTCAGACCCGTTGCGTTCAGAATTCACGGCCATCTGCATTTGGTAATATGAGCTCAGAATCAGAATCATTTTATTTCGCCAAGCATGACTGGGTCAAGCCCGGAATTGGGTTTGGCACAATGGAGCAGTACATAGAAAGAAATACAGGGAAGAAACTCAAATATAGACATACACAAATCTACAGTCAGCCTAATGGTGGCCATACATGGTACAATAAAAACGTTCGATTATCCCGTTTATTCGATCTAAATGATCAAATCGAATGAAAGTTGAAAATAATTTTTTTTTTCGATCAAGAAATTCGAACGATTATCCCATTTTTGCGGGAAAAATGATCGGACATGCTGGAAAAATCTTTATATTCGATCTAACAGAATATTAAAACTAAATTATCTAATTGAAAAATTGTACCATGTATGGCCACCTTTAGATGTACATATAGCACAGTATTCATCTTACGAAAACACACACTACTGAAATCTACCGCTCCTATGCAGGTGGTAGGGAGCTGATAGAGGGTGGTAGAATATTAAGGGAGTTTAGGAGGCTAACGGCCATAGGGAAGAACGAGTTATTGTGTCTGGTGGTCTTGGTGGGGATGGCTCGAAGCCTCCAACCCAGTGGAAGTGGGGTGAAAAAACAGTGGCCTGGGTGAGAGGGGTCACTTGCGATCCTCAGTGCCCTGGCTCTCAGTCTTGTGCTGTACAGGTGGTCAAGTGGAGGCAGAGGTCTCTCAATCACCCTCTCCGCTGACTTAATGATCTTCTGTAATTTGTGCCTGTCGCTGGCGGTGGCACCCACATACCAGACCAAGATGGCGGAGCAGAGGATCGATTCAATGGTGGCAGTGTAAAAGCATGTTAGGATCTCCTGCGCCATGCCGAACTTTCGCAGTTGGCGGAGGAAGAAGAGTCTCTGCTGGGCTTTCCGTTGGGTTGTCGTGATGTTGACCCTCCAGCTGAGATCGTTGGAGATAGTGGTGCCCAGCAGGCGAGCGCAGGGCACACTGGCCACCTCGGTGCCATCGATGTAGATGGGAGGAGGGGTAGGAGCCGACTTCCTAAAGTCAATTATAAGTTCGACGGTTTTGGCCGTGTTGAGGACCAGGCTGTTCTCCTTGCACCAGTGGCATAGTCTTTCTACCTGCTGTTGGTACTCCTGGATGTTGTCCTTAGTTACAAGGCCAACAATGGTGGTGTCGTCCGCAAATTTGATGACTTTGACAGAGTCTACCACGGATCTACAATCATTAGTGTAGAGGGAGAAGAGCAGCGGGGACAGGACGCAGCCCTGGGGTGCCCCTGTGTTGGTTATCACTTCTCGTGAGTAGATGTCCCCCAGCCTGACAACTTGGGATCTGTTAGAGAGAAAGTCAACGATCCATAGGCGTAAGGTGGGGTGGACCCCAAGTGCGGCCAGGACATTCTGGAGGGTGCGTGGGCATATGGTGTTAAAAGCCGAGCTGAAGTCTAATAGCAGTACTCTGGCATACACATCCTTCCTGTCCAGATGGTTGTAGATGTATTCCAGGCAGATGTTTAGAGCATCATCAGTGGACCTGTTTGCTCTGTAGGCGAACTGGAGTGGGTCTAGTAGGGGCAAAGTGGATAGCTTGAGGGTGGATAAGACCACTCTCTCTAGGGTCTTCATGATAACGGACGTCAGGGCCACAGGCCTGAAGTTGTTGAGGTCAGAGATGCCTTGTTTCTTAGGAACAGGAATGATGGTGAGCTTAAGCTTAAGATAAGCTTGTTACTCTAGCTAAAAAATAAAAATCCTGCTGCCACTGCACAGTTCCTGCAGTTAAGCAAAGGCAACTAGACCAGGCAAAAAGAAGAAAAATGCCTTTTTTTAATTTTTGGATGTTCCAACCCTCTTCAAAGACCATCTTCGGTGAGAATCTAGCATGTGCACAGTAGCCCGGAAAAAGCAGAGCCTGATCAGGATTGTGCTACTAAGCAGACATGATGTGACCTGCACAGTGCGGCTGTGCTCATGTACAAATGCCATTTGCGCTTCCAATGTGCAAATATTTAAAAGCACACCTTAAAGGGAATCTGAAGTGTAAATAAACTTATGATATAATGATTTGTATGTGTAGTACAGCTAAGAAATAAAACATTAGCAGCAGAGATATGAGTCTAATATTGTTTCCAGTAAAGGAAGAGTTAAGAAACTCCAGTTGTTACCTATCCAAAAGAGCTCATCTCAGCTCCACCACTTTCAAAGTGGCAGAGAGTTCTGTCTTCTGAAGCTTATCATCTCAACTGTCTGTCACTGTATTTTGTATTTTCTGCAGAGAACACTTCAGAAGTTCACTTGCCTGCTCTGTGAAATCATTTAGAATGCTGAGTAGTGTGTAAACTGCAAATATTAGAGAATGATGCAGTGTTATAAAAAAAAAAGCTATATAACTGAAAATAAAAATATGAGACTAATATCAGGGATGGTCGTAGTCAGCCAACTTCGCTACGCTGGAACTACGCGTAGTTTTACGCAATTACGCTTTGCCAAACTACGGCTTCGAAATCAAATATTCGCTTCGTATGCATTTCGTAGACAACGCGTTAAAATACGCAATTACGTGCAGTGCGAAGCGTAGTATATGCGGATGCTTATGCCCCTATGCAGAAAATTGTATGCATTAATTTCTCTTTACATGCTTATGCCGGGAACTCTTCTATGCATACATTCGCCTTTCCAATGCGTCAATTTGTAAGCATACAATCGTACGCGGAAAATTAGACGCGAGTAACGCATTCGTAGTCCACTACGCAATACACAAGTTAACTACGCATAGTGGGCATAAGCTAGGGATAGCGGTACTTCGCTATGCGGAAATTCGCAAGTGTAGTTTTGAAACTTCACCTACGAACTATGATGCGTAGATGCGAACTACGATGCGTAAATTCGCACTGGCGTATTTTCTGCTCATCCCTGACTAAAATATTTGCTACTACTGTTCTATTAATTATCCGTACTACACAACCAATTCACTATATCATAATTTTTTTTTTTTTTTTTGCTTCAGTGTCACTTTAAATGAAAGGGATACAAAGCCTGCCATATTTATTTAATTTTGCACATTGCCTCGCTGTCCTGCTGATCCTTTGCCTCTAATAGTGTTAGCCATAGTCTGAACAAGAATACGGCAGATCAGGTGTTTCTGACTAGATTAGTTGCATGCTAGTTTCAGATGTGTTATTCAGACACTACTGCAGCCAAAGAGATCAGCAGGGCTGCCAGGCAACTGGTATTGTTTTAAAGGAACTACATATGGCAGCCTCCATATCCCTTCTTAATTTAGATGTACTAATCTGAGTAACCAAATGGTGTTTTCTCTCTGTTTCACTCTTCACTGGTCAGCCTGCCTGTTATCAGCCCTGATAAAAATACCCGACTGAGCATTCAGTCTGGCTTTGCTCAGGAATCATTATAGCGGAGTCTGTCTTCTCTGATGTCTTTTCAAGCCCAAGCCTGCCCCCTTGTGGCTCTGCTATAATGACTCATTTATAATCATTCCTGAGCAAAGCCAGACTTGAATGCGCAGTTCGGGATTTTATCAGGGCTGTTAACAAGCAGGCTGAGCAGTGAAGGATGAAACAGAGAGCAAGGTAGATGTTTTCTCTAATGTTCCCTCTGATATATATGGTAAAATACATGAGGGTGAGTCGTCTCTGGTTCACTTTAAATATGATGTAAAATTCTAACTATTCATAACTGGTTATTCATAAAGCATATGTATACTTAAGGTGCCCATACATCAGGCGACTTGGAGGCCAATCGACCTTCCAATTCGATTATTATAATCGAATTGGATGAAAATCGTTGCCGCCAAGTGCATACCCGACCAACAAAGTGACCAATTTCGGGACAGAAATGTGTCGCTTTGTCTATCGCACATGCTGCAAGATGTCGGGCCGAAGTTGGTTGGTAGGGTGTGCAGCGGTACGGCGGCCATTTCCAAGCGAGCAACGAGACGACGAAAACCTCCAACGCAGTGTATAAATGTGCCCCCCGTGTACATTTATACGTTACCTGTCCTGTTGCAGCCTCCGCATGGTGTCTCGTAACTTCCGGGCGGCTATCCGTACATGCTACTGGCGCATAGCGTCTGACGTCAGATGCCATGTGCCAGTAGCGCATACGGAATACCGCCCAGAGGTTACGGGACCCTGCGCGGAGGCTGCAACAGGACAGGTAATGTATAAATGCACACAGGTGGCACATTTATACATGTGGGGGCAGCGGCGGTGCGGGGGCGTCGGCTCAGGAGATTCCCTGAACATGTCATGCTGAAATCGGACGGGAATCGGCCTGTAGTGTATGAGCAGAATTGATAAGAGACAAATTTATCTCTAATCAGATTCGATTAGAGATAAATTTGTCTCTGTCGAATCTGCCCTTAATCTTTAGGTCTATGAGCATCTTTACTCTTGGTCCATTATATTGAAAGATTATAAGTTTCAATGTATATGATTGTACTCCTTGAAATTTACAGTTATTGATATACTTTTCCTTGAAAACCCAATCAAAAAATATTGAAACACAAAATAACTAAGTTTCATGAGCCTAGGCAGCTAAATTCCAGATATTTAGATAGAAAGTGTTCACCATTACCGTACCTTGCCAAGTCCATGCAGTGGTCAGTGAGGGTGGCGGAGGAGTTGAAGTACTCTCTGCTGGCAGCCAGGACCAGCTCCACACTCTTCTCATAGCTCACTCTGTACTGCACCTTGCCTTTGGAGCTGATGCTTACCGGCAGGTCTATAGAGGTGGCATTGCAGTGCATCATGTGACCGGCCAGCTGGATATTCTCCTGGCGACTGGAACAGAGCAAACTCTCCGCAAATATCTGAAAAAGGTAAAAAGGTCATCAATACATGTAGGGACATCAGTCTCCATCCTGAGCAGTTACTTTTACAGCAAAGAGATGAAGCAATCTGTTTCACCGCCAGATACTATTATTAGCATATTATTTTATTTTTACTTGTACATGTATTTAGGTTCCCGATATTTGAAAGATCAGGAATCCCTCTGCTGATAGAAAAGTAACAATACATTTTAGGTGTAAGGGAAGTTTGTGTTTGGCTACTGGAGTGTGAGGGTCAATATACATTAAAACACACTGCTCTGCAGCACTCTAAAACAACCAGATTCTCCAGGTGCCATAGCGGCATGTACCTTCTTTCCCTCACCAGCTATGTAAAGCAGCAAGCGGAAGAGTGACTAACCACAACATCGAACACCCTCCTCTTACAACCGCTGGTCGTGCTGCTGCATCCTCCGTGGGCTACCTATGCGCATCACCTGACATGCATGGTGACACAAACCAGGAGTCTACGGAGGATGTGGCAGCAAAGCTGGTGGCTGTAAGAAAAGGAGAGGAGGATGGTGCCCGATGCTGCGGCAAGTCGCTCTGCATTGCTGGGAAGGGGGCTCACTCAAGAAACCAGCCAGAACAGCTATCCAATGTCAGGAAGTTCCCTCCTAAGCTGAATAAGGGGGGTTTACTGTAGCATTTTTAGTTATGATTATGTGATATAATGTTTCTAAGTGTAACTGAGATGACCTGAAAAAAAAAAATCATACATACCTGGGGCTACCTCCAGCCCCCTTTGGCCTGATCGCTCACTCACCACCGTTCTCCGCTACGGTCCCAGGAAGTTCGGCCAGTTGGGGCATGCGCAGTATGCACACTCCCCCGTCATGCTTCCACGCAGTAGTACTGCCCAGGCGCAAAATGCTCCAGGCCATGGGAGCGAGACGGGGGGTGAGCACACTGCCAAAGCGCTCATGCGCAGTAAGCCTCAACTCATAAACTTACCGGGAGCCAAAACGGATGATCCAGAAGGCAGAGGGCAGCAGCGAGGGACAGATCAGGCTGAAGGAGGCTGGATGATGCCCAAGGTATGGATGAATTCTTGCTTTTAAGTTATCTCAGGTTTACTTTAAGACGAGATCTGGAGATAGGCATTTAAAGTAAACATAAGGCGAAACCTAATTTTTAAATTAAAGAGGGAATGGGTTAAAGCTCTTACTCCTGAAAATGTTCCTGAAGCTTGTTGTCTTCAGGGTCCCTCCCGTTCCCCATTCTCCTCCATTTTAATACTCGACTGGTACTTTAGTCAAATAATCTCCATAGGAATGGCCATGTATGAGCACCCGCCCAGTAACAGGTAAAGCCCACACGCAAAAGAAAGAAGGAATGTGCAAGTGCTTTCTTCCACTGGGCATGCACAGTTTGGAATTCACACATGCCCAGTCTTGCATAAGTGCACTGACCCACCAGTTTCTTTGTTTTTGTTTTGTTTTTTAATTTAGGCACACTTCATGTGAACTTAGAAAGGTGGAAGTTAGGCTTTTAAACTAAAGTGAATATTAGGATTAGTCACTAGCGCTAAGCCACAGCAGAGGCAAAAGTGGCTCCAGCATCAGGGCGCATTGTAGGAAGGGGCGCACAAATCCCTCAGCTATCATTCCCTTATTGTTTTTGTAGCAGAGAGAAATAAGAAAAGGGGATACATGACAGTGACTGCAAGCCAGATAACTAGAGATTACGGTGTTGGGGGAAGGAGAGCCCTGGGGAGAATCTTCTATCTGTAACTGTCCAATCTCGTTTAGCCGTGGTGACCAAAATATATGATTTTAGTTTTTCAAGCAGCCGTGGTGACAGTGAGGGGAGTGCAGTGTCTAGAGGCACCTGTGACTGTGTTGCAAAGCCCTGGCTCTGCTTGCCTGCCTTCACTGCATTCCCTACCCTCGGCTTACACTTGAGTCAATCAATGGTACCCTCATTTTAAGTTAGAAGGTTGGCTAATGCGCGAGTATATTCTTTAATAGTTTGAAGTTTTTATTGTCTCATCAATTAATTTGAGCTGTTGCAAAAATGTGTGAGGACCTCGACCCACGAGGACTGGAGTTGGACAGCACTAATCTATTCCATGCACCCAAAAGTTATTGGAAGGGGGGGGGGGGGTGTTATGTACTAAGATAGCACAAATAGCTAATAAAACAAAAAAGAATTTCCACTGCTGGGCATTGAGGTAGCACGAACGTTGAGGAAAAGGAATGGAAATTAGATGGAGACGGAGCTGAGGTTCATTTTTCATTCAGAGACATCAGTGTCTATACATGATATTACTTTTAACGCATCTAGTGTGAGATGGGAGTTTTATTCATAGCAGGAAGGCGGGAGACATTGATGCATTGATATGGCTACTGGAGCTGCAGATGCTGCTTACATCCAGCGTAGATGTGCTTTACAAACACATTCTGCCCTATCAGATTGAATAAGTAAGTGGCTGGTGCCTTTGGTAAATTTCTGCCTTGTGTAATGCATGATCAATGCTGCTACCGCTTCCTGTCCTTGACGCCAAGATCGTCCCGCTCCGCAGTTACACTCCAGGAAAACCGATGTCTCCCGGTCTCTGTAATGGCTGTGAGATACGAGCCTGAGTTCCTGATGCTGGCACTGGCCCATGCCCCCAGATTAAAGTAAACCTTACAGCCCACACACAGGGAGCTTTTTATGAATATATTTACTAGCTGCTCTGAATTTTATAGATTCAATGCACATAAAAGTTTATCGTATATGCATTTAAAATGAAAAAGTACTAACAGCGTATTTTGTATTTCAATGCATATAAAATATAATTTTTTATAATTCTGTATCCTGAACTTGACAGACGAAGATGCACCTAAATCTGATAAGGGCTTTCTTACAGAAACTCTATCGACAGCTCAGCAATGTGTTGCCTTTAAGTGACTATTACCTATCTGCCCCACTGTAGAAGAATTTGGAACAGATGGTAAATAAATCCTAATCTATAATTACTCTAGAATTCTGTTAGTTGTCCAGATAGAAGCTGTTCAAGTCTAACTGGACAGGTATCTGCGTCCAGTGTTGTTGCGGGGAGTACATTCCCAAGGGCATTTATGTGGCAGCAATTAGTGAAGGGGAACTAATGTTCCACAAGCCATTCACAGTGCCTGGAATAAATGGACATAACTCCGATCAGGGGCCATGCCCATTTATATTAGTGAAAGTAAAAGGGGGAAAAAAACAACAACAATACCTGATAACCCAGGATAGTGTTTGTAGTGTCATCTAGTGGCAAAAAAGTAAAAATACAGTCAGAGTACGTTTTGTAATTAAAGAGAGTCTGAAGCAGATACCTGTTTTTATTAAAGGGAACCTAAACTGAGAAGGATATGGATTTTTCCTTTTAAAATAATACCAGTTGCCTGACTCTCCTGCTGATTCGGTGTCTCTAATACCGTTAGCCACAGCCCCTCAACGAGCATGCAGAACAGGTGCTCTCACTGAAGTCAGAGTGGATTAGCTGCATGCTTGTTTCAGGTGTCTGATTCAGCCACTACTGCAGCTAAAGAGATCAGCAGGGCTGCCAGGAAACTAGTATTGTTTAAAAGGAAAAATCCATATACCTCTCAGTTTAGGTTCCCTTTAACCTCCTTAGCGGTCTGGACGAGCTCATCTCGTCCATTACCGCCGGAGGGTGCCGCTCAGGCCCTGCTGGGCCGATTTGTTTCAAATACAAAGGAGCACACGCAGCCGGCACTTTGCCAGCCGCGTGTGCTACCTGATCGCCGCCGCAGCACGGCGATCCGCCGCGTGCAGTGGCGAAAGAGGGTCCCCCCAGCGCAGCCGGAACAAATAGTTCCGGCCAGCGCTACGGGCTGGATCGGAGGCGGCTGACGTCCATGACGTCACTCCGCTCATCGCCATGGCGACGAGGAAAGCGAAACAAGGAAGGCTGCTCATTGCGGCCTTCCTTGTTACTTCTGATCGCCGGAGGCGATCAGAAGTACGCATTAGGAGCGCCCTCTAGTGGGCTTTCATGCAGCCAACTTTCAGTTGGCTGCATGTAATAGTTTTTTTTTTTATAAAAAAAAAAGCCTCCCGCAGCCGCCCTGGCGATCTTAATAGAACGCCAGGGAGGTTAAGCATTTATCTTCAGCATTAAAATCCAAGTTGTTTTGTCGCATTCCTGCCACAGAACAACTGTCATGTCCCCCAGAAAAGCCCTAAATAGATTCTGTGATCGCAGAATTTTCCTTCCTGGAAGAGGCAGAGCTGTGCAAAGTAGCTCTGCCTCTTCTCCCATCAATCTCCGCCTCTCCACACCCCTCTCAGTCTTTTGGGGAGAGACAGAGATAGATTGGGGAAGAGACAGAGCTACTGAGCACAGCTCTGCCTCTTCATGGCAGCTCTATCTACAACCTGCAAAGTCGTGGATTTTAGCAAGGGTAAAAATAAATCATTCTACTGCGGGAATGTGGCGAATCAGCATGGAATTTAATGAAGAACATGCCTATATACAAAAATAAGGTAAAAAAAAGTGTCCTTTAAAAATAATAAAGTTCATCTTTTATAAACTCCACCCCCCTTCTCCCCAGTTCCCAAACACTGTAAAACATAAATAAAAAATACATACATAGTTGTATTAGGGACTCAGCTTTTTTAATATGTATCTCATGAGGGTATATTACTGTTATGTTAGCAAATAAGGGCTTATAATTTTTGACTGGATACAAAAAAAAAAAAACAGACAGCAATAAAATACACCTGTATTTCCAATTAATACTGTATATTGTCGCCATACATTATACTAGGAACATAATTTAAATGCTGTGATAGCCGGAACTAATGGGCAAATAAAATGTGTGGGTTTTATCTATATTAGTATTGTTTATTTAAAAACTATAGGTAATGGAATTGGCGAAATTGGGTATTTTTGTTATTTTTTTTTCTTGTATTTCCTTATAAAATGCATTGAAAATAATTACTGAAAACAAGTATCACCCCCAAAAAAGCCTAAATTGTGGCGAAAAAAAACAAGATATAGATCATTTAGGTATGATCAGTAGTGATAAAGTTATTGGCGAATGAATGGGAAGACAGCTGACAGGGGAAAATCGCTTCCGTTGTCCATCGAGGTGAAAACATCTGTAAGCTGAAGTGGTTAAACGGTATGCATCACCCACTGATTTACATTACTTCCGCCGCCGCGGAAGTGTGCCAGTAATGTGCTGTTGATCTGGCGGTGGATCGCGCACTTCCGACGCAACCACAGGGTGACGCATTTCTGATGCGTTACCCTGTGGTAAAACAGAGTAATACAACAAAAACTTGCAGTGCAAGTGTAAAAGGGGCCTTAATAAACTGGGCACACAAGTAACCATCATAAAAATAACAAGATTTCTTTGCCACTAATCATTCATTTATGTGACAACAACAAAATCTGAAAGAGACATGTATTGGAAACAGCAGAATTTCAATCAGCTACAGATTTTTTTCATGACAGCAAAAACAAAGCAAGTGAAGTTGAAATGTAGAATACAGGTCTTGTTTTATTATTTGAAAATCCGAGGGAGGTCTGCCTATTTCTGCTGTTTTTCTGCCTTTCAGAAGGACTGGCATTTTATTACAGAGAAAAACTGACACATTTCAGCTCTTTGTTGAAACTCCCATTTGCTTTTTTCAGAGAGATTCCTACAAAGCCTTTCTAATTTGCTTTCAAAGCAGCTCCCAGGAGGAGAGAAGATTGGCAGTCAGATCCAACTAAATCTGTAAACTGTAATAAAAAGCTTCAAATCAGTTTCAACTTTTAACAGATGTCAAGCTTCTCCCTCTAAATTATGCCACTTGCGAGCTTGTGCGGCTCTGTGTGCTCACTTGATTAAAGCGAGCATGCAAATAAACAGCGGGTGTAAACACAAACTCAATTCTGTCTTAACCACTTCAGGACCACAGTCTTTTCGCCCCTTAAGGACCAGAGCCTTTTTCTCCATTCAGACCACTGCAGCTTTCACGGTTTATTGCTCGGTCATACAACCTACCACCTAAATGAATTTTACCTCCTTTTCTTGTCACTAATACAGCTTTCTTTTGATGCTATTTGATTGCTGCTGCGAGTTTTACTTTTTATTATATTCATCAAAAAAGACATGAATTTTGTCAAAAAAATGACTTTTTTAACTTTCTGTGCTGACATTTTTCAAATAAAGTAAAATTTCCTATACATTTGAGCGCGAAAGTTATTCTGCTACATGTCTTTGATAAAAAAAAAAACATTCAGTGTATATTTATTGGATTGGGTAAAAGTTATAGCGTTTACAAACTATGGTGCCAAAAGTGAATTTTCCCATTTTCAAGCATCTCTGACTTTTCTGACCCCCTGTCATGTTTCATGAGGGGCTAAAATTCCAGGATAGTACAAATACCCCCCAAATGACCCCATTTTGGAAAGAAGACATCCCAAAGTATTCAGTGAGAGGCATGGTGAGTTCATAGAAGATTTTATTTTTTGTCACAAGTTAGCGGAAAATGACAGTTTGTGACAAAAAAAAAAAAAAAAAAAGTTTCCATTTCTTCTAACTTGCGACAAAAAAAAATGAAATCTGCCACGGACTCACTATGCTCCTCTCTGAATACCTTGAAGTGTCTACTTTCCAGAAAGGGGTCATTTGTGGGGTGTGTTTACTGTCCTGGCATTTGGGGGGTGCCTAATTGTAAGCACCCCTGTAAAGCCTAAAGATGCTCATTGGACTTTGGGCCCCTTAGCGCAGTTAGGCCGCAAAAAAGTGCCACACATGTGGTATTGCCGTACTCAGGAAAAGTAGTATAATGTGTTTTGGGGTGTATTTTTACACATACACATGCTGGGTGGGAGAAATATCTCCGTAAATGACAATTTTTTTATTTTTTTTACACACAATTGTCTATTTATAGAGATATTTCTCCCACTCAGCATGGGTATGTGGAAAAATACACCCCAAAACACATTATACTACTTCTCCTGAGTACGGCGATACCACATGTGTGGCACTTTTTTGCACCCTAACTGCGCTAAGGGGCCCAAAGTCCAATGAGTACCTTTAGGATTTCACAGGTCATTTTGAGAAATTTCGTTTCAAGACTACTCCTCACGGTTTAGGGCCCCTAAAATGCCAGGACAGTATAGGAACCCCACAAATTACCCCATTTTAGAAAGAAGACACCCCAAGGTATTCCGTTAGATGTATGGTGAGTTCATAGAAGATTTTTTTTTTTTGTCACAAGTTAGCGGAAATTGATTTTAATTGTTTTTTTTCACAAAGTGTCATTTTCCGCTAACTTGTGACAAAAAATAAAATCTTCTATGAACTCGCCATTCTCCTAACGGAATACCTTGGGGTGTCTTCTTTCTAAAATGGAGTCATTTGTGGGGTTCCTATACTGCCCTGGTATTTTAGGGGCCCTAAACCGTGAGGAGTAGTCTTGAAACCAAATGTGGCAAAATGACCTGTGAAATCCTAAAGGTACTCATTGGACTTTGGGCCCCTTAGCGCACTTAGGGTGCAAAAAAGTGCCACACATGTGGTACCGCCGTACTCAGGAGAAGTAGTATAATGTGTTTTGGGGTGTATTTTTACACATACCCATGCTGGGTGGGAGAAATATCTCTGTAAATGACAATTATTTGATTTTTTTTACACACAATTGTCCATTTACAGAGAGATTTCTCCCACCCAGCATGGGTATGTATAAAAATACACCCCAAAACACATTATACTACTTCTTCTGAGTACGGCGATACCACATGTGTGACACTTTTTTGCAACCTAGGTGCGCTAAGGGGCCTAACGTCCTATTCACAGGTCATTTTGAGGCATTTGGATTCTAGACTACTCCTCACGGTTTAGGGCCCCTAAAATGCCAGGGCAGTATAGGAACCCCACAAGTGACCCCATTTTAGAAAGAAGACACCCCAAGGTATTCTGTTAGGAGTATGGTGAGTTCATAGAAGATTTTTTTTTTGTCACAAGTTAGCGGAAAATGACACTTTGTGAAAAAAAAAACAATACATATCAATTTCCGCTAACTTGTGACAAAAAATAAAATCTTCTATGAACTCATCATACACCTAAAAGAATACCTTGGGGTGTCTTCTTTCTAAAATGGGGTCACTTGTGGGGTTCCTATACTGCCTTGGCATTTTAGGGGCCCTAAACCGTGAGGAGTAGTCTTGAACCCAAATGTCTCAAATTGACCTGTGAAATCCTAAAGGTACTCATTGGACTTTGGGTCCCTTAGCACAGTTAGGCTGCAAAAAAGTGTCACACATGTGGTATCGCCGTACTCAGAAGAAGTAGTATAATGTGTTTTGTGGTGTATTTTTACATATAACCATGCTGGGTGGGAGAAATATCTCTGTAAATGACACATTTTTTTATTTGTTTTACACACAATTGTCCATTTACAGAGAGATTTCTCCCACCCAGCATGGGTATGTGTAAAAATACACCACAAAACACATTATACTACTTCTCCTGAGTATGGCGATACCACATGTGTGACACTTTTTTGCAGCCTAGGTGCGCTAAGGGGCCCAACGTCCTATTCACAGGTCATTTTGAGGCATTTGTTTTCTAGACTACTCCTCACGGTTTAGGGCCCCTAAAATGCCAGGGCAGTATAGGAACCCCACAAGTGACCCCATTTTAGAAAGAAGACACCCCAAGGTATTCCGTTAGGGGTATGGTGAGTTCATAGAAGATTTTATTTTTTCTCACAAGTTAGTGAAAAATGACACTTTGTGAAAAAAACAATAACAATCCAATTTCCGCTAACTTTTGACAAAAAATAAAATATTCTATGAACTCATCATACACCTAACAGAATACCTTGGGGTGTCTTCTTTCTAAAATGGGGTCACTTGTGGGGTTCCTATACTGCCCTGGCATTTTACGGGCCCAAAACTGTGAGTAGTCTGGAAACCAAATTTCTCAAAATGACTGTTCAGGGGTATAAGCATCTGCAAATTTTGATGACAGGTGGTCTATGAGGGGGCAAATTTTGTGGAATCGGTCATAAGCAGGGTGGCCTCTTAGATGACAGGATGTATTGGGCCTGATCTGATGGATAGGAGTGCTAGGGGGGTGACAGGAGGTGATTGATGGGTGTCTCAGGGGGCGGTTAGAGGGGAAAATAGATGCAATCAATGCACTGTGGAGGTGATCGGAAGGGGGTCTGAGGGGGATCTGAGGGTTTGGCCGAGTGATCAGGAGCCCACACGGGGCAAATTAGGGCCTGATCTGATGGGTAGGTGTGCTAGGGGGTGACAGGAGGTGATTGATGGGTGTCTCAAGGTGTGATTAGAGGGGGGAAATAGATGCAAGCAATGCACTGGCGAGGTGATCAGGGCTGGGGTCTGAGGGCGTTCTGAGGTGTGGGCGGGTGATTGGGTGCCCGCAAGGGGCAGATTAGGGTCTAATCTGATGGGTAACAGTGACAGGTGGTGATAGGGGGTGATTGATGGGTAATTAGTGGGTGTTTAGAGGAGAGAATAGATGTAAACAATGGATTTGGGAGGTGATCTGATGTCGGATCTGCGGGCGATCTATTGGTGTGGGTGGGTGATCAGATTGCCTGCAAGGGGCAGGTTAGGGGCTGATTGATGGGTGGCAGTGACAGGGGGTGATTGATGGGTGGCAGTGACAGGGGGTGATTGATGGGTGATTGACAGGTGATCAGTGGGTTATTACCCGGAATAACAGATGTAAATATTGCACGGGCAAATTGATAAGGGGGGGGTCTGAGGGCAATCTGAGCGTGTGGGCGGGTGATTGGGTGCCCGCAAGGGGCAGATTAGGGTCTAATCTGATGGGTAACAGTGACAGGTGGTGATAGGGGGTGATTGATGGGTAATTAGTGGGTGTTTAGAGGAGAGAATAGATGTAAACAATGGATTTGGGAGGTGATCTGATGTCGGATCTGCGGGCGATCTATTGGTGTGGGTGGGTGATCAGATTGCCCGCAAGGGGCAGGTTAGGGGCTGATTGATGGGTGGCAGTGACAGGGGGTGATTGATGGGTGGCAGTGACAGGGGGTGATTGATGGGTGATTGACAGGTGATCAGTGGGTTATTACCCGGAATAACAGATGTAAATATTGCACGGGCGAATTGATAAGGGGGGGGGTCTGAGGGCAATCTGAGCGTGTGGGCAGGTGATTGGGTGCCCGCAAGGGGCAGATTAGGGTCTAATCTGATGGGTAACAGTGACAGGTGGTGATAGGGGGTGATTGATGGGTAATTAGTGGGTGTTTAGAGGAGAGAATAGATGTAAACAATGGATTTGGGAGGTGATCTGATGTCGGATCTGCGGGCGATCTATTGGTGTGGGGGGGTGATCAGATTGCCCGCAAGGGGCAGATCAGGGGCTGATTGATGGGTGGCAGTGACAGGGGGTGATTGACGGGTGATTGACAGGTGATTGACAGGTGATTGACAGGTGATCAGGGGGGATAGATGCATACAGTACACGGGGGGGGGGGGGGGTCTGGGGGGGGTCTGGGGAGAATCTGAGGGGTGGGGGGGTGATCAGGAGGGAGTAGGGGGCAGATTAGGGACTTAAAAAAAAAATAGCGTTGACAGATAGTGACAGGGAGTGATTGATGGGTGATTAGGAGGGTGACTGGGTGCAAACAGTGGTCTGGGGGGTGGGCAGGGGGGGGTCTGAGGGGTGCTGTGGGCGATCAGGGGGCAGGGGGGGGGAAATCAGTGTGCTTGGGTGCAGACTAGGGTGGCTGCAGCCTGCCCTGGTGGTCCCTCGGACACTGGGACCACCAGGGCAGGAGGCAGCCAGTATAATAGGCTTTGTATACATTACAAAGCCTATTATACACTGTTGCAGCGGCGATCCGGATGCCAGTAACCCGCCGGCGCTTCCGAACGGCCGGCGGGTTACGGCGAATGGTGGGCGGAGCCAGTCCCCGGCGGCTGATCGCGTCACGAATGACGCGATCGCCGCATAGCCACTCCCGCAGCCGCCCCCGCCGATGGGCGTATTGCGGTCGTTTGGGCCCGGACTTTGCCGCCGCCCATCGGCTGGGGGCGGTCGTTAAGTGGTTAATATCAGCGTTTTACAAATAGTGGCGCTGGGTCACTCTGGGGCTTTGAACGCGGAGAGTTTAGAAGTGGCAGGAAAGGGAAGATACGGCCCGTGCGTCAGATCACAGGGCTTCGGCGGTGTGTGTTGCGGCGCCACGCTGGTGCTGTCACTCCATGTGCCGCGAGCGAGAGGCATTGCAGCGTTCCAATCATGGAGACTGAAACACTGCTCGGAGAGCGCATCGGCTGGAAAATCTGTTCTAAAATAACATGGCTAATTAATGCCTACTACCAGGGAAACTTTTCTTTAGTTTTAAGTAGTGTTAAAAGTAGTTAATCTTAAAGCAGCAGGGACAGACATACTATCCCAAGGCAGACATATAGATAGATAGATAGATCGATAGATAGAGTATATTCTGACGTATAAGACTACTTTTTAACCCTTGAAAACCTTCTGAAAAGTCAGGGGTCGTCTTATACGCCGGGTGTCAGTGATGTCGGGTGATACGCTCTATCCTGTTACCGCCTCTCAGATCTCACTGCTGAGGACTGTAGTAAAGCGGCGCAGGTGCATTTGTGTGAGATCTCAGAGGCAGAGAGGAGGTAAATAGGATACAAGGGTGGGCCAGAAGGGTGAAAGAGGCGTGTTTTATAGGCAACGGCGCAATCTATTCTTCCATACTGCTCTGATAAACAGGTAGACAGGGAGAGCTGACCAATCCACTTATGGAGAGGGAGAGTTGACCAACCCAACCAGTCAATCTCCTATATACTGTTATATACTGGGAACCACATACAGTACAGTACAGCACCCGTATCTGTTCATACGTAGCACCAGTATATGATGTTTTTTAATTTTTATTTGGTGTGCATTGGAAGAGGGGGGTAGTCTTATACGGCGAGTATATCCCAAACTCTATATTTTAACTGGAAAAGTTGGGGGGTCGTCTTATACGTCGGAATATACGGTAAATATTTTTTCTACTTACATATGTACTGTCCACATTTTGATTTCAATGAATTTTATATAGTAAGTAAAGAGAAAACTGTTCCTGGCATTTTCCATTTTTACTACCTCTGATTGAAGCCAATCCTGATGCCATTTCCTCCCTTACTTTTTTTTTCTCTTAGAAACTGCATATCTAGCTTGCTTTGTGAGAGCAGCATAGATCAGATTTCAGCAGCTTCACACTGAACTGCCCTCAGCCAATCAGTGAGGAGCAGGAATGTGGGAGGGATGATGACAAGCTTCCTACTGGTGGGCAATGCATCAAATAGAGCCAGGCTAATTGAGATAAGATTTATTACAGCAGAAACATTTCTGAATAGAATGGAATGCTTGCAATGCAGGGTGAGGTTCCAGACTGCTTAAAGAGACACTGAAGTGAGAATAATTCTCGCTTCAGAGCTCATAGTTAACAGGGGCACATGCTAGCCCCTGCTAAAACGCCGCTATCCCGCGGCTAAACGGGGGTCCCTTCACCCCCAACCCCCCCCGCAAAATCAACGACCCAACTGGTCATAGATTTTGCTGTTCCTAGAGGCAGGGCTAACGGCTGCAGCCCTGCCTCACAGCGCGTCTATCAGCGGCGCATGGTCGCCTCTCCCCCGCCCCTCTCAGTGAAGGAAGACTGAGAGGGGCGGGGGAGAGGCGGAGATACGCGCTGACAGACGCACGTGGGGCAGGGCTGCGGCGGTTAGTCCTGCCTCAATCAGGAAGTGATCCCCCGCTGCACGGAGGGGATTTTGCAGGTAAGAGACCCCCGTTTAGCCGCGGGATAGCGGCGTTTTAGCAGGGGCACACATGCCCCTGCTATCTATGAGCTCTGAAGCGAGATTTATTCTCGCTTCACAGTCTCTTTAATAAACAAAGAGTAGTGGGTAACTGGAATTTGATTTTATGGCCGACAATCCCACTTTAATCTTTTTGGGAAGACATGTTTGTATTGCTACCCAGGAGAGATGCCCTGTCCTTGGAACGGCTGGGAAGCTTTACAGATTTGAAGAAATCCTGAGGCAAACCTAAAGGAAAAAATGAGATACCCAAGTAAAGGGAAGCCTCTTAGCCCTCCAAGCAGGGCTTCCTAGCCCCGTCCTCAAGTGCCACCAACAGTGCATGAAATCCACAGAGGTAATCAGCTCTGCTGAGACACTAATTACCCCACTTGTGAGTGTTTGTGGTTTCCTGCAAAACATGTGCTGTTGGTGGTATTTGAGGACAGGGTTGGGAAGCCCTGCTCCAGAGGCAAGTAGAGTATTATCTGCATAGCTCCCAAGCATCCCTCTTTCCGAAGGATAGTCCCTATTTGGGAACCCAGTCCTTCTTTCTTCCTCGTTTGTCCCTCTCTCAGGACAGATGTAAAGATCTATGTAAATATATGTATTTTTGCCCTGAAAAGTGTGTTTGTCTCTTTATTCCCATTCTTTAAATTGATAGATTTCTAATTTCCAAATGTTAATATGAAGAAAAATGATCTAGGATATAAAGGTTAAGTGTGGTTTGAATGATAAAACAACATATTTTCCTTCTGAAAATGTTATGGTATGCATGACTAGGGGTGTGCTGGGGTGTGGTATGGGCACTAGGGTTGCAACGGTATGAAAATCGAAAATGGAACGAATGAAGAGGAAGTAGGAAGAAGTATGTAGTACATGCACAGGACACCCAGCAAAGTGTGTATCAGTTTACCCCGCCGCTGTTCGTGCGCCCACCATTGCATCATACCAGTATACCGTAATACCGGTATACCGTGGCAACCCTAATGGGCATGGCTTAAGTGTCCCTCTTTCTTCTTGCAAAAAGTTGAAAGGTACGTTATCTGTAGTGGCCTACACCTAAAACATTGATACTACTGGATATAGCCTTTTTTTATTTTTACAAAACCTAAGTTTTGCTTTAAAATGGTCTGAAGCAAGCATTTCCTTTTTGTTCTAAAAGATTATTTACAGCCTTAAACCCGCTATCGCAAAAAAAAAAAAAAAAATGCAGCAGAACAGCATTCAAACAGCACTTCAGCTTGTGATCTGCATCCAAAGTGGTAATAACATTATATTTTGTTCACATTCCTCTGCTGATACAATTAGTTACAGCCAGCCACGTGCTGAAACGTAACTGTACTGAGCTGAGAAGCAGAGACATATGAGGAATTATCATCACTAGATAGCTGCTGTATTTATATATTACAATCTATGACTAAAATGCAATGGCAGCTTTCAGAACAGATAAACTGTACTTTGTGAACTTGTAATTTGTAAACATACAATATTACTTGTGCACAAAAGTAAATATGTCAACTGAATGAATAATAAAAAATAGGAAACCACAGTTTTATTGAATGTTAGAGAACACGAGGTGGGTTTGAAGAATATTATCTGCATACAGAGGCTGGATCTGTCTATACAGCCCAGCCTCTGTTGCTATCCCAAACCCCCCTAAGGTCCCCCTGCACTCTGCAATTCCTCATAAATCACAGCCACGCTGCTGACAAACAGCTTGTCAGAGCTGGCTGTGTTTATCTCTATAGTGTCAGTCTGCTGCTCTCCCCGCCTCCTGCAGAACTCCAGTCCCCGCCTGCATCCCTTCCCTCCCTGCTGATTGGAGGGAACGGACGGGGCAGGGACCGGAGCTATGCAGGAGGCGGGGGAGCAGCTGAGACTGACACTACAGATGTAAATACAGCCTCACGGCTGTGATTTATGAGGGATTGCAGAGTGCAGGGGGACCTTAGGGGGGTTTGGGATAGCAACAGAGACTGGGCTGTATAGGCAGATCCAGCCTCTGTATGCAGATAACATTCTTTAAACACACCTCGGGTTCTCTTTAAGTCAGAGTTTTATATCCCTTTAATGTTTAGCAGTGCAAAGTGTGCAAAGTGGGAAAGGAGCATAACATTTACATGGTGTGTGTACAAAAATAATATAGGGGGGAGAGCAAAAGAGAAGAATAAAGGGCAGCAGAGCAAATAGAGTCTTCACACTTCAAACCAAGCTTGTCACATTGCTCAGCTCATTAAAGCTGACTGCTGACCAATTATGTTAAGAGTCCTGCTGCCGGAGTATCCAGCGCAGATATGACACTGGCTCCATTTGTCTTGGAGGATGTTATCTCAAAGTTATTCATTTTCTCGACATCTGCAATCTGCTTTACATAATGACTTTCAGCACGTCCGCCCGGTGACACCAGACCAGAGAGGATTCCAGGAAGGCCAGCAGCTCCTCTGTTAATCAATGCACTTCATACTCATGCTAAAGTGCAAATTACAATGTCGTTTACAATGAGGGGTGACAGAGCAGTTAGGCAGCAGCTCCATTTCTTCATAGGTACACATGCAATGTGTAGTGACAGTCTATAGAAGACACAGGGATTCCAGGCGCAGGGCCAAAAGCAGCAGTAGCAGTAGTAGTGAAAGGATTAGTAATCTATTCTTACTGACATTTTCCTATTGACCCACCCCAGTGCCCATTCTGACTCTAAAGGGGCCCATACAATGGTCGATTCCAGCCATAGATCAATCGATTCTATCAAATCGATCGTTTGGAAATCGATTCTATTGAATCAGCCGATCAACTTGCGGCCGATTTCAATCGATTTGCTCTATCTAGGTCGATCTGCTGCTGGCAGCAAATCGATGGCCCATAGAGTTGCATTGGATCTAATGGTCCAATAATGCATTTAGATCGATTTCCAATAGATTTACTTCTGAAATCTATTGGAAATCTGTTCCTAGTGTGTGGCACCCATCAGATAGATTCCTGTCAGATTGGACTTGACAGGCATCTGTCAGAAATCTATCTGATGGTCCAAGCTGCTGCAAATCTGCAAGTGTATGGCCACCTTAACACTAACCTCCAGGCGCCCACCTACTAGCTGTTCAGCTACTAACAGCTGATCAACTAGTATTTAATATAAGAAATGCGGACATCCAGCTCACCATCTCGGTGCTGTATAGCCACAATTTCCATTGCAGTCTATTATGCTGCTGAGATGGATGTCCAAATGTTTGCCCTCGCCACTACTAACGCTACTAATCCTTTGACGTTCCATCCTTTTAGGAGTGCTGCCAATTCTCCCCCTGTTGTCTAAAAATGTGTAAACCATTTTATGGCCAGCTCACACTTTGTTTGTTAGGTAATTAGAGATTAGGTTCCCTTCCACGATGGGTGGCCTCATCGCAGCGGAAGGATCCAGTATGGACTACTCTGCATGCAAACTGTTCTTGAAAGTTAAAATCCTCAATTATGTTAATGTTGGTGCATCTGCTTTGAATGGAAGTTGTGTACCCTGCCTACAATTAGGCTCTGCACATCTATGCTGCTAGTCATGCAGATGAAGCTTGTCTTGGGAAGCGCTACCACCTCTCCCTGCTTTATAAAGAATATGTGGTTACAGTTTTTCTGTAATGCATGCTGAGATATGGCCTGCGTAACAATAGCAAAAGAAAGACATGGCACTCCTGAGCTGTATGCAGCGACAAGCTGTATTGAAGCAGAGGATAGCACTACGTGTTTCGGGCGGAGCCCCTCCTCAGGCTGCTACATGAGACCGTGTTCCACATAAGTAGCCATCATGTCACCGTTTGCTTACCTCATAGCACACATCAGCACTCAGGCACTTGTAGACATTTTGCTGCATCTCAAGAATATCTTGAAGTAACCCCTTCCAATGGCTCTCACTGACCGGAGGCTGTCTGGAGGAGAAGAAACAGAATTTTTTTTGTTGCTGATGTACATTTTCTCATCTAACAAAACAAAAATTTCATTTGCACAGTGGCATAGCTTACAGACACAGATGATTTTTTTTCTCCCTCAGTATTCCAATTTCCTTTTCTTGCAAATATTTTGCTTTTACACCAATGTAAATTGTAACAAAGTTCTAAAGGTTACCATACATATACGGTAGCTATTCTGCAGTCTGGCCAACAATGCGTGTCGATAATTCTATAGAATCGGATAAAAATTAGTGCCACAGCAAGAAAGCTCAATTGATGATTCGCGTGATTTTGGGCCAAAAATCAGGCCTCCGTAGAAGCGCCAACAGCATGTAACGGCCGTAAGGCTAATCAGTGCCCCTCACCCACCTTGCACCATATCCATCCACTGCAGCTGGTATGTACACTATATTTTACACTATGTGCCATTTATGCCACTGACGATTGCTTATGTATGCAAGGTGATATAAATTAAAAGCCAACAGCAGCAGTGCCAACCTCCATTTCTTTTCTTTACTGCAAGTAAATATTAAACTGCTCCGCTGTTCTACTCTGCAGAAGGGGGAGGAGTAGGCCCTCCTCGGTTTCTATTCTTACACCACTTAGTTTGAGATAATAAATGTTAAATCTTTATAAATAACTAGCTGATGGCCCGGCGTTGCCCAGGTATGTATTTCACTGGTGTTGGCTCCGCCCACTTTTTCTAACCCTGACACTCAATGACCTAGTTTGTGAGCTTTGTGGTCTTCCGCTTCAATAATTTGCATTGAAATTAAACAAATCTGATTGGCTGTTCGTGGCTCCACCTCCTTTTCTGAATTTGAACCCCAGTCACCCAATGACTAACTGTACAAGGTTTGAGGCTTGTGCCATGAACCGTGCAAGAATGAAAGCAATTAAATATTTCCCTTGAAAATCAATAGGTGAATTTTGATTGGCTTTTATAGGCTATACCCACTTTTCTGAATATTAATCCCAGTCACCCAGTGACCAACTGTGCAAAGTTTGAGAACCCCACCATTAACAGTGTAGGAATGGCTGCAGTCTACATTTTCCCAGTGAAATTTGAATTTGCCTCCGCCCACTTTTTTGGTTATGGTGATAAAAAGTATCCTATATGTTATTTCAGGTGATGAACTATGAGTGTGCCAAATTTCATTCAGATCCGTTCAGCCATTGTTGTGTGATTGAGTAACAAACATCCAAACTTTCACATTTATAATATTAAATGGGAAGCCTCCCCGTGGCGCTCCTGGATAGTGCTATTGCAGCATGAACTAATTCCCGCAGGACGACCGCTTTGCGGCATTGGTTTTTGACCCTGCATAAGTTGGCATGCGAAAGCGAATGCATATTTGCATGAGCATTGCCTCATGAATAGCCAATTAGGCCAAATTTGCTTAGCATGATATGTCAGGTGTTCACTTGGTGTTTAATGCACACATTCAATTCTTTGTGTAGTAATTTATAATATTAGTAAGATTTGGCCTGGGACTTAGACTATGTTTTACATTTTGGCCCCTTACATGACTGAGTCTGAAACCCCTGCTTTGGAGCATGTATTAATTACTGCATACGGGGAACACCCACCAGACCTGCCACTGTGGAGAAGCTCTGACTCACCTAGCCATCGCAGCTTTGCCATTATCTTGCTTCTATCACATCACCCTCAAGCACTGACTGCTCCACTACTGCTTCATATATCGCACCTCTCCACAGTTGTTACTGTGATAAACAATTTTAACCATGACACCTATCAGCGGTTTCAATGTTATGGCTGGTATGTCACCTCCATATCTTTCCCCATTAATCTGGAGATTCAAATACCAACCCACCCGGAACCTTCCCTTCTCCTAGGAGACCCCCTTGTCTTCTTGCTTGGTCACCTTCTCAGACTTTGAGGACTTTTCACGAGCATCAACTCTTCTTTGGAACTTCCTCCCCCGACCCCCCAGCCATGCTCCAAGCCTGAAAACCTTCAGGTGTACCTAAAAACCCCTCTTCAGACAAGCCTATAATTTGCTATAGGTAGCATTGGAGGCTCATTGCCTCATCCGTTAACTCCTGTGTCTCCTTCCCTAGTGTCTCCACCCCCTTACCCACTACCTTGTAAGCTTGCAACGGCAGAGACTGGCTCCTATTGCTTCTTATTCTGCTGTAATTTATCGTATGAACATGGTGATGTCTCAAACCACACATCAACTACTGCATGTATGTATTTGCACTTGTGTTGCTGGATGTCCTGATTGTGCAGAGTTCTAAACTTCTCATGTATATATGTTCACCACTATTTAAATAAATAAATAATAATAACTGGAGGACATAAGAGCAGGCTTCTGGCTGGAGTTTAGTACAAAGTGGCTGTAAACATGGCTGCCGGATAAAGGATTCCGGCCACGTCTGTGAATCATGTCCCGTGCTTTCATGAACATCTTTCATGTGACCCCAATGAGTTTAGGATCAGTGCACATCATCAGAGCTCTACAGCATGAGGCGCTGCGTATTATGGAAGAGAGCCAAACACAGACATGTGTCATCCTGTGACCCGGCACCTAATCTCCCAAACACACCAATCCCATAAATGCCAGCTTCACAAATGAACCTTCACACTTCATTATGGACATCGGCAACAACCCTAATCACGGGGGCTGCGCCTTCCATTAGCTGGTGCCAATTAAACCTCCAGTCTATCCGTTGTGCCCAAAAGGAAAGAAATGTTCATTTCTCTAATCATTTATTTCATATCTTCTTTTATACTACTATAGTATTGGTTCGTTACTGAGGCCGTTTACTAGCGTTACGACGCGAGGCGCTGATTAGACAAAATGCAGCCGGTTGTCTTTCTGCCGCACGACGGACAAGATAACCAAACGGCAAGTCAATATGTCACAAAATGTGAATGATTAAATTGTGAGCCTGTGTCAAGCTGACAGCAGATCTTTTCCAACCATGCTTCCGGGATATTCACAACTAATTCCACTTCTAAAGCGGACCTGAACTCAGAACTGCCTCTCTCTGTTCTAAAAGATAAGCAATGGCATAATAACCTTTATAGAAATACATCTCTCTGTTACAGCTGATACAAATACTGCAATAAATCTGCACTGTTTCTACTTCCTGATTCATGGAAGCATCCCGTGCTTTCAAATAAGCTCATCTGCTGTGGCAGTCAGCTTACACAGGGAAGAGATTAAATTGCAACTTGTAATTAGTTACGGATGAGCGGGAATTAGACAAGCTAAACTCTCTAAATACATACAGGGTGCATTTCTTTCTGTTTTCCTTCTGTCCTGTGCAAGAGTTCTGGTCCACTTTAAAGAGAGTCTGAAGCATAATAAAATAATAATTTTTATCTGCTACATATGTAAAGCAATATTACCAGTGCTGAAATGACGCATTTCAGCCGCAAAACGAGGGCTTTATACTCCCCAAATGCCGGGCAAACATCCACGACTTTCATAGTCATGGATTTTGCTGCCCAGGGAGGCAGAGCTTTGAGATGTAGCTCTGCCTCTACTGAAGTCAATCTGCGTGCGGATATCCGCCTCTCCCCGCCTCTCTCAGTGAAGGAGGACTGAGAGGGACGGGGGAGAGGCGGCGATCGGCGGAGATTGACTTCAGTAGAGGCAGAGCTACAGCATTAAGCTCGGCCTCTATCAGGAAGCGCTCCCCGATTCTTGGCCCGGGGATTTGAGGGGTATAAAACCCTAGTTTTTATGCGGGAGTGCGGCGTTTCAGCACAGGAAATATTGCCTTACATATGTAGCAGATACAAATAATTATTTTATTAGGCTTCAGACTCTCTTTAACTACTTGCCGACTGCTCCACCCCAATTGGCATGAGCAGTGCGGCAGTCCCAGGACCGCTCCACGCCGATTGGCCTGAACGGCTGTCTATGGGGCTAGCAGGAGATCGCGCGCAAGCTGCGTGCGCATCTCCTACTTGTAAATCAGAGCTCAGCTCTGCCTTGAGTCTCCCAGCGGCGATCGCGGCTTGGGAGACTGCTAGACGGCGAAACCGCTGTTAAATTACTTTGTACGGCGCTGGGGGGCAGCCGTGTGACACGGCTGTCCCCTCTAGAGATGAAGAAGTGATCCGCTGTCTTAGGCTTAAGCCTATGACAGCCGATCACATTAATTGGCTGGCGGGCGAGGGGAACGGGGGGGTGGGGGGGCTGGGGGGGGGGTAGCAAAAGAAAAAATCAACATTTTATTTAAAAATAATAGAAATATATATATAAAAAAGAACATTGGGGGAGCGATCAGACCCCACCAACAGAAAGCTCTGTTGGTGGGGAGAAAAGGGGGGGGGGAACCACTTGTGTGCTAAATTGTACGGCCCTGCAGCTTGGCCTTAAAGCTGCAGTGGCCAATTTCAAGAAAAAGGGCCTGGTCTTTAGGGGGGTTAACAATGCAGTCCTCAAATGGTTAAGGATGAATTGTAGTGAAATTAATGTAATAATTAAAACTGCTTATCTTTTAACAATATTCAGTTATAAATTATTTTCTCAGAGTTTGTGCATTGTAAAATCTTTCTTCTCCTTGATTTACATTCTGAAATTTAACACAGGTGGTGGAATCTTTAGTCCTTCCAGGTGATCTCTGTGCATAGAACTCTCAGTAAAGAAACATTCCGCAAAGGGAGATACTATTTGCTTGGCAGGTGGAAACAGACATTATTGTCCCACAATGCAACGAGGTTCACAGACAGTAAAATGGCAGGACCGTGTTCATGACATCAAACTGTGGGAGGGGTTTCACCACAATATAAGCCATACAGACGTCCCTGATGATCTGTTTGAGAAAAGGTAAAGATTTCTCGTGGGGAAGAGGGTATCAGCTACTGATTGGGATGAAGATCAATCCGAGGTTAAAGTTCCTCTTTAAAGAGAATCTGTACTCTGAAATTCTTACAATAAAAAGCATACCATTCTATTCATTATGTGCTCCTGGTCCCCTCTGTGCTGTTTCTGCCATTCTCTGCTGCAAACCTGGCTTGTAATTGCCAGTTTTAGGCAGTGTTTACAAACAAACTAACCAGCTTCTAATAGGCTCAGCTAAGCAGAGTGTGTTAGTCACACAGAGCCTGCAGGGGGTGTGTACAGCTTCTAGCTAATCACAAGCAGCCCTGCACATTCCAGTCTGACTGCCTCAGCCTGACTGTGCCGACTATAGAGAGAAGATTAGATCATATAACAGAGATAACACAGCTACTGTGCAATTAGGAAAAGCTGCAGTAAGCCAGACCACATTAGAAAAGGCATAGGAACTTATAGCATAGAAGAAATAAAGATAAACAATTTGTTACAGAGTCTCTTTAAGAAAAGAACCACACTTGTGACAGCAGGTCATGCTGCTGAGGAAAGTAATAGTGGGCATACACTACTAAATTTGTGGAAGATCGAGCAAGCAATCTATATTTTCCAGATATCAATAGATCACCTGTTCTACCAGTTGGCAGGCCTCCGCACCATTAAGCTTCATACAAACAATAGACAGCAGTGGTCGTAGAATGACGGAGCGCAGATGGTTAGTGAAAAGCAAGCAACATCTTGGATCATTACTGAAAGCAAAATAACGAGGACTGGAAGGTGTAAGATTTGCAACATGTGAGTAGTTTGAATGGACCCATTGTTTGTCATCGTTTGGTACGCACAATGACACTAATCATCATCAGTCTACATGGATGATAATTGCTGACGGATGCTAGCCATATTCGGACGGTAAATTTTAAGAGTTATTGTCTTTTGGAAAGATAGACCAAATAAAAAAAGGAGGGATCTATATATTTGTTAAATCCTCCTCATCTCCAGTTATGAAGGATGACTTGGCTGAAGACTATGACGATGTCTAAGTGTTTATGCAGAAAACAAGGATTGTCAATTGCGTATTCATAATGCAGTTCAATTGGGCTGAAGCGCGAACCAGACCTTAGTCTCTGAGCTCCCCATACTTCCCTCTCCAGTCTCCATAATCCCAGGTTTCCATTGTCTATCTACTCTGGCTGGTTCCCAGGTACTTTCCAACCCCCCCCCCCCCCCCCAATCCTCCACCCTCCCCCATCCAGGTCCTAATTTAAAATCTCCAACAACCATCTAACTATCTTCTCTCCCAGCAAAGCTGCACCCTCGCCATTTAGGTGCAGATCGTCCATAATGTAGAGTCTGTAGCCAACTGAAAAGTCTGCCCAGCTCTCCAAGAACCTGAACCCTTCCTTCACCAACTTCTCAGCCACTTGTTTAACTTCCTAAGCTCCTGCTGCCTTTCTGGTGAAGCATGTGGAACTGGCAGTTTTCAGGTAGTCCTTGCCCTGCTAGTAACATGAATTACACAAAGTATTTTGTAACCCGGGCAGCATGGTGGCGTAGTGGTTAGCTCTCTCGCCTTGCAGTGCTGGGTCCCTGGTTCGAATCCCAGCCAGGGCACTATCTGCAAAGAGTTTGTATGTTCTCTCCGTGTCTGCGTGGGTTTCCTCCGGACACTCCGGTTTCCTCCCACATTCCAAAAACATACGGATAAGTTAATTGGCTCCCCCTAAAAATTGGCTCTAGACTACAGTACTTACTCTACATAATAATATAGACATATGGCAATGGTAGGGATTAGATTGTGAGCTCCTTTGAGGGACAGTTAGTGACAAGACAATATATATATATATATATATATATATATATATATATATATATATATATATATATATATATATATATATATATATACAATGTACAGCGCTGCGTAATATGTCGGCGCTATATAAATACTAAATAATAATAATAATAACCCGCCGTGGAAAAGGTCAGTGGTTGGATAGTGTACTAGTTAAGGACCCTGTGCCTCTGAACACAGGAGAGCAGAGTTCAAATATTGGCTGTTCTTGTTCAGTAAGCCAGCATCTATTCTGTGAGGAGACCTTGGGCAAGAATCCCTAACACTGCTACTTCTATAGAGCAGTACCTAGTGGATGCAGCTCTACCAGGAGAAAAACACGATATACATGTTCTCTCTCTCTCTTTAAAAATGTATATTAATAAATCTCCCAGAGGTCTGGCATGACCCTTATGTCATCACATGCAAAGTCAGGCCTTATCTCCACTTCACTGGCAGCATTCATTGAACAGTTCATATTGGAAGAGCATGATCTTGGCTATTATTATCAGAACAGAGACCACCCTTGTGTAAAATCTCAGATCTAACTACAATCTTCTGCTGGTTTAGATAAAGAAAGGGAACTGGCTTCCAGTGGCTGAGATAAAGCCTGGGTCAAAGTCAAGATGTCTGGGGCACATCCCGCACATATAAATGAAATAATGGCTGCACAGGAACAGGTAATTACAATCACCCAATCAATAGTCTAATCTACACGAAAGATAGCCACTAAACGAGAGGCAAATCCTCCGAAGGCTGGAGAAAGACAAATGGCATTGTACACGTTTAATCACAAAAGTGCGAGCGAGATAATAAATAATGAAACGGATACTAAAGGCTAGATGAGCTACAACATTACAGCGCATTCCTCAAAGGCTTTTAGAGAATGGCCACAGATGTCACATGATGGGGTGGGAGGTTGAGGGGGGGTTGGTAACAGCGGAGAAAGGAATATTCCTAGTGCTTGGATATGGGATTTTCTGCATGGTGGATGATTCATCTTCTACATGCTTGTAATGAAGATGCGGAGTCGGCACTACTGCTCCTAGTGCATTTATTGCCAGTGGGTATACATCAGATGGCGTGCAGTGTAAAAAATTTTTTAACACATACCGTGCATTTGAAGGCTGAAGGTGGAGAGCTGATGGTGGGCGCTAGGTGCAGGAATAGCCTGACGGCCGTTTCGCGCTGTCCTAGCGCTTCTACGGAGGCTGCATAGATGGGGCTGGCTGACCGGGTAGAAATATCCTCTGCTCGGGCGTTCGGCGCACTTCCGCCTTGTAGTACCGCCCCTCTTCGTCCCCTTCATCCAATCATATGCTGGAGCGCATCTGCGCTTCATGATCGGCTTTCTGGGGAGGAAGAACCTCCCACTACTCGATCAAATCCCCTCACACTTAGTGGACACTGTAGATGTCCTAAGGGGAATAGAGGAATACTCGTGGCATAAGGGTGACCTGTTGGCCACCATAGACGTAGAAAGCCTCTACAGTAGAATTCCGCACAATCTGGGTATTGCTGCCATTAGGAGATTTTTGGATTGCACAGACAAAAACGATCAATTTAAAGACTTCATTTGTGAATGTCTTTAGTTTGTGCTAACACACAATTCGTTCGTTTTTGATGACCAATGGTATTGGCAGATTTCGGGAACAGCTATGGGGACATCAGTCTCCTGCACTTATGCTAACCTTTTTCTTGCTTGGTGGGAGGAGGAATATATTCATTCCCCTCGTAACCCCTTTAGAGGTCAACTTAGGGCGTGGTCCAGGTACGTGGATGATGTGCTGGTGTGTTGGTCTGGGACTTGTGCCACCTTTGACGAATTTGTTCAGTATATTAATACTAATGAAGCAAACATGGCCTTTACAGCGAGTGTGGCACAAGAAAAGATAGCCTTCTTAGATTTAGAGTTAGTAATCAAGGAGGGCAAGTTACTGCCTACAGGGTATCGTAAAGAAACCGCATCGAATGCCCTACTCCATAAGAATAGCTTTCATCCGGAGCATGTCACCCGCACGCTCCCCTATGCCCAGTTCCTCCGACTGCGTCGCAACAACGCGCTCGACGAAGATTTCCGCCGGCAGTCGGAGGAGTTGGGAAAAAGACTCTTAGCAAGAGGATACCAAGCTGAACAAATTAAACAGGCCTTTAGAAGAGCAAGCTCCAAGGAAAGAAAGACCTTACTGAGAAGTAACATCAAGAAAGATACGTCTGTAACTCCAAAAAAAACATTAATGTCGTTTGATTTCACAGTAATGTCTAATCAAATCAAATCAATCATGGTCAGGAATTGGGACATCCTGCTAAGGGATCCCATTCTGAAGCCCTTAGTGGCCGAAGGACCCTTGTTTTCCTTCAGACGTGCCCCGACTATAGGATCCAAGGTCAGTAGAAGTGAGTTTACCACCCCACACAGAGGCAACTGGTTGGAACAATTCAAATCCCATGGGAACCATAAATGCGGCCATTGCGTATCGTGCAATTACATGAAAGTTGGGAAGAGTTTCCAGTTAGGACCCCTACGGCGTAAAGTCGATGCGTTCTTTACATGTCAAACAGATCACGTCGTTTACGCAATATGGTGTCCCTGCAGTCGCTTCTGTGTGGGAGAAACCACAAGATCAATTAATAGGCGCTTTAGAGAACATTTTAATTCAATTAAATCAGGCCATGGCTCACCCAGATTAATTGAGCATGTAAGAGAAGCACACAACAATAATCCCGCGGTGCTAACCTTTGCAGGCATCATCCATGTCCCTCCATTGAGAAGAGGAGGAGATCGGGAGAAAAAGCTTAAACGGGAAGAAATACTGTTAATCATCAGGACTGATGCCATGGGCCCGATGGGACTAAATGATTATGTTGATTTTTCTTGTTTTTTAGACCCTTGAGTATGAAGACTCGGATTATGTGTAAAGCTATGGTGGAGAGTTGTTTATAAACATCTTGTTCCCCCTAGTAATTAATCAAGTCCTGTATTGATTCAGATAATAAGTTCTAGTCCAGATAATTGAAAGCAGTGCTTCTATAGCTTTCCCTTTCCATTCAGCCATATCTCTCTTGTTTTTAACTTGCTCACGAAATGAGCATCTTAATTCACATATTTGGCACTTTACTGCTTCATATTCTAAATCATAATGTTTTATGAATAACATGTTTTCATGAATTTTGTTTTGCACCAGAGCACTTTAAGATTCACCTTATTTTTGCACCTTAATCTGGTCAACCAGTCTGAATAATGAATTTAATATCCACTTACCTGGGGCTTCCTCCAGCCGTGGGCAGCCAGGACGTGCCCTCGGCGCCGCTCCGCAGGCTCCCGGTCCCCTCCGGTGGCCGACCCGACCTGGCCAGGCCGGCTGCCAGGTCGGGCTCTTCTGCATTTCAAAATGCGCCTCACGGGGGCCGCTGACGTCATCGGACGTCCTCCGGGCTGTACTGCGCAGGCGCAGTAGTTCTGCGCCTGCGCGGTACAGCCCGGAGGACGTCCGATGACGTCAGCGCGCCCCCGTGAGGCGCATTTTGAAACGCAGAAGAGCTCGACCTGGCAGCCGGCCTGGCCACGTCGGGTCGGCCACCGGAGGGGACCGGGAGCCTGCGGAGCGGCGCCGAGGGCACGTCCTGGCTGCCCACGGCTGGAGGAAGCCCCAGGTAAGTGGATGGGCATTTTTATTTTTTTAAGTGCCACCCTGAACCTTCCCTTTAAGGGGGCTTGGTTTGGAGTGTTGGACGGGGTTCAGGGATTGGGACAGTAGTGGGAGTCATTGCTAATCCTGGGAACAGCGGTCGCGAGAAAACTACTTATAAAGTTATGGAAAGCACAAGGAGCACCATCTGTTCAGGAATGGGTAGCTGAAATGACAACAACTCTGAAGGACGAAATATGAAATGGCAGAAGAAGCAGAAGACAGAATACAACCCATCCGTAGAATAGGGAAAGAAATATATACATTGTGGATTAGCAGGTTATAATCTTAATTTAATGGTAGGTAAGGCTTGACCCGGAACAAATGGATGATTGGATGGTGTGAACGCGGGGATAAGGGGATTGAATGAAAGTGGTCAGGTGATTGATGTTGGGAGGGGTGGGAAGGGGAGGGAGTTGCCTACTGCTGAGTTTTTGATGTGGGAGCTTCTCTCTTTTCTCTCTTTCTTTTTTTCTTGTTCTTTTCTCTTGCAGAGGAAGTAGTCTCTGTTGGTAGAGGGGGGGGGGATGCGTTGCTTATTTTGATTGGTTTTGAGGATTTCGTTTTTGTCTCAGTTTTTCATAGATTATTATAAAAAAATGTGTTTATAGATTAATGCAAACTATGATGCAAATTACCCCCAACTACGGGCGGGTCCTGATGAAGCCAAGCTAATAAAGTTGGGACATGGCTTTTGTAAAGCTGCTGACTGTTTGTGAAATTTAACCACTTAACGACCGCCCCCAGCCGATGGGCGGCGGCAAAGTCCGGGCCCAAACGACCGCAATACGCCCATCGGCGGGGGCGGCTGCGGGAGTGGCTATGCGGCGATCGCGTCATTCGTGACGCGATCAGCCGCCGGGGACTGGCTCCGCCCCCCATTCGCCGTAACCCGCCGGCCGTTCGGAAGCGCCGGCGGGTTACTGGCATCCGGATCGCCGCTGCAACAGTGTATAATAGGCTTTGTAATGTATACAAAGCCTATTATACTGGCTGCCTCCTGCCCTGGTGGTCCCAGTGTCCGAGGGACCACCAGGGCAGGCTGCAGCCACCCTAGTCTGCACCCAAGCACACTGATTTCCCCCCCCTGCCCCCTGATCGCCCACAGCACCCCTCAGACCCCCCCCTGCCCACCCCCCAGACCACTGTTTGCACCCAGTCACCCTCCTAATCACCCATCAATCACTCCCTGTCACTATCTGTCAACGCTATTTTTTTTTAAGTCCCTAATCTGCCCCCTACTCCCTCCTGATCACCCCCCCACCCCTCAGATTCTCCCCAGACCCCCCCCAGACCCCCCCCCCCGTGTACTGTATGCATCTATCCCCCCTGATCACCTGTCAATCACCTGTCAATCACCCGTCAATCACCCGTCAATCACCCCCTGTCACTGCCACCCATCAATCAGCCCCTGATCTGCCCCTTGCGGGCAATCTGATCACCCCCCCACACCAATAGATCGCCCGCAGATCCGACATCAGATCACCTCCCAAATCCATTGTTTACATCTATTCTCTCCTCTAAACACCCACTAATTACCCATCAATCACCCCCTATCACCACCTGTCACTGTTACCCATCAGATTAGACCCTAATCTGCCCCTTGCGGGCACCCAATCACCTGCCCACACGCTCAGATTGCCCTCAGACCCCCCCCTTATCAATTCGCCCGTGCAATATTTACATCTGTTATTCCGGGTAATAACCCACTGATCACCTGTCAATCACCCATCAATCACCCCCTGTCACTGCCACCCATCAATCACCCCCTGTCACTGCCACCCATCAATCAGCCCCTAACCTGCCCCTTGCGGGCAATCTGATCACCCACCCACACCAATAGATCGCCCGCAGATCCGACATCAGATCACCTCCCAAATCCATTGTTTACATCTATTCTCTCCTCTAAACACCCACTAATTACCCATCAATCACCCCCTATCACCACCTGTCACTGTTACCCATCAGATTAGACCCTAATCTGCCCCTTGCGGGCACCCAATCACCTGCCCACACGCTCAGATTGCCCTCAGACCCCCCCCTTATCAATTCGCCCGTGCAATATTTACATCTGTTATTCCGGGTAATAACCCACTGATCACCTGTCAATCACCCATCAATCACCCCCTGTCACTGCCACCCATCAATCACCCCCTGTCACTGCCACCCATCAATCAGCCCCTAACCTGCCCCTTGCAGGCAATCTGATCACCCACCCACACCAATAGATCGCCCGCAGATCCGACATCAGATCACCTCCCAAATCCATTGTTTACATCTATTCTCTCCTCTAAACACCCACTAATTACCCATCAATCACCCCCTATCACCACCTGTCACTGTTACCCATCAGATTAGACCCTAATCTGCCCCTTGCGGGCACCCAATCACCTGCCCACACGCTCAGATTGCCCTCAGACCCCCCCCTTATCAATTCGCCCGTGCAATATTTACATCTGTTATTCCGGGTAATAACCCACTGATCACCTGTCAATCACCCATCAATCACCCCCTGTCACTGCCACCCATCAATCACCCCCTGTCACTGCCACCCATCAATCAGCCCCTAACCTGCCCCTTGCGGGCAATCTGATCACCCACCCACACCAATAGATCGCCCGCAGATCCGACATCAGATCACCTCCCAAATCCATTGTTTACATCTATTCTCTCCTCTAAACACCCACTAATTACCCATCAATCACCCCCTATCACCACCTGTCACTGTTACCCATCAGATTAGACCCTAATCTGCCCCTTGCGGGCACCCAATCACCCGCCCACACGCTCAGATTGCCCTCAGACCCCCCCCCTTATCAATTTGCCCGTGCAATATTTACATCTGTTATTCCGGGTAATAACCCACTGATCACCTGTCAATCACCCATCAATCACCCCCTGTCACTGCCACCCATCAATCACCCCCTGTCACTGCCACCCATCAATCAGCCCCTAACCTGCCCCTTGCAGGCAATCTGATCACCCACCCACACCAATAGATCGCCCGCAGATCCGACATCAGATCACCTCCCAAATCCATTGTTTACATCTATTCTATCCTCTAAACACCCACTAATTACCCATCAATCACCCCCTATCACCACCTGTCACTGTTACCCATCAGATTAGACCCTAATCTGCCCCTTGCGGGCACCCAATCACCCGCCCACACCTCAGAACGCCCTCAGACCCCAGCCCTGATCACCTCGCCAGTGCATTGCTTGCATCTATTTCCCCCCTCTAATCACACCTTGAGACACCCATCAATCACCTCCTGTCACCCCCTAGCACACCTACCCATCAGATCAGGCCCTAATTTGCCCCGTGTGGGCTCCTGATCACTCGGCCAAACCCTCAGATCCCCCTCAGACCCCCTTCCGATCACCTCCACAGTGCATTGATTGCATCTATTTTCCCCTCTAACCGCCCCCTGAGACACCCATCAATCACCTCCTGTCACCCCCCTAGCACTCCTATCCATCAGATCAGGCCCAATACATCCTGTCATCTAAGAGGCCACCCTGCTTATGACCGATTCCACAAAATTTGCCCCCTCATAGACCACCTGTCATCAAAATTTGCAGATGCTTATACCCCTGAACAGTCATTTTGAGAAATTTGGTTTCCAGACTACTCACAGTTTTGGGCCCGTAAAATGCCAGGGCAGTATAGGAACCCCACAAGTGACCCCATTTTAGAAAGAAGACACCCCAAGGTATTCTGTTAGGTGTATGATGAGTTCATAGAATATTTTATTTTTTGTCAAAAGTTAGCGGAAATTGGATTGTTATTGTTTTTTTCACAAAGTGTCATTTTTCACTAACTTGTGAGAAAAAATAAAATCTTCTATGAACTCACCATACCCCTAACGGAATACCTTGGGGTGTCTTCTTTCTAAAATGGGGTCACTTGTGGGGTTCCTATACTGCCCTGGCATTTTAGGGGCCCTAAACCGTGAGGAGTAGTCTAGAAAACAAATGCCTCAAAATGACCTGTGAATAGGACGTTGGGCCCCTTAGCGCACCTAGGCTGCAAAAAAGTGTCACACATGTGGTATCGCCATACTCAGGAGAAGTAGTATAATGTGTTTTGTGGTGTATTTTTACACATACCCATGCTGGGTGGGAGAAATCTCTCTGTAAATGGACAATTGTGTGTAAAACAAATAAAAAAATGTGTCATTTACAGAGATATTTCTCCCACCCAGCATGGTTATATGTAAAAATACACCACAAAACACATTATACTACTTCTTCTGAGTACGGCGATACCACATGTGTGACACTTTTTTGCAGCCTAACTGTGCTAAGGGGCCCAAAGTCCAATGAGTACCTTTAGGATTTCACAGGTCATTTTGAGACATTTGGGTTCAAGACTACTCCTCACGGTTTAGGGCCCCTAAAATGCCAGGGCAGTATAGGAACCCCACAAGTGACCCCATTTTAGAAAGAAGACACCCCAAGGTATTCTTTTAGGTGTATGATGAGTTCATAGAAGATTTTATTTTTTGTCACAAGTTAGCGGAAATTGATATGTATTGTTTTTTTTTTCACAAAGTGTCATTTTCCGCTAACTTGTGACAAAAAAAAAATCTTCTATGAACTCACCATACTCCTAACAGAATACCTTGGGGTGTCTTCTTTCTAAAATGGGGTCACTTGTGGGGTTCCTATACTGCCCTGGCATTTTAGGGGCCCTAAACCGTGAGGAGTAGTCTAGAATCCAAATGCCTCAAAATGACCTGTGAATAGGACGTTAGGCCCCTTAGCGCACCTAGGTTGCAAAAAAGTGTCACACATGTGGTATCGCCGTACTCAGAAGAAGTAGTATAATGTGTTTTGGGGTGTATTTTTATACATACCCATGCTGGGTGGGAGAAATCTCTCTGTAAATGGACAATTGTGTGTAAAAAAAATCAAATAATTGTCATTTACAGAGATATTTCTCCCACCCAGCATGGGTATGTGTAAAAATACACCCCAAAACACATTATACTACTTCTCCTGAGTACGGCGGTACCACATGTGTGGCACTTTTTTGCACCCTAAGTGCGCTAAGGGGCCCAAAGTCCAATGAGTACCTTTAGGATTTCACAGGTCATTTTGCCACATTTGGTTTCAAGACTACTCCTCACGGTTTAGGGCCCCTAAAATACCAGGGCAGTATAGGAACCCCACAAATGACTCCATTTTAGAAAGAAGACACCCCAAGGTATTCCGTTAGGAGAATGGCGAGTTCATAGAAGATTTTATTTTTTGTCACAAGTTAGCGGAAAATGACACTTTGTGAAAAAAAACAATTAAAATCAATTTCCGCTAACTTGTGACAAAAAAAAAAAATCTTCTATGAACTCACCATACATCTAACGGAATACCTTGGGGTGTCTTCTTTCTAAAATGGGGTAATTTGTGGGGTTCCTATACTGTCCTGGCATTTTAGGGGCCCTAAACCGTGAGGAGTAGTCTTGAAACGAAATTTCTCAAAATGACCTGTGAAATCCTAAAGGTACTCATTGGACTTTGGGCCCCTTAGCGCAGTTAGGGTGCAAAAAAGTGCCACACATGTGGTATCGCCGTACTCAGGAGAAGTAGTATAATGTGTTTTGGGGTGTATTTTTCCACATACCCATGCTGAGTGGGAGAAATATCTCTATAAATAGACAATTGTGTGTAAAAAAAATAAAAAAATTGTCATTTACGGAGATATTTCTCCCACCCAGCATGTGTATGTGTAAAAATACACCCCAAAACACATTATACTACTTTTCCTGAGTACGGCAATACCACATGTGTGGCACTTTTTTGCGGCCTAACTGCGCTAAGGGGCCCAAAGTCCAATGAGCATCTTTAGGCTTTACAGGGGTGCTTACAATTAGGCACCCCCCAAATGCCAGGACAGTAAACACACCCCACAAATGACCCCTTTCTGGAAAGTAGACACTTCAAGGTATTCAGAGAGGAGCATAGTGAGTCCGTGGCAGATTTCATTTTTTTTTGTCGCAAGTTAGAAGAAATGGAAACTTTTTTTTTTTTTTTTTTTGTCACAAACTGTCATTTTCCGCTAACTTGTGACAAAAAATAAAATCTTCTATGAACTCACCATGCCTCTCACTGAATACTTTGGGATGTCTTCTTTCCAAAATGGGGTCATTTGGGGGGTATTTGTACTATCCTGGAATTTTAGCCCCTCATGAAACATGACAGGGGGTCAGAAAAGTCAGAGATGCTTGAAAATGGGAAAATTCACTTTTGGCACCATAGTTTGTAAACGCTATAACTTTTACCCAATCCAATAAATATACACTGAATGTTTTTTTTTTTATCAAAGACATGTAGCAGAATAACTTTCGTGCTCAAATGTATAGGAAATTTTACTTTATTTGAAAAATGTCAGCACAGAAAGTTAAAAAAGTCATTTTTTTGACAAAATTCATGTCTTTTTTGATGAATATAATAAAAAGTAAAACTCGCAGCAGCAATCAAATAGCATCAAAAGAAAGCTGTATTAGTGACAAGAAAAGGAGGTAAAATTCATTTAGGTGGTAGGTTGTATGACCGAGCAATAAACCGTGAAAGCTGCAGTGGTCTGAATGGAGAAAAAGGCTCTGGTCCTTAAGGGGCGAAAAGACTGTGGTCCTGAAGTGGTTAATATAAAAGAAAAAAAAATGTAATCAGTCAGGACTGGAAGTATTTAACATCAGGGTACCTGAACTCTGACAAACACAATTTTGCTGAGGACATGATTATTAATAAAAGTTTCTTCACTTTACTGCACTGTGTTTTATATCAGGAATTAAGAATACAGATCATCAATTTTATTTGCACTATTGTGGAAAGATGAAAAAACCTACACTTCAGATCTCATTAGAAACTGGTCACGCCTGATCTGTGTCTGCCACAGCCAGTGATTATCAGACACACGTACGGCAGAGCAGTGGGCAAGCACGCCATGGGAAGACCCTCAGGTTGCGGCTCTGAGCTATTTACTGAGGTTCTTTTGGATCTTCCATGCAATTAGAACACTACAGATAACACAACAGATTCTTACTTGCGGCCTGTGTGACGGGTAAGGCGTACGATCAGCTTACGGGCTTCTTCCACGCTTGCCTGTGTCGCCTTCACAAATGAAATGGGCTTCTGGAGTCCGTGCTTTTCCAAGATCTCCGCAACACTGCCAAGGAAAGGTTAATTAGTATCAGAACGCAAAATAAAACAGCAGAGTGCTGAACAGACTTTCATACTATTCTAAGAAACAAACAAAGACTTTTCACAGACAAGATACTGAACTGCGCATAACCCACCCAGCAACTATTCAAAGTGTAGCAAAGAACACATCAAAAGCTCCTGGTCAGTTGTAACAAATAAACGTTATGAATTGTATTTAATGCTATATATAATACACATAGATATACACAAAGAGGAGGGTACACTGAGAAAATATCAGAAACAGGTCTGTGATTCTATGATTACGATTATTATTATTGATTTATATAGTGCTAGCATCTTCCGTGGCACTCTAAATAGATTACAAGGTATAACAATACAATATAAACATAACAGTTATCAGTACAAGACTATGGTGGATTACAGCTTATAGCATGAAAAAATCAATTACAGATTTTGACATAATGGTGGAAAATATGTACACACATTACACAGCATTGAGAGACAAAAGGGGAAAGAGAACCCTGGCCAATCGGTCTTACAGAGAGTCTTACAGAGACTCTGAAGTCTCTTTTTTTTACCTTCTTTTGTTTAACAATCCTCTTCAGCTTTAATGCCAGAGTTAAATCGCTGCATCCCAGCAACAGAGGAGTGATTCATTACCTAGAAAACTACCTGCAAAGTTCTACGACTTTGCAGGTCGCAGATCATGCTGCCCTGGCTCGCAGTAAAGATATAAGAGGTAGAAGACCGAGAGCCCAATATAGTGTAGTATGTATTGGAGGGTGGAAGCGGTAATGTGATTTGTAAGTAATATACTTACAAACCAGGGTTACCTCCAAGGCAACCACTGAGTATGCAGGTGGGGAGAACAAGCCTGTCCCCACTCAGGATTAAGACGTCGCTCTCTGTGGATAGGTGGGAAGAAGAGGGTATAACACCCTTCCACCAAGGGTGGAAATCTTGAGATATACAGAGGAGCCAATAGGTTAAAAGTCACTAAAATGTTTAAAACGTTCGTGATGCGGTGGTGGACCAGCCAACCCAAAACAGACAAACGTACTGTCAATTAAAGTAGTAAATAATTTATTCATATACCGTATATTCCGGCGTATAAGACGACTGGGTGTATAAGACAACCCCCCAACTTTTCCAGTTAAAATATAGAGTTTGGGAAATACTCGCCGTATAAGATCACCCCTCTTCCAACGCACATCAAATTAAAATTTAAACAAAAATCATGTACTGGTGCTGTGTATGAACAGATACTGGTGCTGTACTGTATGTGTTACCCAATATATACAGTAAGAGTATATAGACAATTGACTTGTTGCATTGATCAACTCTCCTTAAGTAGACTGGTCAGCTCTCCTTGTCTACCTGTTTATCAGAGCAGTATGGAAGAATAGATTGCACTCCCTCAGCAGGGAGATCTGAGAGACGGTAACAGGATAGGGCGTATCACCCGGCATCAATGACGCCCGGCGTATAAGACGACCCCCAACTTTTCAGAAGATTTTCAAGGGTTAAAAAGTAGTCTTATACGCAGGAATATACAGTACTCCCAAGACAAGCTGCAATGCGTTTCGCAGGCAAAGTCCTGCTTCCTCAGGCAAAAAACAACAGGAGTGATACACAGCATGGAGTCAAGAATACGCTCACAGGGCTTTTCTTCCTGGACAGGCTGAGCTTTGAGCTGTAGCTCTGCCTCTCCGCAATCAATCTCCGCGGATCTCTGCCATCCCCCCGCCCCTCTTCGTGAAAGAAGATTGAGAGGGGCGGGGAGAGGCGGCGAACCGCAGAGAATGAGATTGACGGAGGAGGAGGCAGAGCTACAGTGTAAAGCTCAGCCTATTCGAGGAAGTGAAGCCCTGCGAGCCCGGGGGGGGGGGGGGGGGGGGGGTACTGTGGGGGGGGAGGGGGGTTGCAAGGCTCATCTCTAGTAATAAATCACTCCTCTGCTGCGGGGTCACAGCAATTTAACTCTGTCATTAAAGCTGAAGTGGATTGTTAAACAAAAGAAGGTAAAAAAAGAGACTTCAGAGTCTCTTTAAGGGATAGGACAATAGGTAAAGGGAAGCTGTGTATGAGGTGGTAAAATGGTGGTCAGATGCCAAGGTGTCCTAAGAGAGGGAGTATGCTTGCCTGAAGAGGTGAGTTTTCAGGTTGTGTCTAAAAGGGGTAAGTGTGGGTGAGTGGCGGACGTGTTGAGGGAGGGTGTTCCAGAGGAGGGAAGAGGATCGAGAGAAGTCTTGTAGGTAGGAGTGAAAAGAAGTGACCAGGGGGGAAGACAGGAGAATATTGTAGGCAAGAGTCAGGATTTTGAATTATATCCTTTGTGTAACTGGCAGCCAGTGAAGAGACTGACACAGTGGGATGGGGTTGGAGAGGTGGATGAGTCGTGCAGCAGAAATTATGATGGACTGTAGCTGGGCCAAATGGTTAGCAGGTAGTCCACAGATCATAGTGTTAAACAGCAATTGCAAAAAGCAATCACATATGATGAGGGACATAAAAAGGTACATGTGAAAAAGAATATAGAAGCATAAAAAAAAAGTACTGGGATAGCAATATTAGTAGTAATGGTTGTCTGTCATGATTTTTCTTGGTAGGTTCAGATGGCATTTCCATGTACAAACACACTCTTAAGCTATGTGCCGATCAGCGAGTTCAGCTCTATTTTGGAGGATGGGGAATAAGTGGGAGTGAGGTGCTAGTGGAACAGGTAATTTGGACTCAATGTACACTTGATAAATTGGGCACGGCCATACACACCAATGAAAATAGCAGCTATGGGAGGTCATTTCGGCAACAGAGGCACTGAAGTTCGGCAAAGATCTATAATATTGCTGAACTCCGACTAGCGGAGGTCACAGCGGGGATAGCAAAGGTAGAGTTTGCCTACTGTGTAGTGACAGCGGGGGATAGCAATGATGGAGTTGGGTAATATGTTGCCAAACTCCATGTAACGGCAGTGACAATGGTTAGTGTTAGGTGTAGGTAGAAGGTTTGCTATAGTTAGGCATAGATAGGGGGAGGTCAATGTGAGGATAGGATAAGATACGGTGATCATAGACTAGCGGTAACATTACGAATATTCTACTGTTGGCAACATCTCACGTCTATCTTAACTCTTGGTGCATTTAAATATACACACCGTCACCAGTGATGTTACATAATAGTGTGAACTGGGTGTGGTTTTCCAGCATGCCCGAATGCTAACAGAAGTCGGGTATCAAAACACACTTAATGAAAATCACCATCCTGAAGAATTTAAAAATCTTAAATGGATTAATATAAATTATCATTTGTTTCAGAGTAAAATACAATATCAATTTATTTTTCCTACATCACAGTCACAGATTTAAAAAAATATGACAGGTTTTTGACTAGTTTATCTCCTCATAGGGGATTCCCTTGGTTTTCTTTATTTTCAAACAGACTTACTGATTGGCAGTTGCTCTGCTCTGTCTATCTGCCAGAAAAGTGTACAAATGAGTAGGCAGGCTAGCTGGCATGTTTTTAAAGATCCATTCCTTAGAGGTTTTTTTTTAGTAAAGAATAGAGGCAATACAGAGAATTCCCCTCAGAAGAGGGAAGATGGGCTGGTCCAAAACCAATCATATCTGTCAGAATTTGTTTTTATACCTACTGTGAGTGTCAGAGGAATATGGAGATACGACCTCATGGACCAGTAATGTGGTGCCCCACTTCACTCTGCAGAGCTGGGCAGCATGGTGGCGTAGGGATTAGCAATCTCACCTTGCAGCGATGGGTCCCCGATTCCAATCCCAGCCAGGGAACTATCTGCTCGGAGTTTGTATGTTCTCCCTGTGTGTGGGCTTCCTTTGGGCACTCCGGTTTCCTCCCACATCCCCAAAACACACAGATAAGCTATTTGGCTTCCCCCTAAAAAAATTGGCCCTAGATTACGATACATACACTACTTTCTCAACCTTTTTACCCAGGAGGAACCCAACAAATAACTTTTGGATCTCAAGGAACCCCTGCAAACAATTTTCTGGTCTCCAGGAACCCCTGCATTTATTTTGCAGGAGGCTTGGTCTTTAAAGAGAACCCGAGGTGGGATTTCATTATGTTACTGTTGCCCCATGTTGTGCCTCCATGTCCCCCCTGCGCGCCGCTATACCCCCGCAGTGCTGGCGACACACAGCGTGTCGCCAGCACAATGTTTACCAATGCGCTGTCTGTCAGCGCCGCTCCCCCGACTCCTCAGCATCGGCGCTACCCGCCCGTGTCCCTTCCCTCCCGCTGATAGGAGGGAAGTGACGCGGGCGGGTAGCGTCGATGCAGAGGAGGCGGGGGAGCGGCGCTGACAGACAGCGCATAGGTAAACATTGTGCTGGCGACACGCTGCGTATCGCCAGCACTGCGGGGGGTATAGCGGCGCGCAGGGGGGACATGGAGGCACACCATGGGGCAACGGAGGCTGGTCTTAGTGTGCACAACCAGCCTCTGTGCCCCAGTAACATAATTAAATCCCACCTCGGGTTCTCTTTAAAAGTAGATGAGGCTGTTAATTTTACTACCTCGTATTACACTGACACTCATTATACTGTGCTCATTATTATTCTTACCCCCAATTTAGTGCTTCTTTTTACAGTACCCCGTATTATAATGTTCTCTATTATACTTCCCTCACGATAGGGTAAAATGCCAAGGAACCCCTGCAGAGTCCACAACGAACCCTGGTTGAGAAAACCTGAACTACATGATACATACATATGGTTAGGATTAGATTGTGAGCTCCTCTGAGGGACAGTTAAGTGACAAGACAATATATACAGTATATATAATGTACAACTCTGCGGAAGATGTTGGCACTATATAAATACTAAATAATAATAATAAAAAAAAAAAAAAAAAAAAAGGTGAGGAGGTCTAGCACACAACCAGAACGTGAAAGACTCTGTCAAAGCCATCACACCACTTCTCAGAGGTAAAGAAAAGTTATCCACAACTATTTATTTTTAATCTTATGTGAACTGTGTTTAATTTCCTCTGCCTGGAAATCTATTTTAAACTTAGTATAATCTCCCTTCATCTTTTTAGGCAAATGTTTGAACTGCTACTTTGTCATTTTGTTAATGAATTTTCTTATATGATTTCTACTTGATTGATAAGAAAGAAAAAAACTAAAACAGGAACAAGTTTATAATAGCTTAAAGTCAATCTAAAACAAAATGTAAAAACATGACAGCGGGGCCAAGCTACTATGCTTAAAGAGACACTGAAGCGGGAAAAAAATGATGATATTATGATTTGTATGTGTAGCACAGCTAAGAAATAAAACATTAAGATCAGATACATCAGTGTAATTGTTTCCAGTACAGGAAGAGTTGAGAAACTCCAGTTGTTATCTCTATGTAAACAAGCCATTAAGCTCTCCGACTAATTTAGTCGTGGAGAGGGCTGTTATCTGACTTTTATTATCTCAACTGTAATTGAACTGTTTACTTTTCCTATGCTAGAGGAGAGGTCATTACTTCACAGACTGCTCTGAAAGACTCATTTTGAATGCTGAGTGTTGTGTAATCTGCACATATTATAGAATAATGCAATGTTAGAAAAAACACTATATACTTGAAAATAAAAGTATGAGAATATTTTCTTTGCTGCTAATCTTCTAGTAATTATTCATAGTACACAACCAATTCACTAGATCATTTTTTTTTTTCGCTTCAGTGTCTCTTTAAGTCATAGCTTTCTATTTTTAATTATTTGTTTATAGTTTCAACTGGCTTAAAGACTCTAAATAAAAAGGCAACAGATTGATTAAATTATTAAATAATACAAAATATAAGTTAAAGTAAAGGTACTCATGTTAAACATAAAAGGATGCTCATGTCCCTGGAAAACATAAGATGTGCATATCCAAGGAAGACAAAAGGTACCAGTGTCCATGGAACACATAAGATAATTCCCGAGAGCCCTGTTTCTATGGAAGACATAAGATAAGCTTCTGTGTCCATTGAAGACATAAGTTTAGCCCCATGTCCATGGAAGACAAAAGTTCATTCCTATGTCCAAGGGAGAAATTAGCTAAACCCTGGGTGCACAGAAGACACGTGTCCATAGAAGACAAAAGGTCACCCCTAGATCCAGGGTAGACATAAGAACATACCTGTGTCCATAGACGACATCAGGTGAACCCTGTCTCCATGGAACACATAAGATGAACCGTGTGTCCACTGAAGACAGAAGATGAACCCTATAGTCCATAGAAGACATAAGAACATTCCTTTGTGCACTAAAGACATAAAACGGACCATAAGTCCCAAGAAGAAACATGTACATAAAAGACAAAAGATCATCCCTATGTTCATGATAGACATAGTAATATCATCCCAGTGTCTATAGAAGGCATAAGGTGAACCCTGGGTCCATTGAAGAAATAAGATAAACCTTAAACCAGGGGTACCCAACCCCTAGGCCGTGGCCCACTGCTGGGCCGCAGGCTGTTCTGACTTTCTGAGCTGGGCTGTGCAGTCTGACATCACAGTGCAGCGAGAAGTGTCATTGAAGTTTGCAGAAAGCTACAGAGAAGAGCCGTCTGTAGCCATTGTTACTGCTGCCACCTACTGTCTGTTATTTGTAATGCAGCATGCTTTCTGTCTTTACGGACACCAGGTGGCAGCAGTGAGGATGCTCTGGTCTCTTGCTAGCCACTGAGTTAGTTCAGTCTGCACGGAGGTGAGCAGCTGCTGGACGCTAGTGTGGGAAGTAGAATGGAAGGCTTAGATAAGGGTAAAAGTGAGTGTGGGGAGAAGAGAAGTGAGGGTGGAAGGAGGGAAGTGTGAAGTGGGTGTGGGGAGGGTAAAGGGGCTGTGGGGAGGAGGGAAGGCAGATGAAGAGGAAATGACTGTGCCAGTAGATAAGAAAGCCCAGGCCCCCCTTCACAGCAAATGTACCTTGTGCTGGTGGGCTATACAGCAGCCCCAGTGCATTGACACTGCCTGTAGAAGCCCGTGCCCAACCCCCCCCCCCCTCCCCGTGCAAACGCCTAGTGCCCCCCCCCATACGTTTGCACACGCCCGGTCCTTGAAAAAATTGCCTTATGCTGAAGTGGGCCTTGGATCAAAAAAAGTTGGGGACCACTGCCTTAAAGGGGAACTGAAGAGAGAGGTATATGGAGGCTGTCATGTTTATTTCCTTTTAGACAATACCAGTTGCCTGGCAGCCCTGCTGATCCTCTGCCTCTAATACTATTAGCCATAGCCCCTGAACAAGCATGCAGCAGATCAGGTGTTTCAGTGGTTCAGACTTATAAGTCTGATCTGACAAGACTAGCTGCATGCTTGTTTCTGGTTTTAATCAGATACTACTGCAGAGAAATAGACCAGCAGGGCCGCCAGGTAACTGGTATTGATTAAAAGGAAATAAACATGACAGCCTCCATATACCTCTCTCTTCAGTTCCCCTTTAAACCATAGAATACAAAATACAATCCCTATAAGTGCCCATAGATCTAGCGATATATGGACAGATGCGACCAACAGACAGATCTCTCTCTGATCGAATCTGATCAGAGAGAGATCTGCTGCCTGCCCATACACAGCAGGCTGATTCCCGATCGTTTGTTACATGAAATATCTTGGGAATCAGCCTTGTGATGCTGCATCCACAGCCTCCATCGCTGCCCCCTACACGTGCATTTATGCTTTACCTGTTGAGCGAGCACGTCAGCCTAAGATTTACCAGCATGTCCATTCGATACATGCAACCAATTTCAGCCCTAAACTGGTCAAAACGATCGGGCATGCTCTTGGTGGCACAGATTATAATCTGATACGATAATTATCAAATTGGATGGTCGATCGGCCACCAAGTCGCCTGATGTATGTCCACCTTATGTCCATAAGAGACATAAGATCATTTGTTTGTCCATAGAAGACATTAGATAACGCCTCTATCCATGGAAGCTATAAGATACCTGTATACCCTCTGTCAGTAGAAGACATCAGATAATCCCTGCAGCCACGCAAGACATAAAATAGCATTCATATCCATAGAAAACAAGTCTTATTCCAATGTCTATGTCAAACATTTGATGATTCTAATGTCAGAGGAGGACATACAATTATCACAATGTCTACATCAGTAATAAGATGATCAACATCAATGGTAAATATATAAAGTAATCACCGGTATGTCGCTCAGGCTGGAAACCAGCATCGCCAATGTGGTGCATCGCGCCCGACACACCTCATCGCCAAAAACAGGCCTTCAGGGAACACAGCGCTATTGCACTGTGTTCCCTGTCTGGCCGTTGGCCAAGCAGGAAAAGATGCATATGTGAGGTGGGCTTGCCGTCACTTCCTGCTTCGTGTATGCGCAAGTGCACAGAAGCATATTGTTAAAATATGTTTCCGAGGAAGCCGCGTCAGTGTTTTTTTTTTTTCTTTCAAGATTGCCATAGACTAACTTGACTTCCAGGCCGACATACCTCGCTACAGCTCGCTGCAGAATCCGCGCGGTAATGTAGTTCTGGCCCTGCATCGTGGAAGCGGCAAAAACGTCACTTCCGTTGTGTCACGCCTTAACGTAGCAGTATGCAAGTCGCCATAGACTTTCATTGCACGGCGGTGGGATGCAGTAAAAATACCGCACTGCCTCGGTGTGAAAGGGCCCTCATGAAAGACACAAGATTATCTTTAGAAGCACGGAAGACACTTTAAAAGGTGCTAAGCGCTATTGAAGATATAACATTATCCTCATGCCTTTGAGACATAGAAGTTCAACCTTGTGCTTCAATCTTCATCCCAATCAGTAGCGATACCCCCTTTCCCATGAGAAATCTTATCCTTTTCTTGAACAGATTAACAGGGGGTCTGTATGGCTAATATTGTGGTAAATACCCTCCCACAGTGTGATGTCATGACCATGGTCGTGACAGTTTGCGGTCTGTGAACCTCGTTGCATTGTGGGAAACAACATCTTTTCCCAACCGCCAAACTAACAGCATCTCTCTCTGCGCATAGAACTATCAGTAACATACTGTACATTCTGTACAGATCACCACCAGTGATAAATTTCAGAATGTAAATCAGGAAGTGTAAAGATTTTACAATAGGCAATCCCTGACTAAATCATATATAAATAAATACTGTAAAAAACCAAGCAACTTAATTCATTATGTTATTTTCACTACAGTGTATGATGACTCATTTGATAAGTATGTAGTATACAATCAATGGAAAGTACTCTTGATTCTATAAAAAAAAATATTGTTTATCTGCTACCTGATCATAAACGTCATATTTATTATAGGATAAAATACAATAAGGGAAGAAAGAGCCATGTATCAGGGAAGAAGGGGTCAATGCTGTATAGGGCCGCCATCATCCATTTTGGGGCCCCTCACACATCATCAGGCCTGGGCCCTCCCTACCTGGGCCCACCCACTGGTTGTTGTGCCCACCCACTAACCACCTCACCCCCATGTCCGTGTATGAAGTGCGCTGCGGCAAAAAATGTGCATGGCTCCGAAACTGAAGAAAGCGGCATGCACAGCGTGATGCAGCAAAAAGTAGGCGTGACCATGGCATGTTGTGGGTGGGGTCAAATACTAGCAAAATACAGGTAGTCCCCAGTTAACAAATGAGATAGGGACTTGTAGGTCCATTCTTTTCCTTTATTCATTCTCTTTTGTCCCCCTCTTTTCTTCCTGTGCCTCTTTTGTCCCCCTCTGTCTCACCTCAGTTTGTGCCTCTTTTGTGTCCCTCTGTGTGACCTCAGTTTGTGCCTCTTTTGTGTCCCTCTGTGTGACCTCATGTTCCCATCTCATCTCTTTTCTCCCTGTGCCTCTTTTGTCCGCCTCTGTTCCCCCAGTGCTTCTTTTATACCCCTGTGTTACCTCTTGTCCCCTTCTGTCTCAGCTCATCACCCAGCCATGTATAGGTGGTGCCCCAGTATAGGTAGCCAGGTATGGGTGGTGCCCCAGTATAGGTAGCTAGGTATAGGTGGTTCCAGCCCCAGTCTAGGTAGCCAGGTATAGGAGTTGGCCCAGTATAGGTAGCTAGGTATAGGTGGTTCCAGCCCCAGTATAGGTAGCCAGGTATAGGGGTTGGCCCAGTATAGGTAGCCTGTGCCAGATATAGGTGGTGCCCCAGTATAGAAAGTCCGCTGTAGCAGGCTCACTCATCTGCTCCCCACGTTCAAGCGCTTCTCTCAGTGCTGGAACGCAGTATGCTGGTTAATGAGCCACAGGCCCGCAGCCAGCACAAGCAGCCCTTGCAGCACTTTTGGGGGGGCCCAGGGCCCCCAGAAGCCCTGGGCCCCTCACTGCAGTGTCAGTTGCCCCCCCTGATGGCTGCCCTGTGTATACATATGATGGTAGGGAAATGGATGAGGAATACAAAAGGAAATAAAGAAATGTCAAATTGTGCACTTTGCTAAAAATTTAAAGTGAGTAGGGCTGTACACAGGCATTGTACTCAAGTTTTATTTACTCCAGTACTTACTGTAACAACAGTGTGCATAATATTATTGTTACATTTCTAAAGTGTGCAGCAAGTAATCTCAGCTCTAAATGCGTGTGTGTGTGCGTGTGCGTGTGTGTGTGTGTAGGGGGTCTGACTGATGTGCGTTTGGGAGGAGAACATCCTAGAGAACTCAAGGATAAAAAGACTAATGCAGCTCCAACCATTAAAACTGTGACCCTGCTGCCTTCCCACACAAGCAGCTTATATACTCACCATGTGATGCTGGGAATATCACAGATCATACCAACAAGGGGAGGGGGTGATCTCAGCAGTGACGAGTTTATGGAAATTATAACTACAACTAGTGACCTAAGCCCGTTTGAAAACGGGCTCTAGGTCTGTCATCACCGTGCGCGCGCACCCGGCCAACCTGCCCTGCGTCCTGTCCCAACGGCTGTCAGTGCTTGACATACGTAGTAGCACAAAAGGCACTGACACACTGACAGGACCAGGGACACGTGAAGATTATTAGGTAGGATGATCAAAGAAATGTGGTGTACAAGTGGCTAAACAAGGAGGTGCTTTAGGTTTCCTTTAAGCCTCAGTGTTTACTGTACGGGGAGAGCTGCCTTGGTAGAGCTCCTGCAGTCTATTCACAGCTGTGATAAGAACTAATAAAACACTTTTATCTGACGCCAGCTATTTTCGATTTTGTGATTTTTTTTTTCTTTCCTATTCCGACGCGCTTACCTGTGCGCTTCGATTTTTTGTAAAGCGCTTTTCAAAGCGCTTTTGCAGAGCGATTAGTTTTTTCACTTCCTGACGTAATTCAGGAAGTGAACTCTTTGACCCGGAAAATAATAAATACAATGTATTTATTCTTAAAAGCGCTGGGGAAATCGATATACAAGCGCTTTTTCAAACATTTTGCGATTTCCCTATACCTGACGTTATAGGGAAATCGCCCCAAAAATGGTACAGGCAGCGCTTTGGTGAGTGGATCAGAATCGAACCGCTTAGATGTGAACACTCTCATATGAAATCATTGCACAAGCGCATTAAGGGCGATTTTCAAAATTGCCGGGGCTAAAAAAAAACACGTATAAACACGCATGGGAACAAAGAGCAGCGGATCTCTTCACCAAATATATGTCAAATAACGACTTTTCGTTGTCCGGGTCCTCTTTAAACCTATTCATACCTAATGTAAACCACTGAAATAATAATTTAATAATAATAATAATTTCTGAATACCTTGTAAAGTATTCGCACACCACAGATCAGTGAGAGTCAGCCGTACATCTGCATTGTCACTTTGCTACAAGACACACTGATGCACAATGGCTGAAGGTCGGAAGGAAAGGACCTCAGCGACAGCCTCTCCAGCACTTCTCTCCATATCATTGTTATTCTGGCCGGGGAATTCAATGCTGAGCTCATCCATCTCCGCCTTGTAACCAGATAATGAAGCTGTAGATTTAATAAAGTGACCTAATTTCCTGCAGCTGCACTTTCCATATGGAAACCAGATGGCAAAACATACAAAAGAAAGCTATGGATGTAAACAACATTATCTGTTCACAATACAAAACTGGCACCTCCGACCAACACTGGTGGGCATTGCTGGCTGGCTTCATTAGAACAGGGGGTAATAAGTTAGACTGGCGATACCAAGATAAGCCCCTGTATTAACTGTTGTCCACTAAGTTACAGGGGTAACCCCACTGCAGGCCATCATACGTCCATTGTACTACCACATCATGGCGTGTGTACTGGTACCTGCAAGGGTCTAGCTCGAACCCTTATTCAATTCACTTTTACTACTAAGGCCTAGTACAGCAAACATGTTAGTGTTAGCGTCGGTGAGTAGGGCACAGGGTGAACCAAATGACTGCTCTCCCTGCTGCCGCTATACTCCCTGGCGGCGTTAAAGGACAACCAAGCTGACATGTGACATGATGAGATAGACATGTGTATGTACAGTGCCTAGCACACAAATAACTAGGCTGTGTTCCTTTTTTTCTTTCTCTGCCTGAAATAGTTAAATATCAGGTATGCAAGTGAAAGTTTCTCTCCGGGTCGGACTGGGTCAGACTAAAGCATAACTCTCACTGATAAGTAATTAGAGCCATAAAACACTTTCCTGTCAGTAAATTGCTTCTGAGAGCAGAAAAGAGATCCAAAGGGTCAATAGTTCATAGATTTGAGCTCGGACATACTTCAATGAAGGGGTCATTGAGCAGAGACAATGAAACGATAAAAAGGTACAAACTAGATTTAAATATAAAATAAAACTGTGGGATATCTAAAAAAGTCATTTTTAGGAGAAGGAGGATAGATTCAATTGTTTTTATCATTAGTTTAATTTTCATCTCAGATGTCCTTTAAATACTATTCCGACTCCAAGTTGTGGCAAGTCGGAGGGAGATGTAATTAGTTGTCTGGCAACCGCTGGAGCCCCAGATTACCATTACGCAGAGCCCACAGCATAGCATTGCTGCTATGACGGTGCCCACCTTCGACGCTTGATGCTAAGCACCATAGTTACCTGATTGGCTGGTGCACACCGTGCAATTTTACCATGATATCGACTGGAAATTTGCAATGTTTGATCATTTCCAGCACATCCAATCATCTTCCTATTGAGAAAAAGATCAATTTTGAGATCAGTACTAAACAAAACTAATCTTTTTGTCGAACCGAAGCAGATTGGACATTCTTATCAATTGATGGGAAAATTGCATGATGTGTATCAGGTATACGTTTTCTCCTAGGAGATAATTATTCAGGATTAGCTGCATGCCTGTTTCAGGTATGTGGTTTAGACCCTATCTATGGTTTAGTTCACACCAGGAGCGCTTCTGAAAACACCCTTTCAAAAAGCAAGCGCTTTGTGCCTAATGTAATTTTATGGGTTATTTGAAAACAGAATGATGAGATTTTTTTTCCCAAACTTAAATGCGGGTCCTGCAGAATTATAGAGTCGATTACCAGGGCCGAAGCCCTGGCGGTTACGCCTCAATGTAAAGTATAGGAAAACTGTAAAATCGCTTTAAAAATCGCTGATCAGGGGGCGGAGCGCGATATGGCCGCGTGAAGACGTGCTTCAGCGAGCTCCCGGCCACATAGCTTCTATATGCACCTTAAATAACCCTTAAAACCCTCGATCTGCACCTAAAACGGCCCCCGATGGTATGGCAAGCAGATCTGCCAGGAAATCGGGCAAGAGACGGACAGCCAAGAACGCCAGGGACAGAATAGAGCAGTATTTTACTCCTACCGCATCCCGTGCTGGGCCTCCCAAGATGGCGGACGTACAGGCCTCGGGCTCGTCTCTGTCGGGCTCCCCGGGCTCCTCTGCCGCATCGAGCGCCCTTGAGGACCTCTGGACATACCTCAAGGGGATGCCCACCAAACAGGACATGGAGCAACAGACAGAACGCATCCTTAGCTCCACCAGGGCTGAGATTGCCACCGTTCGAGAAGACATCACCGCAGCGGTCCAGAGGGTGACGCGCTTGGAGGCTGAGGTCGCGGAACTCCGTACGGAGCTGACAGCTCTCAAGGCACGAGAGGAAAAGCAACAACTCCTGAACAGCACCATCCGCTCACAGATCGAAGACCTCCAGAATCGAAGCCGCCGCAATAACATCCGCGTGCGCGGCCTTCCAGAGGCCACAAGAATGGAGGATCTCCGCCCTACCCTTCAGGCGATTTTCAACGGGCTACTTAATCGCCCGGTGGGCCAAAAGATTAAGTTTGATCGTGCACACCGTGCACTTCGCTCCCCGCCCAAGGGCTCAGAACCGCCAAGGGATGTCATCTGCAGGGTCCATGACTTCAACATAAAGGAAGCCATCATGATGGCGGCGAGAGATTCGGGTCCAGTGGACTTCGATGGAGCGTCTTTGACCCTTTTCCAAGACCTTGCACCATCCACACTCATCCAACGGAAAGCGCTGAAGCCGGTCCTTGTTGCACTTCAGCACGCCGGAGCTACCTACCACTGGGGATTTCCATTCCAACTACAAGCGAAGCTGGGCTCCAATCATGGCGTCCTCCGACATCCAAGGGACCTACCTGAGTTTTTTAAAAGCCTAAATATCCCTCAAGTCTCTGCACCGGACTGGGACCCGGATGCCTTGGAGACCCCTCGCCCACAGCAACGGGGAAGACAGGGTACCCCTCCATCTTCATCGTCGTGAGTATGCTCTTTTATGCCCATTATTAGCAAACTAACTCTGTAATTACCTGGAACTGAGAGACTAGACACGTGCCCCCCTTTTACCTATCCAGCAAGAAAGAGAATTGAGTGTGCGGGTCACTGCTCACTCATCACCTTCAGGTAACTCACCACATTTAAAACTCTGACATAGACCATGATTATCACACACGCTTCCTCTGGCTTATGGATCTAAAAGTTCCCCCCCTTACTACAACTGAAGCGACAACAGAGCACACAAACTGAAGGCTCAAGGTCAAAGTCACCTAGGATTTGCTAATTTAACCAATGTACTTTTATTGGAGATTAGGTGTGTGAAGAAATATATACACATACGTGAAGGAGAATGGGGGGGGGGGGGGGGAGGAATTGCATTATATAACGTCCATGCCTATATCCTGATTAACCAATACGCTGAGCCGCGCACGCTGGACACGGCGTCCGATCCCCCTGCCAATTGCGGGGAACAGGACGACCGCTGTGCCTTGTTTGTAGCGGACGTGTATCTGGACTCCCTGGAGATATGATGGCTCCCTGTATTATCCCCCCGCCTTGCCTACGGATGGGGCCAACTTGTGAAGCTGCACTAGTGGCCTTTGCTCATGGACCAACCTCCCCTCTTGACATAAGCTGGGACGGAGACGCTTTAAATGTCTAAATAAGTTAGGGATAATCGGGGGCGCATTGCTTTCACTAATGTTACGCACGGCCATGCAGCTACTGTCCGCATACATCTGACAACCGATACGTGCACCATCATGTTTTGATGCTTCCAAATACACGCCCATTTACCTTGCTCTCCTGTTCTTAGTTGAGACCTATATGAGGGAGGGTGGCACGCTTGCTGACATAGGCTGCATGGCCGTACCGCTCTCTTGGGGTACGTTTCTTGGTTTAGTTATTAAGTTGTTTTGTACAAGGGAGGGTTTAAAACCTATGTTGAAGCAGAAATTGCATTTCTATTTATCACTGTTTATATTGTGGCCGGGAGCGGCGACGAAGACACACGGTGAGTATGTGTCTCTTCTCCCACTCCTGACTGGCCAGTACTACGGTCGCACTCCTGACACTTGTTTGGGAGTGGACTGGCCAGTTTTTGGTGACATGGATGCTGAGGCTTTGTCCTCGGCAGACATGTACTGTGGAGCATCGGCTCCAATTTATTCTTTCTTGTTTCCTTGTTATCTCTTCTTTCTCTAACTTCTCCCACTCTTTTTCTCCCTCTTGGTTTTCGGGGGCGTGGCGGGGGGCCTGCGGGGGGCCTGGGTATTGGGGATGGAAAATGGGATCACTTAAAGTGATGACGCTGAATGTCCACGGGTTGAACATCCCTGAAAAAAGGACTGCATTGTTAACTGATTTGCACAAAACTAAAACCCATGTAGCATTTATTCAGGAGACTCATTTTAAGGGCACAGAACACCCAAAACTTGGTAACTCCAGATTCCCACTGACGTTTTTGAGTAATTCCCCAGACTCTAAGACCAGGGGAGTGGCGATCCTTCTTTCACGACATCTATGTATGACGCAGATACAGCAATTAATAGACCCGACTGGTAGATTCCTACTTATCAAAGGCATTATAAATCATAATAAGGTAACCCTGGGAACCTTCTATGCTCCAAACACAGGGCAGCAACCCTTCCTAGAACACTTTCTGAGGGAGCTGGAGACCTTTGCAGAGGGGAGCGTGATCCTTGGGGGTGATCTTAATGTTGCACTAGACCCAGCACTCGACACCTCCTCAGGCAATTCTACTATACCCTACAGAATCCTACAAAAATGCCGCCTATCGCTACAAGCTAGACAGCTAGTTGACCCCTGGCGTATTCTCAATCCCACTGGACGAGAATACACCTTTTTCTCCCATCCACACAAAGTGTACACGCGCATTGATTATGTTTTCTCCTCCCACAATCTTTTGTCCACAGTCACTGATGCAGATATCCTAACGAGTACAATCTCAGACCACGCCCCGGCCACAATGTCCTTCGCTATTTTAGAGGGGCATCGTGGACCACCAAATTGGCGTCTTAATGCCTCACTATTGAAGGACCGAGCGGTGGCAGAGAGGATATCCAAGGCGCTCGATCATTACTTCCTTACAAATAATACAGAGGGCATGTCACCCATGTCTCTCTGGGCTGCGCACAAATGCGTTATTAGGGGAGTACTTATCTCAGAGGGGAGCAGAAAGAAACGAGAGAGGGATGAAGCTATTGAAAGCGCTCTCATTAAAATCCGGAACCTGGAGCTGACTCATAGATCCTCCTCGTCTGCTGTGGACCTGGGGGCCCTGAAAACGGAGAGGGAAAAGCTTAGATCTTTATTATTTTTTCAAGCACGCTACGCTGCCACACGGTGCAAAAGGTACTATTATGAACATGGCAATAAGTGTAGCTCTTTGTTGGCTAGGGCGCTCAGGGTGCAGCAGACGATGAATTATATTCCTCATATAAACGACACACACTCCCATAAACACCATAGAACCTCGTCTATTGCCCGGATCTTCCGGAGCTTCTATGAATCCCTATACAACATCCCCAAAGAATTATCAGGAGGTGATGAATCTGCACTACAGCAGCAAATGCGAGAATATATCAATAGGTCAGGCTTACCCACTCTATCCCCTGAGGCCATAGAGGATCTGAAGGACCCCATATCTTTAGACGAACTTAAATTAGCACTCTCCCAGACTCCGTCGGGGAAGGCCCCGGGACCTGATGGATTTTCCTTAGACTATTATAAACAATTCATGACCACTTTACACCCCCACCTCCTCAAGGCCTATAATTCCTTAGTAGACACTGACGCCCCCACGTCCTTCCCGAGATATATGCTCCTCTCTCATGTCACGGTGATCCATAAGCAGGGCAAAGACGCTGCACTTTGTGCCAATTATCGCCCCATATCGTTATTGAACATAGACTTAAAGATCTTCGCCAAAATCCTCGCAAACAGGTTGTCGCCCTTCATGGGGGGTCTGATACATTATGACCAAGTGGGTTTCATCCCAACCCGAGAGGCAAGAGATAACACGATTAGAACACTGGGGGCGGTACACTGGGCGCGATCGAGGGCCTCACCAATGATGCTTTTATCTACGGATGCAGAGAAGGCCTTCGATCGCGTCCATTGGAGATTTATTGAATCCACCCTGCAACATGTTGGTCTTCCTAACAATGTGCTCTCATGGATAATGGCACTATATACTAACCCCACAGCACAGGTAAGGGTAAACGGTGAACTATCACAGCCTTTTGGGATAGCTAACGGGACACGCCAAGGCTGTCCGTTGTCCCCGTTTGTCTTTGCCCTTATTCTTGAACCCCTACTCCGTACAATCAGGACTAATCCTAATATTCAAGGCCTCAAATTGCCCTCCGCAGAACATAAAATAGCCGCCTACGCGGATGACCTCCTCTTTTACATTACATCACCACATGTTTCAATCCCTAATTTACTAAAAGAGTTCAAACTATACGGCCAACTCTCGCATTTCAAAATTAACTACAGTAAATGCGAGGCATTGAACGTAAACCTAGATCCAGCTGTACAGAGCTCCTTAGAAAGCACATTTCAGTTTAAGTGGTCCTCTAGAGCCCTAACGTACTTGGGCACTAAAATTCCTGCCGATCTCTCGGATATATTTAACCTAAACTATAGACCCCTTTTATCAACAATAAAACATGATTTGCAGAGATGGGACAGTGCGAGGTTTTCGTGGTTCGGCCGCGTCAACATTGCTAAAATGAATGTGCTCCCCCGATTCCTCTATGTCTTTCAGACTCTCCCTATAGCTATTCCAACCTCCTTTTTCAAAGAAATTAGACAGGCCCTACAGCGCTTTATCTGGCAAAGTAAACCTCCAAGACTAAAGTATCATATCACAACCTTACCAAAGGAATATGGGGGAATGGCCATCCCAAATTTGCAACTATATTATACAGCAGCCTCACTGCTCAGAATAATTGACTGGCATCGACATAGCACTCATAAACAATGGGTTTCGATGGAACATGATATCTCTCATTATGCCCTTAAAAACTTATGCTGGACTAGTAAACGTCCATGGATTAGAGGTATTTCACACCCTGTCACTGTGAACACCCTTAAATTATTCGCTCAACATAGCCAATCATCCTCATTAGCACCATGGCCCTCACCCCTTCTTCCTCTCTTAGATAATCCTCGCTTTCCACCAGGTACTTGCGGACTAGCATATAGAAGTTGGAGGAGTCTTGGCTTCCTACGAGCATATCATCTGTTGACGGATAACAACTGGAACTCCCTGAGTCATATACAGTCACAGTTGGGATCTTCTAACCTAGACATATGGGCCTTCTCCCAATTTAAACACTTCTTGCTCAGCATAGGATCTAAAATTGAATTCTCCCGTCCACTAACACAATTTGAATCCATGTGCTCCGGAGCTGGTCCCATGTCAGGGGTCATATCATTAATATATACTATGTTGGTCACCTCCAGGGACCCCAGCTTCATTTTACGCTCCAAATGGGAATCTTCTCTGGGCTCCACTTTCTCAAATGCACAGTGGCGAAAGATCGTCATACTAGCTCACAAAGCCTCAATCGCGGCACACATCCAAGAATCTGGATATAAGCTCCTTACACACTGGTACCGAACCCCGGAAAGGCTCCATCAGATGTACCCCAGTGTTAGCCCACTGTGTTGGCGATGTCAAGCACACACAGGGTCACTGTTACATCTCTTTTGGACTTGCCCAAATTTGTCACTATTTTGGGAATCAGTGAAATCTATAATGGAAAACGTGACTGGGGTAGAGACCTCTTCTGATCCCTCGTATTATCTGCTTCATAACACACTTAGGAGTCTGGGTAGATACAAAAAATCACTTTCCAAACATTTAATAAACGCAGCCAGACTGGTAATAGCCCGTCACTGGAAATCGACGCAATCCCCATCCACAGCGGAGTGGCTAAGAGAAGTAAAGCACATTAAAATGATGGAAAATCTCACCCAGTCAATATACAACCGCGATGAGCAGTTTAGCCGCACTTGGGCCCCTTGGTCAGAATATGAGGAATCAGTAGAATACACCAGATTACTTAACACTTAGTCCCTGGGATTATTCCCATTTGCTCCCCCGTGTAGACATTCTTTAGCGTTCTTATTTGAGACTTGAATTGGGTCGCCCCGACTTGGGTCCGGGTGTGGGGCCCCGCGCCCCGACGCGCCGCCACCTCTTGACATTCCCTTATGTCACCTTTTCTGCTTCTCTCTCTTCTTTTCTATCTTCTAAACCCCAACTACTCCACTTTCCCACCTGACACCAGGTCTTATACGCCTCTCCGTTTCCCCTTTCAATGTATAAGGAGATAAAAAGTCCATGCCAACCTAATACAGCGGTGTCCCTCGAGTGTATGATCCCTATGGGCCTCGAGGGACCCACACTTATGTGATCCCTCCTATATGGAGATTTAATGTATAGGACTTTCTGACGCTCACATGGGGGCAGCCATGTGAAATTAACTTGCTACCTACTCCATACATTGATAAACCTAGAATGTATCTCTAATACTTAGGCGTGAATGACCTTCTATGAATCGGCACTTTATATTAATAAAGGCGTTCCACTCCTCTTGAATACTATACGATGGCAGCACTGGTAAGCTGCATTTTCATGTGTTCAATATCTAATTCTTGACTGTGAAGTGCCTGTGTTGTTGTTTTTGTGGGATGTTATCATATCTTTGTAAAACTTTGTTCATAAATAAAGAATCTTTAAAAAAAAAAAAATCGCTGATCAGAGTGATTTTCAAAGCTTTTTTTTGCCAAAAGATATTCACTTCAAGATCAAAGTGTTTTGCTACAAAAAACTGCAAAATCGCTGAATGTAAACGCTCCAAAATCACCAGGCGCATGCCAGTAATGGCTACTGCAAATCACTACAAAAAACACTAAGGCCTCGTTCAGACTATACGCGCTGCCGTCCGCATTTTGGCAGCGCGTATAGTGTGCGACACGCAAGAACGGTAGAAGGGCATAGACAGCCCTTCTACCGTTCCCATCATATGCGCTGCGTGGCAGCGAGATTGCGCTATCGCGTGCTGCACGCATTTTTGGGAATCGCAGCGCAGATCCCATTCATTGTAATGAATGGGATCTGCAGCGCAGCGCATAGGAGCGCAGATGGCGTGCGATCGGACGCGTTGCGTTCCAATCGCACAGCCATCTGCGCTAAATGATGTGAACGAGGCCTAAGCGTTCGAGATTACGCTTAGCAATTTTCGGTTTGAACTAGCCCATAGTTTTAGTAGGAAACATTTGCTTTTAGCATTTTAATCTTTTTTTTTTGTTTGTTTTATTATGTGAGAAAGTGTATATGTGGTAGTGTTTTGCATCCATTCATTTTGTTTATATTGATATTATTGGTGTGGTCTCTGTAGTGAGATTTCTGGCTTCTTCTAGAGTATTTATGGTGTTTACTACGTTTGTCCGGCAAGGTTGGGGGCAGGGCCTCCCATTTACTTGTTTCTATAAATATTTAATGCCACCCGAGTACGAGCGCAAGGCAAACGGTGAACGGTTCCAGGAAGGTAAAGAAATGTAATATTCATTCTTATTACTGGAGTAACTGCAGAGCGCTTGTACTTTTATCTGTCAAGCCTAGGACAATGCTCCCTTCACACGGCTGCGCTATCTTTTAATATAATAAGAAACATGAAAAATGAGCGTTCTTTGGCCGCGCTGTTCGGTCTCCTATCAGACATCTATTTGCATCAGGTAGCGCCTTCCCCGGGCCTCGCCACCGACTTTATGGAACACGAATATTTATGATTTGATTCGCCTCTTGCCTGCCACAGTTTATCACTAAATCAAACAACAGCACCCATATTGAAATATTTCTTTCACAACCAGCACGCCGGCAGCTAGAATGAGCGGACTGTAATATCCATTCCCTTCTAATTTATAGTTTTGCTTAAGTTCCAAGGCGAGACAAATTATGAGAACTTTCTGCAGCTTGTCTTTATGGTCAGGAGGCGGCCCATTGAAAGGTACATTGCTGGCAGTGTGTGATCATTTATACCGAGGGACTTCCTGCTGTGAGCCAACAATCTCTCAACGACACCAAAGCTGCCTTCCTTGCGTTACGCACACGGTACTGGGATGTGATTCTGTGCGGAGTATTGACACTCATTCCCAGGCACCGAAGTTCTCCTAGCGCAGTGCAGGTACTTATTGGCAGAATCTGTGTTTGATAATTGTTCCTTGTAGGGCTGTTCAAATCCAGATCCGGGAGATACCCAGATAGTTGCTATCCGGATATCTCCCAGTAAACCTGTGCGGGGTGGGCGGCGGGGTCAAGCTTACCTGTCTGACGTCTTCTTTGGCCGTCCCTCGGCGCCTCCCACGTCACGTGATTACAAACACTTCCTCCTTCAACATGGAAGGAGGAAGTGTTTGTAATCAACCGCCGCTTGGACCGCATCGTGGGAGGCGCCAAGGGACGGACCGAAGAAGACGTCAGACAGGTAAGATTGACCCCCCCGCCCACCCCGCACAGGTAACTGGGAGATATCCGGATAGAATTATCCGGATGTCTCCCAGATCCGGATTTGAGCAGCCCTGTACATATGCTGTCATGCTGCCCCAACCCTTTGAAACTCTCTACCACACCCATTAACCACTTCAAGACCATAGGCTTAACCCCCCCCCCCCCCCCCCCCTAGTGACTAGGCTATTTTTTTTTACTAATTAGGGCTCTGCAACTTTACGGGCTCGCTGCAGAGCCGTACAAGTCAGCACACAGGTGATCCCCCCTCTTTTCTGCCCACCAACAGAGCTTTCTGTTGGTGGGCTCTGATCCCTGTCAGCGTGTTTATTTGTTTATTCAATTTTATGTTTCTTTTTTTAATTAAATTTCCTTATCGTTTTCCCCTCCCCCCGCCAGCCAATCACCGCGATCGGCTGTCATAGGCATCAGCTTAAGAGAGCCGATGGCTCCTGTGCCTCCCCAGGGGACAGTCAAGTGACACGGCTGTCCCCAGTACAGTGCTGCCTTAGATTGCAGCATTGTACATTGTAAATAGACGGTGGTTTTGCTGTCTAACAGTCTTCTAGCAGCGATCGCTCTGTCATTCAAGCAGATCTGCTGCAAAACCCCGCCCCAGGACTTCACGCCAATTAGTGTTAGGCGTTCCTGGGGCTGCTGCCATGTTCACGCCAATTGGAATGGAGCGGTCTTTAAAACAGCCCTATCCCTGGAGTTATTCAAATCCAGACTGAAAAGCCACCTATTTAGCCTGGAATTTGTGGATTTGTAGAATTCTTTCTCTGTACCAAAATGTATCAATCCACCAATTACTGGTCTGAGCCATGCTTATGTGCTTTGAGTCCTACGGGAGAAAAGAACTTTACAAATGTTGTTGTTTGTTGTTGTTGTTAGATAGTTCTTGACCGTGGCGGCTGATGGGGACTTCCTGTGTCAAGAATCTAGCATGTGAACAATGGCCACCAATCCCCCCCATATGCATTGGCAAGAGATCAACCTGGAAGATTGACTAGGCCAAGCACAGGATAAGGGCATTATTCTCCTCCATCTCCATGCCACGCCGCTAACTCATCTTCTACCTCCATAACAACGAAACACCCCACCAGACTTCAGAACTTGACCCCAAATGTAAACAATCAAACCAACATTGAAAAGGTGGCAGATCAAACATTTCTCACATGATTGATGTAAGATTGAACACCTTTATGACTGGTTACACAGAAAATACATCAATTACATTTTGTTTTGGTTAATACGAAGATAAATTGTGTACACATTAAGTATGCAAAACCCTCTTCACAATTTTGATTAGACAGCTGATGCAACATTTTTCATCTAATAAGTCATAATATTCTTGAAACTCAATCATTATATTGTTCAAAATGTCAATCAAATGATTATCAAAAAAGAAAACTGTGTGATAATTGTAAAGTGTGTGGAAAGACTTGCAGAGTTAGGTAGACAGTCACTTTAAAGGACAACTGAAGTGAGAAGAATATGGAGGCTACAAATTAAGTTCCTTTTAAACACTACCAGTTGCCTGGCAGCCCAGCTGGTCCATTTGACTGCTGTAGTGTCTGAATAAACCAGAAACAAGCATTCAGCTAATCTTGTCAGATCTGACAATCATGTCAAAAACACCTGATCTGCTGCATGCTTGTTCAGGGTCTATGGCTAAATGTATTAGAAGCAGAGGGTCAGCAGGGCTGCCAGGCAACTGGTATTGCTTAAAGTGTCTGAAGATTCTTGGAGGAGGGCGAGTAACAAATACACAATTAGCAAGAGGAGAAAAAAAGAGTGAGGGAGGAAATGTCAGGATTAGCTTCATTCAAAGCTAGCCAAGATGGAAACTGTCTAGAATAGTAGTCTCAGCTTTTCCTATATACAATTCACAGGAATCACAACGTGGACAGTGCAAGTGCAATACATCTGTTATGTAAGCAGAACTAGTATTTATCTACTTATATATGTGTTTTTAATTTCTAGGTTAGCATGGGTGTCACTTGTTCTTTAATTTACTACGGGTGCACAAATTGTCCGCTTCAGCTATCTTCTGGTAGAAGGCCAGCAAAATCAACAACTGAAGTGAGAAGAATATGGAGGCTGCCATATTTATTTCCTTTTAAGCAATACCAGTTGCCTGGCAGTCCTGCTGATCTATTTGGCTGCAGTAGTGTCTGAGTCACGCCAGAAACAAGCATGCGGCTATGTCAGAAACACCTAATCTGCTGCATGCTTCTTTAGGATCTATGGCTAAATGTACTAGAGGCAGAGGATCCACAGTATAGCCAGGCAAATGGTATTGTTTAACCACTTGAGGACCCACCCTTTACCCCCCCTTAAGGACCAGCGCTGTTTGTTTGGATCTGTGCTGGGTGGGCTCTGCAGCCCCCAGCACAGATCCGCGGCCACACAGAGCGATCAGATCGCCCCCCTTTTTTCCCCACTAGGGGGATGATGTGCAGGGGGGGTCTGATCGCTCCTACCTGCAGGCATGTTGCGGGGGGGGCACCTCAAAGCCCCTCCCGCGGCGACATTCTCCCCCCTCCCTCTCCTACCTGCTCCCCCGGGAGATCTGGGCTGCACAGGACGCTATACAAAACACAGAACCTGACTGGCTACTAATACACAATAATATCCCTGGCTGGGACTAAAACTTATACTTTTATTGAATACTCGTTAAAATTAGAGCACTACAAAAGATAAAAAACATGATGGCTGAATAAATGCTGAGAAGACTAATATAATTAAATGGATAAGGAGCTCCTATATGAGAGACCTCCAAGTCTTCCTAACAGATCTAAGATACATAAATAAACACTACCCCCACCAAAAACCCGACATGTTTCACCTCCCGAAGGAAGCTTTTTCAAGGGAACTATACATAAGTGCTGAGTGCAAAACATGCTAAGGTGCAAAAATATGTACAATCATATCATTTCAGTACATCAAAATAGCGTCATGGCTATATGATAGCTATCCGTCCTGTGCAGCCAGTGACAGGACGTCCCGTCACATGGCGGCGATCCCCGGCCGCTGATTGGCCGGGGATCGCCGATCTGCCTTACGGCGCTGCTGCGCAGCAGCGCCGTTCAAATGTAAACAAAGCGGATTATTTCCGCTTGTGTTTACATTTAGCCTGCGAGCCGCCATCGGCGGCCCGCAGGCTATTCACGGAGCCCCCCGCCGTGAATTGACAGGAAGCAGCCGCTCGTACGAGCGGCTGCTTCCTGATTAATCAGCCTGCAGCTGGCGACGCAGTACTGCGTCGCTGGTCCTGCAGCTGCCACTTTGCCGACGCACGGTATAAGCGTGCGGTCGGCAAGTGGTTAAAGGAAATACATATGGCAGTCTCCATATCCCTCCCAATACAGTTGACCTTTAGGCCCTTATTCTCATTGCATTCAGTTTGCTGAAGCATTTGCGTTTGTCGTTTTTGGAGGAGTTTTTTTTCTCCTCCCATCGCTCGGGTGGGCGCTGCGTTTTTTGTAAAGCGCTTCAAAAAGCGCTTTTTCAGAGCGATTGCATTTTTTCACTCCTTGACGCAAGTCAGGAAGTGAACTCTTTGACCCGGAAAATAATAAATACAATGTATTTATTCTTGCGAACGCATTTACTGCACAAATGGATTGTGTGAGCGTTTTGCGTTTCTTACATTGAGGCGGAGTCGCCTCAAAAATGGTACAGGCACCGCTTTGCTGCCCGCACAGCGCACGACCCGCCCTGATATGAACATTCTCATAGACCTTCATTGCACAAGCGTTTGGGGGGCAATTTTTAAAATTGCCTGCGTGTGAAAAAAGGCCGAAAACGCCTCCAGTGTAAACAAGCCCTTAAAGGGAAGGTCCAAGCAAAATAAAAAAATGAGTTTCACTTACCTGGGGCTTCTACCAGCCCCATGCAGCCATCCTGTGCCCTCGTAGTCACTCACTGCTGCTCCAGTCCCCCGCCGGCAGCTTGCTGACCTGGGAGGTCGGCGGGTCGCATCGCGTAAATTTTTACGCATTCCCACTAGTGCAGGAACATTAACACATACATTTTTACGCGTTAGTGGTTCAATGCGTAAAAATGTACGCATTGAACCAGTAACGCGTAAAAATTTATGTATTAATGTTCCTGCACTGGCAGGAATGTGTAAAAATGTACGCAATGCGGCCCGCCGACCTCCCAGCGGGGTCTGGAGCAGCAGTAAGTGACTATGAGGGCACAGAATGGCTGCAAGGGGCTGGTAGAAGCCCCAGGTAAGTGAAACTCTTTTTTATTTTGCTTGGACCTTCCCTTTAAAATTTATCACCCAAGATCCACCAAGGGTCATTACAAGAAAGAATGATTTCATCCTCTGGTTTGGTACCCTGATAAAGGTGAACTTGTGAGAGGTGGCCTTGGGCACTTCATACTTTGGCATGCTGCACAAAAGAAAAGTAATCTTTAGGAATCTGACCGCTCTGCTAGTATAATTCTGATGCACACGGTTTTTTCTTCTACAGACTGGTAAATCCTGCACTACATGTGATGCAAAGTTATCTGTGTGTGTGATAATCATCACTGCCGACACTCAGCAGCTCTCCTGGTGGTCTGCCGTAAGCACCTAGATAAACTAGGCAATGATCACATTTGTGTCTACAAGATACAATCTGCTGTAGAACAAATCTGTCAAACAACCAGAGGCTGAAGATGAGTTTATACACATTAGGCTACTGCGGTTGCTTCTGTAACTAAAGAAATCTGGCTTTCATTTAATCTGCGGCTAATTCTCACTTGAGCGGGAGAAGCATGGGATAATGAAGGAAAATGCGCTACCTGAGGATTTGTTCCAGCTGATCCACCTTGTCATGCAGGGATTTTGTTATGTCTGTCTCTGCGCTGCGGAAGAAGAGGAAGAAAAATACCGTAAATCAGATTGCTGGAAAATAATTTCCTGTTGTCATTAATACAGCGTGGCTGAGTGACACAGACAATAAGCAAAGCCTGGTATCAACAGTGCGTTCCATTATTTCTGGAGATACGCGGGCTGCTGCTCTCCGAGACCCCCTTTCACTGGGAACTTATTGATGGTGGCAAAACACAGAAGATCTATGAATACCAATGTTACGTAACACATTTAACAAATACAGTTTTAAGAGATGTTATTTTATGAACTATATCATAGTTGTATCTGTAGTAAAAAGCAAGTTGCAAGACATTCTACCACATTTTTCCAACTAGAAGATGCCCCTGATCATAAGACGCACCTAGGTTTAGAGACCAAAAAAACTGGAAAAATATATACTTAATCTAACCTGGTGCATCCATGGCGAAGGGCATCTTGTGGATTATGCCCCCTTTGTACCTCTTGTGTTTCCTTGTGTCCTCCTGTGTCCCCCATGTGTCCGCCTCACCTGGAGGTTGGTATTGGCAGGCCTTCACAAGTCAGGAACTCACTGCATTGGGACTACAGGGCGCAGTGACTTTTCCCCCCACTTTTGGGAAGAAAAAGTGAGCCTTGTAGTCCAAAAAATACAGTATGTTCTCTAAATATATCCTCACAAACTTATGCAGGAGAAAGGTGAAAAGGGGGCATGGGGCCATGGCCAACCCAACGGACCTGTGAATGGCAATTTCAAATGTACTCACAATAGAAATGTAATATTGGTAGCTGAAATTCAATACCGATAAAGTGAATAAAGCGCAGTCCCAAGTATCCGGCACCGGCAGGGATTGCCTAGTGACGGATACATGTGCTTGCCGGTTGCTTGAGGAACTAGCCAAAAAAGCACACCATCCCACAACCCCCTCCCCCCCCTTCCCGGGTTAATAAGATACTCACAGAGTCTCCAGCGCTGTATTCTAACTTTTTCTGTCGCTCGTAGCGTTTCTGAGGCCCTCCGTGCACGGCTCCTGGTGCGTCACCAGACCCATGTCGGGTCCCGTGACACACAGGGAGCCGTGCATGGATGCCAGAAAAATGCAAGGAGCGTCGGGAAAGCTAGAAGAAGGCACTGGACACTCGGGGAGTATTTTAATCACTGCAAAACTCTCCCAAAACAGTCCCCGTTATCCCCTCAGGCTTGCCAGTCAGTTGAGACTTCCAGTTGCCCAAGTTCTGGATAACAGGGACTTTGCTGAACTCACAAAATAGCAGTAATGGCCTATGAAGAGTGTGCAAGCATTAAAGCGGAATATAACCCTGCATTTCAACTTTGCTCTAAAACATTATTTACAGCATATTATATGCAACCAGCATTTTTTTTTTTACTAGACCAGCATTGGAAGGGTTACACACAGAGCTTTAAAGTTTGTGGAGAGAACTGCTGCCGCATCCGAAGCTTACATAGATACATTTAAGTAAAACAAAATGTAACAAGTGAGGAATGTTACCCACTATTTGGCTGTCCTCCAGCTCCTGCACAGTCAGAGAGTGAGTCACATTCCACAGTTGTTACATTTTGTTTTGCTTAAATGTATCTATCTAAACTTCGGCTGCAGGGAGCAGTTCTCTCCAGGAACTTTAAAGCTCTGTGTGTAACCCTTCCAATGCTGGTCTAGTAAAAAAAAATGTTGGTTGCATATAATATGCTGTAAAGAATGTTTTAGAGCAAAGTTGAAATGCATGGTCATATTCTGCTTTAAAAGGAACCTGAAGTGAGAGGAATATGGAGGCTGCTATCTCCATTACTATATAAAAATGCCAGTTGCCTGCCTGTCATGCTGAGCTATTGGCTTTCGTTGTTTTTGAGTCACACACCTGCAACAAGCACACAGCCAGTGGAGTCAGACCAGAGTCACATCATTTGATCTGCAAGTTGCATACAAAGGTGACATACACTTAAGTTGCATATACACGTCTGATTTTATGCCCAATTCAAACAGGATTTTTGACTGACTTGTCATGCAAACAAAAAGTCGTTCAGACTCCTTGTACACACAGACGACAAAACGTTTGAAATGCTTATTACATCTAATTTATGTTGTTTGACTGGTCAATGGACTTGATAGAACAATGGACTAGATCAAATGACTGATCAAACGACTTGTTGTTTGAAAGTCTATTAGTGTCAGTCTAACGATCGTTCGTACACACGCCAAACGACCGGTTTGAACGACAAGTCGTTCAGAAATATCAGACATGTGTACGTACCTTAACAGATGGCTAACAGATTTGACCATCAGATAGGTCCCTGTCAGGTCAAATCTGAACTGCGCCACACCCTATGAACAGATTTTTTTTTATAGATTTTAATATGATGTCTATTTCACATCTATTAAACCTCTGGGTTGCCTTGATTGATCCAGTGCAACTCTATGAGCCGTGAATCTGCCATCGCTTTGACCCACTGCCAATTGATATCTGCCGTCCAGACCGATCAACTAATTTGTCCAATTTCAACCAAAAATTGAGGGGGCCCATGGATGGGGCCACATTGATTTCTAGCAGATTCAATCAGAGTGATCGTATCAGCCGGATATTAATGCGAAAAAACAATAAGTGTATATCCACCTTTAGTGGCACCTCATTAGATCACAAGTCAGGCAACTGGCATTATTTACTTAAGAATGAAGATGGCAGTCTTTGTATTCCTCTCACTTCAGGTTCTGATTAACTCTCCCTTTATAGGGATGAGAGGCACTGTACCTGATGAAGTGTGCTTGCCTACCAAACATATTGGTGTGCATTCAATTGTCTTTGACTAACGCTAGCTCAATGGCGGCAAAATGCAGGTGTGCACACATACGTGCATTTGCGCAAATGTGCACCCCTCCCCCTCCTCCCTAGTGCGGCACTACTACTACAGTCAGTTAATTAAAAACGATTGTTTTAACCACTTAAGTACAGGCAGTCTCTGCCCCCTTAAGGACCAGAGACTGCTGGTACCAGAAACGGCAGAACACCAGCGAATACTGATGAATCATCGCACACACCCGCTGCAACCGTCGTCCACGCCGCACACCAGGAAACCTCAGGCCACCCACTCTGCCGTCTCTATGACGGCAGAGTCCAGGAGCCACTTTCATTGGCTCCTGACCATGTCTATTTTTGTAAGCCAATGGGAGTTGCTTATGTTGATAGACAAGGTCAGGAGCCAATGAAAAGGGCTCCTGACCCGCTCACAGGGCTCTGCCGTTATAGAGAGAGAGCAGAGCGAGTGAGCTGCGATGGGTAGACAGCGGCAAGATCGTTTGGAGAGACGAAAGGGACAAGAACAGGCAGCATCAGCGAATTGAAATCTACGCCCTGGCAGCCAGATCAGCATCAAAACAGGGCGTAGATTTCAATTAGCGTCGTCCTTAAATGGTTTAAGCATCCATTTTGCATTAACTAGTTCATTATTAAAGGATTGTAATCTAGGAGGTACATTTCTGAATACACTGCTTGTTGAATTATAAGTATTTTTTATTAGGGTCACCAACCTTTGTACTTTCAACTCTTATCTAGATTAAAATGCAACTTGCTTTGTGCATATTTGGTAGCTGTGCAATACTGCCTTAGTGGCTTCTGGTTATTCCACATAATTTCTCACACGGCTCACAAAACCATGCATGGTAATCAGTGTAAGGGACTTGCACTTATATGCTTATTAGGTATTGGTTTCTTCTGCGGGGCCCAGGAAATAAGTTACTCTCCACCAAAAATTAATTCCCTACAAATGTTAAATTATCACTTAGAGGACACCTGAAAAGTGGGAGGGATATTGAGGCTGCCATATTTATTTATTTGCATTGTTTAAGGCTGGGTTCACACATAAAAGTCCTTTCCTGTCAGTATTTGACAGTTGGCATTAGTTTTATATGGCTGTGTTCACACATAAAAGGTGCACAGTTCCAATTTGGTCAGGTAACACTGATAGAAAATTGACAGGTCTAGCCTGGACCGGGCTGGAAATTTACAGATTTGTGTGTGAAATAAGCCTTAAAGGAAATAAATATGGCAGACTCGATTTCCCTGTAACTAAAGTTGTTCTTTAAAGAAAAATGCAGACAAAAAGAAGTACAGTTAAATAGAACTGTACTAGTGAAAAAATACAGTTATGTTTCAATATGAGGAAGACTTGAATGTAACCATCTAGATTCTGAAATTATTTATATAATAATTGGGCTCGTACTTTTATTTATAATTTGTGTCACTTTAACCCTCCTGGCGGTTTATCAAAATCCGCCAGGGGGCAGGAAGAGACAAGGTATAGCCGCTGCTCAGCGGCATCCCCCCAGCCCCGGCGATCGGAGATCCCGTTCAAAGAACGGGATCTCCTGTAGGGCTTCCCCCCCGTGGCCATGGCGACGGGCGGGATGACGTCACCGACGTCGTGACGTCAAAGGGGACTCAGATCCACCCCACAGCACTGCCTGGCATTGATTGGCCAGGAAGCACGGGGTCTGGGGGGTAGCGGCGGCGATCGGATTGCACACGCAGCTAGCAAAGTGCTAGCTGCATGTAGCAAAAAAAAAAATTATGCAAATCGGCCCAGCGGGGCCTGAGCGGTGCCTTCCGGCGGCATAGCCCGAGCTCAGCTCGGGCTTACCGCCAGGAAGGTTAATTGGATATGCTGTGCAGGTATGTCATAACTTGCATGGAATTCATGGCTTTCTTACCCATAACCCCTCTGTGGCAAACACTCCAAAATGTCATAGCAGAGGGACAGCTGGTCATCTCGCTCACAGGTGTAGATGGATTCCAGAGCTATAACCATGAGCTGGTCCTGATCTGAAATTAGCTTCTGTTGGCACTGAAAGAAAACCAAGAAAAATATACAGTATAAAGTAAACGTACAATATCACACACACACACACAACACAAGAAAACTAAATCCTTATTACAAGACTTAAAGCAGTATAAAACTCTGACAAAATATTCAATAAAAACACGTTTTCCTACTTTTTATATCCCATACAGTTATCATATTTGCTTTTGTGCATACGTATTATTATTCAACTAGAAATTAGAAGTTCCCAAAGTACAATTTGTTTGCTCTGAGAGCTGACATTGCATTTTATTCATAACTGGTGTATTCATATTGTAATGTACCCAGAAATGCTTTCTGAGTATCTGTCTGTATTCTGGAGTGTCTGAATTACCAGATACTGTTTACATTCCTCACTTGATACAATTAAGTAAACACAAGATAATGCTATCTCCAGTTCGGATGCGTCCAGCTTTCCCTGCAGGGAGCTTGTAAGTCCTGTGTTTAACTAGTTGAATGCTGTTCTAGTTGTAGAATGCTGTTCTAGTAAAAAAAAAATGGTGGTAGTATATAATATGCTGTAAATTATCTTTTAGAGCAAAGAAGAAATGCTGGGTTTCATATCACTTTAAACACTGATAAGACTTTTAGGTCCCCAACCTTAGCATGGCTAAAATCTGAAGAATCTGGAGAGCTGTCACTGCTACCTCCTCTGAAGCTGGCTAGTGTTGGGCCAGCCACACCCCCAGACACCTATGGATGCCGATTGTGAGAAATGGTGAATGGCAACTAAGCCACACCTCCCCTGCCTTTGCAGCTTTTTCTAAACTGAACTTCAATGATGGAAGGAAAACAGAGATCCTGTCAGACATGAACTGCACAACCAATTAAAGGACAACTAAAGTGAGAGGGATATGGAGGCTGCCATATTTATTTCCTGTTACACAATACCAGTTGTCTGGCAGTCCTGCTGGTCTATTTTTTTACAGTAGTGGCTGAATAACACCAGAAACAAGCATGCAGCTAATCTTGTCAGATCTAACAATAATGAATCAATCAGAAACACCTGATCTGCTGCCTGCTTGTTCGGGGCCTTTGGCTAAAAGTATTAAAGGCAGAGGATTAGCAGGGCTGCCAGGCAACTGGTATTGCTTAACCACTTAAGCACTAGCGGTCTCCGTCCCCTTAAGGACCAGAGACTGCTGGTACAAGAACAACGGAATCCCTCTAAATAGCCACGCATACCCGCCGCAGCCGCCGTTATCGCTGCTCGCCAGGATCCTCAGAACATAGACTCTGCCGTCTCTATGACGGCAGAGTCATGTGAGCCGGTCAGGAGCCGCTTTCAAGACCAGGAGCCAATGAAATCGGCTCCTGACCGGCTCACATGGTTCTGCCGTCATAGAGACAGGCAGAGCCTGTGAGCTGCGGCGAGAAATGTGGGGTTTGAGCGGCATGATCAGCAAAGAGCGACGGAAATGGCGGATGCGCGCTGTGGACGGTGATTGAAATCTACGCCCTGCCAGCCAGGAGCCCACCAAAACAGGGCGTAGATTTCAATAGCCGCGGTCTTAAAGTAGTTAAAGGTAATAAGTATGGCAGCCTTCATATAACTCTTGCTTCAGTTGTCCTTTAAATAATGCAAAACTTTTTTGAATACTTAGACAAATTCTAAAAGCACTTAAAAGATTGTGTAACATACACGAACAACACTCCACAACACAACATGCATTGTGGAGCAATTTTTTATGCAACCACCATGACTGCAATTATTGAAAGATGAGGGGGCAGGGTTTAAAAAAAAAAATTGCATGAAAATCAAACAGTACCACATTAAAGGGACTCCGAGCAGTGCAGAAACTATGGAAATATGCATATCATTTTAAAGCTCTCTTTCTCCTCTTTCCAATGATATATATATATATATATATATATATATATATATAGATATATATAGATATATAGATATATATAGATACATATATATATAGATATATATAGATATAGATATATATATATATATATATATATATCTATATATATATATATATATAGATATATATATTTATATATATAGATATATATATATATATATAGATATATATATATATATATAGATATATATATATATATATATATATAGATATATATATATATATATATAGATATATATATATATATATATATAGCCGCCCTACGCCTTTTCGTTTTCGCTATTTTCGATTCGATGTAATACATTGTATTACAAAGGGTGACTTTTTCCTAAAGTCAGCAGCTCCATTCTGCTGAATGCAGCTGCTGATTTTGAGAAAAAGTCGCCCTGTGTAATACAATGTAACTATGGAAAGATGGATATCATTTTAAAGCTCTCTTTCTCCTCTTTCTGACGACCCTTAAATCGTCGCCATACGCCTTTTAGTTTTCTCTATTTCCGCGATCGAAATTGCGGCCGCGGCAATTTCAATCGCGGAAATAGCGAAAACTAAAAGGCGTAGGGCGGCGATATATATATCATTTGAAAGAGGAGAAAGAGAGCTTTAAAGTGATATGCATCTTTCCATAGTTTCTGCACTGCTCGGAGTCCCTTTAACTATGCATTTTTTATGTGCTCACATGGTGCTGATGTAGTGGCTGCAGCTCAAGCGCTTTGAGTCTGCCAGGAGAAAAGCGGAATATACGGTAAGTGTTATTTGTCATGTCTCTTGCGTAAGTACAATTTCAGAAAGACTGCAGCAAGCAGGGTGATTGTGCTTAGGTAAACATCACATCATGTATTATTGCAGAAGTCTAACTATCACCACTGTAATCACAGCGTCCCTTCAATTTCCAGAATGCCGCAGAACACATGCAGCCCTATTTTCGGATAGCAATGCTCTCAGTGGGAAAGGGCTCCAACAGCGTTACAGTTAAGGCCTATCTCAAAGCACACATCTAAAAATGTCTAAAAGTTTAGGACTCAATACTCTTTTCTGTGGAAAGTCTACATTTTAATCACATGAATATACCTGCTGAGATAACATGCTTGCATCATTTCCACCTGTTGATATTGTAAGGGGAGTAAGGAGTCTGGGGTTTGCAGGAGATCACGCACGGCGAAGCGCACCCATCTCCACTTGCATGACAAATAAATAAAAATAAACCAACAGGGCAGCAGCAATCAGAGCCCACCAACAGAAAGCTCTATTGATGGGCAGAAAAGGAAGGAGAGGGGGGGGGGGGGGGGCTGGGAAATCACTTGTGTGCTGAGTTGTACGGCGATGCAGCGAGCCCTTAAAGCTGCAGTAGCCTGTATTGTAGAAAAACAGCCTGGTCGCTATGGCGGTGTAAGCCTACTCAGTATATATTTGTTTTTCCTTTAAAGGGGTTTTAACATCCAAAATTTAAAAAAAAAAAAGTTAGTGCCCCAAGAATATATGTAACCTCACCTGCCTTTTATTTAAAGGGGAACTTCAGCCTAAACAAACATACTGTCATCAAGTTACATTAGTTATGTTAATTATAATAGATAGGAAAATTAATCTCTTACCAACCCTGTTTTAAAAGAACAGGCAAATGTTTGTGATTCATGGGGGCTGCCATCTTTGTCATGGGGGCAGCCATCTTTTTGGTTGTAAGGAGGTGACAAGGAGCAGGAGACACAGTTCCAACTGTCCTGTGTCCTGATAACCCCTCCCAACTGCACACGCTAGGCTTCAAATGTCAAATTCAAAATGTAAAAAAAAAAAAAATGCACTAAAACAGCAGGACGAGAACAACAACATCAGAAATCCCATCATGCTTTGCTCAGCATCAGGGGAAAAAAGCCCGGGCAGTTTTCTTCTGTGCAGCTAAAAATGAGGCTTGTATAAGAGAAACAAAGTTCTGATGCTGTGAAACTGTTAAAGAAACACCAAGCCTTTTCAGTGCTGCTGAGTCGATTTTTAGTCCGGAGCTTCACTTTAAGCTCATCTCCGCATTCAATTTCAGATAAGATTAGGACACTATGACCAGAATCCACCCTCCCTTTGAAAAGTTTATACAGTGATGTAAGCATGTTGGCTAAATTATGTTTGCGGTGAGAGGGACAGTAAACTGTAACAGTAGGAGGGGACAATTAACACTGAGCAGGGTTGAAAAAAATAAAAGAAGAAAAGGGCAGAAGTGATGTCACCTTTGGTATCACAGAGAAACCGTAAAGATGGAAACCAGCAGATTTTTTGTTTTCATATCACATTTCTACTAAGTCTGACAGTGAACACAAACAGGATAGGTAAGCTAACAAACTAATTTGTTATTGGATGATTTTTTTTCCAGTTAATATGGAGTTTCATCTACCTTTAAGGCTGCTTTCACAGTGGGATGTTAAAGTCCCACGTTAGAGCAGCCTGTAACGCAGCCCAACTCACAGCAATAATAAATCAATGGGCTGTTCACAGTGCCCACGTTGCGTTGGAGTATAACGCAGCACGGTAAATGAAAGTGCAGCTGTGCGTTATACTCGTATGTAGCTGCGTTCGGATGTTTGCACATGCTCAGTAATGTTTTTTTTTTTTTTTTTTAAATGTGACGCATGCGCCGTTTTCGTTCGATCCGCATGTGGCAAAAAGTACGCATCATGTACGCATCAAGATGCATAACGCCGATCAATGTAACATCCAACTTCAAAGCTAACATGCGTTGCGTTAGGAGCACGTTACGCGACCTTAACTTCGCATCTAACGCAACGTCTTGGTGTGAAAGAGGCCTAAAGCTTGAACCCAATCAAAGTAAAATGAGGAATATTAAAGGGGAAAAAGATTTCCTTATCTTCAAGCATTTCACTGAAATACTGCATCACATATTTCCTCCTGTCCGCACAGAGCTGCCTCCCGACAATTATGGCTTGACATATCCCAAAGTCAAATTAGTTAATCAAGGATTAGAAAGTGCTCAGAAAATCTTTTAATCTCTGAAACGTAAATGATGCAGATGAAGTGTGATTTATTGTTGTCACATCTGTAGTACGGCCTAATTTATTACTTCAGCATGCTGTCGCTGTTTAATTATTCAAAGCTGTTGCTAAGCTATGAAAAAATAAATCACTTTATAATACAATATTCTCAACGTGCTGTAATACCAGCTAAAGCAACTATTCCACTGTGCAGCTGTTTAATATTGATGGAGAAACTGTTACCGGGGTGACCCCAGATTAAACTAGACACCGACAAGACAATGGGGCTAAAGCTATCTACACGCTAGATAATCTGCATTTGAAGAATCCTATAAACAACAGTATGGGATAACAATCGCAAAAAAGAAAAAATGTACCCAAACAACTTTACACGACGACGAGTGAGCGATATTGGGTAAACTGCCCAATCCAGATTCAGAGTACAATGTCAAACAGGGTCCTGGCACACATGTGCATATGTTGTGTGATATGGCACAGTTTTCATTTAAAGAGACTCCGTAACAAAAATTGCATCCTGTTTTTTATCATCCTACAAGTTCCAAAAGCTATTCTAATGTGTTCTGGCTTACTGCAGCACGTTCTACTATCACCATCTCTGTAATAAATCAATGTATCTTTCCCCTGTCAGACTTGTCGGCCTGTTGTCGGCCTGTGTCTGGAAGGCTGCCAAGTTTTTCAGTGTTGTGGTTCTGCTATGAACTCACCCTTCCAGGCCCCTCTATGCACACTGCCTGTGTGTTATTTAAATTAGAGCAGCTTCTCTCTTCTCTCATCTTTTACTAGCTGAATAAATCGTCCTCTGAGCTGGCTGGGCTTTCACATACTGAGGAATTACAAAGAAGGGCAAAGCTGTTTGCAGGAAGAAAAGAGCAGCCTGAAAACTTCAGTGCATTGGGGAAAGAAACACACCAATGATCTCTTGAGATTCAAAAGGAAGGCTGTATACAGCCTGCTTGTGTATGGATGTATTTTCTATGTGTGGACATACTGTACATCAACCTACTTCCTGTTTTGGTGGCCATTTTGTTTGTTTACAAACAAACTTTTTAAAACAGTTTTTAACCACTTTTAATGCGGCGAGGAGCGGCGAAATTGTGACAGAGGGGAATAGGAGATGTCCCCTAACGCACTGGTATGTTTACTTTTGAGCGATATTAACAATACAGATTCTCTTTAAAGGATACCGGAACTGAAATGTGACAAAATGAGATAGACATGTGTATGTACAGTGCCTAGCACACAAATAACTAGGCTGTGTTCCTTTTTTTCTTTCTCTGCCTAAAAGAGCTAAATATAAGGTATGCAAGTGGCTGACTCAGTCCTGACTCAGACAGGAAGTGACTACAGTGTGACCCTCACTGATAAGAAATTCCAACTATTAAACACTTTCCTAGCAGAAAATGGCTTCAGAGAGCAAGAAAGAGGTAAAAAAGGGGAATTTACTATCAGTGAGGGTCACACTGTAGTCACTTCCTGTCAGAGTTAGGACTGAGTCAGCCACTCACATACCTGATATTTAACTATCAGCCAGAGAAAGAAAAAAAGGAACACAGCATAGTTATTTGTGTGCTAGGCACTGTACATACACATGTCTATCTCATTATGTCAAATTTCAGTTCGGGTATCCTTTAAGAGGAGCGTCAGCCTAAACAAACATACTGTCATTAAGTTACATTAGTTATGTTAATTAAAATAGATAAGTACTGTAATATAATCTCTTACCCACCCTGTTTTAAAAGAACAGGCAAATGTTTGTGATTGCATGGTGGCAGCCATCTTTTTGGTTGAAAGGAGGTGAAAAGGAGCATGAGACACAGTTCACACTGTACGCTAGGCAACGAGGACAACAACATTAGAAATCCCACCATGCTTTGCACTGCATCAGGGGGAAAATGCCCGGGCAGATTTCTTTGATGGGGCTGGAGCTTAGCTCCTGTGCAGCTAAAAATGAGGCTTGGGTAAGAAAAACAAAGTTCTGAGATCAAAGTGGACAGAGTTATCTCCTTCTTAAAGGGGGGTAACATCCAAAAATAAAAAAATAAAATACCTCAAAATATGTGCTCCAAACACATATGTAAACCCAATTTTTTATTTATTTATTTTACCTAGTCTGTGTGCCTTAGCTGAACTGTGCCGAATGTGCAGTGCCAACAGGATTGTGGAGAGTTTTTTTCTTGTTTTTTTTTTTTCAGATAAGATAATAACACTATGACCAGGAGGTAATTGCATCCACCCTCCATTTAAAGAGTTTACACAGTGAGCATGCAGTACTCAAACTATTGGAAGATCGGGGTGTGTGGACAGCGTCGTTTATAAAGACTTGTTATTGCTGTTAGAGGGGTAATGTCGTGTATAAGACATTGCTCTTTGTGTGCGTCTAAACTGCCATATGTAAGGACTTTTAAAGTGAAAGCTATGCATGGGTACCACAGTTTTCAGAAGGTATGCAAATCTCATTTTAAGTTATGTCTACAATTATGGTAAAGTAGTGGTATCCGGACACACTCCCTTAGTTGTATGTAAGGTATAACGATCCATGCACCAGAGCACCAGGTGGCAATCGACAATTTATATATACTATGTCGGCGCTATATACAGGGCCGGATTTAGGCCTAGGCCATCTAGGCCATGGCCTAGGGCACCACAGGAGCAAGGGCACCAAAGAAGCTGACTAATCTGATGCAGCATTTGCAAGCTTGCAAATGCTGCAATGCAGGGAGATCAGGCGGGCTTCTGACTACGAGTACTCTGCTGCCAGCTATCTGTGCAGTGGCCGCCATGCTATCTGTGCACATTGGCATTGTGGCGGGCGGCTACGGACTTTGGCAGCATTGGAGATAGAGGGGAAGAGGAAGCTTCTACACTGGAGATAAGCAGGGAAGTGAGTGACACTGATGGCTGCTGCGGTGTGGAGGCAAGCTGTACTAAAGGGGGGGGGGGGAGTGGGAAAGGAAGGGATTCAGGGAGTAATCTGGCTACCTATACTGGAGGGGGAGGAGAAGGGGTCATCAGGCTACTTATACTAAAGGGAAAGAGGGGTGGGTCATCTGGCTACCTATTCTGGAGGGGGGGGGGTCACCTGGCTACCTATATTGGAGGGATAGGGGTGAGGAGTCATCTGGCTACCTATACTGGAGGGAAGAGTCATCTCGCTACCTATACTGAAAGGGGGCGGCTGATGACATTGGCCTTGGGGGGTAAAAAGTACAAATCCGGCCCTGGCTATATAAAAACTAAATAATAATAATGGCCAAAAGGATCAGCACACTCAGTAGTATATTGCAAAACTTCAAGCTCGTCTAATACAAAAAAAGTTTCCATAAATACACTTCGTGTTCAGCAAGGACCAGCAGCTTGCAGTAAATAGGCGCCAAAGAAACCCAAAGTCCATCAAATGCCTGCTGGCCAACTTGTATAAAAAGTCCGTAGGGGAAAAGAGTCCAAGATCCACACTTGCCAGGAAAAACGTGTCTCAAAACATGCAGACAGACACTGGCCTAATGGTCGATCTGTGGGAGGAGAGTCTGTCCCTGACCAACATATAACAGCCCACACGGGCACTTAATACAATATACTACAAAATTTGAACTACAGTCAAATCTCCCCTTAATCCCGAACTAATTACCACTCAGAGGGTGAGAGACGGAATCCCCCCTCATTAAATTTGAACACTGAGCACAAGACATACAAGGAAACATGCCCCTGTTATGATCCTTCTTCCTAGTACCTCCAATATCAGACTTAACCAGTCTATCCTTGATTGATGGCGCCTTCTTGAATGAGAACAGAGGCAGATCCCTAAACTCCGGAAAAGGCCATGTGATTTTTGGGATGTCCACATTCTTCCATCAGGTCCTCTATATGAAAGGTTTGTGATTGGATATTTGAATTTAGGTAATGGTATTAGCTATGTATAGGTGAGACAAGTTATACTGAATAGAAGAGAGGTTTTGATATCCCGTGTCCTTTGTATATTGTATATTTTGAATTTGATTGGTCTTTTGGGATTGGCTGTTTGAGGGTATATATTTGGTGGGTTTGTTAGCTTTGTTTGAGTGCACATTTATCGGCTTGAAGACGGGATGCTGCCCGAAACAGCATTAGGCCAGTGTCAGTCGCCATGTTTTGGGACACATTTTTTTCTGGGAAGTGTGGATCTTGGACTCTATTCCCCTACGGGCTTTTTATATAAGGTGGCCAGCAGCATTTGATGGTCTTTGGGTGTCTTTGGCGCCTTTCTACTGCAAACTGAACATGAAGTGTATATATGAAAACTTTTTTGTATTAAAAGAGCTTGAAGTTTTGGAATATACTACTGAGTGTGATGATCCTTATGTCAACAATTATGTACATGGGTTCTGGTATTTGGATGTTGCATGTGCATGCTAAGCACCTAGATAAGCAGTGTAACAGTCCAGCACCCACTTCCTGTCTATTGGATGCATAGTGGCATAGTGGATAGCACTCAGGTCTTGCAGCACTAAGATCCCTGGTTCAAAGCTGGACCAGGGCACTATCTGCATGGAGTTTGTATGTTCTCTCTGTGTTTGTGTGGTTTCTTCCCCAATTAACATAATGATAGGTTAATTGGTTACCCATCAAAACTTACATACACATGCATAAATATTGTTTCCTGCAGGGATGGGAGTCAATCCTTCAGGCAACAGTTTGGAGCCTTGTTCTGTACAGACAGGACGCTAGCCTAGAGTCTAGCGACACATACTTTTGCTATGGAGAGAGGAGGAGGGACAACATGCATACAACAAAGCAGGAGAGAACAACTCACTCAATGACATTGATCCCGCACTCCATACACACGCTGAATTCCAAAGGTGTGTACACACCTGTCTCCCGTCGGAGATTGTGACCCGATTCCCCTAGGATGACATTGCTGGCTGGCCCGTACCAGAGGCTTGTCAGCTAAGTAGCTGACAATGTGTTCTGTTTGTATGTGGGGGGAGGAGGGCCAACAGCGGGGGTGAGTTGATCTGCCAGGCGGATCGCTTGTGGATTGGGGGTCAGCGGCCACAGTACACACGCTTGACTATCGGCTGAAGCAGTCAGCCACCTTAACAGGCGTGAATAGGGAGTTTTGGCAGGAGCAAGCCCAATGGGCCATCCTGGCCAAGAATCATCTACGGCACAGTTGTCAAACTCTGGTCCTCATGGGCTATATCCATGCCACTGTTTAGTATTGCCAGAGAAATGTGTTCTACTCAATCAATCACACCTTTCCTGACTCCCATGAATTAAATTAAGCTGTGCTAAAAATGTGCGAGAACCCCAGCTCTAGAGGACTGGAGTTCGACATCTCTGACTTAGAGTGTGTACAAGTCTTTATTCTATAGTAGGGACGGAAAATTATGGTAGGTATTAAAGGGAACCTTAACGGAGTTTAAAAAAAAAAATAGTTTCATTTTACCTGGGGCTTCCCCAAGCCCCCTGCAGCCGTCCTGTACCCTTGTCGGTCCTCGATGATGTTCCGGTCCTCCACCACGGCTTAGTTTCGTTTTCAGCCGACAGAGCCGGTGGGCGACAAGAGCGCCCTGCGCAGACGCAGTAAGCAATACTGACGTACTGCGCCTGCACAGAATGCTCTGAACAACGGGAACGCGAATAAGGATGCACGTGGCCAGGGTCGTGCATGCGCAGTGGCCCACTGACTCTAAGGCGGACGAAAAGAAAACTTAGGCATGGCGGGATACCGGAGCATCGCTGAGGACCGGCGAGGGCACAGGACAGCTGCAGGGGGCTTGAGGAAGCCCCGGGTAAGTGAAACTTTTTTTTTTTTTTTAAACTCAGTTAAGGTTCCCTTTAAGTCTTGTACACATGAGATCGGAGCCGCCTCTGCCACGAATCTAATGGCTATGGCAGTCCTCGGCAAGATATTCTCTGTCGAATCACCCCATCCGAGTGTAGGCCAAGCTATTGTTCTGCTCCTGTTCAACTGGGGGGGGGGGGGGGGGGGGGGGGGGGAGCCAGCAGGACATGGGGCTGCTGGAACTGCATAAGGCTTAGTTCCCACTAGGGGATGCAAAATGGCACATTAAGCTCTGTGCTCTGTCACACATCTACATGGTCCATTTCGCATCCACTCCATCTTTCCATTCCAATTGATGTGTTCGACTGCTGCTGCTGACTCCTCCCCTCAGTCCCAAAGCTCACAAACTAGAAGCTGGCAGGAGCTGGGGGCTACCCATTGGATTACAATAGAGCAATTCTCCCTAGCAACAGGGAGAATGTTCATTGGTCCACCATGAATTATCGGAGATCCAAGTGGACAGAGCAGACACGCCGACCAGCCTAGTGAGAACCAGTATGGGAAACTGAAATTACCAAAGAGTGAGGAATATTATCAAAAATGAGAGGTAAATTACCCACTTGTGAGCTAACTACCTCATAAATGTCAATGCACAAAGGAGAGCACATAAGGTAAAACAAGTAAGGTGTATTTTATCTCCATTCAGTAAGATAACAAATAGCGCTTGGTGAAGACACAGAAGAGTGGTAAAGATGGATGAAACAACATATTAACTGAAAAAATTAACATAAATCAAATATTTATTTAGCTTACCGATCCTGTTTTTAGTGCTCACTGTCAAATTTACGAAAAACGTGATAGTAAAAATGGAAACCAGCACAAATATTATTATACATTTTTTAGGGACCTAACTATTTTGAGGCTATTGTTTTATTTTTGGATGTTGCAACCCCCTTTAAGAAGGTGAGAGAAGGGGAAACAGAGCGTAGAAAAAAGCTAATTAAACTTGTCAGGAACGTTAGAAAGTTAATGAAAATAATTTTTTCCTAATTTCACATGTAAAACACAAATCCTCAATAATATTTAGTAATTCAAAATGGTTAATAAGGTGCTAACGGTTTCTAGCTGATACAAATGTTAAGTTAATTTTATGCAGCTTGGACTTGCTCTTTACTTGTCAGTATAATAAAGGATGCTTTCCTTATCAGATCTGCCCTCCATTTCACACACACTGCAATAATCCTTAAAGGGACACTTAAGTAAAAAAAAAATGAGTTTTACTCACCTGGGTCTTCCAATAGCCCCCTGCAGCTGTCCGGTGCCCTCGCCGTCTCCCTCCGATCCTCCTGGCCCCGCCGACAGCCACTTCCTGTTTCGGTGACAGGAGCTGACAGGCTGGGGACGCGAGTGATTCTTCGCGTTCCTGGCCACAATAGCGCCATCTATGCTGCTATAGCATATATCATATACCATATAGGAGCATAGAGAGTGCTAATGTGTCTGGGAATGCGAAGAATCACTTGCGTCCCCAGCCTGTCAGCTCCTGTCACCGAAACAGGAAGTGGCTGCCAGGAGGATCGGAGGGAGACGGCGAGGGCACCGGACAGCTGCAGGGGGCTATTGGAAGCCCCAGGTGAGTAAAACTCATTTTTTTTGTTTGACTTAAGCGTCCCTTTAAAATACTGAATGAAATACTGCACGTTCTTTAAAATACTGAATAAAAAAAACTGCATAACGTAAAAAAATCCTAGTTAATTGTCATGAAGTTGTTTGATAATTTACCAAACGAATACTGCATGTGTGAAAGTCTTAGTGAATACTCAAAGAACAAACAATGACTGCACAAGGTAATTTACCCCACATTCAATTTTTACCAACAGGTCTTAGTGAATTGAGCTCTACATCACTAGGACTATATTAAAGTAGCAGGGAAAGCCATATTATCCCAGGAAAAAAGAAAAACACACACACATATACTTGTTCTACTTACATCTGTATTGTACTGTTCACGTTTTGATTTCAGGGAATTTTACATAGTAAAGAGAAATGGGTTCCAGGCATTTTCCATCTTTACGGCCTCTGACTGAAACCAATCCTGACATTTCCTCGCTTACTCTTTTTTACTCTTTTTTCTGCACTGTCATATCTAGCTTGCTGAGTAAACACATGTGAGTACAGCATAGATCTTATTTCAGCAGCTTCTGCAGAAGGGTGAGGTGTATTTCCTTTCTCAGCCTCCTGTCACTCTAAACTGCCCTCAGCCAATCAGTGAGGAGCAGGAATGTGGGAGGGGAGATAACAACTTGCCCTCTCCTCGGCAATGTATAAAATAGAGCCAGGCTGACTGACAAATAAGATTCATTACAGCAGAAACCTTTATGATTATACCATATGCTTGCAATGCAGGGTCAGGTTCTAAACTGCATAATAAACACAGAGCAGTGGGTAAATGGGATTTGATTTTACGGCTGACAATCCCGCTTTAACTGCATGTATACAACAGAGGAATTCCCCATTGCACCCTGGCATGGACTTTTATAAATAATGTTGGAAAGTCATTGTAAATAACTCTAATTTTCTACATTTAATATGTATTGCTAAATGGGTACAAATGAGGACATGAAAAACGAAGCTCTCCAGAGGTACTCCTAGCACAACAGAAAGGCTTTTTCCTGTCTCATCCGATCAGACGTGATAAGATAATACAGACAAAACCATCTGTCCTTTTAATTAAAAGTATTAACAGTTCTGTGAAGTAGCAGCACTGCTCATGTTCAAAGTCCATCTATCTAAATTAATACAAAAGTGCAATGACAGAAAAGTGACAACTAAGGCACAAAAAACCTCCGCTTACCGACATAAGGTGTGAAAATTCTGAAAGGGTCAACGAAATGTAGAAACTTTTAATAAGAATTAGAAACTACGGTGTGGGAAATAATTATTTGATCCTCAGCAAAATGTGGAAGATTTGTAAGGTTACAGTTTGTTATTTTAGTGGTAGATTCATTTTCATGGAAGCAAGAAGTTTAGAAGCAGGATGGTACACTTTATTGGCTAACTTTATATTGGGAACACAATTCAATTTCCCGTCTGATTAGCTGGTAATCTGACGGGAAGTTGAATCATGGGTACTTGTCCAAACTGGTCCTGATCGATAAAGGGACTCATTTTCTGATAAATTCACATCGTGCAGAAGTCCATTTATTTCAGTAGCATCCTGTGGATGGAGGGAGAAATGCAGCACTGTACCGAGGGGAGGTGAGTAATGTGCAGGGCTGCTGCAAATCTCGCTGCAGTGTGATTATTTCCTGCTTTTGAAGTCTAAAGGTTTGTGAAAAAATTGCACCACTTTTAGACACTAAAATCTGGAAGTACCATATATACTATAGTGTAAGCCGAGTTTTTGAGACCAAAAAAGTGGTCCCAAAGTGTGTGTGTGTGTGAGAGAGTGAGAGAGTGAGAGAGTGAGAGAGTGAGAGAGAGAGAGAGAGAGAGAGAGAGAGAGAGAGAGAGAGAGAGAGAGAGAGAGAGAGAGAGTGTGAGTGTGAGTGTGAGTGTGAGTGTGAGTGTGAGTGTGAGTGTGTGTGTGTGTGTGTGTGTGGGTGTTTATATTGAAGTGAAAATAGGTGACCAGGCATACTCCTCCTCCTCCCCCCACCAGCAGTTAGCGCCTCCCCAGGCAATGTGCACCCATCCCTCTACCGCAGGCTGGAAGATTACCGTAGATACATAGAAGAAGGGAGCAGCGGGACTCAGCCATGGGGAGGGGGGCCGACTCTTCCCTCTTCTCGGGTCCCCCTCTGTGCTCCCCTCTCTATGCCTGAAACCACAGCAGCAGCGGCAGAGGGGTGACTCACCTTCCGGGCGGCTCCAGGCAAAGATCAAATGCCGTCGGGCTCCTCAGTGTACATCGCGGCTAATAGGAAATAGTGCGATTACTACTTCCTATTAGCTGTGATATACACTGAGGAGCCCGGCGGCATTTGATCTTTGCCTGTAGCCACCCGGAAGATGAGTCACCCCGCTGCCGCTGTGATTTCAGGCATGAAGAGGGGAGCACAGAGAGGGACCCAAGAAGAGGAAAGAGTTGGCCCCCCCTCCCCAAGGCTGCGTCCCGCTGCTCCCCTCTCCTATCAATGGTAATCTTCCAGCACGCAAGGGGAGGGAGAGGGGCGCAGCCTGTGAGGGGAGGTGGTGCATCTATGCCTGCCTACCTATACTGGAGACATCTACACCTGGCTACCTATACTAGAGCACCTATGCATGGCTACCTATATTGGGGACATCTACACCTGGCTACCTATACTAGAGCACCTATGCATGGCTACCTAATGTATCAGACGGATGAAATAAAGCTGTTTTTTACGTTTGCAAGTGCCAGCCTGCTCTTTTCTAACTTGATTGTTGTTGCTATACTAGAGCACCTATGCATGGCTACCTATACTGGGGACATCTACACCTCGCTACCTATACTAATGCACCTATGGCTGGCTATCTATACTGGGGCAGCTACACCTGGCTACCTATACAAGAGCACCTATGGCTGGCTGTCTACCTATACTGGGGCAGCTACACCTGGCTACCTATACTAGAGCACCTATGGCTGTATACTTATACTGGGGACATCTACACCAGCTACCTATATTAGAGCACCTATGGCTGGCTACCTATACTGGAGACATCTACACCTGGCTACTTATACTAGAGCACCTATGGCTGGCTGGCTACCTATAATGGGGGCAACTACACCTGGCTATCTATACTAGAGCACCTATGGCTGGCTACCTATACTGGGGACATTTACACCTGGCTACCTATACTGGAGCACCTATGGCTGGCTAACCTATACTGGGGACATCTAGACCTGGCTACCTATACTGTTGCACCTACAGGGAGTGCAGAATTATTAGGCAAATGAGTATTTTGACCACATCATCCTCTTTATGCATGTTGTCTTATTCCAAGCTGTATAGGCTCGAAAGCCTACTACCAATTAAGCATATTAGGTGATGTGCATCTCTGTAATGAGAAGGGGTGTGGTCTAATGACATCAACACCCTATATCAGGTGTGCATAATTATTAGGCAACTTCCTCTCCTTTGGCAAAATGGGTCAAAAGAAGGACTTGACAGGCTCAGAAAAGTCAAAAATAGTGAGATATCTTGCAAAGGGATGCAGCACTCTTAAAATTGCAAAGCTTCTGAAGCGTGATCATCGAACAATCAAGCGTTTAATTTAAAATAGTCAACAGGGTCGCAAGAAGCGTGTGGAAAAGCCAAGGCGCAAAATAACTGCCCATGAACTGAGAAAAGTCAAGCGTGCAGCTGCCAAGATGCCACTTGCCACCATTTTGGCCATATTTCAGAGCTGCAACATCACTGGAGTGCCCAAAAGCACAAGGTGTGCAATACTCAGAGACATGGCCAAGGTAATAAAGGCTGAAAGACGACCACCACTGAACAAGACACACAAGCTGAAACGTCAAGACTGGGCCAAGAAATATCTCAAGACTGATTTTTCTAAGGTTTTATGGACTGATGAAATGAGAGTGAGTCTTGATGGGCCCGTGGCTGGATTGGTAAAGGGCAAAGAGCTCCAGTCCGACTCAGACGCCAGCAAGGTGGAGGTGGAGTACTGGTTTGGGCTGGTACCATCAAAGATGAGCTTGTGGGGCCTTTTCGGGTTGAGGATGGAGTCAAGCTCAACTCCCAGTCCTACTGCCAGTTTCTGGAAGACACCTTCTTCAAGCAGTGGTACAGGAAGAAGTCTGCATCCTTCAAGAAAAACATGATTTTCATGCAGGACAATGCTCCATCACACGCGTCCAAGTACTCCACAGCGTGGCTGGCAAGAAAGGGTATAAAAGAAGAAAAACTAATGACATGGCCTCCTTGTTCACCTGATCTGAACCCCATTGAGAACCTGTGGTCCATCATAAAATGTGAGATTTACAAGGAGGGAAAACAGTACACCTCTCTGAACAGTGTCTGGGAGGCTGTGGTTGCTGCTGCACTCAATGTTGATGGTGAACAGATCAAAACACTGACAGAATCCATGATGGCAGGCTTTTGAGTGTCCTTGCAAAGAAAGGTGGCTATATTGGTCACGGATTTGTTTTTGTTTTGTTTTTGAATGTCAGAAATGTATATTTGTGAATGTTGAGATGTTATATTGGTTTCACTGGTAAAAATAAATAATTGAAATGAGTATATATTTGATTTTTGTTAAGTTGCCTAATAATTATGCACAGTAATAGTCACCTGCACACACAGATATCCCCCTAAAATAGCTAAAACTAAAAACAAACTAAAAACTACTTTCAAAGATATTCAGCTTTGATATTAATGAGTTTATTGGGTTCATTGAGAACATGGTTGTTGTTCAATACTAAAATTATTCCCTAAAAATACCACTTGCCTAATAATTCTGCACTCCCTGTATGGCTGGCTAACCTATACTGGGGAACCTATGGCTGGCACCTATACTGGGGATATCTATACTGGGGCACCTATGGCACCTATATTGGGGCACCTATGGCCGGCTAACCTATACTGGGGCACCTATGTCTGGCTAACCTATACTAGATATACCTCGGCTTGTACTCGGGTCATCTTATACTCGAGTATACAGTAATCAAATCGCTAGGGAGGTAAAACATCCTCTTGGATGTGGGGCAGGTGCACATTAATTACAGTAACCTTTTTTTTGTGTAACATTTGTAGTCATTTGTACCTCCTGGAGAACTTCTCGAAGACATTCTTTTTTACATTTTACTTTGTACACAGCGATGGAGCTAAGAACATTCTTAAACACTGCAAAAAAGGTTTCAGCAAATAAGCCAGTAAGAAAGTCATGAATATCAATGAGCATCAAGCTCTGTCATACTGAGGAAAGCTCCTGTGCTCCTATCCACACACACACTCACACGTACAGTGTTATAAAGCACAGCAAACAGATACAGCACGAGAGACAGCTTACATCAGGCTTGGAATTCTGAAAGATCTTCAGAGGGAATTTGAGGTCATCCTTCGCCAGGGTTACTATGTATTCCTTCAGCAGAGAGTTAGCAGATCCTGGGGTGTGGGCCTCACACCGGTGAAGGAAGGGGACCATCCACTGGTAGGCATTCTTTACATACTGTCCTTCAGACGACTGGCAGATATGGAGAAAAAGAACTTGGTGGTTAGAGAATATTCAAATACGCTAAAAACAACTGCATACTAACTGAAAATCATTACATTTAAAGAGGAACTCCAGTGAAAATAAGGTAATAAAAAAGTGCTTCGTTTTTACAATAATTATGTATAAATGATTTAAGACAGTGTTTGCCGATTGTAAAATCTTTCCTCTCTCTGATTTACATTCTGACATTTACCCCATGGTGACATTTTTACTGCTGGCTGTCAGTGGAAGGAGATGCTGCTTGCTTTTTTGGCAGTTGGAAACAGCTGTAAACGGCTATTTACCACAATGCAATGAGATTCACAGACAGGAAACTGTCAGGACCATGGTCCTGACATCATACTGAGGGAGGGGTTTCACCACATTATTAGTCATACAGACCCCCCTGATGATCCAAAGTAAAGATGGAGAACAAAGGAAACGGCACTAGTTGCTGATGGCAAATGAAGTGGGGGTTGGTGGATAATTCAATGTGCCTCCGGACAATTCCAATTACATCAGATCAGTAGAGAAGAAAAGTAGATTCCGGACACCATGAACTGCAGTTACCACACTTTATTGCATCCCCACACACAGACAGATACAGGTGTATAGGGCTGGTCTAGACCAGCCCCACACACAGACAGATACAGGTGTATAGGGCTGGTCTAGACCAGCCCCACACACAGACAGATACAGGTGTATAGGGCTGGTCTAGACCAGCCCTATACACCTGTATCTGTCTGTGTGTGGGGCTGGTCTAGACCAGCCCTATACACCTGTATCTGTCTGTGTGTGGGGCTGGTCTAGACCAGCCCTATACACCTGTATCTGTCTGTGTGTGGGGATGCAATAAAGTGTGGTAACTGCAGTTCATGGTGCCCGGAATCTACTTTTCTTCTCTACTGACCCCCCTGATGATTCGCTTGAGAAAAGGAATAGATTTCTCATGGGAAAGGGGGTATCAGCTACCGATTGGGATGAAGTTCAATTCTTGGTTACGGGTTCTCTTTAAGGCTATTAAAAAAAAAAAGTTTTACTCACCTGGGGCGGCGGGGGACCAGAGAATCTGATCGTGACTGCAAGAACACAGGACGGCTGCAGGGGGCTGGTAGAAACCCCAGGTGGGTAAAACTAATTTTTTTTTAAGCTTAAGGATCCCTTTAAAGTGGAACTGAAGTATCCTAAATAATAAATAAGAGTTTCACTTACCTGGGGCTTCTGCCAGCCCCCTGCAGCCGACCTGTGCCCGCGAAGTTACCGTACGATCCTCCATTTCCACACTGCGGCTCACACGTTAAGCAGGTGGAGTGCACTGCGCCTGCATGGCCCTGGCCGCGCACGTCCTTGTTCACGCTCTTGTCTGCTACTGACTGGGATGAAGTTCAATTCTTGTTTACGGTTTCTCGTTAAAGCAAAACTTAACTGAAAAAGTCAAGAGCTAATTCAGTGTATGTGTAGTAGCAATGGTATATAGAAATTTCCTGTTGTCTCATATTCTCATTTTCTCCTTCAGGGGGTTAAATCTGATTGCTGAAGTGAGCAAAGCAGCCATTTCACAATCTGGTTCATTCAACTACCAACAAAAAATAAATAATTACCGGTACCTTTTATCATTGTGGATAAGCCAACCTTTTTGTACCAAATGTTTGGGCTAAAAGTAGGTCTTCTGCTTATATGTGAATGATGGCTTTGCACCTGCGCAGTACAGCGGACCCCATCGGGCTGGGCTATTTCCGCCGGAGTCCAAGGGGAAGCTTGTACTGCACCTGCGCAGGAGCGCGGATTGATAAATATTGGCACACGCTGAAGACCCTACTGTGCCTGCCGATTAGTTTGTCAGCGGATTTTCAGGGCTGCCAGCACTGTATCCAGGAGGCTGAAGAGGACAGGGGAAGCCTCATTAGGATCCACTAAAGTAAGGTAAGTACCCGACAGGGGCACTTTTTCCCTTACAGTAAAGCCATGTGCAATTCCCTTTTTCTCCTGAGTTTTCTTGTAGGGGATAATTTTCCATCTTCTGTTTAAAATACTTTTCAGCACTCTGCAATTGGAAAAGTACCAAAAAGTAGGTGTAAAGGTACTGTCAACATTATCCTGAGTACTTTTATTGATCGCTGGTGGCTTCAAATGCATCTTATTGATAAGGTGTGAAAAGGTAATAAATAAGGGCCTTGAAGAAAAACTGCAGTGAAAATGAATTAAAAAAAAACAAACTAATTTTTATAATAATTACTCATAAAAGATTTAGTCAGTGTTTGTCCATCGTAAAATCTTTCCTCTCCCTGATTTACATTCTGACAATTATCACATGGCAACATCTTTAATGCTGGCAGGTGATGTCACTGGAACGAAAATGCTGCTTTTTTGGCAACTGTAAATGGCAACAAGGCTCCTACAGTGTGATATCAGTACTATGGTCCTGACAGCACACTGTGGGAGGGGTTTCATCACAAAATCACCCATACAGAGCCCCCTGATGATCTATTTAAGAAAAGGTAAAGATTTCCTGTGGGAAAGGGGGTATCAGCTACTGATTGGGATGAAGTTCAATCCTTGATTACAGTTCCTCTTTAAAGTCTATTTTTTTTTATCAGCTATAGTACAGACGTACATTTTCCATCAGAAGTCGCAGTTTGTCAATGTCTTTGAACTGCTGCAGGTCTTTGAGAGTCAGCGAGACGTCACAAACGGCTTCATAAATGATAGTCTCCAATGTCACCAAGTCGTCACACAGCAGCTGCAAGCCAGGAATTCTCTTCTCCTTCCCCAGGCGTACCAAAGACAGCGCACCGTCCACCTGCACAAAATTCAGAAGTCATTACCTCTCCTATCATGCAAAATCTGAAAAACGGTAAACAAAAACATCATAATACCGAAAGAAACAGACTTAAGCGGATCAGGTAGAATAATCAGAGGATAAACTCATTGGTGCATGCATTTAGTAATATAAGCATTCTCCATATTCCCCCCTGAACATCTCTCATTCCTGTCTGAGATTTTCTGCTCTCATTATAAATGTGTGAAAACACTCCCAGAACTGTTAATGCATCCATTGTCCTGGAAGGAGCAACTGCAATTGTGGTACTGTCATTTGTTCCGTAAACAGGAAGTAACACAGCGGTATGTCTGGTCAGCTCTCAGCCTCATGCATCAGGCATCCATACGTCGTATGATAGAAGCTTTGAGGGAAAGGCCTCTTGTTATTGAGGAATGGTAACTAGATGAAACCGAAGTTTCAATCTGATTACCACTCCTCGCCTCATTGTGCAGTTTAACACTAGGTTCAATTTATTCAAGGAACAAAAACCTCTGCTTTCTGCAATCAGTTACTGCATTGGTTAGTCTTTCTCAGCAACATGTTCAGATAGCTCTAAATCTGAAGCCATAACAAGAAGGATTAAAGTGTTTACCCGAAACCACATGTGACATGATGAGATAAACGTGTGTATGTGCAGTGCAAAACACATTAATAACCAGGCTGTTTTACTTGTTTTATTTTGCTGCCTGAAATAGTTAATTTTTATGTATGGAAGTGACAGCTTCTGTCTTGTCGGTACCTTGTCGGGAATATAGTAAACAGCACTGATAAGCCAATTACAGCCATAAAAGTTTTCCTGGCAGAATACAACTTCTGAGAGCAGAGAGAGATAAAATACATGAACTATTGACCTTTTTCTAACTCTAGGACACTTATTAGGCTGCTACTGAGCAGAGGCGACAAAACATTCAACCTAATTTGTAAATGTTTTGATATAAAATAAAACCACGTGAACCATGTCAAAATTCATTTTTAGAAGTAGGAGCATAAATACAGTTGTTTATCTTATCAGTTTATTTTCACCTTGGGTTCACTTTAAATATGCTATGCATAAAGCTTTATTTATATGAAATCATCATTCAAGAAGTCACGCCTCAGAGTGATGAGCCTTTATACACTGCATATAGGCTTGGGGGACACACAGGGCTGGATTTAGGCCAAGGCCACCTGGCCATGGCCTAGGGCACCACAGGAGCAAGGGCACCAAAGCAGCAGACTAAACTGGTGCAGAATTTGCATGCTTGCAAATGCTGCAATTCAGGGAGATCAGGCGAGCACCAGCCACCTGTGCAGCAGCCACCTTGCTCTCTGTGCACGTTGGGTGTTGTGGCAGGCAGCTACGGACTTGGGCAGCATTGGAGACGGAGGGAAGAGGAAGCTTCTGCACTGAAGACGAGCAGAGTAGTGAGTGACACTGATGGCTGCTGAGGTGTGGAGGCGAGCTGTACTGAAAGAGGGGAGTGGGAAAGGGAGGGAATAAGGGAGTCATTAGGCTACCTATACTGGAGGGGGAGGGTAAGGGGTCATAAGGCTACCTATACTAGAGGGAAAGAGGGGAGGGGTCATTTGGCTACCTATACTAGAGGGGGCAATCATCATGCTACCTATACTAGAGGGGAGGGTTTATCTGGCTACCTATACTGGTGGGAATGGCATAGGGGTCAACTCGCTACCGATACTGAAGGGGGGCGGCTGGTGACATTGGCCTTGGGCGGTACAGAGTACAAATCCGGCCCTGGGGACACAGATACACTTGGGGGGACCCTGGCCGAGTCTATTGGTCCTGGCTATGTAGTACATCGTTATCGCCGCACACCCAATCAAGCCCTTACGACCAAGATTTTACCAGCATTCTTGATCCTTTGGGTGGCCATGCTGTGGGATTGACTCTCCAGCGATTTAATAAAACTATCGTATTGGTCGACCCGCAAAGTCGAATGATGTATGGGCATCTTCAAGGGAACCTGAACAAAGTAAAATTATTTTAAATAAACACAATGTACCTGCAGCAAATGAATATTACATACCTACCTCACCGTCAGTTCCTCTTAGAACCTCACCATTTTCTTCTTACAACGATTCCTTCCAGCTCTAACAAAATTTTGTCAGAAGTTAAATATAGCAGTTGTTGTCAGTTATAACTGAAAGGACAACTGATGTGCAAGTAGTCTCCTTGCCTCCATATGGCTCAAGTGGCTGATATTACAGTTTAACAGTGTGCTGACCAGGAAGCTGTTATGGGGTCATGGCCATTTTTAAAATGGAGGACAGAGAATTCCACAGTGGACAAACAGGACATGGGAGAGGAGGAAGAGACTGAGGAGTGGACTATAAGGTAAGTAAGACCTTTATATGTTTATTTTGACTTTTCATTTTGAGATCAGGTTTGCTTTAACCTCTTCTTGACACCCAATCTTCTTAACCATCTAACCCTAACCAATAAAGCTAACCACCACCTATCGTATCAACTAATACACACTGTCCTAATTAAGACCTACCCTACCCAACACTGAACATCAATAATCTTATCCAAGCCACGTGGGCTCATTTCCTAACAAGGGACTCTTCGGCTGTATAAAATCTTAAAGACTCTGTAACAAAATGTTGAGCCTTATATCTTCTATCCAATAAGTTCCTATACCTGTTCTAATGTGCTCTGGCATACTGCAGCCTTTTCTAGTTGCACTGTCTCTGTAATAAATCTTATCTTCTTTCCTCTGTCGGGCTCAGGCTGGAATGTGTGGAATGTGCAGCACTGCTTGTGATAGGCAGAAGCTTTACACACCCTCTCCAAGCTCTCCTCTCAGCCTATCACACTCTGGTTAGCAGCCATGTCTTTTGTTTGTAAACACTGCCTAAAACTGGCAATTACAAGCCAGAATTGCAGCAGGGAGTGGCAGAAACAGCACAGAGGGGCCCAGGAGAACATAATGAATAGAATGGTATGCTTTTTATTGTAAGAATATTAGAGTACAGATTCTCTTTAAGGCTGACACTCAAGCTATCCCAATCATGGCTATAAAACTCTCTGGCAGCCCAGGTGCCAACATCAAATATGTTAAACAGAACGGAGCATTCAGTCTATCGGGTTGTAGCACCAATACACATTTCTGAACTTTGTGAACCTTCTTTTATAGGTCGATGAAGGGTACATGAGATCCATTTTGTCTGCTCATCTAGTTACACGGCATCCATTTTGTCTCTTCATTCATTTGTGTTAGTTAAATGGTCTATATTCAATGTCTAATATTCATGGTTTAATACTAGTTTTATTTATAGACTGTGGAAATTCCCCTCTTGATGTTTTGATATCTAGCAGCATCAAATGCCATGACGCCCTGAACGTCCCAAACCGCAGAATGTATTTTAGTTTTGTTTATTATAAACATGCTCATTTATCATGAATACTCTCCGCTAATGAGCAATTAGTAGAAAGTTGTCTTTTCCTTAAATATAGCACCTGGCCTACAGGAAATATACTACCATATATGTATGCTTATACTTGTATAACCATTTTGCACGTGCGCAGTAGAATCATGGTTACCTCACCTAATTTTGGCTATATAAACCCTGTGTCCATTAAAGCTTTCAGACAATTCTTTGATACTCCTTGTGAGTGCGTGTCATTTCTACAAAGAGATGCCACTCTTGGGTGAACCACGGTGACTATGTCTGGGTGACTGGTAGAGGTCCAATTCCTTTCAGTCGACTATTTTAAATATAAGCTTTCAGGTATTGAATAACCTGAGCGCATAACTGATCTAGTCCCACTGCAAAATCCCAGCATCAGGGATTGGCGCTGCCTCCAGCATCAGCTGCCTGCTCACAGGACTTCATTTCCCATGATGCCTAACAAGGATTGTTATCTGACACTGACAAATCCCACTAGCTGATGTCAGTTTGTAGTTCTGCTGGCCACTGCATGCCAAGAGAAGGGGTAGAACGACAGTAGCCAACTCTTTGTTGATGTTCCAGAATGGGAAGTTAAAATACAAAAGTTAATAGCTAAGCGAAGGAGAAAGGGTGGACACAATTTGCAACACAAGTCTGAAACTTCACACACATGAGGGATCAGGACTCAATCTCTTGGGCAACAGAGCAGTGCTGAAGCTGAAACGACAAATCGCTAGCCTCCAGGCTAGTGGCAAGTTTTGTTGCTATGCAGAAAGGAAGAGTGTCAAGGAGCACAAAAAGTGGGCGGGGGTGAGAACGGAGAACAATGCCATCGCTTGGCTGGCTGAGGCATTGAGGGAGGTTGGGGGCCATAAACTTGCTAGATTCTCTGCCCTGACTGGCTGTTTTGGATGAGAACCATCTAGCTACTGTACAGGACTGGAAGGGAGGCACCCCAAAGGATGTTTAAAATGATCAAAATCTGTTAAAAATGCAAGAAAAACTTACCCCAAGATGCTGATATTAGATACAAAAATAATTCATTCAAAAACACTGGACAACCTGTTTCCTCAGGTCAATAAAAAAAGTGCCTCAAGGGAAGAGTGAATTGGTTCAGATTTACTCTTGTTTTGAGATCAGTGCTCATCTTGGGCAAGTTTTTCTTGTTTTTTAAACTTTTTAATAATTTTACATATCCTTTGGAGAGCCTCCCTCTCAGTCTTGTATAGTTGCTATATGGTTTTTGACTAAGGCAGCCTATTACATGTTTTGGGGAACCTCCATCCTGGTGTTACACCTTTGAATATCTATGGGGGTTGGTTTTCAGTTTGAGCAATTGTTTGTTTTTACATTTTTCAGGAGGGGGAGTGTGACCTAACCACACCAAAGCAAGCCAAACCTCTCTTGGTTGTTGGCGACTCCACCTTCAAGCGATAATCTATGGTTGCCGTTCTGCAATGGAGTTTTGTGAGTACCCTATTGTTTTCTGTCATTTCTGCGTTACTTTATATACTACACCATAAGGCAGGGTACACACGATGCAACTTCTTGCCCGATCGATGCGTGATCAAACCGGAAGTAGCTTCGTGTGTACATGTCCAAAGTGCACCTGATCGATAAAGCGAACGATTTTCCAATTATAAGTGTGTAAAATCGATCACTTTATCGATCGAACAAGTCAGAAATAATCGTTCCATTCCCATCGACTGGGCGGGAAATTGCATCATGTGTACCCAGCATAAGGGGCTCCCAGTTCTCTCGTTTGTTTTTTATCTCCCCTAGAAGAACAACAGGTACTTCAGACCACCATCATTAGCAAACATGCAGTGTTTTTAGTCTCACACTGTAAGCGGTTGGAAACAAGTTCTCTTTTAGTACTATTTTCTAAGCTTACCTATCCTATAAGAAACAGTCCCCTCAATCTCTCTGCGGGCATTCGAATGATGTTTGATAATCCCTGTCACAAGTAATTTTGCAGAATACTCCATTTGGGATTTTTTTCAGCCAAATAGATGATATTTTGCTCCTGTTAAATCACACCTCTCTGACCCAAAACATTTTCCTGAGTGTCTCCAAGATGTAGCAGAGATGCTTTCGCCTTGCTAAGTTCAGAATGTATTTCAGGTTGTTCGTGGTCTAGGCCTATAAACAGATATTGCTACACTGTGAAGAACATGCCCTCTTTTGCTCTTCTCATTAGAAAAAACAATTATCCACTTGGCTGGATAATTATTATATGGCTTTTTATCTATCTGAACTGTGAAAGTGTGTGTGTGACTTGCATACAACTAGGATTTCCAACCACTGTTACGCCAAAATGTTGGAAAGAATTTTTTTTTGTTTAAAGTATAAAATATATGAAAACATATATATGTGGAAACAAAGGTGGCGAATGACCATCTACCAAAATGGTCTTTGTTGATTTTTGACGTGAAATAATTACTGCCCGGTCTGATTTTATTATGGTTCATCTGCTGTCTAACGCTTTTATCACCATCAGTAAGACCATCTCTCCCCTAGCACCCTAAGTAAGCCCCCCTTCTCTCCTGCCAGCAACATCAGTAAGCTCCTCTCTCTCTTCTAGCACCCTTAGTAAGACCCTCTTCTCTCCCCACAGCACCCTCAATAAGCCCCTATCTCCCCCATAGACCCTCAGTGCCATTAATACGACCATTTCTCCCCCGGTCCCTTAGTAAGACCCTCTTCTCTCCACACAGCACCCTCAGTAAGCCCCTCTCTCCCCCATAGACCCCCAGTGCCATTAGTATGACCATCTCTCCCCTGGTCCCTTAATAAGACCCTCTTCTCTCCACACAGCACCCTCAGTAAGCCCCTCGCTCCCCCATAGACCCCCAGTGCCATTAGTACGACCATCTCTCCCCAGGTCCCTTTGTAAGACCCTCTTCTCTCCACACAGCACCCTCAGTAAGCCCCTCCCCCATAGACCACCAGCACCATCAGCACGGCCACCTCTCCCCTAGCACCCTTAGTAAGCCCCTCTTCCATCCCCCCACCGACTGCAGTAAGCCCCTCTCTCTCTCTCCTAGCACCCTTAGTAAAACCCTCTTCTCTCCCCACAGCACTCTCAGTATGCCCCTCCCCCCCATTGACCCCTAGCATCATCAATACAACCATCTCTCCCCTAGCACCCTTATTAAGCCGCTCTTCTCTCCCCCCCCCCCCCCCACTGGCCGAAGTAAGCCCCTTTCTTCCCTCAGCACCCTCAGTAAGCCCCCCCCCCCAATTCATCTCTCAGCACCCTCTGTAATCCACCCCCCCCCCCCAGCATCCTCCGTAAGCACCCCCATCCAACCCTCAGCACCCTCAGTAAGCCACTCTCACCCTGCAGCACACTTTAAGCCCCTCCCCCATCTACCCCCAGCACACTCACAGTAAGCTTCTCTCTTCCAACATCCATCTCCCCAGCTCCCTCAGTATCCTCTCTCTCCCCCCCAGCATGCTCTAAGCCCCTCTGTCCCTCCATCCTCCCCCAGCACCCTCTCTCCCACCAGCATTCTCAGAGCAGCCTGTACAGTTGAATAGAGAGGGAAGGAGGTACAATAGTGCATACGCAAGCAGTGTCCGGGGAGATGGGTAGGCAAAAAGACAATAGGGCATATTAACGAAAAAAACTGTAGAATAGCAATGTGCATGCAAATTATGGCAACTGCGTGTTACAAGTAATGTGCCGTCTTGCTAGTGTAACGCATGCCATACAACGGGCGTAAGTAACAGTAAAATTTATGTGCGCTTCCTACACCGTTTTACTTACTATTTTGTGACTATGGCCCTTAGTTCATTTTTCCCTTATTTATCGGTGTTAGGCTCATAGGGCTGAGTTGTGAAACCTAAGGCCAGCCCGGTGAGTCTGTATGGTAGCAGCATTACAAAGTAAACGGTTTTGAAGTGTGTGTGGGAGACTGATAACCAGAGCCGTATCATCCACAAGCCAACCTAGGCAATTGCCTAGGGCCTGGAGAGAGTCTAGGGGCCTGGTGGATGCTCCCCAACCAAATCTAACTAAAAACGCCAGGTGATAATCAGCGGCGGGCAAAAACTGCTCTCTTGCCGAGGGACCTGTTTCATCTTAGTCCTTTTCTGCTGATACCAGTATATGATGACAATATATAAGAATGAAGTACATAAATAAACTGGTGGATGCCCCATAAAGTAATAGCCAGGTGCACTGGAACAGGAACTGAACACTGCAGATTAAGAGCAGGCGGTGGTGTAATTATATTCTAATACAGAGAAATATAAATAATGCATACAGTGTGCCAGCCAGCAGTTCACCCATTCCAAAAGAACATTCCTATATCCAGCAATGTGCAAAAAATAAAAACTCATCTGCCAAGCGTAACATATAAATAAATAAATTCTGCAGCAGCAGCAGCCGCCACGAGCTATCTCTGAGCAGAGACGGGAACAGGGAGAATATTTTATCAGTGGGAGGTTTATTCTTCTCTAATCAGGAACAATTAGGAGATGGAAAGGACTATTACAGACTAGGGGATCTTTGCTTTAAACAGGTGACTGCCAGATAAATCATTTAAACAGGGCTGCAAATTACGCAAGGAATAATATGCACAGGCAGCGCTATACAGGGGGGAAAAAAAAGCTGAGAGACAACCTGCTGTGCAGCCTACTTATCAAGTATTCAAGGTGGGAGGCTGCGTTGATAGACTTCTCTTGAAGCGCCACCTGCTGGTGGCCATGTACAGCAATTTTACTTCTCTTTTCCAGCTCTGGGCCACTTCAATGTTTTACACTAAGTGGTTCATAAAACTGCCCTATAGCTCATCAGAACTCTGCTTTTATTAGACACAGAACATTTATGTTGCGTTTTTATCCTGGTGGACACAAAGCGCTTGAGCTGGAGGCACTAGGAAACACTCTATAAGCAGTAGCAATATTAGGGAGTCTTGCCCAAGGTCTCCTTGCTGAATAGGTGCTGGCTTACTGAGCAGGCAGAGCCGAGATTTGAACCCTGGTCTCATGTGTCAGAGGCAGAGCCCTTAACCAGTACGCTCTCCAGCCACTTACATGTTCTTCTTGTAGTTTGCAACAAAGCCTATTATAAAGGGGCAAACTTCCGGCTTGTCAGAAAAGGAGCCATCATTTCTTCAACATACCAGCAGTGTTTACATTCTGCATATTTATAGAAACAGCGATCATGCAAAAAGATCACCACTTTTTAATGTGAACAGGGCGATCCTGTTATATGATGGTTCTTTAGTCCTGGCCACCATATGTATAAAGTAGTGGTCAGACTCTATAAACATCCCCTGGTGAGTGGCCACATACACAGCGGAAAAATGCCATAGGTGACAATGAACGGTGGTATTGCCATTTCTGCCGCAGATCTCTATTTTAGACAGCAGGAACGTGATCAAAGCCATCAGGTCTCTTACCACTACTTTTCAATAAATGAACAGACGGTAGGCACCGAAGACGGTGCCCACATTATCCCGGCACCGCTCTCACCCCAAAGTGGTGCATGAAAAAGTACTCCGCTGTCCGTAAGGAACTTCCATGACACATGATGGCTCCCATGGAATAAATACATACCTGGCCAGCAGGGAGATGACACTGTGTACTAATAAAGTGTTATTTAGGTACTAGTAGACCCAAGCCTGTAAAGACAGGCTCTAGGTCTTTTTTTTTTGCCACCGCCGGTCACTGCGCAAGCGCGCGCCGTGCGCACGCAACTGCCCGCCCACCTTGCTCCCTGGTCCCTCCAGCTGTCCGTAACAAAATAACAGGGACGCTGCAAACTGCTAATTGCAGCGACACAGGCTAATTATTATATAGGATGCAGAACATGATGGGGATGGAACAGAGTGCAAGTAAGTTTAGTTCAGATTTGCTTTAAGACTGCTGCACACTTGTCCAAGTAAAGAAAACCAAACCTAGAGCTGAGTCTTTGCAATCGCCTGTAGTTTTACTGTTTTAATCATGTATGTTGGGAATTCTCTAAGACATCTTTAGTGGGAAAAGAGGATAATAAGAAAGGGACAAGAACATGCTTATAAGGGTCCTCTATGTTATGCTAGAAAGGCACTTGAGATTAGGTGGAAATGGTCTATAGTGCCGTCTTTGAGCGACTGGAAGAATTTGGTAAACTTTGCTCAAACCCTCTGCAAATGAAGATACCAGTCTCATAATCAACCTAATATGTTTAATCAAATGCGGGTTGCTTGGCTTAAGGCATCTGAGATCATTATCATAGCACCCAACTGTCCCTCTTTCGGAGGAAGAGTCCCTCTTTGGGAACCCAATACCTTCTGTTCCTCTTTCTTCCTCATTTGTCCCTCTTTCAGAACTGATCTACAGATCTATGTAAATATCAGGGCTGTGGAGTCGGTCCAAAAATCCACCGACTCCGACTCCTCAGTTTAGGATTCCACCGACTCCGACTCCTCTAATTTGCATATTACAATTTTGTTGATTAAAAGTATGTAACATGAAATTCGTCTCTTGACTGCCAACGCTTAGGAATTTTACAAGACAACTGAAGTGAGAAGGATATGTAGACTACTATATTTATTCCCTTTAGACTAAAACTAGTCCTTGGTAAGAGTACTTGTAAAAGGTACAGACCGGAACAAAGAACATCTATCAGGCCCTAGGCAATGTGACTGTGGGTACATGTAAGAGTGATGTGCAGGTTAGAGTTGGGCGAACAGTTCGGCTGTGTTAGCCGAACTGCAGCCGAACTGTTCGGCTGCCCAAGCTGTCATTTATCTTTGGCTCTTACTACTTCCGGGTCGCAATGACCCGGAGTAGTACGTCTGCGCTGGCCATGCGTAGCGCGTCCTAGATCGCGCTCCCGTTGCCGGGCACTCTCTGCGCATGTGTGTGACGTCACTCATGACATCACACACATGCGCAGAGAGTGCCCGGCAACGGGAGCGCGATCTAGGACGCGCTCCGCCGGGCCAGCGCAGACGTACTACTCCGGGTCATTGCGACCCGGAAGTAGTAAGAGCCAAAGATAAATGACAGCTTGGGCAGCCGAACAGTTCGGCTGCAGTTCGGCTAACACAGCCGAACTGTTCGCCCAACTCTAGTCCTAGATCGCGCTCCCGTTGCCGGGCACTCTCTGCGCATGTGTGTGACGTCATGAGTGACGTCACACACATGCGCAGAGAGTGCCCGGCAACGGGAGCGCGATCTAGGACGCGCTCCGCCGGGCCAGCGCAGACGTACTACTCCGGGTCATTGCGGCCCGGAAGTAGTAAGAGCCACAGATAAATGACAGCTTGGGCAGCCGAACAGTTCGGCTGCAGTTCGGCTAACACAGCCGAACTGTTCGCCCAAGGGGAATGAGGAGATTCTTCCTCTATTACACATTCTTCATGCAACAAGGTTTATGGGTGACAGACAACACCTCTGTGTTCAATGTGCACAGCATTCTCAGTGGATTCCCTGCAGCTCTGTGGGGAGTGCATATGTAGAGTATAGTACTACTGTGTAACAAAGTAAACCTGAGACAGATGAAATTAAAGTTTTATACATACCTGGGGCTTCCTCCAGCCGCCTTCAGGATAATCAGTCCCTCGTTGTCCTCCTCCACCACCTGGATCTTCTGCTATGAGTCCAGGTACTTGAGCCAGTCGGGCATAGTGCGCATGCACACACTCCGCTGCCAGGAGCATACTACACCTGTGCAGCACTATTGCGCAGGTGCAGAATGTTCCTGGCTGTGGGAGCGGCATGCAGCCGGACAGCGCTGACTGGCTGAATTACCAGGACTCAAAGCAGAAGATCCGGGTGGTGGAGGACAGCGAGGGACTGATTAGCCTGAAGGGGGCTGGAGGAAGCCCCAGGTATGTATAAAACTTTACTTTTCATCCGTCTCAGGTACCCTTTAATTTGTAGTCACCAAACCAAATTATTATTATTTGATTTCATCAGCAAAGGGAGTGCATACATTTGCATAAATCAGCATCCATGCAGAATTATTTCCATCTCGTTGACCATCTCTATTAGTGACATGGCTACACATCAGGCTTTATACTTACAGCATAGATGTTATTTAGTATATATAAGAGATTCCTGTGTACACATCATATATACAGTCACAATCAGATATGTATATCTGACCTTAAAAATACGGGGACTGCTTTATTGAAGCAGCACAAGTAACTAATTTTGATTGGTTTATTTCATTTTTGTGGACTAAGCACAGCTATTACTGTATATATACTGTATATATACATTATTTTTAATGACTATTATCTGAGAAATAAAACATTTTATCATATTTTCTATTTTAATTACAATTACAAATTCATTAGGAGTCGGAGTCGGTGCATTTTTTCCCGACTCCGACTCCAGGCACCCAAAATTGCCCGACTCCACGACTCCGACTCCACGACTCCGACTCCACAGCCCTGGTAAATATATTAAATTTTCTACTGAAAAAAATGTGTTTAACTGACTTATTATATTTATTATTATTTTCAAATGTTAAAATTAAGGAAAACTAATCGTGAAAGAAAGGACCAGTGTTTGAATGATCAAACTACATCTTTTGCTTCTGAATTCTTTATGATATGCATGATGAGGGGTGCGGTGGGGGCGTGGTTAGAGGTGTAACAGGGGCATGTCTTATACTGGGCATACACGGCTCGTTTCCCCCTTATCAATCGAGCCGCTGATGGCTCGATTGATAATTTCCGACAGGTCCGATCAGCGAGGCGCTCGATTCCCCGCTCGATACCCGCGGGTGGACAATGTAAAGAAAACGAGCGGAAGATAAGGAGCGCCCACGGGGACGAGCAGGGAATCGATCCAGGCGCCAGGGGGACGAGCTGGGATGCGCCGGAATCGAGCCAGCGGCTCGATCCGGCGCATAAATCTGACTGTGTATGCCCAGCATTAAAATGTCCTTTCTTATCTCAAAATGTTGGGAGGTATGTGATCATGTCTAACCTGGATACAAATATTTCTGTTAGAAATCTGCAAATGTGAATGTCTTTTTTGCCCTTCTTATTTTTGTCCGCTCATATTGCTCACTGACGATTGGTTCAGGATGGTCTGCTCTTTGCCAGTGCTGTCTATATAGACATTTCAGTGGCTCTCATTGAACATGATGATGCTGGTGTACTTGGGTTCCGTTTTATGTACCTGTTTGTATCGGGAATGTTTTTCATTTGTCTTTTTATACTTGATGTTTCTGTTTGGTGTTGCATTTTCAAAAATCAATAAAAATTAAATTCTTCTTTTCTGCTAAGTTTTTTTCTAGATCATTTTTCATCTTCTGTTTCAAATAATTTTTCAGTATTTTGCAATTGAAAAAGTGCCAAACAAGCAGGTGAAAAAGTACTGTCAAAATTATTCTGAGCATTTTCTTGCATGTCGGAGGGCTTAAAGGGACTCTGAGCACTTCTCATAGACATGCCTTTAAGCCAGACGACTTCCAACAAAGTTGTGCTATGGCCCCTCTGCCTCTTGCAATGGCCATGTGTGTCACTTCCTCTTACTGCTTCATTCAGTGATGCACTTCTCTAACAGAGAAGACAGCGGTGACCTGGAAGTTATAAAATAGCCAAGATGGAAGCTGCAATTTTTAAATTGAAATCGAATGAAAACTATTTGGTGTAGAACGGTGAGGAGAGCACAAGCTACAGAATGGTATGCATCTTTAACCCTCTGGGCAATACAATTGCATCGCCCAGGAGGGGGCGCAGCACTTTTTTTAAAATTTTTTATTTTTTAAATCAGGTAGCGAGCCCTTGGCTCGCTACATGATAGCCGCTGCGCAGCGGCATCCCCCCCACCCACTCCGATCGCCTTCGGCGATCAGAGTAAGCAGGAAATCCCGTTCAGAATGGGATTTCCTGCTGGGCTTCCCAGGTCGCCATGGCGACGGGGCGGGATGACGTCACCGACGTCATGGATGTCGGGACGTCAGAGGGAGTCCCAATCCACCCCTCGGCGCTGCATGAGACTGATTGGCCAGGCTGCACAAGGGGTCTGGGGGGGCTGCGCGGCACGGCGGGTAGCGGCGGATCGGCGGCGAGAGGCGGCGATCGGAAGTTACACGCAGCTAGCAAAGTGCTAGCTGCGTGTAACAAAAAAAAAAAATTATGCAACTCGGCCCACCAGGGCCTGAGAAATCCTCCTGCGCGATATACCCCGAGCTCAGCTCGGGATTATCGCCCAGGAGGTTAAAAGGCATTCTATTGAGAAGGTGTAAAAGTATCATCTAGGAAAAGACTTAGGAGAAAAACTGAATTGAATAAGGGGCAAATAACCTGCATGCCGAGGCCTGAATGAGTTTCCCACAGCTGTGCTGCACTGCTGACCAAGATAAATAATAATAATAATAATAATAATAATAATAATAATAATAATAATAATAACCCAAACATTTGTATAGCGCCTTTCTCCTGACGGACTCAAAGCGCTCAAGAGCTGCAGCCACTGGGATCCGCTCAAGAGGCCACCCTGCAGTGTTATGCTAGGTACACACCATACAATTTTCTATTAGATTTACCTGCCACATCGATTATTTCCAACATGTTCGATCTGAATTTCGATATATTTTTCGATTTCCTGATGGGTTTTAATCTTCTTTTATCGATTTTCGTTCAATTCTATAAAAATCGATTAAAAAACTATCGACAAAAAGATGAAAAAACGATCGGAAAATGGAAAAATCGATCGAAATTCAGGAGACAGGGTGTCTGCCAGGCCTTACAGTTCCTACTAAAGAGCATGGTGCTCTTCATTGCATCTTCTGTGTTATTGTACCTCACAGCTACGTGGCCTCCCAATGATTCAAAAACCCAGACCGCCTTAAAGGACAACTGAAGCAAGAAGGAAATGGAGGCTGCCATTTTTATTTCCATCTAAGCAATACCAGTTACCTGGCTCTCCTGCTGTTACTCTGCCTCTAATACTTTTAGCCATAGACCCTGAACAAGCATTCAGCAGATTAAGCATTCAGCAGGTGTTTCTGACATTACTGTCAGATCTGACAAGACTAGCTACATTATTGTTTCTGGTGTTATTCAGACACTACTGCAGCCAAATAGACCAGCAGTGTTGCCAAGCAACTGGTATTGTTTAAAAGGAAATAAATATGGCAGCCTCCATACACCTCATTTCAGTTACCCTTTAAACCCAGGACTGGTTCTAGACTTTTTTGCTGCCTGAGGCAAACGTGTGAGACCCCCACACCCCCGAACTAGAATGATCGCACAGCACCCGACAATTATCTCCACACAAATTGATATAATCTCATAGCATACTATGCGCTACCTCACAGTCCTCTAACAATATAGAAAAACTTTTTTTTTTTCCTATATTGTTAAGAGGACTGTGAGGCAGCGCATAGTATGCTATGAGATTATATCAATTTATGTGTTAGTACAACATTTGGACTATTGCAGCATACCCGCAGTTTTGATTAGGTTGTAGGTTTAGGAGGTGGAGCTCGCTAAGTTATGTGTTTATGAATTATCTCCACACGTTATAGCTGCGGTGAGCCCCCAGAAAACACCCTCAGTATAGCTAGGTAGCCAGTTATAGGTCAGTATTAGTAGCTAGGTACAGTTGCCCCCAGTATAGGTTATCCAGGTACAGTTTCCCCCAGTATAGGTTGGCCAGGAACTCTCTTCACTTCCGGTTTCTGCCTGGTGCTGCCCCCAGACTTCTACCGCCTGAGGAAGTCGCCTCACTTGGCATTATAGGCGGACGGGGTCTGCTTACACCTGCGTATTTACCTGTCTGGCAAAGTCTTCAATCTGTTCTGCACGGTTCCAGCACCACTTTTTCACCACATCAACTGACAGGCAGTCTGTCCTATACTCCAGTAAATCTGGCTGCTCCTCATACAGAAATTCTGCCAGATCCGCTGAAACCGTCTCTACCTTCATCCTGAAAAGAGAGAAGAATACAGTGTTCACCAATAATAGTCAGGAAGGTATGTGTATGTTGGTATGTGTAAATGTTGTGAGTGTGGCCAGCCTGATGACATTAGAGCTGTGGTTGTACTGTAGCATTGTAATCTTGTGAAGGCAACATGTTCTTTTTCTACTGAATTTGGAAAACAAAATATCCATTTTGATGCAACACAAATGCAGCACAACAGTAGCATTGCAATCTATTTATGTATGGTGATTGGGGTGGCATCCAAACTTCAGTTCATTTTAACCATATAAGTGTCAGTAGTGATTAGCCACCTATGGTGTAGGCTATCACACCCATTTTTTTTCTTGGGGAGGGGGCACTTTAGCGGCTCCGGCTTACTGCACACGCGAGGCTGCGACAAGGTGGTGTGTGGCCCTGATATGACTGGCGACAATGCCTAGTCACTAATCTTCCAGGGGGTCGCGCTCAATGAGGGGGGACATCAGAGTACAGAAGGAAGCCTCAATAGGATCCTTAGGCTTCCCTCTCTTTAGGTAACTATCTCATTTTGTACCCGAGCTTTGGCTTGGGTAAACTTTAAATACGGTATAAGGGAACAACAATCCAAAAAAGTGTACACCAGTGCTATAATAGACAAAGGTTAAGCAGCCAGGGATCGGGCCGGTCCCCCAGCCTAGTAACAAAGTTTTTTAAAAAGTGTAGTAATCCCAGTGCTCTTACAGCCTTACCACCAAGAATGGCTGGCCGAGTCCTCCAAGGAGAACTCGGCCAACCATTGGAGGTGGTAAGGCTGTATGAGCGCTGGGATCACAACACTTTTTCAAAAAAGGTATAAGGGAAGTTACCAATGTGGACAGCCCACCTTTGGCACCTCCCTTATACCTTTTTGTTTTTTGCAGTAAAGTACAATCTCGTTATAGTAAACTCTGATATAGTAAATCTCTGGGTATAGTAAACCCAGTCCTCAGGTCCGTCCCAGCAAATGCGTCTGTATAAATATACAATGTATGACCAATTTTGATATCGTAAACTACTCTTCTTGGTCCCTTGGAGTTTACTATAAAGGGATTCTACTGTAATCACAGACACACATGAATAGGCTACACGGCTAAGATATACAAATTACACCCTGGCATCATCATCCACTCACAATGAGTTCTGTCATTGATTTGGTGCATTTGCTCAAATTAGTGTCTAATGCTGGGAATACACGGTTCGTTTTTGAGCCATTTAGATGGCTTGATAGATAATTTGTGACATGTCCGATCTCCCGCCCGATCGTTTCACTGCTCGATTCTGCATTGAACACAATGGAAAAAGATAAGAAAAATGAACGGAAGATAAGAGAATCGCCTGCAGAATTGAGCGAGCAAATCGAGCAAGAGAATTGAGCGGCAAAATCGAGCTGTGTATGCCCAGCATTACACTGCTCGGTGCACTTTATGATCTGTTATCCCAGGACTGGGAATTCCAGGATTTCTACAGTGTGGAGCTGCTTGTGAATATAATTTTATCCCTACTGCATATATCATCTTCTTGGCATTACAGGTCTTTTGGAATGACAATCGCTGTCTCTTAACTGGTGTCTTGGCTTCTTAGATAGCAAGAGGTCTGGCAACCACATATGGATTCTCTGACATACTGTGCCTGATGCGTTGGCCATGATTGCCTAGTGGGAATAGAAATTTCCTGGCAGCTCTTCACAGTACCAGCCAATTCCAGCTTGGCTGTGATCTATTCACTCCAGATGTGACTTTCTATAGCCTGTGGAAACTCGTTCTTGGTGACTGTTAAACTTTTGAGGGCAACATATGCTCTAAACATATGCGACTCTCTCCTGGCCTATGTATCCCTAATGAGTATGCAAATTTTTCATGTGACAATCTGGCCATGCGATTTGCTTAGGAACGCCACAACACAAACACAAGTTTTGATCTAGTCACTCGTTTAGGTGCTATTGCTAACTTTGGGAATAGTGCCCATTTTTACTTTTTAATTCTTTGTGTGTAATGCTCACATGTGGGGAAAGGTGTACATTTTTACATTTAACCATTTGGGTACATCCTTTTTCCTTTTCTTCCCAAACAACAATAATAATACTGCAATTGACCACAGCTGAGCTTTTTCTGTTGTTCAGTCTCTATTCAGTCATGGTTGACTCTTTGCAACCTCTTGGACCACAGCACAGCAGGCCCCTCTATCCTCTACTGCATCTCTAAGCTTGTCCAAGCTCATGTTTGTTGCTTCCATAATATTGTACAGTACTGTCTAGCCATCTCATTCTCTGTCGTCCCCTCCTCCTGTTACCCTCGCTCTATCTCAGCATCAGAGTCTTCTCCAATGATTCCTGCCTTCTCATTACGTGTCCAAAGTATTTCAGCTACAGCATTGCTGCTTCCAATGAACGGTCTGGGTTAATATCTGTAAGGATTGCCAGGACTTTCAACAGTATTCTTCAGCACCACAATTTGAAGTTGTGGATTTTTCTGTGCTCAGCTTTCATTGTGATTCAACTCTCACAATCATACATACATTTCTACCGGAAAAAGCATGACTATATGAACCTTTGTTGGCAAGGTGACATCTCTGTTTTTTATTACATAGTCCAATTTTGTCACTTCTTTCCTTCCAAGGAGTAAACGTATTCATTTCATGGCTGCCTTCTCTATCTGCAGTGATCTTTGACCCCAAGAACAAAAGTTAGGTTTTAACAACTTCCGGACTGCGTTCGTAGAAATCTACGTCCTTCCAGCATGAAGGAGGAAGTGCGCGCTAGTGAGTCTTGCAACGCGTCCCATAGGTCGTGTGCGAGGCGTGATACGCATAGAAGCCGGCGGCATTGTGGGAAAGTAACCCCTCGTCCCCCAGCCGCACACCTGAGGCAATTAAGCCTCATTTTAATGACTAATTCGAGTAGCTCACTACTCATGAGCAGAGCTGCTCAAATCCGGAACCGGGAAACATCCGGATAGTTCTATCCGGATATCTCCCAGTTACTTGTGCAGGGTGGGTGGGGGTCAATCTTACCTGTCTGACGTCTTCTTCATCCGTCCCTCGGCGCCTCCCACGATGCGGTCCAAGCGGCGGTCACGTGATTACAAACACTTCCTCCTTCCGGGTTGAAGGAGGAAGTGTTTGTAATCACGTGACGCGCGTGGAGTGCATCGTGGGAGGCGCCGAGGGATGGACGAAGAAGACGTCAGACAGGTAAGATTGCCCCCCCCCCCCCCGCCCAGGTTTACTGAGAGATATCCGGATATAACTATCCGGATGTCTCCTGGTTCCGGATTTGAGCAGCTCTACTCATGAGCACATCCCTGATTACCTCCAATTTGAAAACTAACCTTAGAAAGAAACTTAACCGTTCATCCGAGGTGAAAATAAACTGATGATAAAAACAATTGTATTTATCGTCCTTCTAAAAATGACCTTTTTTTTTAAGATATCACACAGTTTTGTTTTATATTTAAAACTAGTTTTTAGGTTTTTACTGTTTCATTGTCTCTGCTCATTATCACCTTCATTAGGCTAGAGCTCAAATCTATGAATTATTTTTATTTCTTTTTTGCTCTCGGAAGCCATTTCCTAACAGGAAAGTGTTTTATGGCTGTCATTTCTTATCAGTAAGGGTTATGCTGTAGTCTGACCCAGTCCGACGCAGACAGAAACTGTCACTTGCATACCTGCTGTTTAACTCTTTCAGGCAGAGAAAGGAAAAAAAAAGGAACACAGCCTAGTTATTTGTGTGCTAGGCACTGTACATACACATGTCTATCTCATCATGTAACATGTCACCTTGTATGTCCTTTTACCACTTCACCACTGAGGGGTTTTACCCCCTGACCACCAGAGCAATTTTCACCTTTCAGCGCTCCTTCCATTCATTCGTCTATAACTTTATCATTACTTATCGCAATGAAATGAACTATATCTTGTTTTTTCCGCCACCTATTAGGCTTTCTTTAGGTGGGACATTATGCCAAGAATTATTTTATTCTAAATGTGTTTTAATGGGAAAATAGGAAAAATGTGGGAAAATATTAATTATTTTTCAGTTTTCGGCCATTATAGTTTTTAAATAATGTATGCTACTGTAATTAAAACCCATGAAATGTATTTGCCCTTTTGTCCCGGTTATAAAACCGTTTAAATTATGTCCCTATCACAATGTTTGGCGCCAATATTTTATTTGGAAATAAAGGTGCATTTTTTTCAGTTTTGCATGCATCCCTAATTACAAGCCCATAGTTTATAAAGTAACAGTGTTATACCCTCTTGACATAAATATTTAAAAAGTTCAGTCCTTAAGGTAACTATTTATGTATTTTTTTTTTATTGTAAATTTTTTAATTTTTTTTTTAAATACAAAAAAAAAAAAAAAAAATGGGGAGTGTGGGAGGTAATGAGTTAATTTTTTGTGTAACACTAATTTATTTCTATGTAAAAAAAGCTTAGGGTGTAGTTTTACTATTTGGCCACAAGATGGCAACAGTAACTTTTTGTTTATTGCGACCTGCGATCGTCCTTCCGGACGCTCGCAGGAAGTACTAGGAGGCTGTGAGTGTTTGTTTTTTTTTCACAATGATCGCGCTGCCCATCAGAGAGCAGCGGATCATTGCGGGGGCTTAGATCAACGAATGGGAATGGATTTTCCCGTTCATTGATCTCCGGGCGAGCGGGCGGCAGCGTGTTTACTAGCGGCGGGCGGCGTGTTTACGAGCGGGAGCGCGGGCAGCGGCGGGAGCGCGGAAATTACGGATTTCTCCGTCCCTGGGGGTTAAAGGATGGAAAAAGGGACGGAGAAATTCGTACGGGCGGGGGTAAAGTGGTTAAGTAATAACATTGTTTATTTATTTTACAATACTTATTTATAGATTAGTCAATGGTAGTCCATAGTAAAATTGTTCCTTACCCTCATTTACATTTTAAATGTATGATTACTCTGGGTAAAGTGAACCACTGTCATTGTGTTCCCCTACAGTAAAGTAGTACATACCATGACCTCCTACAATGCTCTGGCTGCATAACATCACAGCTTAGGCTAAACACCGCTGGGAGAGCTGGGTTGCATACCAATATACAGCAATATTTAAAGTGTACCCAAGGTGAGAGTAATATGGAGGCTGCCATATTTATTTCCTTTTAAGCAATACCAGTTGCCTGGCTATCCTGCTGATCCTCTGCCTCTAATACTTTCAGCCATAGAACCTGAACAAGCATGCAGAAGATCAGGTGATTCTGACCATATTGTCAGAACTGACAAGATTAGCTGCATGCTTGTTTCTGGTGAAATTCAAACAGTACTGTAGCCAAATAGATAAACAGGGCTGCCAGGAAACTGGTATTGTTTAAAAGGAAAAAAATATGGCAGCCTCCACAACACTCGTACTTTGGGTTCAGTTTAAGAAGCATCTATGACGCTAAAACCAGTATAATTAAGGTGAATATAACAATCCTAACATTTGTATAGCGCTTTTCTACTGTTGGGCTCAAAGCGCTCAAGAGCTGCAGCCACTAAGGACATGCTCAAGAGGCCACCCTGCAGTGTCCGGAAGTTTTGCCCAAGGACTTCTTACTGAATAGGTACTGTGCCAAATCCCTAGCCAGGATTAAAACCCTTGTCTCCCATGTCAAGGGCGGTGCTCTTAACCAGTACACTATCCAGCCACTATGGTATGCTGAATCGTTTACCCCTAACCCTATCATTCCTAGGCTGTACCCCACCCTAACTCACATTCGCTTTGTTCATTTGGTTACGGGTTCAGAACCTGAAGAAGCCCAACACTTCCTTCATTAACACAGTTTCATCATGGAGCCAAAGCTTGTGTCCCTGAAAGGTGCCAACCAGAACTCAAGTGCCTCCTGGTATCCCTGTACCCAAAGCTCCTCCCACAGATAACATTTGCTATGGCAAAACTTTGCACCAAAGTATCATGCGTCACTCGTTCACGCCTATCTAGTGATAATAAGTACAGCTGTAACAGCAAAAGTCCCGCAGGATACACTTACTGCCGGTGAGAGCTGCAGCCGTTATAGTGAATGGGAATTTATTGCGGTGCAAAGTGCTGCCACATACGCTAGATGGGCGGCACTCTACTTATTGACATGGTTGGAGAATGAGGGCTTCTGTATTGCCACACAAAAGGGGTTATCAAGAAGACAAGCCTAAAATGAATTACTGGTACTGTATAAAAAAGCACTTTGTTTTGTGCATAACAGGAAATCCTTCTTAAAAGGGAAAAAGTGCATCACCAGCCTGCCTCTGAATGTATACCTTGAGAGATGTGCCAAACACCAGAGCTGGGACAAGGTCCTCCAGCACCCAAGGCTGAGTGTAACGATTGGGTGCTGCAACTCAGACGTCTGATCATTGGTGATCTGCAGAATCACCAATAATACAGACGTTATACCTGATTATGTGGTGATCTGCAGTATCACTAATAATATAATACTAGTATAGCTAGCTGAGAGTAAGGTGTGGTGTTTGGTGCAAAAGTAGAATAAATGGATAGATTCACCATAGGAGCTGGTGAGTACTATCTGCAACAACAGTGCTAGACCTCACTAGAGGAGCTGGTGGGTACTAGCTGCGAGAACAGTGCTAGACCTCACCAGAGGAGCTGGTGGGTACTAGCTGCAACAGTATAGACTTCTCCAGAGGAGCTGAAGGGTCTATCAACACAAATAACAATACCTTTACCAGAGGAGCTGGGAAAATACTAATAATGAGAGAACTAAAGAAGTTTGGCTAAACCTTACCAAAGGGGCTGGTAAGGTACTGACAGTACAAATGACTGAATAGTTAAACTAGACCTTTCCAGAGGAGCTGGGAAGGTAATAACAGCACAAGTGACTGAATAGTTTAGCAAGATCTTGTCAGAGGAGCTGGCAAGGTACTAACAGTCACTGGAGCTTATACTAGTGAGTCTGAACCTCACCAGAAAAGCTGGTGGGTTCTAATGGCCAGAGCACCTCACCCGTGGCAAGGGCCCACTGGTGAGTAGAGTAGTCAGACAGGCAAAGTACGATAACAGGGAGGCAGAGACAGTACCAAAACGGCAGGCAAGAGAGTAGTTAATAACAGGCAGAGGTTCAGCAACTAAAGTCAGAAAGGCAGAGGTATAGAATCCTTTAGCAATAGCAAGGTCAGAGAATAGCCAGAATCATACACAAGTTATCAGAAATACAATGTAATGATAACTAACTATAGATAGATGTATATTGCAAACACTGCATATACATCTATCATCAACTGGAACCTCTGAGTGCTAACATGAGTGTATTCGCAACAGCAGACGAGTTGCCAATGAACCGTGAAGGCTTAGGAAGCCGAGGAGAGCCCAGCGCCACGCCCCCTAGCAATCAGCCAATCCTAGCGGCGCGAGTCACTCCTGACGTCAGCCGACCGGCAGGTCAGCTGACGTGCCTTCTTCCAGCATAAAGGTCCTGTCTCCGCACGCGCCTGCGTGATACAGAGACCCTATAAGCCAGAGACAATGCCGTTTCCGGCGTGCTGGACGCCGCCGGGACGGATAAGACCTGTGAACAAGGAACAAAGACGGCTGCGGATCTATCCTGCGCATCCGCAGCCGCCATAGCTTCAGACGTTACACTGAGACCCCAAAGTGCGCCCCTCCATCCCTCATATCCCAGCCTTCACACACTGATTGCTATTAGACTAAGAGGCGCCCCAGTGCCCCCAACACCTTAATCTCTAGTTATCTGGCTCGCAGTCACTGCCATGTATCCCCTTTTCTTATTTCTTTCTGCTTCAAACACAATAGGAGAATGATAGCTGAGTGAGTTGTGCGCCCATCCTACACTGCACCACAAGGCTGGAGCCTCTCCCACCGATGCCTCGACCCGGCCAAGCCTACCCCCCCCCCCCCCCCGACTAAAAATACTCCTTGAATCCAGAACAGAAGATCTGCATATGCGCTAATTGCAAACCAAACATATAAATGGGAGCAGCTGGCCGTGTAATATACTTACATTTTTGTACACAGCAGAGAAAGGCAGCACCTCTTAGGACAAACTACATCTGATTGACTAGCTGCATAAGTATGTAGAGCCTACTTATAGGCAACGTGCACCCCTTGCATTCAACCCCAGATGCAACAATTACAATTATTGGAGGATGTTAGTTTCCATAATAGTTTGCAATACTACTTGACCCTCCCACCATGATGAGGTCATCCTCTGCGGCTGGGGCCCTGAAATCCTTTTTGTTCTAAACAGCTAGGTGTCTAGGCCTACAGGGCTTCCTACACTTCACTTTCTTCATTCAAAATAACATAAAGAGAATAAGTTTACCACATAGTCCGACATACCTGAAATAAAAAAATGTACACTGAACACAATCCCCTAAGCCAGACCAAGGATCTATTTAAAAGTACCTTGGCCGAGTATGCTGTTCGCATAAATCCTTTGTCCTTGTAAGACGCCAAGGTGCCTGGTAATTCTCATTCTTTGTGCACCACCTGGTATTATCCGCTCAGGCACGGGAATGTGAGGTTGCCGGCCAAGTCCTCAAGGCTGTGTATGTATTAATGATCACAGAATGTTGTATGGATTTTTTTGTGCCGGCATTGTTCCTGGAGAAAATACCACTCTTTGTGGCTGGCGCGATACTTTAAAGAAACAACAAGGAACGCACGCTTATTTCAGAGAAACATCTTCACACTACAAATGTGGAATAAGGTGTGTGACAATATTAGCTTGTGAGATCATTGTCTCTGGGAGTAGACAAAGCTTTACCGTTGGCAAATAAAACAGACTTCACAGTCGCTGGCTCAGGCCTAAAGGAAACGACAAGTGCTTTATGTCAATTCCAAAGATTTTTGAAAACTTGGAAGTTACAAATGAAGCTTTCGCATACATTTTTAAATCAATTGCCATTACAAAAATAAAGCTTTCCTGTACAGGTAGTCTCCAGTAAGATAGGGAGAGTCGGTTCACACACAACCTAAATGTGTACATAAATCAAAACACTTTGCTACCTTCTGGCTTCCTCTGTGCCTTCAGTGTCCCCTCAGTGTCATCTCTATCCCCCTGCGCCCCCTCTTGTCCTTCTGTGCCTCCTGTGCCCATCAGTGGCTCCTCCTGTCTCCATGAGCCAACTCTGTGCCTTTTGCCATCCCTGCGTCCTTCTATGCGCATATGTATGAAATCGCTGCCGGGAGACTTGGGCGCAGGATAGAGCTGGTATATGGCTTACCCTGCTCCTGCACAAAGCCCGGCGGCGTTAATCGCTATTCCCCCTCCAGGTCCACGTGGATGTTGGGGGATGATGTAATTCGGCTTCTAGCTATTGCTGGCAGCCGAATTACAGTGTTTTAAAATCAACTTCAGCTCTGTCTTCTGACCATGCCGAAGTTGCTCACTGTGCGCCGCTATAGCCGTAATTTCTATTACAGTCTATGGTGGCACTGGCTGCACCCAAATCTCCTCCGCTGTATTCGATGTGTTCGCTCTGTGCCTCCTCTTACACCCCCGTGCTTCAATCCATCCTCCTGATCCCTTCTGTGCCTCCACTTGTCCCCCTGTGCCAACTCTGCGCCTCCTTCCATTCACTTGTACTCCTCTGTGCCTCATCCTGTCTCCCTGTGCCTCATCCCATCCCCCTATATCCCTAGGTGTATCCTTCAGTACTCCTCTGCCTCCATTCATGTCCTTGCATCTCCTTCTGTCTCCCCTGTGCCTCTACCCATACTAATACCATGTCATTTACTAAGCAAAGGCGCTACAAGAGGCTCACTGCAGCCTACTTCCCCATTGTATGTGCCTCAGAGGTGACGCAATCAAGCCCGGTGGGACGTTCCTAACATCGGGTCATTCATACAACAGGCATTTGTAACTTGGGGTCTACTGGTATTATGTTGTTTGCCACATATGGTAGGTTATTAATGTTACTATATAATAAAAACTTTTCGTATCTAACAAGGTGATAATTGCAAGAACCATTTGTGTGTGATGGTGGTTAAAGGTTCCCTGCACTGTCATGTGACAGGATGACAGAAGCATGTGTATCTAGGCTGTATTGCTTTTTTAGGAATCCAGGGTTGTAAATGACACTTCCTCTGCAGTCAGGCTGCAGCACAAAGCTTTCTATACACACAGGCAACACAGATCTCGAAAAAGGCAGCTGCTCCAGGATGCCACTGCCTATAATGTTGCGTATGTACAGGTGTCCCCCAAGATCTAGGCTAGTACAGGGCTGTCCATCTGGTGGCACGTGGGACGGATGTGATCCCCGGGCTGCACTCACTAGCCCGGACTATTTTTTGTGTCAGGTCCCCTCCTCTGGCAAGCCCACCTTTTGTTTGCGCTTGGCTCCGCCCCCTGAAGCTAGGACATTGGTGATCAGCCCCCTGTAGCCCAAAAGTGCAGTGCTGGACACACACCCTACCCATGAAGTTGGACAGCACTGATCTAGTACATAAGATTTTTAATTGACAGTGATAGCCGAGCACACTGCATCTCCTTCCCTGGTCTGCTGTGCACTATTGCCCCTCCTCCCCTCTCAATAGCAACAGAATGCATTACTTTGTTGTTGCCGAGGAAGGAGTCTACATAAACTCATTCCCTAGCAGTATCAACCGTACAATTAAAAGCTTCATTCTGACAAGCGAAACATACTGAAGGTGTGCATGCAATTTTACTCTCACTAATTACAAGCCATAAAACTCCAGCCTGGCAGAAAAACACTTCCGCCAGCAGGAAAAAGATTTAAAAAAAAAAAAAAAAAAAAAAAAGAGGTCAATACTTTAAGATCGAAGCCATAAAACATTAAAACATCTTTGACCTGAGACAATAAAAATCTTTCAAACACGAGATTGTGGTTTCCAGGAAAGTTCTATTTAGAGCACACAGAAAAAAATGAAGGTTTCTGCTGCGTATAAGTTATTCCAATAAAGAGTAACTTTTGATACATCATGTAAAAATCGTGAAAGAAAAGATATTCAAAATTCGATGCATCATGGTGGTGACACTAAGTGCAGCTTGACACACGTTTCGCGACCATGAGTGATCACTTCTTTAGAGGCATACATTACAAGGACCAAATTCCATAAACACACTTAAAGCGGAATATAACCCTGCATTTCAACTTTGCTCTAAAACATTATTTACAGTATATTATATGCAACCAGCGTTTTTTTTTTTTTTTTACTAGACCAGCATTGGAAGGGTTACACAGGGCTTTAAAGTTCCAGGAGATTTTTGCATCCAAGCTGAAATAGATACATTTTGTTTACATAAATTTATCTAAGTGTTGAATGTGACTCATCTCTCTGACTGAGAAGGAGCTTGGAGGACAGCCAAAGAGTGTGTAACATTTATCAATAGATACATATAACTAAATAGAATGTATCTATATGAACTTCTGCATATCTCTGGTACTTTAACCACCTTAGCGGTATGGACGAGCTCAGCTCGTCCATTACCGCCGGTGGCTGCCGCTCAGGCCTTGCTGGGCCGATCTGCTCGCTGTAAAAAGCAGCACACGCAGCCGGCACTTTGCCAGCCGCGTGTGCTACCTGATCGCCGCTGCAGCGCGGCGATCCGCCGCGTGCAGCGGCGAAAGAGGGTCCCCCCAGCCGCCCGAGCCCTGCGCAGCCGGAACAAACAGTTCCGGCCAGCGCTGAGGGCTGGATCGGAGGCGGCTGACGTCAGGACGTCGGCTGACGTCCATGACGTCACTCCGCTCATCGCCATGGCGACGAGCAAAACGAAAAAAGGAAGGCCGCTCATTGCGGCCTTCCTTGTTACTGCGGATCGCCGGAGGCGATCAGAAATATGGGTTAGGAGCGCCCTCTAGTGGGCTTTCATGCAGCCAACTTTCAGTTGGCTGCATGAAATCGTTTTTTTTTTTATTAAAAAAACCCCTCCCGCAGCTGCCCTGGCGATCTTAATAGAACGCCAGGGTGGTTAAACCTCTGTGTTTAACCCTTCCAATGCTGGTCTAGTAAAAAAAAAAAAAATGCTTTTTGCATATAATATGCTGTAAATAATATTTTAGAGCAAAGTTGAAATGCAGGGTTATATTCCGCTTTAAACACATACATGAATCCCTTCACGGCGAGGATCAAGAAAACCAGACACGTTGAAAAGTTTCTAAAAGGGTCACTCCACAAGGTAAGCTGCATATACTTCACTAAATGGGGGGGATTTATTGGTGCCACAGTGGTCCGATCAGATCTTCACATTTTTTTCTTGTGTGCTCTTCTGTAATATTTCATTTGTATAGAGGGGACGTTATACTGATGAGATTTATGCTGCTTTTTGTCTTCGTTCTATTTAGGACAAGCACTGTTGATACAATTGTTTAGAAAGCTACAAGGGAGGATACCTAGAGGAATGACAAAGAACTCAAAGAAACTCAGTCTACGATTCACTACAAAAGGAGTACACAATGGCCCCCAAAGACAGAGAGACCCTGAGCCTGTACCGTCTGAGTGCCCACAGCCTGGAGATAGAGACAGGGCGGCACAGACAGTCAGTCATGGAAGCCCCGGGAGGAGAGACTGTGCAGGCAGTGTGAACAGTGGGCCCTGGAGAATGAGGTCCACTTCCTGCTACACTGCAGCAATTATGCACCTGTGAGGACTGCCCACTTCCAGAGACTCTCCTCTCACAGCCCGGATTTCACCTCCACAGGTGAGGAGAGGAAACACTATAACCTACTGGGGAAGAGGAAACAACCGTGCAAATAGTTGCTTGATATGTCACTACCTGCCACCAACTGACAGGAACAGGATACCCCATGGATTGCATACCCCTAATACTGCCCCTATACCATCTTCACCCCTGTGGACTATATATCCCAGGCCCCATACCGTCCCTTATTCCTTCAAACCCTTATGGACTATATATCCTAACCCCCTATACCCTTCCCTTATTCTCAAACATGCCCCGTCCCCACGTTAATGCTAATGTTTTGCTTTTTTGAATTTGAATTTTGGCTTCATTTTATTTTTACTTTAACACAATACAATAACATTTGCAAAGCGCTTTTCTCCCATAGGACTCAAAATGCTTAGTTATGTCTCAAATCAATACAGGATTGCAGGCTGGACTATGCTACAGATGAGATAGTCAGGTGCAATGGTTAAGGGCTCTGCCTTACACTGCTACTGCCAATAGAGCGCGCCCTAGTGGCTGCTGCTCTGCTCTGGCGCTTTGAGTCCGCAAGGAGAAAAGCGCAATATAAATGTTATTTGTCTTGTCTTGTGTTCATAAATGCCAGACTGAAGAGGTGCGTTTTCAGTTTGGACTTCAATGCTTCCAGGGATGGAGCAGTCCTGATTGGGTGTGGCAGGGAGTTCCAAAGTGTAGGGGCAGCATGACAGAATGCTCTGTCTCCACAGGTTTTGAGGTGGACTCTGGGGGTGACCAAGGGGTTACACCCTAAGATTGTGTGCGTGTGTGTGTGGGGGGGGGGGGGGTGGGGGGGGGGTTATGCAGTTGCAAAAAGTCCTTCAGGTATCCAGGGCCCAGATTGTGCAAGGATGTGAATGTCAGTAAGCCAATCTTAGACAAAATTCTCCATTTTATCGGTAGCCAGTGGAGTGAGCAAAGGGTTGGTGTTATAAAAGGGTTGGTGTTATATGGCGCGATGTTGGCTCTTTAACAGCCTTGCGGTGGCGTTCTGTACTAATTGCAGGTGGCGTAGGCCTTTGTTTGGAAGGCCTGTGTAGAGAACATTGCAGTAGTCCAACCTTGATGCGACAAAGGCATGAACTAGGGTTTGGAAGATCCTCTGAAGGAATGAGGTGTTTAATCCTTGCAATATTCCTTAGGTGAAAGAAGGAATGTTTCACAACAGCTGAGATTTGATTCCTGAAGCTTAATTTCCCATCAATCAGTACTCCCAGGCTGCGCACACAGTCTGAGTTGTTCAGGTGTATCTATTCTTAGTGGTGCTGGTTGAGACTGGGGCTGCTCTGCTGTCGAGCGCTGACCTTCGATAACAAGAACCTCTGTTTTGTCAGCATTTTAGTGAACAAGTTTCACTGTGAATTTGGAGCGAAAAATGTGATTCTTACCTCGGTACCAGGAAGCCACTGGATCAGTATTGTGGCTCCACCGCATAAGTTAAGGAGCTTGATCGCCGCCCCCCCCCCCCAGATGCCTATCCCTAACTCCCCCACCAAATGCATAACCCTAACCAACAGGGCAAGTGCCTAAAAAGAACCCCCTACCCAATGCCTAACCCCCACCTGTAAGCATCTAACCTTAACCCCCCGCCCATAATTTCTGCCCCTCATCACCAGTAACTAAGTAGAAGACAAGCCACTAGCCGCATTGGACACCTGATTACCATTAACGTAAGACTCTATAAGATGCCTGCCTATCGCAGTGCCCAATTCAACTGATCCAGCATTTACATGCTCAACCCAGCGCTGTCGCATTCAGTGTATTTGGTGCAGCACTGCATCAAAGAGCAACCCAAGTGCTGTGCAATTCTGCAAGGTGCAAGGCTACCTTAGCTGTAATGAATGTGTGCACAAATCCTAAAAGTAACAAAGTTTTATTTTGTCCTGTCTCTTTTTCCCCCAGCCAGAAAGCAGTCCAATTAGATAGTAAGACAATTTCTCAGTGAAATGTGTCTCAACAGAGAAAGCGGCACGGTGAAAGTTAACGCTAAACGCTTGCAACCATTTCACCTTTTAAAAAGGCAGGAAAACTTTATCAACTACGACAGGAGGTGGAGCCACTTGACCTTTGCCTGTCAAGAACTTCTTAGGATGTTATAAACCGTTCGGGCCAGGAAAGGCGGGAGCCAGCTGCCGCCGTCTCCCTTCATCAGGTGGCCTTTATTTGTGCAGACAATTCCTCGGCCATGATTTGAAAGTGATTGAATGGCTTTTAATAAAAGCGTTTTGTATTCATTCCCCCTGAAGCTGTGAGATCTTCTATTTATTCAATCAAGACTTCAGCTTGGCGAGCTGGAGAAAGGAAAGCAATTTAGTCCGGTAAGAGTAACAAAGGGCGGCGGAGGACGGGAACGGGGGGTTGCGCAAAGGCGTCTTTTCCTAATGCTCTCTAATGTTCCAGAGGCCCCTTTGATGTGGTTCGACCGTTCTATTAAAACGTATTAACATATTGAGTGGAAAAACATGTAAACACTTATTTAAATATGTATGAGTGTACATCTGATGTGTGGCTTTCAATTACGGTTTAGGCTGGACTTACTTGCATTGGGGTTCCTCACACCAGTCCCTGTCACGGTGCTTCTGCTCATTCCACGCAACAATCCGCAGCTCTCCGCCCTCAAAGCTGCAAAGAGAATGATTATAGATATAAGAAATAAAGTAACATGGGATGCTGCCTCTGATGTCCGCAGAGTTGAGTCTTAGTGAAAGATAGGTTTTACTTTAGAAATACTTGCAAAGATGTGTATTCAAAGTGTGTACTCTGGTCTGCTTAAAATATCTTAAGGTGCCCATTAATGGTGCAATTTTTTAACGAAATGTGATCTTTCAATGCAATTTTTACCTTCGAATTGTATAGACAACTCGCCATTTATGAAGGCAATCAATAACAAAGGATTCTTTGGTCGTTTGCTAAGTAGGATAAAATCGAACCAAAAGTTGGATTTTATTATCCGATTTGTGGAAAAAATCTTTCAGTAAATGTGAAAAATCGATAAATGCCTTCTGATTAGTTACTACCGTTCAAATCGCATCGAAAGATCGCATTTAGTGAAAAACTGTACTGTTAATGGGCACCTTTACAGAGACTCTGTAACAAAATGTTCAGCCTTATTTCTTCTATCCTACCTATAAGTTCCTATAGCTGTTCTAAAGTACTCTGTCATACGGCAGCCTTTCCTAGTTGCACAGTGGCTGTGTTATCTCTGGTATATAATCTAATCTTCTTTCCTCTGTCGGGCTCAGACACTCAGGCTGGAATGTGCAGGTCTGCTTGTGATAGGATAGAAGCTATACACACCCTCTCCAGCCCCAAGCTCTGTATGACTCACACACTGAGCTACTCTCAGCCTATCACATGCTGTTAGCATTCTCTTTAAAGTGCCACTGAAGCGGAAAAAAACAAACAAACCTTATGATATAATGATATGTAGTACACATAATTAATATTTTTATTTCCAGTTAGATAGCTTCTTTATAATGTTGCACCATTCTGTCCTATTTGCAATTACAAATAACACTGTATTTTAAACTATGGAACACAGCAGAGCTAATGACCTTTTGAACTCCCCGGCAGTAAAAGCTCATCTGTAGCTGTTTACAGGTCAGCACTGTGGAGTACATGACATACAGGCACAAGGAAAAAAATCGGGCACAGGGAAACTGCCGATAGTAGAATAATGGCACATTTACAGATATTCTACTACTTACAGTTTTAATTCTCCTTAGTAAAATATTATCAAATCTTACCGATATTCTACTATAGTTACAACTAACCCCACTCTCAAACAGGACCCTCCCCGCCCCCCATGCCTAACCTTAACCACCCCCCACAAACACCCTTCCTGATGCCCAACACTTCAAGTCAATGGGAATCGTAACACAATTAAAAACATTTTTTTAAAAAGCCTCTCCCGGTGCCCTCGTTGCAGCAGCAACTCCTCCATTTGAACACACCACTGGGGGGGACTTCGGAAGTCTTCGGGAGCCGAGTCCTCCCGAAGACAGGCTGCTCCATACTGCGCACACCTGATCGTGCGAGAGAGTGCGCTCGCGCATGTGCGCAGTATGGAATGGTCCGTCTTCGGGAGCACTCAGGTACATGAAGACTTCCGAAGCCTCCTTCGGCAGCGGAGAAAGCAGTAGCTAACCAAATTGGTCAAATACTGCTACGGGGGAGCCAGCGCTGTAACGGGCACCGGGAGAGGAGCGGGAAGGCTCTATAGGACCCAGAACCTTCCCTCTCCTTAGGTAAGTATCTGGATTTTTTTTCCTTTTATTCTGGTTCCCAATGACTTTAACCCTCTCCAGCACAAAACCCGTTCCTCCTGCCTAAAGGTGGCCACTAATGATACAATTTGCTGAACAATCGCTTACGAATGATTTTTTTGCGATCGGAAATCATCGTTTGAGACCACTAATAGACAAAACTCTCTCAACCAATCCAATCAGATTAATGAAATAGATACAAAAATCGAATCAATTTCATTAATCTGATCAGATTGGTAGATATTTCCCCATTAGTGGTCCCAAACAATCATTTCTGATCGTTCATGCGAAGAATCATCTGTAAAAGATCGTTCACCAAATTGCATCATTAGTGGCCACCTTTACACTTAGCCTTCTCTCCCCCCAACCACCCACACCCCGAGCACAAACCCCGCTCCTTACACCTAACTCTTATCCTCGCCCACCCACACAAGCTGAAAATAAAAAATAAAAAAATGCAATAAACCAGACAACGCCGAAAAGAAAAGGAAAAACCCAGCAAAAAACTAAATATTGGGCACCCGAATTCCCACTTTAGTGCTGGCTTACCAATATTTAATATGCTAGTCAATGGCAGCACCCTATTCGTTTAGGAGCCGCATGCGCCCGATTTGCCTGATACCCCACTGTGTCTTCGTGTAGTAATAAGATTACTACTACTACTACTACTACTGGTGTATAAGACTACTTTTTAACCCAGGAAAATCTTCTCAAAAGTCGGGGGTCATCTTATACGCCAGGTATCGTCTTAAAAGGCGGGTGCTGAAACTTCCAAGCCGGACTGGAGAATCTGAGGTTGCCACATAAGGTGGGGGGAGCTCAAAAACTTTGTCCGCAGTCGCATCCCCACCACATGCAGCGACCGTATGAAAGCAGCAAGGACGGTGCTGTACACGTATGGTAGAAGAAAATCCACTCACCAGGATTCCTGGAAAGAAGTGACTTAACGGTGCGAATGTGCGAGATCTGAGAGGCAGAGAAGGAGGTAATAGTATACAAGGGCGGGCCAGACGGGTGAAAGAGGCGTGTTTGCGCTACCGCTCTGATCGTCTTGGAGACAGGGATAGCTGGCCAATCCAAATAGGGTTTGTATACACTTTAATCTCTAGTTATCTGGCTTGCAGTCACTGCCATGTATCCCCTTTTCTTATTTCTCTCTGATTCAAACACAATAGGGGAATGATAGCTGAGTGAGTTGTGCGCCCCCTCCTACACTGCGCCCTGAGGCTGAAGCCTCTCTCGCGTCTGTCTCGGCCCAGCCCTGGTACTACATACAGTGCAGTATTTGTTTATACAGTATAGCACCAGTACACACAGTACAGTATACAAATGTCCAGGAGTCAAGAGGGGTAGTCTTATAGGGTGAGCATATCCCAAAATGTATATTTTAACTGGAAAAGTTGGTGGGTTGACTTATACGCCCAGTCGTCTTATACGACCAGTCGTCTTATACGCCGGAATATACGAGAGATATATATATATATATAGTTCTGCTCTAGTAAGGGGATAAACTACTGCCTGACAGACGTGAATAAATAGTGCAGTACTCCCTGTGCTTCTAAAATACGGCCTAATGTTCTTCATGCATCCCATTACACCTTAAATATCCTCTCAGCACCTCGAGCCAACTGTTCTGCAGTGTCAGGTGAAAATAAATGTTAATTGAACATGTGAAAACTATCATTTAGCTGAGGTTTTAAAGGCTGGCTACACACTTGACCTTTCTAAAGAGCGCTGCATACAATCTAAATGTTATATTTCAGAAGCTGCTCTGTTTATTGCTGCCATCTGTAATTAGATTCCACCTATGATCAGCACAGGATCATGCATATTGGTAGGCTCGAATGCATAATGTTATTTTTAATAATGTCACTTCTATTAAAAAAAATATGATACACGTTGCTATAAAATGACCGAAATCAAATCAGCGGTTAGTTACAATTTTTCTAAACACGACAAATTATTTTACCTACCTATGCAATTGGCTTTCTTGTTAGCCCCCCCCCCCCCCCCCAATTTGCATGATGCTGACAAATTTCAGGCACATGCAGTTTTTCCCATAGGTTTACTGCAGCAATTACAACATCACCCGGCATCATATCTACAAGGCCAGATTTCTTGTCCTGTGGAGCAACCAGGGCTGTGGCGTCGGTACAAAAATCCTCCGACTCCAACTCTGACTTCAGGTACCCAAATAACGCTCCGGCTCTTACTCCTCAAATGCACAGCTGGGTATTCTGGAACTGGAAGCAATTTTATGCAGCCAGATGTCAGCTTCACACGTCAGCGTTTGACACGTGGTTACCTGGCAGCAGGAAACAGCACCATGTCAAGTCTGTGTGCGGTTGAGGGCACACTGACTCCAGGAAATGGATGCTTATGGGGATGACCTGGGTGGGAAAAAAAAATGGCACGGTGGCCACTCCCCCAAAAGAGAGGGGTAAAACCTGGAATGATATTTACAGAGCCATGGGAAGCAGGGGCTAATTTTTTATCTACCATGAGCTACAGGCAGCACTAAGCACTGTCCCTTGATCTGCACCGTCACACTGTTGATGTTGTTTTCCTGACGAAGCCTCTTTAAAGGCAAAACATGTTAGAAATTGGTGGGGATTAAATATATGTGTATTTTGTAGAAGGCCTATTTAGTAGTCACTAACAGTGTTGTGCACTGGCTACCATACAGCATAATACAAGTGTAATGTAGACCTCTTACATTGGGACTGACATTGCCTGGAGCCAAAACATGAAAGAGACCTATACGTACACTGACATTGTTTTGTGTCCAATAGGGGATTGTGGGGAGCAAAGAGTAACTGGAGAAGTATATTATATACCCAATAAGTGGTGACACACTTCTAACCCCATGGTCTATTTATCCCCCAAATGTTTGTTGTCATGCTATTTTAAAAGAGTCACTAACTTTACTGATACATATTGAGTGCCCTTCTGGTGCTTTTTTTTTTCTAAGGATGCCTTCCGACTGCCCATACCCAGCGCCCATCCTCCTGGCTATGCAATGGTGTTCTCATAGGTAGTTTCAATAATTCTCTGATACAGATTTGCCTAGCCCTTAATACCTCCTTTCTGGATCCTTCAGCACGATAATGAAACACTAATCAACCACTTTTTATTATTACTATTATTTAGTATTTATATGGCACGGACATCTTTCGCAGCGCTGTACAGAGTACATTGGCTACCCCTACCATAGTCATGTCTATGAATGTATCATGTAGTCTATGTGTCATAGTCTAGGGCCAATTTAGGGGGAAGCCAATAAACCTATCTGTATGTTTTTGGGATGTGAGAGGAAACCGGAGTGCCCGGAGGAAACCCACAGAGACATGGGGAGAACGTACAAACTCTTCGCAGATACTCCCCTGGCTGAGATTAGAACTGGGGGCTCAGCGCTGCAAAGTGAGAGTGCTAATCTCTGCGCCAATGTGCTGCCCACCTTTCCTGATGTCCCAATTCACCTAACTCTCCAGTGCACAATCTATAAAACAAACCTCTACAGTCTACACTTCAATCAATGAAACTAATTTGTGTCCACCCTGTCCCTCTTTATTAACACCTAACATTAACCTGTCAATGGTTCCCATCAAAAGTACCCTCAATATTAATTAGCTAGAGGTGCCCCTTAGTATTAGGTAGCTAGAGGAACCTCATTATTAAAGTGGATCCGAGATAAACTTTTACTCATTGCATAATTGTTCCCCTTACATATAGTTTATACGGCATTCTTCAAGCCAAAATCTTTTTTTCTTTTTTTTGTGTTGTTTTCATACCCTAATTCCCTATAAACTAAACAAGCTGTGCACACAGATCCTCCAGCGCCTAGGCATTCTGAGGCCCATGTAGCAAGTGCTCATGGGAACTCAGTCTGGGGAGAAGGAGGCTTTTCCCGAAGGAGGAGACGTTACCAGCCAGGAGCTGCTGAGATTTCAGAGGCAAGGGGGCAGAGAGGGGCGGAGAGGAGAGAGGAGGAGGAGTGGGGTTTTCACAGGCTGAGGGGTGGAGATACAGAGCAGCTTGGCTGTGTAATGATGACAAGCAGAACATGGCTGCTCTCACTTTATCACAGAAAGAAATAATAATATAATGTTGAAACTGTTTGCAGCTAGATTTGCTGTGTAAACTATCTAAACTTTTGATAAGATATATAGACAAGTTGCTTGTTATAGTTAGTTTTTCATCTCGGATCCGCTTTAAGTAGCTAGAGGTGCCCCTGACTGAAGGGAGAGAGGAATGCCGAGAGCAAAGTGAGTAACCTCTCATTTACACTCTTATCAGGACTCTGCATAGAGAAGATGGGAGGGAGGCGCTCGGCATCTTTCCCATCATTAGCACCTGTAGCACGTGCCTACAGAGCCTCATGGAAAATCCAGCCATGACACCAAATCCACCGCTTTCAACAGCGCCTCCTATTTCATACACGGCAACCCAACGCAGGCACAACATTTGTGTTCTTTGCAGATGTCTGGTCCTGACAATCCATCCATCATGTAGTTTGCATGCTTTTACAATTTCTGGTTTGGTTTTACTTTTTTGCATTAGAAAAACACGGTGGTAAGCAAAAGGCCGTCCATGTAAGATTATCCGATAGTGCGTGGCGTTTCTGGGTAATGCTGCAGATACTGTTCATCATAAGCAAATCATGAACACTGTCAGATTACTGAATAAATAAGATGTTTAGATGGAATAAGATATCTAAATAAATCGTACTTGAAAAGCACAGAAAAAAAATGATACTGAACATTTCCAAGGCAAAGACCAATGATTGCAACAGGCAGGTAAAAAAAATAAAAAAAACAGAAAATAAACAAGTGAACATCTCAGACTTATCAGATCAGACAACGACATTTCATTATCATTTATCTTCCACAAATGCCGGTAATTTGGAATTCCAGAAGCAATATTCATTAGAGGCTTGCTTGAAAAAAACAAACCTTCACTAAATCAGAACCGCACAACTTCTTTAAACACAACTCCACCAAATGAGATCATCTTCAGTGAAGCATCATTTTATCAGTTGGTGCCATCTATGCTTTTGATGGATTCACTAAGAAAATTCAGTGTTTAAAGTGGGACTCCGGGATCTAAAGTGAGGATACTAGTGCATAGCCCACTGACAGGATTTTTCCTATAACCATGTTACATTATAAATTGAGGATAGGGATTATCAGAATTTCAAGTTGAAAACAGTGGTGACATGATCTATGCTCTGTTTATCAGCATAGGCGGCACAGTAGGGTCCCAGTTAACCATAAACCTGCAGGCTCAACAAGCTGGCAGGAAATGAGGGGAGCCATAGGGAAGTGCCTCTCTCACGATGCAGAGCAGAGCAAAGCGGAACCTACTTACAAGAACTGTTGGTGCCAGTCCTTCACAATTCTACAGCTGCCTGCTGCATCCTTGTACGGCTCCCGATGTGTCACCTGACCCGCACCGAGTCACATGTACACAACAGGAGCCATACAGAGAATGCAGCGAAGCAGCTGAGAACTACAGGAAGTTAAGAGGACTGGCGCCCAGAGCTCCTGTAAGTGCTTTCCGCTGCGTTCTGCTCTGCTTCTGCTGTGTGTGTGTGTTTGGGGGAAGGGGGGGGGGGGCATTAGTGTTATGTTTAGATTCCCAGTTGCTTGAACTGTTAAGCAACCAGAAACATCTCATAAACAGCATCAGGCAATCTCTACCTGTACCAGATAACCCAGACCCTACTGTATATAAGATTTTTGGGCTCAAATAAATAATAAATACAGAAATTGGGTCTGTCCACAATCACGTGTTACCGATTTCAGTGCATAGACAATGCATAGAACAACACTGTCTAATGTCTCCACTCATGCACTGTGCAGCAATGCACTCTGGCAACGTGGTACTGCAAATATTTTGGCATGCTGAGCAGTGAAATCCCATTCAATGCAACTCAGTCGGATAAACACCGCCGTGGCCAGCTGCCTGCATATTGTAGAGCAGGGAGAGGTGGCAGCGCTTCCCAAGACAGGCTGTAGCTGAATGACTAGCAACATAGATGTGAAGAGCCTACTTATAGGTAGAATACACAACTTGCATTCAAAACAGATGCACCAAAATAATGGAGGATGTTAGCTTCCAAAACAGTTTGCATGCAGTGTGTTCAGTCCTAGACCCTTTGACCTCGATGAGGTCATTTTTTTATATAAGCCACGCATATTCATAGTGCTTTTTTCACAAATGTGGAGTCTTGGCTTCATGAGCATTAAGGATCAGAATCGGAACCAGAAAGGATAATACCGGTAATACACTCACCGGCACCTACGTACGAAACTCCCACACAACAAATACAAACAGACTTCTCCGTAAGGGCAAGCATTTCCCAGGTAAGTCATTTCACAAATCAAGGTGCCGCTAATGAAAGCAATCAGTGAACGCCGGGAGAGAGGAAGCGGAACCCACCGCGGCTGATGTGCATAAATAGTCAGCACTATAAATCACGCTGTACGCTAACTTCCATTACATAAGATCACAATCTGCTGAAAAATAAGAGAGGAAAAATATAAAAATCCTGGCGGCTACAATTTCTGCAGAGTGCATTGAGAAGTTTTGCCTCTCCGAGATTAAATATTGAGGCGTTACAGGAAACGGCATCAAGGCCATGGAAATGCGCCGCGGCGATGAAGTGCGCGCGGCTGCTTTACATTTTGATTATAGGATCTAATCAGCTTTTGATTTTTGAGGTTAAGGGGCTTATCTTGTTAACTCCCTTCAGAGATGCAAGCTGCTCCTATTCTTTCCACGCTAATAGCTTTCTCATTGCAGGTACCGCATGTGGCCGCCGAGCGCCCGCCGCCTAATAAAGACACAATTTAAAACAGAAAAACAAACACAAACATAAAAGGGCAAGAAATAAAAAAAAATTTAAAAGAAGAAGAAAAGCTGCAGCCAGGTTTACCTCTGCTTGGGCATGTGCTCTCATACCCCAAGGGGGCCCCATACAAAGGAAATGACATTTTTCAAATCTAATCTTGTTATGGATTATGGCTGGAAATCCTGCATTTTGAAATCTTTTTTTGCTTTGTTTTTCTTTGCTAATGTACAAGTATGTGTGAGAGAAGGCATAACTATAGGGGAGCTTACCCTGCAACCACAGGGGGCCCAAGGCTTTCACACCATGCCCATTTGCTGCATTTTAACGCAAAGTTGAAACTTTGCATTAACCAAGGTAAAAGGAAAGTCCATAGACATTAATTTTACATTTCACACCCGTCGCTGCTTTTCGATGCGTTGTGGTCCAACGCACCCAGGAGCTAATAGGGCCTGTACACACTGCTGCGCTTTTCAAATCGCATGTGATTTTTAATCGCAAGGTCTTTTGAAAAATAATGAAAATCGTGAAGACCTGTACACACTGGTGCGATGCGCTTTTTCTATTCTCATGAAGGCATGCGATTTTAAAAGCGCAGCAGTGTGTACAGGCCCTTAATCGTCGGGAGCCGGTGTTTTCCCGTTGGGTTGATTAATTACTATCGCCGATGATTGCGTCACACCGACACACCGCAAAGCATATACCGGTAACGCGTGCAAGGGAACTGCTCCTGCACGTGTTGGAGATGTGAAAGAGTCCTTAAAGCAAACGGTAATTTATAATTTAGGTACTCTTTAAAGGCAAATGACGGTCACAGCAGAAAGTGACTAATGTTTTCATTGTTTACTGTACTTTTTAGAAAGTCTCGGGGTTAATGTAAACAGTTCATGGCATTGTTTACTTTTCCAAGCAGTTCCGCTCTACAGTCATTTTTACAATCATTTTTCACACTACTGCATATAATTATAATCTCCCTGAAAAGTTATCAAACAATAAAACACACTGCTAAGAAATACCTTAAGCTGACCCTCTTTCATGTCCAAAAGTTTTTAAAAGATTATGTCTCTGCTTTCATATATTCCTTTCTATCGCTTTCTCCTAAAATCACACTTGTCTCTGTTTACGATGACTTCTGAAGACCAACAAGCCTTTGCTGTATTATTCATGTTAATGGCACTGTGATCATACAGCTTCTTATTCCAGCTAATGACTTCCAGCGGGTTATGCCCAATGACTTGTTTTAACTAAATAGAGGGTGCGCGTTTTGTCACCGCGCGCCTCTCCTGAGCGAGGCAACTAATAAGAGAAACATCACAAAGTGACCCACGACGTGGTGGAGGAGCAATGAGGATGATAGATCTCGTGCAAATCGTCCTTTCATGGCAAGACATCAAAGTCCTCCAAGAGGCCGCCAGATAATGAAGTCTATCTTATTCTGATTTATGAGCCGCGGAAATGCTCCTCTAATCGGGTTTTTAGAATTTAAAAGCTGCCTTGAAAAAAAAACTTCAGGCCAAAGAATGTATGTGTTTTAATTACAGTCAAGTCTTAAGTTATTCTTCAGACAGAAAAAGATCCATTATCGCCTCCTTCTTGGAAAGCATTTATAAAAGTCTGCCAGAATATGAAAAAAAAGTTCCTCTGCTTATTCATGGCGGGCATCACATTATATAAGGAAGATTTATGACCTACTACTAGAGAGGAAATGTACAAGGAACCTGAAAATACATTTCATCTCTTTCTCTAAATATCTACAATTTCACGCCCAGGGCCTGTTTAAGTGGCATGGGAGCCCCGTGACAAAGATAACTTGGGGGCTCCCTACACCAACCCTGAAAAGTCAGCCCCCTAGACCCCAAAGCTAGCTGCTGCTCCCCGCACACACACCCCAAATGTAATTATAATGACATAGATCAGACACAGCAAAAGCAATCTGCTGCTGCTGCTACAATCCGCAGCATCCGACTTCACTCACAAGGAGAAATCAGATACATTCTGTGCATCGTTCAACCACTGACAACAGCAGGGTGCCTCTTCCATCATTCTGCTCGCAGGCATGTAAGCACATACTTTACCTCTTTCCACCAGCATCATGGTCACCATGGTTCCCTTCCTGTCTGCTGGACCACAGCGGCACTCTCACCAACATAACACAGACGTGACGTCACGTCGTGGAGAGTGCTGTTGCGGTCCAACAGGCAGGAAGGGATCCATAGTTACCATGATGCCAGCTGAAGCAGGTAAAGTATGTATCCCGGCTACCGTCCCCTGCCTGCTGAGCTACCGTCTCGCTTCCACCACCGTGCCACACAGTCATCCATATGCCACAGCTGCAGCACTCAGCGGCAGCGGATGGACAAATAGAAAATGGGTGACACTTGGGGGTCCCTACATACTCCGGGGCCCCGGAGGCAGTTGCTCCCCTTGCCTTAATTTAGCGCCAGCCCTGTTCATGCCTGAATAATACGCATCCTCTGAAGTCCTCTGCACCCACAATAACATTCTATGAACACTTGGCCACACATGTTGATAGAATAATTAGTGAGAAAAATGTTCAAAGAACTAAAAAAGGATGACTGTAGAAATGGAACTGTAAATACATGTTTACCTCTCATCATATCACTTTGGGTACCCTTTAATCGCCTTCTTTTTAAAGTCATGTAAAAAATACCCTTAACTACCTTGCTCATCAATATGTAAAAAACAGGACACCGAGAGCCAAATATAGTGTAGTAAATCTATAATGATAAATGTTTAGAGTAAATGCAGTGTACTCACAAAGGTAAACACTGTAACAGACAGCAGGTGGAGAGATTAAACCTGTCCCCACTCAGGATTAAGAAGTCGCTCTCTGTAGATCAGGAAAGAAAGGGGTAACACCCCCTCCACCAAGGGTGGACTCAGATATTGTATAAAGGGAACAGAGGCGCCAAAAGAATAAAATCCACCCAAAAAAAATTAAAAACATAAATAAAGAGGTAGTGGTGGACTTACCTCTTCAAGCAGACAAACAAACTGTTGAGGAGGCAGTGGTGGACTTACCTCCTCAAGCAGACAAACAAACTGTTGAGGAGGCAGTGGTGGACTTACCTCCTCAAGCAGACAAACAAACTGTTGAGGCGGTAGTGGTGGACTTACCTCCTCAAGCAGACAAACAAACTGTTGAGGCGGTGGTGGTGGACTTACCTCCTCAAGCAGACAAACAAACTGTTGAGGCGGTGGTGGTGGACTTACCTCCTCAAGCAGACAAACAAACTGTTGAGGCGGTGGTGGTGGACTTACCTCCTCAAGCAGACAAACAAACTGTTGAGGCGGTGGTGGTGGACTTACCTCTTCAAGCAGACAAACAAACTGTTGAGGCGGTAGTGGTGGACTTACCTCCTCAAGCAGACAAACAAACTGTTGAGGCGGTGGTGGTGGACTTACCGCCTCAAGCAGACAAACAAACTGTTGAGGCGGTGGTGGTGGACTTACCTCCTCAAGTAGACAAACAAACTGTTGAGGCGGTGGTGGTGGACTTACCTCCTCAAGCAGACAAACAAACTGTTGAGGCGGTGGTGGTGGACTTACCTCCTCAAGCAGACAAACAAACTGTTGAGGCGGTGGTGGTGGACTTACCTCCTCAAGCAGACAAACAAACTGTTGAGGCGGTGGTGGTGGACTTACCTCCTCAAGCAGACAAACAAACTGTTGAGGCGGTGGTGGTGGACTTACCGCCTCAAGCAGACAAACAAACTGTTGAGGCGGTGGTGGTGGACTTACCGCCTTAAGCAGACAAACAAACTGTTGAGGCGGTGGTGGTGGACTTACCTCCTCAAGTAGACAAACAAACTGTTGAGGCGGTGGTGGTGGACTTACCTCCTCAAGCAGACAAACAAACTGTTGAGGCGGTGGTGGTGGACTTACCGCCTCAAGCAGACAAACAAACTGTTGAGGCGGTGGTGGTGGACTTACCGCCTCAAGCAGACAAACAAACTGTTGAGGCGGTGGTGGCGGACTTACCGCCTCAAGCAGACAAACAAACTGTTGAGGCGGTGGTGGTGGACTTACCTCCTCAAGTAGACAAACAAACTGTTGAGGCGGTGGTGGTGGACTTACCTCCTCAAGCAGACAAACAAACTGTTGAGGAGGTAGTGGTGGACTTACCTCCTCAAGCAGACAAACTGCCGATTTCAACAGTGAAAAGTTTTATTTATACACTCCAAGAAATTGTGCAACGCGTTTCACAGGCGTAACCATGCTTCCTCAGGCAGTAAAAAAATGAAGTATACAACAGCTGCAGATCAGTATAATAGTAAGTGCCTCATATTGCTCATCAATATGTTGTTATATAGGGAAACTGCAGGGGCTTAACTACATGGAAGCTGCTCTGCGACTGCAGGGGGGCACAAAGATGTGGGGGGGAACAGCAACTACTAACATTCCCTTCCTTCCATGCTCCAGATCAGGTGTTTTTATGGCTACACATGTTATGGGTGAGAAGATCCTGATGGCCAAACTCGTTTTAGGACCCTTGTAAGATGGGCCCCAAGGCAGTGAGGGTTGCCCAGGGGTAGTCAAGGAAAAGGGTTGTGAACATTACAGGGGCCCATCAAAGTTTTGCTGGAGGGCCCCATGATTTGTAGCTACACCCCTGGAAATCAGATTTTAGTCCCATAATAATATAATATGGTACAAACATTAGACTACGACTATGGTCAGATTAGATTGTGACCTCCTCTGAGGACAGCCAGTGACATGATGACTATGTACTCTGTAAGGTGCTGCAGAAGATGTCAGTTCCGTAGAAATACATTATAATAATATGGTAGGGCATTAGACAATGACTATGGTAGGATGAGATTGTGAGCTCCTCTGAGGACAGTCAGTGACATGACTATGTACTGTGTAAAGTGCTGCAGATGTCAGCACTCTATAAATAGATAATAATATAGGAGCACATTAGACTATGGTATGATTAGGTTATGAGTTTCTCTAAGGACAGTCAGTGACATGGCTATGTGCTTTGTAAAGTGCTGCAGGAGAGGTCAGTGCTCTATAAATACACAATAATATAGTAGCACATTAGACTATGCCTATGGTATAATTAGATTGTGAGCCCCTTGAAAAACAGCCAGTGACATGACTAAGTACTTGTTAAAGTGCTTTAGAAAATGTCAGTGATACTATCTTTCCCCTAAGATAAGGCATTACCTGAAAGTAAGCCCTAGCTTATATTTCAAACACGCTTGAAATATAAGCCATCCCCCCAAAATAAGACCTAGCTGCTGGGACACAACGAAGAGCAACGGCCGGATCCGGCTATATACCTGGGTGATCTGGATATGTACTAGGGGGATCTGGCTATATACTAAAGGGGGATCTGGATACCCCCACAATATATAAGACCTCCCTAAAAATAATCCCTAGCCAATATTTTGAAGGAAAAAATAATATAAGACAGTGTCTTATTTTCGGGGAAAAATGGTATATAAAAACAAAATAATATGGTAAGACATTAGACAAGGACTATGGTAGGATTAGATTGTGAGCTCCTCTGAGGACAGCCAGTGACTGTAAAGTGCTGCAGAATATGTCAGTGCTATAGAAATACATAATAATAATATGGTAGGACATTAGACTATGACTATGATAGGATTAGACTGTGATCTCCTCTGAGGATAGTCAGTGACCTGACTATGTACTCTGTAATGTGCTGCAGAATATGTCAGTGCTATAGAAATACATAATAATATGGTAGGACATTAGGCTGTGACTATGATAGGATTAGACTGTGATCTCCTCTGAGGATAGTCAGTGACCTGACTATGTACTCTGTAAAGTGCTGCAGAATATGTCAGTGCTATAGAAATACATAATAATAATAATAATAATATGGTAGGGCATTATACTACGACTATGGTAGAGATTAGGTTGTGATCTCCTCTGAGGGCTGTCAGTGACCTGACTATGTACTCTGTAAAGTGCTGCAGAATATGTCAGTGCTATAGAAATACATAATAATAATAATAATATGGTAGGGCATTATACTATGGTAGAGATTAGGTTGTGATCTCCTCTGAGGACTGTCAGTGACCTGACTATGTACTCTGTAAAGTGCTGCAGAAGAGGTCAGTGCTATACAAATACATGATAATAATATTGTAGGACAATATGATTCAATTTCTCATAATATCTGATCAGAATTCTCTGCCATGGCCTATAGATCAAAAGATTGAAAACTGGGGAATTTTGATTGATTTTTCTTGATAAAAAAAAAATGACATTTAATGTTCTATACTATACAATTAATTGTTTGCGTCGTAAAAATGAGAAAATGAAATGTTTTAGTTACATCGTGTATGGTCATCTCAAGAGAGAGGGAAGAAGCAGCTTTTAGTATCTGTGCTTGTCTGAAGTTCTGCAGAGTGACAGTGGACTGGAACTGCAGACTGCTCCAGTAAGATGATTTTTATGAAAACTCTGACGCCTGTGCTATCATTTCTTTTTTTTATGTGTAAAGTCAATAAGGACTGTCACGCTTGCCATTGCTCTAAATCCATTTTCCTGCAAGGGAAACCATTTCATTCAATATCATGCTTTTTATATCGTTGATTGTTTTCCATGTTTTGTTTTTCAAAATGTTAATAAAAAATATTGACCCAGAAAGCATCATGGATGTGCGCTTGCCCCGGAGAAAAGATGTAGATTATTTGAAGAAGTCATTCTTTCATTTCATGCTTTGGCAGCAATGAGGAAAAGCTTGGGCTGCCGTATATGCACATTGCACACAAAAAGGCAGATCTGTTCCCAGATCAGCATTTATAAGAAACTGTCATTAAGAAGTTCTTTGAGGGAGGAGGTGTTGGGGGGGGGGGGGGGGGGCAGGGAGACAAGATGATTCTGGTGTGGGTTTGAGGATTATTGTAGATCCCACTTTTGGTCAAACATAAAGAATAAAGGTGGCCATACACTGATAGATTTGCAGCAGATTCGACCATCAGATAGATTTCTGGCAGATGCCTGTCAAGTAAAATCTGACAGGAATCTATCTGATGTGTGCCACACACTAGGAACAGATTTCCAAAAGATTTCAGAATGAAATCTATTGGAAATCTATTGAAAATTGATCTAAGTGCATTATTGGACCATTAGATCCAATGCAACTCTATGGGCCATCGATCTGCTGCCAGCAGCAGATAGACCTAGATTTTCCATCCTGTCAGATAGATCAAATCGATCAAAATTGCCCGCAAATCGATTGCAATGGGGAATTTGATATAATCGATTTCTGATCGATCGATTCTACAGAATCGTTCGATCGATTCTTTGCTTAAATCGATCAGTGTATGGACGCCTTTAGGAAGATTTCATTTCAAAAGCTAGACACGCAGCAATAGTCTGCGGGTACGCCATTTACCCCAATACCCTCGTACCAGTGGTAGGCCCGCCCTCTCCCCCCAGACACGGGGTATAAATGGCTATAGGCCATAGTATAATGACAAATCACAGGGGTCTTCCCCACCCCTAGAAAACTGATGAGGCCCTTAATGTTCGCACCCTTTCCCTAAAATATGCAGCATGAGGTAAAAATCTTAGTAAATTGTCACTCTTTCTGTAACATACTGGACTATTACCACTGGTGTGACTATCTTAGTGAATTTGGGAAGAAAAGGTCTAAGGTTATGTTCACAATGGAAGCTGTGTTGTGTGCTGCATTGCATTTCCTGTAAGCACAGAAACACAAGGCAACGAAACGAAAAATTCGTACCACGTTATGCGGCATTTAGGTGGCATACAGTCAATAAAAAGTATGCTTCACTGTTTCTGTTAACTCACACATTATATTGTAATGCAGTGTGCTGGGACACTGTGGTGTGTTGGATCCCAATGCACCGCATGCACTGTGAACGTTACATAAACGTATTATTGCAGTGCGACTTTCTGCATTAAAGGACACATGAGGCAATCTTAAATCAGAACAGTTTTACTCACCTGGGGCTGCTTCCAGCCCTTAGAGGTCTATCAGGTCCCATGCCGATGTTCTGCTGTCCCCTCCATAAGATCACGACCCGCAGATAAGTCTTCTGCGCATGCATGTACCCACCTCTTGTGAGCATGCTCCTGTAGTCAGGAGTACTATGCACTTGCCCAGTCCACAAAGTTTCAGACTGCCCAAGCGCAGAGCGGATCACAATCTTACAGGGGAGGGGACAGCAGACCTTTGGTGTGGGACTTCTAGAGACTGAAAAAAACCCCAGGTGAGTTTAACTCTTCTGTTTTAGGGTTGCCTCGTGTATCATTTAAGATGCCCCCATAAAGTCACACAGCAATACACTGTGAACGTAGCCTGAAACACCGAATGCAGTATTTTACCAACCCTTTATTTTTTACCGAACATGTCTTAGTGCATTGAAGCCTATACTGCTGGAGGTGCACTTTAAGCATTTTGGGTATCTCAATCTTTTAAAAAATACAACCAAAGCAGCCTTAATACTTAATGAGGGAACAGTAACATTATCGCACACTCTGGCCAGAACGTGGAGTGATCTCTTCAGACTAGACTCCTACAGTAACAGCAGGTTGCCATGGAAAGTCACGCTCAGGGAAACCTCACAGCAAGGGGGGCATGGAATATGATGCTCTGTTTTGGCCAGTAAATAGAATGTTCTGGGCCTTTCCACATCAGTGAGTGTCCCTACCGCCTGCTGGAAGCTAAATGGGGACACACCAAACTAGCCTATTCTATAGCAGAAAGGTTCAATATACATTAGCAGTAAACCCAGAGCTCCCCTTTCTCTGTTGCACTAAAATATTATTATTATTATTCTGCATTTATATAGTGCTGACATTTCCAGTAGTGCTTTACAATTCAGGTCCCTAAAAACCCCTCACAATAAAAGTCTGATATCCCTGCCATATGGGGCCAGTATGGGGTGGCAGGTAGGGTGCCCTTACATTAGTCAAAAAACAGGGCTGTGGAGTTGGAGCAATTTTTGGAGACCTGGAATCAGAGTCAGTGGTTTAATAAATTGAGGAGTCGGATGATTTTTGTACTAACTCCACATCCTTGGTAACTATTCGACTAAGGAGTCCGATTAATTTTGGGTAGCTGGGGTCGGAGTCAGTGGTTTCATATGCTAAAGAGTCAAGGTCAGCTCACACGACTGTTAGGCTGATATCATGCAGCTGGCCACGTGTGTACAAATCGTTAGAACAACTTGTACTTGTTCCGCTTGCAGGAGCAATATGTAAATGGTCATTTAGTTGGTTTGGCCATGTGGAAATACAGATCATGTCAATGGGTTGTTGTGCGGCTTGTCAGGTTGGCCATGCGCTTTGTTGGACGTGTGTATGAGCCTTTAGAACCACTTCAGCAAACAAATAAATGGACTAAATATATGAAAGTGAATGGTTGTTTTTGAATCTAAACATGCTTAAAAGTGTTTTAGAGTTCTGGTTTGTGTGCATTGTTTGTAAAGTTCAACCATATGGCTATTTCAGAAATGTACTATACTGTATTTCCTTGATGTTGAATGTGCTACCCTCAGGTAGTTATGGTCTGGATCAGTAGACCCACCGATTCTGCCCTCAATATGTGCACTACCTATATGCTATATTAAGACTTTGATATTCGATATTTGATGCCTTGGTACTACTTACATCAGAATTCTATTCCTATGTAAATTTTTCCGCTGTATGCAGATACTGACTGTACCTGGTTCTCTTGCATTTATATGATGTTGTATTGATGTGCTATACTTCTAACACGTTGATTTTTTTTTTTCATTTGGAAATCACACAAAAAACTCTGTGGTAACAAAAAAAAAATATTTTAGAGTTCACTGAAGGAGGTCTACAATAATAAGAAAACCAAGGAGAAAACTACTTAAAAAATGCATTCTACAGCTCAATCGCAAAACTGCACCTTAACCACTTAACGACCGCCTAACGCCGATAGGCGTCGGCGGGTCATTAGTGGTATAGCATGGAAACGGCCGCTCGATCGAGCGGCCTTTCCATGCCAGTTCACGGAGGCTGTCTCCGTGAACAGCCGGAGAGCCGCCGATCGCGGCTCGCCGGCGAAATGTAAACAGGCGGGGAAGAAATCCCCGCTGTTTACATCACACGGCGCTGCTGCGCAGCAGCGCCGTGACGTAGATCGGCGATCCCCGGCCTCTGATTGGCCGGGGATCGCCGGCATATGATAGGCTAAAGCCTATCCTAGGATGCGCAGGATGGACTTCCGTCCTGCGCATTACGGGTGAAGAGGGAGAGGGAGGTGAGCGGAGGGAGGGCGGAAATGGCTGCAGAGGGGGGCTTTGAGGAGCCCCCCCCCCCCCCGCCGAACGAACAGAGCCGGCGGCGATCAGACCCCCCCAGCAGGACATCCCCCTAGTGGGGAAAAAAGGGGGGAAGTCTGATCGCCCGGCCACATTCCTGATCGGTGCTGCGGGCTGTAGAGCCCACGCAGCACCGATCATTAGAAAACCCCCTTAAAGAGGGGTTAAAGAGGAACTTCAGCCTAAATAAACATACTATCATTAAGTTACATTAGTTATGTTAATTAAATAGATGGGTAATATAATCTCTTACCCACCCTGTTTTAAAAGAACAGGCAAATGTTTGATTTCATGAGGGCAGCCATCTTTTTGGTTGAAAGAAGGTGACAGGGAGCATGAGACATAGTTCCAAATGTCCTGTGTCCTGATCCCCCCTACCAGTTGCTAGGCAACGTGAACAACTACATAGGAAATCCCATCATGCTTGCACAGCATCAGGGGAAAAAATCCCGGGCAGTTTTCTTTGAAGGGGCAGAGCTTAGCTAAAAATGCAGCTAAAAATGAGACTTCTATAAGAAAAACAAAGTTCTGATGCTGTTAAAGAAACACCAAGCCTTTTCAGTGCTGCTGAGTAGATTTTTAGTCTGGAGGTTCACTTTAACAGGTTGCCGATTGCTATAAACACAGTGTGAAAATATTGCGCTTACCTACTTCATGACCAACGTTTAACACCTATTTGATAAACAACACGCAGTGATTAAACACATCAACATGCACACATAATGACAGCTTGCTCCGCGTAACTTCACGCCATTAACCCAGCGCTATCAATCATTTCTAGACCGCAGTTCATTTCCAAGAAAACCAATCCCCGCTATATACCGTCTTGCGGCTATGCTAAAAATAGGTGGGCTTTTATCTTCCCCACGGCTAGATCTGGAGGACAAAAAGCTTTTAATTAGTGTAGCATAATTAGCGGGACATAAAACCGTTTGAAAAAATAGGAACATAAATCTCTCTAGGAAGAAAATGTAAATAACAAAACCAAGAAAATGGGGGGAAAAAGGGGAACAGGGAATGGACCATAAATAAAAGAGTCCTAAATAAAGCATTCTGATTAATGATTTGGAATTCCTGTGCAATGATATGTTTTAACTTATGGTGTAGCGAAAAGAGAAGGCTCTATAAATGTAAAGCATTTTATTTGCTAGGAATGAGGGGGGGGGGGGGGGGGGGGCTGTGAAAGTTTGGTTATGTAGATATCAGATAACTGTTGCCCAGTCTGAAAGTTTCAGGTCAAAATGGGTAATGATTGGTCCATTAGGTGGAGTTCCCACTAGAGCGGAGAGCAGACATCTTTTTCCATAGGAGCCATTCCCACTTGTCACGCTGCAACAGATACGCAAAATCAGTAGCAGTAAGCGGAACGCAGTTCTGTGTAGTCCACGATAATCCCAGGCAGGTGGATTGGTCTGCATCTGTCCCGGGCTAGCAAATCGCTGCTGCTCGGTCCCTGTATACATGGGGATCTCTATTGGGCTGCAAAAGATCAGCGGGAATCCTCTGCAATTCTCATTGGTTCATGGTGATTTTCCACAGCCCCATGGCCTTGCCAGTCTCTAAAGCAAGCACGGCTGTGTTCCGCACTTCATAAGGTAAGAAGTCTCTGTAGTGAGGTAGCTACAGAACCATGGATCCCAGTGCACATTTTACACGTTATGCCCCTGAAAGCAAGGCTGCACATTCAGAACTGCTGGTATATAGTGTGCCCATAGCTTATACATTTAACAGTCACATCAATCAATGCGGCTCTGTAAAATTTACAACCCACAGGCTCACGATACACTAGCGGTTCTGGATGTGTGCCTGGCTTTCAGGGGCATAAAGAGATGGTTTGCAGATTCAGGAGTGATGCATCATGGGAAACCACACTTGCACGCTTAAAGAGGAACTCCAGTGAAAATAATGTAATACAAAAAGTGCTTCATTTTTACAATAACTATGTATAAATGATTTAGTCAGTGTTTGCCCATTGTAAAATCTTTTAAATCCCTGATTTACATGCTGACATTTATTACATGGTGACATTTTTACTGTTGGCAGATGATGTAGCTGCTGCATGCTTTTTTGGCAGTTGGAAACAGCTGTAAACCGCTATTTCCCACAATGCAACAAGGTTCCCAGACAGGAAACTGCCAGGAGTACATACTCAGAGTTTCTTGTGAGAGTGGTTTTACCACAATCTCAGTCATACAGCGCCCCCTGATGGTCTGTTTGTGAAAAGGAATAGATTTCTCATGTAAAAGGGGGTATCAGCTACTGATTGGGATAAAGTTCAATTCTTGGTCGGAGTTTCTTTTTAAAGCTGAATGATTGCAAACACCTTTTGTTAAAAAAGCAACAAAAAACAAAACCCTGACCTGTCTTAGATTACTTTTACTCGTTTATAAACGCTTTCTTCCATTGTGCAGGCGCAGTCCCGATATCACACCTGCGCAGTTCATTCATTGCTCTGCACCGTTCAAAGGAGCTTTCAGCTGCGGAGGAATGGTGACAGGGGGGACCAGGGCCCAAGTATAGCGTTTGGCCCAGATGACAGTGAACAGCGGCAGCACAGTTAGCAAAAGCTCATTTTTAAAGTTTTAGACAGTGCAGGGGTTCTTTAATCTCTTTAGCGGTTATCACGAGTACAGCTCGGGGTGGAAAAACAAGCTAGGAGTGGTTATCCTGAGCTGAACTCATGGTAGCTGCCAGAGGTCTATGCAGATCAATGCGCACAGCGGGAGTTTTTAGTCACCTCCCGGAGGATCCTGACATTGGTCGCCATTCTATTAGAAAGGCTCTGCTTCTCCCTGGTGAGATCGCCGGCTAATTTCACCATAGGGTTACAGCAGGACAGAGAGAGAACTGCAGCGCTGGATCTCAGGAAGGTGAGAAAGTGCTGGGCTGCCGTAGATATCTCTGCAGTGTGATTGCACTGCTCAAAGCACTCAAGAGCCGCAGCCACAGGGACGTGCTCAATAGGCCACCCTGCAGGGTTAGGAAGTCTTGCCCAAGGACTTCTTACTGAACAGAATAGCCCTTAACCAGTACACCATCCAGACACTTATAAAAAGGGGACAGCAAAGGGGACTCATAATAACCATCCTTGTTTATATTTGACTCGAGCAGTTTTCCTGGTTTCACTAAGTGCAAGTGTGCAACTACAAGTTCAAGTGCATCTGTTTATTTCTGGATAGTTTAATAAGCAATTTAAAGAGGATTTTTAAACCGGATTGAACTTCATCCCGATCAGTAGCTGATACCCCCTTTTCCCACGAGAAATCTTTACCTTTTCTCATATAGATCATCAGAGGGGCCTGTATGGCTGATATTGTGGTGAAACCCCTCCCACAGTGTGATGTCATGGCCATAGCCCTGACAGTTTGATGTCTGTGAACTTGCATTGCAATGAGGAAAACAACAGCTGTTTTTAACTGCCAAGCAACCAGTATCTCCTTCTGTGCATAGAACTCTCTGTTAACGAAGGTTCCGCAGAGCTGCACCTGGCAGGACTAAAGAGGTGACCACCAGTGAATATTTTTCAGAATGTAAATCAGGGAGAGGAAAGATTTTAAAATGGGCAAACACTGACTAAATCATTTATAAATGAACATAAAAATAAGTTTTTTTATTCATTATGTTATTTTCACCACAGTTCCTCTTTAAAGTGAACCAAACACCATTTTAGCATCCAGGGCATCTCAATAGCACGTTTAAAATAACAATGAGGCTCATGAATAAAAAAACTTACATTGTATCTCTTCTTTTTACATTTAAAAGTTTAGCAGAGAATTGTATTAGCATATTTGATCCAACTCCCTTGGCCTGCCTGACACACAGAAATTTCAGGCATATAAGGACTGCTGAAATTATTGTATTGCACACATTAGCAGAGAGCAAACTGAAACCTTTCATGAGTGTGTGTGTGTGTGTGTGTGTGTGGGGGGGGGGGGGGGGGAGAGAGATAGGTCACTATGCTTTAGAGGGTATACAGAAGTCACAGATGCTATCTTCACACCTTATAAATATCGGGCAGGTAGATGGGGTGGGAAATGGCAGGTCCTATAGCTACTAGAAACCAGGAAAAAAAGTGGTGCTTGGTTCCCTTTAATGTATTTTATCCTCTTGAGGCCCACAGGCTTACACCCCCTAGTGACCAGGCGATTTATTACAATTCTGCACTGCACAACCTTAACATTTTATTGCTCGACCAACCAAATGAATCGTGCCACCTTTTCTTCCCACCAACAGAGCTTCCTGTTCATGGTATTTGACTGCTGCTGCCATTCATTTTTTTTTTTTTAAAGAGCTTTTTTTTATTTTTCAACCCTGATCTCCCCCCCCCCCCCCATTCATAGGCATATGCCTATGATAGGGATTAGATTGTGAGCTGATCAGAGGGATGGTTAAGTGGCAGGGCCGTTTAGATTGTGAGCTGATCAGAGGGACAGGGCAGTGACAGGGTCCTTTCTTTCTTCTCCCTCAGCCTGCCAGCTCCGATCACGGCTGGCAGGCTGTTCGCGGCCATCTCCTGTGTCGCTCTGCAGGGAACGCGAGATTCCCGAGCGTTCGTTCCCTGTTAGTCTCTTGAAATAGTGATGACGCCAATCAGCGTTTGGCTGTCTAGTGGAGCCACCCTGCGACCGCCCACTGGTGTTAGGCGGTCGCAGAGCAGTTAAAATCAGCTAGATGAACACTGACTTCACCCGCACATGTTTGCATAAAGAATCAGCACACACAGTGCTGTTCTATGGGGAAGCAGAAACTAGCTGAAAAATTCAAACCAACTATTGGTCTTTTTTGTATCTAGAGAATGACTGGCTGGGGATCTCGGCTGCATCCTAAAGAGATCATAAACATCCTGAGCACTAAAGGCGCCAGTAATGGAACAATCGGATAATGTTCAGTGATGAGAACAAAAGACAAACTCATTTTTCCTCCCTATTGTCAGAAGTCCACTCGCCAATCTCCAACTTGGAAAAGCTCAGAAGTAGCTTTTGTTTCACACTTTGTTTTTACTTAGCTGCTGTACAGCTGCATTAACAGAAGGGACTGTGATCATTACTATTCAGAAAAACAATTAATTCTCAATTGTCATGCAAATTCGCTGAGTGTATTGGCACCGCTATTGCTTTTAACGATCCGCACTTAATAAAGACACATCTGGTTGCTACAGTAACAGAACGGTGTCGTTCGCGCTACAGAGGCATTAGCGTCCCCATGCTGGCTTAGGTGACAGAGGAAAGATTATTCTCAATGCATTTGTCGTTTCATAAAACCAAGAATCGTCCCACTGTCATTATCGTTACGACAACATTGATGCGTTGTGCCAACGCTAAGAGTTTAAGGAGATCGCTCCTTATGGTGGGCGAACGCAGATACGCAATAGGCCTATTAAGTCACAAGTCATTTAGAAGTTGGGTAAATGGGGGCTCCATGTGTGGCTATGTCTGCATATGCTTCAATTTGCTGTAAGACAAACAAAACCCGAGTCAAGGGTTCACATCCAGGGCTGATAACTCTGCACTTTTCTGACTGTGAAGACATTTGTACGAAGGACAGTAACTCAAATGAATGGCTGACGCCCAGGTACACAATACAAAAGTGATAAACTCCAGTGGCTTATCTATTCATGGGGCGCTGAAAGGTTGCACACAGTGCACATCCAGTAAGCAGGAGGTGGAAAAACAATTGAAATATCAGGAAGCTGCGTTTTATACATGATCGTGTTTGCCTGCAGGACTGCCAGTTATAGTGGCTTGTAAACTGCCTGCTCAGGTCTGGCAGCAAGTTACAATCCATGTATTTATCTGCAGGGCCACAATTGTGACACACAGATATTCGCCACTATTGATAGCTGTCCTTTAATATATTCTTAGTCTTACTGGCTGAGGCACGAGTCATCCATCCCGGCAGCCAATCAGCGCACAGCTTTTCAGATCACCATAGAGATGTTTGACGTTGAGCCACTGAGTTGACGCGATACAGTTACATAGTTATTTGGGTTGAAAAAAGACATACGTCCATCGAGTTCAACCTTTTAGGGCGGGCCATAGAGCGGCCACCTTCACCAATCCTCAGTTCTACCTGCATTTATATATGGTGCAGCAAACAGTAAATAGAGCAGCAGGCCACTTCTGTATGTGAATAAGGGGGGAAATCTGGGACACCTGGTGCCGGCCAAAAAGTAGTATTCGGACCATAAGACGCACTAACTCCACCCCCCACCACACACACACACACACACACACACACACACACACACACACACACACACACACACACACACACACACACACACACACACACACACACACACACACACACACACACACACACACACACACACACTTTTGCACTTTTGGAAGAGAAAAAGTGTGCCTTATGGTCCTGAAAATACGGTATGTTTCAGTTCTGACAAAATCTCGTCAGAAATGGAAGGAATCATTGTAAAACAAAATTGGTGAGCTTCTGAGAGGAGCTGACAGTGAGGTAAGTATGTAATATTCATTTGCAGGTTCATCATGTGTTTATTTTAAATATTTTTACTCGGTTCAGGTTGACAATAAAAGGAAATAAAAATGTCATCCTGAGTCTCCATATCCCGCTTTTTACTGTTGTCCTTTAAGGCTGGTACATTCACAGATTCAGAGTTGCTTATACTCCGACAGTGTCGTTAGTCTGATCACACGATTGTAATGTTACAAGTTTCCTTTAAATTCAAATGAGTATACTTGACTGAAGTGAAGCATTACATTGTCTAAAGAAGATGTGTATATGAAAAACTATCTAGTCCCTTTTCCATATTCATTTCTGCTTTAATTGAGGCAAGAAGAAAATGATGATGATTCTGTAGATGGCTAGAAATAACCTGATCAGCTGCACAAAGCTTTATTCTTCACATCGGCTCAAGTAATTATTCCCACATCAATATTTCTCCGAGGCAGAAAATGTATGAGTGCAGCATTATGAAGTATATAATCAACAGGAGAGTGTCAGTTCCGGGAACGGCAAATGAAGGGGTAGTTTATTCTGAAAGCCATTTAGGATGATGACAACAGCACCTACTGGCAATTATGTGTTCAGCCTGTCTGATCTATGCCTTATAGGAGACGCACTGCAATAAACAGCACTGAAAGTGTCACTGCCTTTTGCAGACATAGGTTATATACTTATCTTCTGGATCCCTCAGTTACAATCGGGACTGGAAAAGTGTTAAGGTAGCCATACACTGGTCGATTTGCCATTAGATCGACCAGCTGACAGATCCCTATCTGATCGAATCTGATCAGAGAGGGATCGTATGGCCTCCTTTACTGCAAACAGATTGTGAATCGATTTCAGCCTGAAACCGATCACAATCTGTTGAGCTGCTCCTGCCGCCTGTGCCCCCCCCCCCCCGTATACATTACTTGAAGCTGGCTCCCGGGCGACTTCTCCACGCTGCACCGCACCGCTCTGTTCTTGCTCCATCCCGGCACTTCCTGTGTCACTCCTTGACCAGGAAGTTCAAATAGAGCGCCCTCTATTTGAACTTCCTGGTCACTGCAGTGACACAGGAAGCGCCGGGATGGACCTGGAACAGAGCGGTTTAGCGCGGAGAAGACGCCCGGGAGCCAGCGTCAGGTAATGTATACCTGATCGGATCGGCCGCCGCTAGCGACGCGCACCCTACCCGCGGGCGATCAAGGGTAATTTTCCGCACGCCGCGATCGACGGACCAATCCGATTTCGGGAGGAAATCGGATCGGCGGGTGCGTTTAGCGCGAACGATTGGCAGCAGATTCGATCCCAGGATCGAATCTGCTGTCGAAACGGCCGCGAATCGGGCCAGTGTATGGCCACCTTTAGTATCCTATGAGTATAGAAATCCCAGTGAGTTATTATTTTGTAGTTTTTTACATAGCGTTGACGTCTTCTGCAGCGCTTTAAAGAGTACATAGTCATGTCACTAACTGTACCTCAGAGGAGAGGCAGCGCAAAACGGCGGAGGGAAATTAGGGCGCACCACGCGCTGCCATAGTCCGTAATGTAAATGACAGCTATAGCGGTGCTCAGACTGTAATTTGGGCGCCCTCAAAAGACGGAGCCCAAATTATTATTTAAACAGCAAGTCCATGGCGGCCTGGAGGGTGAATAGTAATTAACACCGCCAGGACCTTTGCAGGAGCAGGGTGAGCTCGCTCTTGGCTTTGCCATACATTTCCCTGCCCCGTTTTTGCATGTGTACCCTCAGAGGAGCTCACAATCTATCCATTAGTCATATGTCTATTGTAATCTAGGGCCAATTAACTGTATGGCTTTTTGTGGGGTGTGGGAGGAAACCGGAGTGCCCAGAGGAAATCCAAGCAGACACGAGAACATACAAAATCCTTGAAGATAGTTACCTGGTTGGGAATCAAACTGGGGACCCAGCACTGTTAGGTGAGAATGCTATCCACTACGCCACCGTGCTGCCCACTTAAACCTCACCCTATGAAACCTGTGACTTGCCCTGAATGAAACCACGCCCATCCCTCATCATGACCACAGTAATAACAAAACTGGAGGGCCAGAAGCAACTGGATGATGAGAACTTTGACAGCATTTACCGATGCTGGTTAAAGTATGTGGGCTAGCGGTAACTAGCAACCTCCGCTCTACATTCTTAAATAGATCACAGATGGCGGCATCTTTACTGCTGGCAAGGTGCATCACTGCACAATGTTGTTTTTTGTCTGCCACTATAACGGAAAATTGTAATATTTAAAATACACATAAACACATACAAATAAAAAGTAGGTTTTTTCAGAGTAAAATGAGACATACATTACTTTTCTCCAATATCGCTGTCACATACAGTAGGTAGTAAAAATCTGACAGAACTGATTTTGGTCTAGCTCATCTCTCCATGGGGGATGCTCAGCATGGTTTTTATTTTTTATAAAGATACTCCATGAAAAGGATTTATATAAAGACGTTGGCCAGCCTCCCTGCTTGCTTCACACTTTTTTTAGTAGTTGGACAGAGCAAGGGGCATTGCTAGCCCCAAAGATCAGTGGCACTTGCCCCAGATGGATTCTTGAGTGCCCCAGATGGATTCTTGGGTGCCCCGGATGTCCCCAAAGCAGAGTCAGCTAAGGTGCCTCAAAGGGAGGCCCGTGGGAGCATGGGAGGAGGTCCACTAGGAGGTCAGGGAGTGCTATGGGGGTTCTGCCTGGTAACCTGGCAGCAGGCCAGCACACCCAGCAGAAAGCCAGACCAGCCAGCACAGAAGCCAGGTAACTCTGCCCAGTTATGTTTAAGTGATATGCTGCATTTTTATTTTATTTCTTTCGACGAGGGGGCTTCATCCAACATTTTGTTGGGCAGGACTTCTTAGATTACTGGATATAAATTTGGCTCCACCCATGACCACACCCGAATTCTGGTGTTTGGCCACACCCATTTCCTGGCTGGAGTGTCCAAAAGTGCCCTGGATCTCTTAGGATCTTGGAAATGCCCCTGCCATTCACTAAGTACTCTTGAAAATAAAGAAAGTCCTGAGAATCCCCCATGAGGAGATAGACTAGTCCAAAACCTGTTGGTTCTGTCAGATTTCTATTACCTACTGTAAGTGACAGCAACATAGGAGAAAAATAATGTGTGGCTCATTTTACTCTGGAAGAAATGTACTTCTTATTTGTATGTGTTTACATGTATTTTACATTTTACAATTTTCACGATAGTGGCCCTCTAAGTGAGTAGAAACAACACGTGGCCTCCCAGAGTGCTTTGGGGCAGAGGGTTTTGTGACATCATAGCCTAGGCTAAGCAACACTGGGAGGACGGGGTTAGGTACCCATATAAAGCAATATATAGATATAAGTTGTGTTCCTGATGCTGAAACCAGGATAATTAATGCAAAATTGGGTATCCTGGATTATGAATTACATTCTACTATATGTCGCCACAGTGCCTCTTCAGATCTTGGGTAACCTCTCACTAGATCCCACAATATAGAATCAAGCATGTGCAGCAAAGTCACCGTTATCCGGAACACAGGAAACTGGAAATGACCCGATGCAGGTCAGGTGACACGCCGGCTTCTGTGTACGGGGGAAGCAGGAAAGCCCTTGGGGGCCAACTAGGAGCAAGAAGAGGGCTGCATGACGTTGCTGGAGGCTTGGTGAGTATTTGGGGGGAGTTTGCTCAAGAAACCGGCAAGCATATGAACCGGGGTGTCTGCTGTAATTAGTTTCTACAAGCTCACCACTTCCTCCAAGCAATTTTTAAAAAGATTATTGACTTTTATCCTGCTGGCGCCTCTTTTCTACATACAAATACTCTGGGTCCACGCCTGGTGGAGGGGAGTGCTACCCCCTTTCTTGTTTCTTTACTAAAGAGAGCGACGACTTAATCCTGAGTGAGGACAGGTCTAATCTCCTCACCTGCCTATTGAGTGGTTGCCTGAATGGTAACCCATGTTTGTGAGTATAAATTATCTCACTAAACCACTTACCAATTGTCTTTAACCACTTCGCCATATCTGGACGCATATATCCGTCCAGATAGGCAGTGGTGCTGCAGCCGTGTGGTGCGCGCGATCGGGCGCGCGCCCGCGCGCGCTCCCGCTGCCCCCCCGATCAGTGAATGGGAATATAATTCCCATTCACCGATCTAACTCCCCGGCAGAAATACCGACGCTTTCTCATCAGAGAGCGCGGTATTTCTGCCCCCAGGAAACTTCTTCTCTTCATTTTAGTTCCTAGATGCGACATTGTTCGCATCCAGGAATTTTTTGAATGTGGCCATCTTGTGGCCAAATAGTAAACTGCACCCACATACTTTTAATAAATAAAAAAATACATTACATCTAAAATTAGCAGTTTCCCTCACAAACTAAAATTACCCAAATACATTTTTGTATTAAAAAAAAAATTAAAAAAATTACAATAAAAAAAAAAAAAACTACATAAATAGTTACCTAAGGGTCTGAACTTTTTAAATATACATGTCAAGAGAGTATCTTATTAAATTTTTTAAAATTATAAGCTTGTAAATAGTGATGGACGCAAATTGAAAAAATGCACCTTTATTTCTAAATAAAATATCGGTGCCATAAATTGTGATAGGGACGTAATTTAAACGGTGTAATAAGCGAGACAAATGGGCACATAAAATGCATGGGTTTTAATTACTGTAGCATGTATTAATTTTAAACTATAATGGCCAAAAACTGAGAAATAATGATTTTTTTCCATTTCTATCTTAATCTTCCTGTTAAAATGCATTTACAGTAAAGTGGCTCTTAGCAAAATGTACTACCCAAAGAAAGCCTAATTAGTGGCGGAAAAAACGAGATATAGATCAATTAATTTTGATAAGTAGCGATAAAGTTATTAGCGAATGAATGGGAGGTGAACATTGCTCGGATGCATAAGATTTTCGAAGCTGTAGGCTGAAGTGGTTAACATACTACACCATATTGGGCTCTCGGTTTTTTTCTATTTAATTTTCTACAAGCTATTGTTCTTATGGATTCATTGCCACCTAAAAAGGTGACAGCTCGTACTTCTGCTCTGATAAGCTGTATAGCAGATATGGGGTCTCACCTGGCTTCAGGCAGCAGGACAGCATACTCATGGGGGGACGTGGTCTCTGGGAAGTTGGAAAGAATGGCGAGACGATGTGGAAGCAGGTCAGAACCATGGTAGGTGAACAGGAGATCCAAGGCTTGTACATTACTTTCCTACAATGGGAAACACGGCACAGAAATGACACATTAACATCATGAAAGCTAATTAGTTCTTTAAAGGAGTACTGTAGGGGAGGTCAAGGAAAAAAACAAAACAAAAAGAGTTGAACTTACCTGGGGCTTCTAATGGTCCCCCGCAGACATCCTGTGCCCGCACAGCCACTCACCGATGCTCCGGTCCCCGCCTCCGGTTCACTTCTGGAATTTCCAACTTTGAAATCGGAAAACCACTGTGCCTGGACGGTAGTGCCTTCGCTCCCGCTGACGTCACCAGGAGTGTATTGCGCAGGCCCAGTACAGTCTGCACCTGCGCAGTACGCTCATGGTGACGTCAGCAGGAGCGAGGACACGGCCGTAGCGGCGCAGTGGTTTTACGACTTTAAAGTCGGAAATTCCAGAAGTGAACCAGAGGCGGGTACCGGAGTATCGGTTAGTGGCTGCGCGGGCACAGGATGTCTGTGGGAGACCATTAGAAGCCCCAGGTAAGTTCAAATCTTTTTTTCCCCCTACAGTAGTCATTTAAAGGACATCTGAGGTGAAAATAAACTGATGAGAAAAAATACTGTATCTATCCTTCTCCTAGAAATTACTTTTTTAGATACACAGTTTTTTATTTTATATTTAAATCTAGTTTTTAAGTTTTTACTGTTTCATTGTCTCTGCTCAATGATACCTTCTTTGAAGTATGCCAAAACTCAAATCTATGAATCATTGAGCCTTGTTATCTCTTTCCTGCTCTCAGAAGCCATTTACTGACAGGAAGGTGTTTTATGGCTGTAATTACTAATCAGCGAGGGTTATTCTATAGTCTGACCCAGTCCCGACCCAGACAGAAACTGTCACTTGCATACTTGATGTTTAACTTTTTCAGGCAGAGAATGAAAAAAAGGAACACAGCATAGTTATTTGTGTGCTAGGCACTGTACAGACACATGTCTATCTCATCATGTCACATGTCACCTCAGCTGTCCTTTAAAGCAAACCTATATTATGTCAGGGTAACTAAAACATAAGTAAGATAGAACAGTGTCTTCTCTTTATTTACAAAGATATGAATGTAATTGTATTTTAATTGGTATTAAATTGGTATGCAGCAGAACAGTATTCAAATAGTTAAACACAGCACTCTATTATTCATTGGAAAGCTTGCTGCCACACCCAAAAAGGTGATAACATTATCTTTAGTTTACATTATGTTGTCTGCCACAATTAGTATACATTCCTAACTGTGAAGAAAACGAGCTCTCTCTGCTGTAGAAGCAAAGAGCTGAGTGATCACTAAAAATAATGTAATCTATAAATACAGCAGCTATGCAATAAAATGCAATGGCAGCTTTCAGAGCAGATAATCTGTACTTTGGGAACTCGTAATTTGTAAACAGACAATATTTTATGTGCACAAAAGCAAATATGGTAACTATATCGGTAATAAAAAGTAGGAAACACATTTTTATTCAATGTTATGTCAGAGTTTTATCCAACTTTAAACATCAGCCATGACAGTCTGATGTAAAATCAAATTGTCACTGCTGTAAACAAATGTAATAGTACTCACAACTTTTAAGAGAACCCCAAAGCGAGAGTGATCTGGAGGATGCCATATTTATTTAATTTTTTTTTTTTGTAAAATAAATTTTTTATTAAATTCTTATCAGTACAAGATAGTAAGACAGATCGAACAGAAAAAAAAGAACTATTATAACACAGTTATCTTGCCAAGTTGTTACATTTCAGTACAGATATTTGTGGAGATACATTTTCATCTAGGCAGAGTTGACATATAGCATTGAGTGGAATTATCAGGTACTGGAAGTAATGACATTGTTACTGCAAATCATCAAGTTTCATAGATAAGATCTTCCACCTTGTCATATATCAGGTTAATGTCCAGGTATCTAATGTATTCGTATTATCTCCACATAACTGAACCATGGAGGGTAAGGTACATAGAAGCGAACGATGGTGGCAAGAGAGAGTAACAGTGAGGAAAAGAGAAGAGAGGAAAGATGGGGAGGGGCAGATAAGGTTGGGAGGGATAAGGGGGAGTGAGTGAGGTAGAGATCAAGGGGGAAGGGGGGGACTAGGAGAGGGAGGCAGGTGCGTCCCCGCTTCGGGGGCCGAGGGTCCAGAGAACAGCCATCCTAGGTAGGGGCCAGATCATAGACGAAGTCTGATGGGTAGCTTCAATAGGCTAATTTTAGAGCAATTTTAGAGCATGTCAAGGGCCCTTGAGGAGTCACGAAAATCGATCCATACAGCCCATTTCCTTGAAAAAGCTTCGGCTGTGCCTTGGGAGTCAGAATAGAGATCCTCCATTCTCATGATGAGGTTAATTTCTTTAAAGAGTTCTGTCGTGCTGGGTATGATAGTGGATTTCCAGTGTCTGGATATAAGTAATCTAGCTGCTATCATTAACTGTGGGGTAAGAGATTTTTTAATAGCGGATGTTCTGCCGGGTAGTAAGGTTAGTAGGGCCATGGTAGGCGATAAGTGGAGATTACTGCAGTATAAGTGTTTATGTATCTGAGATATTGTGGCCCAGAAAGGTTGGATAAGGGGGCATTCCCACCAGATGTGGAGGAAAGATCCATGAGCCTGGGAGCATCTCCAACAAGTAGGCGGGGTATCTGGGTTGTATTTAGCAACTTGTGCTGGGGTGCGGTACCATCTGGAAAAGACTTTATAGTTTCTTTCCTGATGTAAGGTAGAGATAGAGGTTTTATGAATAAGTGAGAAAATCTTTTCCCACTGTTCAGCAGAGAGGGGGGACCCTAGTTCCTTGTCCCAGGTGTCGGTAAGTTTTAATAAGTCTTTTTCACTAGAGTCACATACGAGGAAAGAGTACAATAGCGAGACTTTGTGGGGGAGCGAAGAAGAGGAAGAGCACATACGTTCAAACTCCGTGAGTGGCCGGTGTATGTGGGATCTGGTGTTGATGGAATTGTGGAACCAAACGACCTGGTTTCAAAGCAGCCAGCCTAGCTCTGGCTTATTATCGGGATTGCCAATCCTATCACGTGCAATAAGCTTACCTCCATCAATAATGTGTCGAACCTGTGGCCAAAAGTTCCGAGGCCAGCCCAAAATGGAGTGTGAATGAACTCCTGAAGCGAAACATGGGTTGTCTAGTAGGGAGGTGAGTGGGCTATATGGAGATGATGGACTAAGTCTGCTGCTGAGAGAATGCCATGTGGTGAGGACAATTTGGGCCCAGAAAGCTATATTGTCAACATTAGGTTTCAGCTCAGGAGGTATCCAGATAAGGGCTCTAGGATCTAAGTTAGATAAAGAGGCTTCTAGGTCGATCCATTGCTTATCTGCTCTGTCTTGAAACCAATTAAGTATATGGGTAAGGATAATGGCGTGATAATATGTCTTAACCATCTTAGCGGTATGGACGAGCTCAGCTCGTCCATCACCGCCGATGGCTGCCGCTCAGGCCCTGCTGGGCCGATTTTGTTCAAATAAAGAGCAGCACACGCAGCCGGCACTTTGCCAGCCGCGTGTGCTGCCCGATCGCCGCCGCTCTGCGGCGATTCGCCGCGAGCAGCGGCGAAAGAGGGTCCCCCCAGCCGCCTGAGCCCAGCGTAGCCGGAACAAAAAGTTCCGGCCAGCGCTAAGGGCTGGATCGGAGGCGGCTGACGTCCATGACGTCACTCCGCTCGTCGCTATGGCGACGATCTAAACAAAACAAGGAAGGCCGCTCATTGCGGCCTTCCTTGTTTATTCTGGGCGCCGGAGGCGATCGGAAGAACGCCTCCGGAGCGCCCTCTAGTGGGCTTTCAAGCAGCCAACTTTCAGTTGGCTGCATGAAATAGTTTTTTTTAAATTTAAAAAAAACCCTCCCGCAGCCGCCCTGGCGATCTTAATAGAACGCCAGGGTGGTTAATGTCTGGGAGGCCCATTCCACCCTCTGATTTGGGGCGTGTGAGGAGTCTGAACTTGGTTCTGTGTGGTTTATTGTGCCATATGAATTTCAGTACAAGGGACTGTATTCTGTTTAAAAATTTCATAGGGATTTTAATTGGAATCGCCTGCATAACATAAAGTATTTTGGGGAGGGTGTCCATTTTAATGGTGTTAATACGTCCAGCCCAGGACAGGTGAAGGGGGTTCCAGTTATCTAGGTCCCTTGAAATTTTGTTAAGGAGGGGTATATAGTTGAGCTCAAATAGGTCAGAAGGATTGGATGATATGTGAATTCCCAGGTATTTGATTTTATGGGGTTGCCATTTGAAGGAGAAGGAGTTTTTTAGGGTAGATACAAGCATTTCAGGTAATGTAATATTTAACATTTCTGTTTTATTGATGTTGATTTTGAAATTACTCACATTGCCAAAGAGCTCAAATTCTGTAAGTAAGTTAGGGAGGGCAATGATGGGGTTTGATAGGTAGATCAGAAGGTCATCAGCGAATAGGGATAACTTGAAATGACTTTCATTTTTAATTATTCCTTGGATATCTGAGTTTTGTCTCAGTGCAACCGCCAAGTGTTCCATGCATAGGACGTACAACAGGGGTGAAAGGGGGCAGCCCTGTCGCGTACCATTCGCTATAGGGAAGGCGTCCGACAGGGTCCCATTAATCCTGACTCTGGCTGATGGATTTTTATAGAGAGCCATCACTTTACTCCTGAAGTTTGGGCCCAGCCCAATCTGTTCTAAACAGGATTCAAGGAAAAGCCAGTGGACCCTGTCGAACGCCTTCTCCGCGTCAACAGACATGATGCATAGAGGAGATTTGGACCGTTTGGCATGGTGTATCAAGGAGATGGTCTTTAACGTATTGTCCCTGGCCTCTCTGCCAGCTACAAACCCCGTCTGATCAGTGTGAATAATACTAGGTAGAATGGGTTTAAGTCTCTCTGCTAAGATCTTGGCGTACAGCTTGAGGTCGATATTGATCAATGAGATTGGTCGATAGTTGGCGCAACTATTGGGATCCTTGTCTGGCTTGGGTATTACTGTTATGTGTGCCATGGACGTTTGGTGAGTGAATGACCTATCTGCATTAATAGAGTTGAATGTCTCCAATAAGAGAGGGGTCAGGGAGGTACAAAATTGCTTGTAAAAGGGGGCTGTAAGACCATCAGGGCCTGGACTTTTGCCCTTTTTAAGTGCCCTAATGCATGTTATTAATTCAAATTCTGTGATGTCCAGGTCTAGTTCTTTGGCTAGATCTTCAGAGAGGGTTGGTAGTTTGGTTGCATTGATATAAGAAAGGATTTTTTCCTTTAGTTTGGTAGGGTTCATGTCGTGATATCTGCCTTTAATATTGTATAGAGCTTTATAGTAGCTATTAAATTCATGAGCAATTTCTGAGTTTCTGAATTTGGTATGGCCTTTGGCGTTCTTGATGGAGAAAATATTTGAGTTAGTGGTCTGAGGGTGTAGATAGTGGGCCAAGAGGGTACCACATTTACCTCCATGATAAAAGAGTTTGCTATGGAATCTCTCTCTGGCAACAAGGGTTTTCTGATCTAGTAGAGATAATAAAGATTGTCTGGTGTTTGAGAGTTCGAGATCTAGTGCGGGGGTGTAGGCCGATTTAAGAGTGGTTTCTAGATTTTGGATTTTAAATAATAGGTCAGAAATTTGTGTACCTCTTTCCCTTTTTAATCTAGCTCCATGTGAGATGAAAACCCCCCTTAATACACATTTAAGTGCCTCCCATTTAAAGGTTGCAGGTGTCTCGTCGTCTTTATGATCCCTCATGAACTGTTCTATTACTTCCTTGATGGCTGAGGCACATTGTGAGTCCTTCAGTAAGTTTTCATTCAGCCTCCATTGGAAGTGGCGATGGGAATGGTCGTTTGTGCAGAACGAGATGAATATAGGAGCATGGTCAGACCAAAGCCTGTTTCCAATAGAGGCCTGTATATTGAGATCTAATAGGGATTGAGAGACAAATAAGTAATCGATGCGGCTGAAAGTCTTATGTACTGACGAGAAGAAAGAATAGTCGCGTGTGTTGGGGTTAAGTGTTCGCCAGGCATCAACTAAGTGTAGAGAGGCCAGTTTAGACTTTAGCTTGGTTAGGGTAGCTTTGGTTAGGGAGGATCTTTGTGAGGAGGAGTCAAGATTAGGGTCAAGGCACAGGTTAAAATCACCTCCCAAGACTATGTCTCCTTCGGCGAATGAAGCCAGTTTAGAGAGGTAGTTCAGTAAAGCACCGCTCTGATTTTGGTTTGGAAGGTACAAGTTGGCTAAGGTATATTTACGGTTGTCTAGTTGAATAATTAGAAAAACAAATCTACCATGTGGGTCAATCAGCTCTTTTAAGATTGTGGTATTTAAGTGTTTATGGAACCCAATGGATACCCCTTTAGATTTGGTAAGGGGATTTGAACTATGGTACCATTTGTTGAAGTATCTGCCCCTGATGGTTGGGATTTGATCAGTTTTAAAATGGGTTTCTTGGAGGAAGACTATGGAGATCTTATGCTTGTGTAGGTAATGCAGGACTTGAGAGCGTTTATTTGGGGAATTGAATCCCTTGACATTGAAAGAGGATATCTGGCAATTATTCATGGATGTGAGTGTAAAATAAATACAGTCTTGTCATGTTACTGGGGCCCTGAAAGAGGCTACGGGGGGAACCGGGCGATCCCAAAGCAGGAGCGCACCTAGAGGAGGAAGTTGGGAGGGGAGGGTTAGAAAAAGACAAGCATAGAGAGGAAAAAAACATAACATAAACATAAACAGCCAGCAAAGCAGAAATGCTGGCAATTAGGAACAATACGTTCATGTGTCGCACCAGTGGTACTAAAAGAAGCGCCACTAGTGTGAGAGATCTGGTGGGGAGTGAGAACCAAGAACCGGACATGAGAGCCCAACCACTCCCGAACTCCCAACATAAAAACATTGCATGAACAGCCGAAACAGGGTTATTAAAAGTCGGGGTGGTGTGTGTGTCCAAATAGAAGGGGATAAAGTGAGGGGGTGGTCAATTTAGCTGAGTTACCTGTGAAAGATAATCTCAGATCAAGGCTGTATGAGGTCTCATCTGTCAGCATCTAGTGAGAATATAGTATTCATAATGGATGACCGGTCTCTGGTTTAGATCTATGTTGTGCACGGAGGAGATCAGGGTAACACGGTAGGTGGGATGGTACCGTGAAGGTAGTTAGCTGGTCTGAAGCGTCCCCCAATAGCAATTGTCTGGGTAAATTTAAGCAGCATGGGGTTATCCGTATGCACGCCTCAAAGCAATCGGAGGACATGGTTGTCCTACTAGGTCTCCAACAGTAAAGCAATTGGCAGAACTGATTTATGTTTCGGCTTAAGGGAGGGTCATACATCTGTTTGGGGGATATGGATACGTATAATGAGCAAGGTGAGATGTCCATGGATAGACTGGGAAGTGTAAGTGTAGGAATCAGGACTAATGCTATTGCGTGGAATTGATGCCATAAGCAGCGTTAGGTCCCTGCATAGGTTCAGTAGTACGGGGGGTGGGGGGGGAATGAGTGTCATTATGGGCCTCTTATTTAACCAACCCAACCTAGAAGGAGTGACTTCTCCCTGGCGTTCACGGACCTATAGTGGGGGGTTTCCCCGCTGAATTCTTTCCCCTTGAACAAAATCAATATGTGGTATCTGAGATACCAGTTAAACCATGACGAGTTCAGGCAGATATACGGAAAGTTGCATTCACCCAACACCCACTGAAGTATAATAGGTCTGAAATACAATACCATAAAACATTCATGCATATTAATAAGGCAACTAGTGTTCTCTATATGAGAGTCATAATGGTGACACAGAAATCCAATTTAGATTAGGTCCCATCTAGTATGGAGGACATATATCATACAGCAGACATAGGAATTGTGCGGAACCTCTGGGGTATATATGAACACAAAATAGGAAGGTGGCATTCAGATCTGGCGGTGTCCGGCTGAGGGGGATCTGTTATATAGTAGGGACAATATATCCAGGGGGTAAGGCATGGAGTAGCATAAGTCTGTGTGGCGGTGAACGATTGCTGTAGTGCCAATGGCGAGTGGTGTTACAGTTGCACCGCAAGAAGTCATAAAATCACTCAGGATAGGGGAGGTTTATGCTAGGGATATTCTCAGGGCCTTAATCGTCAGTGGTAAAGGGATCAATTTCAAAACAAGCTTTGGGAGAGTACTCACATTAGTTCGAGTGGTCTCAGCAAAGTTGAGGGTGTAATGGAGGATATAGCGAAGGTGATGTGTAGTCAAGGGACCTCCTAAGTGTTTGCCGAATCAGTGTCACGATTTACTCTTCTTCTGTTCTGGACTCTCCTCCACTGTTCTCGTTGTGGGAGTGCTGTGGTTGAAGAGTAAAGTGGCCATTCAGGTAAGGTGATCCTTGGAAGGTCAAAGAACTCCCTCACCCTTTGGAGGTCCGGCAAAGAGGAAAAGGTTGTCGATCTACCTTCTTTTGTCATGTGGATGGCGAACGGGTAGCCCCAGCGGTAGATAATGTCGTTTTCACGGAGTGTTGTTAGGAGAGGGCGTACTGCTCTCCTAAGCTGTAGTGTTAGTCCGGAAAGATCCGGATAGAGTCGGATTTTAACTCCATCAAATTCTATTTCTCCTTTTTGGCGGGCTGCTATCATAATTTTGTCCTTTTCCTTGAAGAAGTGGACCCGGCATATAATATCTCTAGGCTTGAGAGGGTCTGCATTAGGTGGGCCAGCAGTTCTGTGTGCCCTGTCCATTTCGATTTTATTGTCTGCTGGTGCATCTAGGAATAAGTTGAAAATGGCTTCTGCAGTGGCCATGATATCTGGGGCACGCGTAGCTTCAGGGACTCCGCGGATTCTTATATTGTTCCGCCTATTGCGATTCTCCATGTCATCCATTTTAAGGTAGATGGCAGAGATATGTTCTGAGTGGGAATCAATGGTGTTTTGTTGTTCCCTAAGCTTCTTGTCGACCTCATCTTGCCTCTTCTCAATGTCCTCAACCCGTTGGACAACATGGCTAAACTCTTGCCTGAATTCGGCCATATCCCTCCGGTGTGATTCTAGTATGCGGGTAACGCAATTCTCCAGGTCTTGTTTGGTGGGTAGGGAACGGATATATTCGTGTAGATCTACTTCCATGTATGAGTCAGCGCCTTCAGAGGACGTCGGTGAAGAGGGGTTTTGTATGGGTATGTATTGCGGGATCTTCGGTGAATTAGCCGGTGACTGTTGTTTATTACTGCCAGAGCCGCTTAGTGGGGAGTTGCGGCCCTGCCCGCCTTGTTGTTTGGAAAAGTTCCCTGTGTTGCCTTGTCTTTGTGGCTGCGAAGACTCGGCTGCTGTACCGGGTGGCATCTGAGGGACGCTACCCTTACCCGGGTTAGGTGGCGGTGGGCTGCAACCCGAAGGGCTTGTCAAATTACCTTCTCCTTGTGGTTGTGGAGATAGCGGTATGTTGTTTGGTGATGTTTGCCCCTCAGAGAGTTTGGGGAGTTTCGGGTTGGATGCCGGGGAGTTGCGGCCTTGTCCTCCTCGTGGTGAGGTCGCCATACTGCCTCCCTCTTGCTCCTGCAGTCTCCTCTCGAGCGGGCGGAGAAAGCGCAGGATTTGGGATGAGCTTGAGCGTTGCTTTTTAGTGGCGTCCTTCTTCTTTCTGCTGCCGCCCATGTGAAGCTGTCTGCGGACGGTCTTCGGCTGGTTAAATCAGTTTTAGGAGTCGGGGTGGTGGGAGCTCATGTAGAGAACGTCTTTACCCGGCCATTGGCAAGCCACGCCCCATATTTATTTAATTTTAAACAATGCCAGTTGCCTGGAAGTATGATCCTGATGATCCATTGGCATCAGCAGTGTCTGAGTCACAACTCTGAAACAGGCTAATCCAGTCAGACTTGAGTCAGAGCACCTGATCAGCATGCTTGTTCAGGGTTTTATGGCTAAGCATGTAAAGCCCCATCTACATCACACAATTTTTTGTCCGATTCGATTCAATCTGACATGTCCGATCGGGATTCGATTCAATTCAATTTGCCATTGCAAAACAATGCCGAATTGTATCGACTCTCGATCGGACATGTCGGATCGAATCGAATCAATGCATGGAATTGGACAAAAAATTGTATGGTGTAGATGGGGCTTAGAGACAAAGGATGAGAGGGACAGCAATGTAACTTGCTTTGTTTAAAAGGAGATAATTATGGAAGCCTCTATATATCACTCACCTCTGGTTTACTTTAAAAAGCAACAAAACCATATCAGCAATGTTTCCTCAGCCAGATAATAGTGTTTTGCTATTTATTTGTCAAGAGATTGGGCTAAACTTTCTGTTTAACGGCCTCATTTTGATAGATACCAGAAATAGTTTCTCTGCAGTAAAACAGAAAGGGGCTTCAGGTAATTTCTTATGCTGGGGATACACGGTGCGTTTCTGTACCGTGTATCGACCAGCTGATCCGGCCAGCTTATAATATTCAGCTGGCCCGATCATGCCGCTCGACCCACGCCCGCTCGATCCCCGCTGGCGGACAATGGCAGGGAATCGAGCGCTGATAAGGAAGCGCCGGCGGGGACGAGCAACAATCAATCCGCGCGGACGAGCGGGGATGCGCCGGCATCGAGCTGCTGGCTCGATCCGGCGCATAAAACGTGCCGTGTATGCCCGGCATAAGTAGGACTAGCACTAGTACCTTTGTTTATGTCATCATGTCACTTCAGTTATGCTTCAACTGTCCCTGCATAGATAAATGGTGCCTAGAAACCTTATACTCTGTTGGCAATGATCTACCGTGATACAGAAGTTTTTCATGTAATTGACGGACAGTTTCCGTCTGTGTCAGAACAGAAATTCAGCAGTCTTGGCTAATACAATATGTTAACATGAAAGCAGGAAGTAGACACAATGCAGAGTTATTGCAGGATTTGTATCAGCCGTAACAAAGAAATGCTTTTCTTTAAAGCTTATTATACTGTTGCTTATCTGAGCAGAGAGGAAGTTCTGAATTCCGGTCCGTACTAAAGTCACAGATTTGCTTTCAAAAATAAAGGATACGAGTCCTGGACTGAGCTGACCTTTAACCTCCTGAGCGATAATCCTGAGCTGAGCTCGGGGTATATCGCGCAGGAGGATTTCTCAGGCCCTGGTGGGCCGATTTGCATAATTTTTTTTTTGTTACACGCAGCTAACACTTTGCTAGCTGCGTGTAACTTCCGATCGCCGCCGCTCGCCGCCGATCCGCCGCCGCTCAGCCCCCCCCCCCCCCTCCCCGACCCCTTGCGCAGCCTGGCCAATCAGGCCAGGCAGCGCTGAGGGGTGGATCGGGACTCCCTCTGACGTCACGACGTCGGTGACGTCATCCCGCCCCGTCGCCATGGCGACCGGGGAAGCCCAGCAGGAAATCCCGTTCTGAATGGGATTTCCTGCTTACTCTGATCGCCGAAGGCGATCGGAGTGGGTGGGGGGATGCCGCTGCGCTGCGGCTATCATGTAGCGAGCCCTGGGCTCGCTACATGATTTAAAAAACAAAAAATTTAAAAAAATAGTGCTGCGCCACCTCCTGGGCGATATAATTGTATCGCCCAGAGGGTTAAGTGCGTGAAATTAATTAAGGTAAGGTGATTAATTTTGGATAGGCCTACAATGCCAATAAGAGGCTAAAGGCATTAAAAAGTGGAGCTGAGAAGCTTAGACCACAAGCAGAAAGCAGCTGCAGTTCCACAGCAGTGACAGCAACAACGCTCCCTGGCCTTAGATGATAAGCATATTAGAGCAAACAAAGGCAGATGGATAATAACATTTGTCACTGTGCCCGGGATCGTGCTCCTCCACATCTCGTTAGAAAAAGGATTACTTAATTGTAAATTAGTATTGACAGGATCATCTCGGTATACAGAGTTCAAAGCACACTGGGCTTTAACGCGGAGTTAACTAACTGCAGCAGATTATAAATGATAATGGAGGTGAAAGGCGGCGCGCTTAAAGAGGAATCAATTCCGCCTTTATTGCTCTGACTTTGTAACATTACCCGAGCATATGTTCTTGCTGACAGCACGATATTTTGGTTCCTAAACTTCTTGAAGAAGTCGGCGTCGTATCTCCTCTCTGCCGCCTCCGGCCCCCCGAGGATCTCCTGCAGGACGAGGGAGCAGATGTTACAGAAATCCTTCACAACACAGTAATGGAGCGCTTTATGAATGGATAATTCAAGGCTATTTATCACAGGCTCGGCACATTCCAACAGTGTTAAGGGCACAGGGAACTTTTTGTTTTGTTGTTTCTTTTTGACAAGCAAACATCTCCGGTTGCTCAACTGCCGCATGGTAATACAAACGTGCAAAGTAAACCTGTGTTCACTGACTAACCTGCTATCATATGTGATGTTAAAGGACCACCATCTTGAAAAAAATATCTATATATATATATATATATATATATATATATAATAGGCTAAGTGCCTCAACCTTCAAGCAAGAAGAAGAATTAGCGCCCTGCCCCCAGGGCCGGTCCAAGCAAGAAGAAGAATTAGCGCCCTGCCCCCAGGGCCGGTCCAAGCAAGAAGAAGAATTAGCGCCCTGCCCCCAGGGCCGGTCCAAGCAAGAAGAAGAAGTAGTAGAGCCCTGTCCCCAGGGGCGGTCCTACACTTGCTGCTGAGCTGGAGGGGGTAGTGGGCAGGAAGGGGGTATTGGGCACAGCGGCAGGGAGGGGGGTCGGAACCCCCCTCCCTCACCTGGGTCCCCCATCTGCATTCCCCCTCTAGCTTAAGTTCAGCAGCAGCTGCCGCTATTAGTAAGAGGAAGTGGGCGGGGATGACTCACCGCTTCCACGTTCCAGCATGCGTTCCACTGTCGTCACTTCCTACAATGCCGTCCACTTACAATACAGTGTTCGGCATTGCAGGAATTGACGACAGTGGAACGCATGCTGCAACGTGGAAGAGGCGGGTCATCCCTGCCCTGTGCCTCTTACTAATAGCGGCGGTGGCTGCTGCTGAGCTTAAGCTGGAGGGGGAGCCCAGATGGGGAACCCAGGTGAGGGGGGGGGGGGGGGGGTCCGACCCCCCTCCCCGCCACTGTGCCCAATACCCCCTTACTGCCCACTACCCTTTTATGTGGCGTATGCTACGCCGCGGGTCCGCTAGTATAAAATTAAAATACATGTAAACCCATACAAATAAGAAGTACCGTATTTTCCTGACCCTAAGATGCACTTTTTCTCCCTCAAAAGTGGGGAGAAAAGTATGTGCGTCTTATGGTCCGAATGTAACAATCGGGACCAGCACCAGGGACCCACACAAACAGCGGTCAGACATGCTAACCCCTGCCACTCACCGCACCAATGCGCCAGCGTGTCACTCACTTTAAAGGTAATGTCCAGGTGGCCTCTGCTTCCATATTCTTCCTTTAGATGCCAGCTAATCATGTGGGGCGCTGTCAATCATGGCCGCTGCAGTGGCCCGACACACTGACCCCTGCTGTCACTCTTCCTATGGCCTGATGCATCTGTACAGCGGCGTGGGTGCATGCTTTCCGCTAAGTCTCCTCTGCCAGAGGGCTGCCTCGCTCTTCTTGAAATGCCCATTTTGAGTGGCTGGCAGTCTTAGTCAGACACGCTGACCCATATGCCGCCCCCCGCACCAGCGCGTTGGATCGCTGTTCCTCCCAGCTTCTGCCTCCATATGTTCCTATCAGATGCCGTCAGCCAATCAGGTGGTGCCCGATGGTCTTGAGGGCGGGAGCAGGCTCTGCCATTCTGGCCAATCACTGCACTCGCTAAGATCAGCAAGTGCAGTTATTGGCCAGAATGGCAGAGCCTGCTCCCGCCCTCAAGACCATCGGACCCCTCCTGATTGGCTGACGGCATCTGATAGGAACATATGGAGGCAGAAGCGGGGAGGAACAGCGATCCAACGCGCTGGTGCGGGGGGCGGCATATGGGTCAGCGTGTCTGACCAAGACTGCCAGCCACTCGAAATGGGCATTTCAAGAAGAGCGAGGCAGCCCTCTGGCAGAGGAGACTTAGCGGAAAGCATGCACCCACGCCGCTGTACAGATGCATCAGGCCATAGAAAGAATAACAGCAGGGGTCAGTGTGTCGGGCCGCTGCAGCGGCCATGATTGACAGCGCCCCACATGACTGGCTGTCATCTAAAGGAAGAATATGGAAGCAGAGGCCACCTGGACATTACCTTTAAAGTGAGTGACACGCTGGTGCATTGGTGCGGTGAGTGAGGACCTGATTGGCCGGCAGGCATCTGAAGAGGGCCATGGGAGATGCAGCAACTGGCCACATGACAGAGTAGGGGACACAGGACAGAAAAAAGGGGACACAGGACGAACGCAGGAAGGACATGGGGGGCACAGGACGAACATAGAAGGACAAAGGAAGGACTGAGGAGGACAAGGAGGGACACAAAAGGCACAAGGGGGACCCAAAATGTACAAGGGAGCCATAATAATTTGGGGGGATTGGGGCAAAAGGTCCATAAGACGCCCCTGTGACATGGACACACCAGGATAAATATATATATATATATATATATATATATATATATATATATATATATATATATATATATATTTATTTATTTTTTCGATTTTTGTCCACAAAACCTAGGTGCATCTTATGGTCCGAAAAATACGGGTATGTTTCTTCTGCAGTAAAATTAGTTTTCTCCTATGTTGCTGTCTTATCTATGTTGCTGTCTTGTCTGTCCTATGTTTTTACAGTACTTTGAAGAAATCTGACAGAACTGACAGGTTTTTTGTACAGGTGGCTGGATAGTGTACTGGTTAAGGGCTCTGCCTCTGACACAGGAGACCCAGGTTCGAATCTTGGCTCTGCCTGTTCAGTAAGCCAGCACCTATTCAGTAGGAGACCTTAGGCAAGTCTCCCTAACACTGCTACTGCCTATAGAGCGCCCTAGTGGCTGCAGCTCTGGCGCTTTCAGTCCGACAGGAGAAAAGCGCGATATAAATGTTCTGTGTTTGTTTTTTTTTTACTAGTCCATCTCCTCATGGGGGACTCTCAGTATCTAATTTATTCTTTACAAAAGCACTCGTTGGAAAGGATCTGTACAAAGATGCAGGGCACCCCCCGTACCTGTTTGCACACTATTCTGGCAGTTGGACTGAGTAACTGACATTCACTAAGGCCACGTTCACATTTAACGCGGACGTCTGTGCATTTGGAACGAATTCGGAACTGGAGTGAATGGGTCAGTCGCGCGTTTCTGCAAAAAAATGCGTGCAGCATGCGTTCCCAGACCGCACTGGTCCGGAACGCATGCAGTGTGAACATCAGAAACTGTCTGATGTCGTGTGAGTCTGCCTTCTGTATGCGTTCCCGAAACGCGGATGGGAACGTGTGCAGTGTGAACGGGGCCTAAGTGCTTTTGAAAATAATGAAAACCCTGAGAATCCCCCATGAGAAGATGGGCTACTCCAAATCCTTTAGGTTCCCTCAGATTTCTACTACCCACTGTAAGTGATGGCAACATAGGAGAAAAGTAATTTATAGCTCATTTTACTCTGTGAGAAATTAACTTTTTACGTATGGGTTTTCACGTATTTTAAATGTTACAATTTTTTTGTGATAGAGTTCCTTTAAAGAGAATCTGTACTCTAAAAGTATTACAATAAAAAGCATACCATTCTATTCATGATGTTCTCCTGGGCCCTTCTGTGCGGTTTCTGCCACTCCCTGCTGCAATCCTGGCTTGTAGTTGCCAGTTTTAGGCAGTGTTTACAAACAAAAGACATGGCTTATAATCACCTTGTGATAGGCTGAGAGGAGCTTAGACTATGACTCATACAGAGCCTGCAGGGGGCATGGATAGGGTGTGTATAGCTTCTATCCTATCACAAGGAGAGCAGCACATTCCTACCTGAGTCGGACACAGCCTTCAGAGGAAAGAAGATTAGATTATAGAACAGAGATAATACAGCCACTGTGCAACTAGAAAAGACTGCAGTAACACAGACCACATTAGAACAGGTATAGGAACTTATAGGATAGAAGAAATAAGGCTGAAAATGTTGTTATAGAGTCTCTTTAAGGTCCCTCAAGGCAATATGCATGTTCACATAGCTGGTAGAGTATCTGTAGTTGCTTTAAAGAGACTCTGTAACATTAAAAAGATCCCCTGGGGGGTACTCACCTAGGGTGGGGGAAGCCTCCGGATCCTAATGAGGCTTCCCACGCCGTCCTCTGTCCCACGGGGGTCTCGCCGCAGCCCTCCGAACAGCCGGCGACTGTACCGACTGTCAGTTCAATATTTATTTTTGCTGGCTCCAGCGGGGGCGCTGTGGCGACTTTCAGCACGGAAATAGACGGAAATACCTGATCTCCGTCGGGTCCGCTCTACTGCGCAGGCACCAGAAACTTGCGCCTGCGCAGTAGAGCAGACCCGACGGCGATCGGGTATTTCCGCCTACTTCGGCGCCGACAGCCGTCAGAGCGCCTGCGCAGGAGCCAGGAAGGTAAATATTACGTCACCGCTGCACGGAGGGCTGCAGCGAGACCCCTGACGGATGGAGGACGGCGTGGGAAGCCTCATTAGGATCCGGAGGCTTCCCCCACCCGAGGTGAGTACCCCCCAGGGGCCGTTTTGTCGTTACAGTTCCTCTTTAGAGGATACCTGAAGCAAAAAAAGGCTGCGTTTTGTTGCTGGCGACCTGCAACTTTAGCCCAGCTGGCGCCCTCAGCCCTTGTTCCACCATCCGTAGGTGCCTCCGGTGTCCGCTATGCCCGTTATTTATGGCCTGTTGATGCTTGTCGGTATCCAAAAAGGAAAGGGAAGCTCCAGCTGCAATGGAAGCGCCCAGTGCACTCCCACTGCAGCTAAAGACATGCCTCCTTCCCTGCCTCATGCACCTAAAGATGCGCCCCCTCCCCGCCTCCTACAGCTAAGGATGCGCCCCTTCCCCGCCTCCAGCAGCCACGCTACCCTCTTAAAAGACAAAAAAATACTACCTGAACCCAGATGTTTTCAGGACCCCCTCTGTCCTGCCCCCTGCTTCTTTTTTTAAAGTTTGATTTACAGGTAGTCCCCGACTTACAAAAGAACCGCCGACACGAAAGGCATGGATTCTGTGTTTCAATGGGAACAAGTCAAAAAAAAATTCAAATTGAACTTGTAGTTTTTGAGAAAATCGAGGTTTACAAATTCTGAGAAGAAATGGCTTTTAAACTTGTATAAGCAAGTACAGAGGGCAGAGGTGACACAGATGTGGACATTGGAGGCGCAGGGGGGCACAGAGGAGGTACAGGGAACAGAGATGGCACAATGTTCCGACTTGAGAACAGATTCAGGTTAAGAACAAACGTACAGTCCCTATCTCGTTCGTTAACCGGGGACTACCTGTATTTTGCCTAAGGACCCATTTCCATTAGGGCTGGGATGTCAAACTGGTCCTTCGAGGGATGAGGTCCTCACACATTTTTGACACAGCTCAAATGAATTGATGGGTCTGAATCAGGAAAGGTGTGGTCCATCAGGTAGAACACATTCCTCTCTCTCAGTCCATCCTAAACACTGGCATGGATCTGGCCCTCCAGGCCTGGAGTTCCACACCTGTGCATTAGTGCCAGCACCTGTGTTTATGTGAGCACACATCTGAGCCCTTCTAGCTGTGCTTTGCACATTCAGATGTGATGTGCAAAGAAATGCAGTCAGTACTACTACATCTCCACATGTGACTTGGGAAGCAGTCTATTCATTATCTGCATGAATTCACGTGCAGGAAAGCAGTGCAAATCGCCCCTAGTGAAAACGAGCCCTAAGGAGACTGTAAATAGGCTGACAAGCCCACTTTAGGCTAGGCGCACCCCTGAGTGTGTGAAATCGCATGCATGTCTTCTCACCTCGTATGTTGACAGGCGATCCAGGTATGTCAGTAACTTAAGCCTACAACGGCATATCTCCTTCTGTTCAAGGGTTAAGCTGCAAGAAAAAAGTTTCCATTAGTTATTGGAAAAAGACATTGGCTACTGGGCAATAACCTGCACTAATTGAACACATAGAATAGTTTCCTGTCACTACTACATCGGTTACAATAAGTGAGCCAACATGTGAAACTACCGAATATCCCGCCTTTATTACTGTAACATCCTGCTCTGTGGCCTATCAATTAACAGACTAGCACAGGCATGGGCAAACTTGGCCCTCCAGTTGTTAAGGAACTACAAGTCCCACAATGCATTGCAGGAGTCTACAGCCACAGTCATGACTCATAAAGGAAAATGCATTGTGAGACTTGTAGTTCCGTAACAGCTGGAGGGCCAAGTTTGCCCATGCCTGGACTAGCATCACTTCAATCCACACTCTGTTGTTTAGGGCTCAGTTTCCATTTATTAAAGGAAAAGTACCCATTCAATACATTTTTTTCAAGCTCTGCTCAGCACAAGAAGCAGATCCTGTCACAAAAATCTTAAAATGTAAAATACATGTAAACACATACAAATAAGAAGCATCTTTCTTTCTAAGTAAAATGAGCCATAAATTACTTTTCTCCCATGTCGCTGTCACTTACAGTAGGTAGTAGAAATCTGACAGAACCGACAGGTTTTGGACTAGTCCATCTCTCCATAGGTGATTCTCAGCATGGCTTTTTTTTTCTTTATAAAGACATTCCTTGAAAAAGATTTATAAACAGATGCTGGCCAGCCTCCCTGCTCGCTGCACACTTTTTTGGCAGTTGGACGGAGTAGCTGCCATTCACTAAGTGTCTTTTGAAAATGAAGAAAACCCTGAGAATCCCCCATGAGGAGATGGGCTAGTCCAAACCCTGCCGGTCAGACTACTACTTACTGTAAGTGACAGCAACATAGGAGAAAATAAATGTATGGTTCATTTTACTCTGGGAGAAACATATTTCTTATCTGTATATGTTTACATAGATTTTAAATGTTAAGATTTTTGCGACAGTGGTCCTTTAAAAATAAGATTCGCTTCCACTTGTTAAAAAAATGGATCAGTTTGTACTAAGATGGCGCCGGACTCGGACGCCTCGGCCACAGGGCTCCGGCCTTTTTTGCTTTTTTAAGGGCTATCTCTCCTCCACTCACCTCTGTGTTTCTACCTCTTGCTGAGAAGGAGGTGGAGGACATGGGCACCGCCGATCTGGCTCTGCATCAGCCACGGACTGCAGCAGACGACGGCCGGCGAGAGGATCAGCTGATCGGGGCCGGCGAGAGAATCAGCTGTTCGCACAGTACGCAGGCATGGAGAGGCAGTGCGGAACTCTGCTGATCTGCTGCCGCTGCCCCCGGATCATCAGCGACACCACCTGTGCCGACCCCATCAAGGCATGGATGGCTCCCAGCGGAGAGGCTTCCGTCCTCCACACGTTCCAGCTACGAAGGACGTTGCCGTGCAGGCCACCGGCCACCCTGCTGGTCGGGTGTGCCCAGCTTCACACAGCCGATCAGTTGTTCGGGTGCTCGTGCACTGCCACCGTCGTCGCTGCCCCGAGCCAGCCCCTTCAACCACGACAGAGGCTTCAGAGACCGCAGGGTCAAGGGAGAGCGTCCATGTGGTGCAGGCCGTATGGTCTACAGAACATGGCCTGCACAGATGACGCCGCTCTCGGCTGTTCCGGCCACCACGATCAGCTGATGCTGAGCCGCTGATGAGGATGACACATGGAGGAAAGCTACAGCTGCTGCAGGAGCCACCGATCACAGGAGCATGGAGCCCCAGGAGACAACCCACGCAGCTTCTCTGCAGCCGTTCCCAGCCGGCTACAGCCACACGGAGACTCCCACAGTGCACACAGCCGACCAAGCCACGTGGAGCCTCAGCCATGGAGACCCAGAGAGGAGCCAGAGCTAGTACCACGCTGCGGCTTCCAGCCCTCCAATGCACATGGGAGCCGAGTCACTGTTCCGGGCACAGCAGCTCCTGCTCTGGGTCACTGGCCATGCTGCCCCTTCAGCCACCACAGGGACACCGGCATCACACTGCCCCAGCAGCCATTGGACCCATGCTCTCCTCCACCGCTGCCTGAGCCTCTCCACCACAGGGGCAACAGGGTACCTGATGTCCTGCACCCCACCACCACTGTGCCTGCAGCCCCACTGCTGTACATCAGCTGCTCCGACAGCCATTGGGACATTTGACCAGGCCACTAGCCAGCTGCGGCAATGCCCAGGGACTATCTCTCTCCTCTCTCGCTGCTCTGTCCTCACTTTCTCTCTCACTTTATCACTTTATCTTCCTCCTTTTCTTTTGCATCTTCTCTCGCATCTCTCTCTTCCCCAGGGTTGGAGGGGGGGTGCATCTGATTCAAGTATCGCTGCAGAAGCGTTTGAGTGCCATATATGGCAGCGGATTACCCCCTCCAGTCTTTCTCTCTGGGTCCTCCTGTAAGCTTCTAGTCTCGCTATCTCTCTACACTTCTTTTCCCGGAATCCTGGGGGGCATCCAAATAGCTGCAGAGCTGTTGAGCGCTGCAGAGAAGGTAGCGCTCCACTCACATAGCACTGGATGCCTCCTCGGGACCTTCCACTATGTAACTATGTAACTAAGTATTATGTTCCATGCACTGTGTACTCACTACTAATGTAATGTACATTACTGCTTGTGTTTTGCTGTACCATCACCGACCCTGTATGTGCCAAAAATAATTCCGGGTACAACCCCCGTTGTACTTGGCGAAATAAATGATTCTGATTCTGATTCTGACATTGAACTTGGAGTCCGAACCTGCTGCACTTTTCTGGGTTGGCCGTAAAAACGCACACAATAAAAGCCTGTGAGAATGGACAGTGTTCGTTGCCAGTAAGCTGGTCACTGCATCGGTTTCGTCCGCTTTGATCGCCGCCATGAAGTAAATACTTGCATGTCCCCCAGTTTTGATTGCCGGCATCACACAACAATGTGTCCCCTGGTTTCGCTGCTGCTGACTCCTCTGCTCAGTGCCGGGAAACAGATCAGTGCTGGGCAGACGCATGGGGAACTCCACTGAGTAGCAAAATACAATACAATACAATAACATTTGTAAAGCGCTTTTCTCCCATAGGACTCAAAGCGCATAGCTGTGTCTCAGATTAATACAGGATTGCAGGCTGGGTTGTGTTACAGAGGAGATAGTCAGATGTTCATGAATGCCAGACTGAAGAGGTAGGTTTTCAGTTTAGACTTAAATGCTTCCAGGGATGGAGCTGTCCTGATTGGGTGTGGCAGGGAGTTCCAAAGTGTAGGGGCAGCATGACAAAAGGCTCTGTCTCCAAAGGTTTTGAGGTGGACTCTGGGGGTGACCAAGGTGTTATGTCCTTTTGATCTAAGATTGTGGGGGGTGTGATGTAGTTGCAACAAGTCCTTCAGGTATCCAGGGCCCAGCTTGTGAAAGGATTTGAATGTCAGTAAGTAAATCTTAAACAGAATTCTCCATTTTATCGGTAGCCAGTGGAGTGAGAACAGGGTTGGTGTTATGTGGCCATGGCGGGGTTGGCTTGTTAACAGCCTTGCGGCGGCAAGACCAGTGGGAAGCCTCAGTAATGGAAGATTCTCATTGGCTCATGGTGGACCAATGTCAAAGTTAAGAGTTTGAAGTGATGCTCTGGGTAATTGGGAGCCTGTGAAGTGCTTGGCAGAGATAAGCCTGCAGTTGAGGGGGAAAAAAAAAAAAGAAGTGAATGCTTTAGGCCTGGTTCACACTTGCAGCAGATAGCCGGAAAACGCAGCGTTTGTGAACTGGGCACAATATTGTAAACTCCCAAGGGCATGGGTCTCTCCATTTTGTTTCTTGTATTTGCTATTTCAGCATTTTACTTGTCACTGTGACATCTAGGGCCTGATCCCACTAACGCGGTTGTATCCACTTTTCAGTTACACATCAACATTACAGACGTCAAAAAGCAGACAGAGGCGGACACAACTGTGTTTAGTGGCCTCAGGCCCTTAATGGACAACTGATCCGCTGCCTCTAATACTTCCAGCCATAGACCCTGAACAAGCACGCAACATATCAGGTGTTTCTGACATTATTGTCAGGTCTGACAAGATTAGCTGCATGCTTGTTTCTGGTGTAATTCAGAGATTACTGCAGCCAAAGCGAAAGCAACCAGCAGGGTTGCCAGGCAACTGGTATTGTTTAAAAGGAAATAAATATGGCAGCCTCCATATTCCTCTCACTTCAGTTGTTGTTCAATAAGTTTCACACAGAGTCAGTTGTCCTTTAATAAGTTTACCACCTCTGTGCTATTTACCCATATATGTTCCTAGCTTTGTACACATCATGGAACAGGATAGTGCTACATAAACCAATAATAACTTGCAATGTTTCTGGAGTAATATAACTTTTCTTTTTTTGCTATAAAAGTCTAAAATTTAGCAGCCAACTACTAGGTGCTACAGGGAGAATGCAGTCATCAGCCCAGAGGTTGTATACAAGAAAATTGAAAGCCGCGTTCCACAATGATTCAGCACTCCCAGGCTGTCCGCTGGGTCATGTCTGTTGTATGGCAGAAATACACAGCCTGCTCTTAGCTGATTCTTATTCTGCTATAACAGCCTGCAGTGGAGAAGCGGACAATCAGGAAAGCAGAGCAGCCACAGTACTGCTTCCAGGAGTATTCTGAAGCCTTCTGACAAAGCGTATAGACGAGAGTTACAGATTGCCCAGCAAGCTCATGGTGAACCAGAACTCCCAGGAGTGTGTAAGGGGCTAAAAAGGACAAAAAAAAACCCTCTTACTAAAATACTATTCAAAACAGAAATTGCCTTCTTAAAACAGAAGGTATTTGTTATTATTCAGGCTGTAGTGTGCTTCTGCGGTGTACCACAATGCATCACTGCTGAATATGCAAATCATCTGTTTGTTAACCCTGATGGCTAAACACACCCCCAGAACGGACTGCTGGAATGCAATGATGTGTCAGCTTGTTAATCGTACAGAGCAAGCAATCCACAGTTAAAGCAGACCTGAAATAACAACAACAAAAAACTAAGTGTTTGACTTACCTGGGTCTTCTGCCAGCTCCTTGCAGCCTTCCGGTCCCACGCCAGTCCTCCTCCGTTCTCCCGTCGCCAGCTACTTTTGGTACTGTTGTACCGTCGACTTATAAGTCGTCCTTCCTACAGCACTGTCAACTTGGATATCTCATTTCAAGACTGGGCATTTCACCTTAAAGATGAGTCCTGCAGTGGGTGCCCCCCCCCCCCCCCCCCACCTTAAAGGATACCCGAAGTGACATGTGACATGACATAGACATGTATGTACAGTGCCTAGCACACAAATAACTATGCTGTGTTCCTTTTTTTCTTTCTCTGCCTGAAAGAGTTCTTGTCAGTGAGGGTCACACTGTAGTCACTTCCTGTCTGAGTCAGGACTGAGTCAGCCACTTACATACCTGATATTTAACTCTTTCAGGCAGAGGAAGAAAAAAAGGGACGCAGCATAGTTATTTGTGTGCTAGGCACTGTACATACCCATGTCTATCTCATCATGTCACTTCGGGTATCCTTTAACTAACCCGGCAATCCATGATGCTGTCCATGAGCTGATTGAGGATTGGCAAAAATCTGCAATAAAATATAGCCCAGATACTGGACATCTCACGGGATTGTGTTGGGTTTGTCATCACCACTGTCCTAGACATGCGCAAACTCTCATCGAAGTGGGTGCCGAAATGTTTGAACAGTGGTCAGGAGGACTGAGATGAAGCATCCAAAGCAGTTTTGGCCTATTTGCTGCACAGGACTTTTTGGCTAGGTTGATGACGAAGGATGAAGCCTGGCTCCACATCTACTACACACGTCAGCTGTGACAGGAAGCTAGAGGCAATAGCAATCATCAGCTACAGGGAAGCATAGCTCATTCATTTTCAGAAACTCTCTGCTACAGCAGTCACAACATATTCCAAACAGCACGTCACATTGGGCATGATTCACAAAGCTTTTTCAACTGTTTTCACCTCATCTATGTTACATTTTGGAGCTTCCAAAGAGCAAAAATATAATATAATTAAGGTAAGAAAAGTAATATTGAAATGAAGTTAATCAGGAACAACTTACTTGGAGTGTGATTTTGCTTGTAGATGTGCTGAAAGGTTATTTTTCTCAGTTAGGTGATAAGACATTTATGAGAAGTTTTGTGAATAGAGCCCATTGTCCTTAAACGACTACTGTAGGGGGGGTCGGGGGAAAATAGTTGAACTTACCCGGGACTTCTAACGGTCCCCCGCAGACATCCTGTGTTGGCGCAGCCACTCACCAATGCTCTGGCCCCGCCTCCGGTTCACTTCTGGAATTTCAGACTTTAAAGTCTGAAAACCACTGCATCTGTGCGGCCGTGTCCTCGCTCCTGCTGACGTTACCCGGAGTGTATTGCGCAGGCCCAGTTCGGTCTGCACAGTACACTCCTGGTGACGTCAGCGGGAGCGAGGACACGGACGCACAGATGAAGTGGTTTTCCGACTTTCGGAAATTCCAGAAGTGAACCGGAGGAGGGGCCGGAGCATTGGTGAGTGGCTGCGCAGGCACAGGATGTCTGCGGGGGACCATTAGAAGCCCCAGGTAAGTTCAAACCTTCTTTCCCAACCCCCTACAGTAGTCATTTAACCCTAATAAAACTGACACCCCTTTTACACATGCAGGTATTTCCTGCATTGCATTACCCTATTTTGTCGCAAGGGGCCGCAGAAGCAATGAAAGTCTATGGAGACTTTCACACTTACTGTGATCCCTTGTGGTTTCACCAGAAGTCTTCGATCCGATGCAAAGGCAACACCGTGTTACCGCAAGCACCATGTTCCCCGCACAGGGCTTGGGGTAATGATAGTCTATGGGCGAAGCACATAGTGTAAATGATGAAAAGCGGTGCATCGTGGCAAGCTTGCGCAGACTGCTGGAAATCCTAGTGACGTACTTCCTACCCAACAGGGAATACATCACTTGCGGGGGGCGTGTTATGCATATGACCCTGTCAGCATGCTCTGCGGCAGAGTCATATGTTTGTCATCTTTGGCATTAGTGTGGGATGCAGCGGGGGCATCGCATCTCCACCACAACGCAAAAAATAGATCTTAGGCCGGCCTTAATATCACACAAAGCCATGACCCTCAGTGTGATCCTAGGAAAGCCCTAAAAAGAAAGCGGCAGTAAGTAATGTAAGAATGCGAACTTCAAGCTACATTGAGATGTTGTTATAAAAAAATTTCGATAACATACATTCTTATAAAATTGTCAACATGGTTAATTGTTCACATTTTATAAACACCAGTAATACTCACATGCCTCTCCCAAGTGACACAAAACTACCGTAAGCTAAAATGTGGATAGGCACTCACTTGTCAAAATCCACCAACTGAAGCAGCTCTTTCCTTCTCTGGCTCTCTTTCTCTTTTCTATGCTCTGTTTCTTCTTCTGGAGTGAGGAAGTCTTCGTATGGAACATCATCAATATCTATGTCTCCCGGCATAATGAATCTACAAGAAAATATATAATATAACAAAATCACGGAAAGGAGAACACAGCGCAATGCAGCCAATAAACATAACAAGAGTTCTATTTTATGCCTGTACTTTTCACAAACTCACTCTTCCATTTTCCAGTATTATTTCTAGAAAGAGATCCCCCGTTGTCCACTAGTGGGTTTGTGTTACAGGTTACACTTCGGGGTAGTGGGGTGTTGTGTACAACCCCCTCTGTCATCCTTCAATCACTGCGCCAAAGTAGATGCTGAAATATGGTCATAACCAGAGCTTCTCGGATACCCCTTTTCAAAATCCGAATTGATCCGGATCCTCAAATATCCGGATCCAAACTTTTTGGTATCCGAGTAAACTCGGATATCCGAACCCAATATCCTGGATATCCGTCCGGATTCGGATATCCGGATAGAAAACCGAAAGTGACCTGAAAATCTCTCCACCTTTCTCTCTCTCTCAGGGATTTTTGCCATTGAAGGCGATTTTGGCTTCTGCTCGGATCTCTGAACAAACTATCCGTCCGTATTTCAGATTTCAGATGGGAAATCCAAGTTTGTCGGATAGTGCTATTCGGATTTTAAAAAATATGCGAATTGCTATTCAAAGTTCGGATAGTGGAAAAAGTTTGGATTATCTGGGTAGTTCGGATACCCGAATATTGGATGAGCACCGCTGGTCATAACTAGAGTGGAGGACAGAACCACAAAAAAATAGTTTGTATGGGCTTATCTTATTCAGTTGTTTCCCCGTCATCTACTCGGTAAAATAATAAATACAATAAAATCACAGCCACAACAAGTCATAACATATTGGGATTGTCCCCTTTATCAGTTGCCCTGATAAAGAAGTATAGTTTGAAAGATCGGGCCTTGTTGTTTTGGCTATGATTTGATAATATCTGTTCTTCTAATGGCCAAATAAATGGGATACACCAAAATAATAGTCAAGTTCATTCCTTGTTTTTCATGTATCTAGATTTTCAAGGCTTGGTGGAGAACCTTGCCAGGTTTGAAGGGCTTGCATTAAACATTTTGAAGTTGAGACTATGTCAAGTTGCATTTTGTTCTACGATCATTAAAAGCACTGTCCCTGGCGCCTGGAGGGGGAATAGTAATTAATGCCGCAGAGAAATTTGCAATAGCTGGGTAAGCAGTTTTGTGGCTTCAACCTGCCCCCTTATTTCCGGGCGCTTTTTTTCCATGCATGCGCTTAACCTCCCTCCAGATTTTAGGGTGTAAAAGCGGTGCAAATTTTGGCATGCTTTAAGACACTAAAATCAGGAAAAAAAAAATCACCCCACAGAAAGATCTTTGGAAGCCTAGCATTTGCTCACCTCCCTGGGATCCAGCGCTGCAATTCTCCCACCATCCTCCGGGTGGCACTGTCATGACAACAAACGGTGATCTCACCAGGGGGATGCACAGGCTCCGAAGACAGGAAGGAGAATGGCTGCCGGCCCTGGATCCCCTGGATCCCAGGGGAGGCGAGTTAAAACGCCCGCTATGCGCTGCACTCTGCATAGAGCTCCCATGGACTTGTAGATAAGGACAGGGAGGTTAAAGGATACCTGTAACCACCGGAGGGGGGGGGGGGGGGGATGGCAGTTTCATACTCCCCTAAGAAAAAGGAAGTCTCTGGATCTCTTTGAGTCTTACCCGCCCTCACTTGGTCTTCACATTCCCCTGCTACCTGTGTCTTACGGTCTCCTCAGAAGTTTTCAGAAGTTCCTCAAACTCCCCCCCCCCCCCCCAGCCCAGGGCAGCTACAGGTATCCTTTAAGGGTTTAAGCATAGTGTAAAAACCATTTACTGCATACAAAAATAAAATCTATTTCTTCAAACCTGACCAGCGGCACAGCCTGCCTCCTGGATCAGAGAGTCTTGTAGAGAAAAGCAGTTGGCTCCTCTACCTAGACACAGGCTATCAGCACTGAAGAGCAGATACATATATTATGCATTAAAACCCACACTTTAAGTGGTTATTGTCCAAGATGTTTAAGGACAGGGAAGACTCGGACACACCTCGTCAAATAGACAACACATTTATTCATGCATCAAGGGCCGTTGATACAGGCATCATCAGAGTAATGCTACAGATTATTAGCACACAGCAGATTTTATAGGGTTACAAGTATGCAAAAATATACACTCCCTGGGGCTGGCCAGGATATTTGTCAGTGTTACAAAAACCAATCACAGTTCAATAATCAGTGCAGACATGAAGCAGTTAACATTTAATTCTTAGAACTCTCCACCCATATTATAATGAGTTTCACCACCCACTGTTCTCTTACTCAACCTTCTGTTTAAGCTCACAAGGGGAAGTGGTTCAGTCTGGACAACACATCACTTGTCTAAATCTGTCTGTGGGGCCCCTTTTCCACTAAAAGTCAAGGAAGCTAGGACATTGCAAAATAACGGTAAATCTACAATTATGACATATTCAAGAGTAACAAGTGTCCCTGAACACGTACACATCATGTGGCCTTCTTCTAACACATTTTGTTCATATATCACCAAATGGAGCTAATTTAGAACAAAATGTCCGTTATACAATAAAGACAGGTATCACAGCTTTGTCACTCCCTCCTCTAGTTCATCCCTGTGAACTACTTATATCAAAAGTTTTTCCTTGGTCCTTTGGTGGGGGGCCCCAGCTGATATCACCGGATGGCATTGTAGTATCTTCTCCCTCCCCAGAGCCGCACCCTTAGCCAAAACTCTGAGTTGGGTGGTGCACCCTGGGAGAGCATTATTGTGTCTCTCCTCAGGGTGAGTCAGAAAAGGTTCCTTGAGGTCCTCCATTGAAGCAAAGTGTCATACCAGGATGAAGAGTGCTCCTTTTTGATGTGGAGCGATGTCTTACCAAGGATTCAGCTGCTGTCACCTGTCCAGCTGGGGTTTCTTTCCTCACATCCTTGGGACCTCTTGCCACTGGTTTGTAGAATAACAGGTTATATGATGACACATGAGGTAGAGTTGAAATCATGAGGTAGGTGCCACACTTATGGACAACAAGTCTCTTAGGTGTCTTCTTGGTGATAAGCCAGGACCCCTTTAAGTCTTCTGAGGTAGATCTTAAGGTAGAACTAGAGGGTGATTGATGTGGTTGTTGCCCAGGTGCACAAGGAAAACACAAGAACATGTCTGCAGGACAGAGGAAAAAGTTTTTTTTTTTTTTTTTATAAAGTCCCAGTACCAAGCCCCAGGTGTCTGTGGCCCCTTACTCTTTTTTTTTTTAAATAGAGCCATATCATATTTGTTCAATAATAACACATAGGGGATTACAATGCCTAATAAATCTACCCTCTCACTTCTAACAGACTCCTCCCGCCCCTAGCTCAGCAGTCTGACCGCTGGCTTCCGGTTCAAGAAGAGTCTGTATAATTATCAGTTTCATTCATACCTATGTTAACTTGTTTTCTCCATCGCTGGAGGACCCTACGATTTCCAGTCACTCGTGTCCATTCACACTATTTAACTACAAGGGATTGGGGTAAAATTACCATGATTACACAACATTTATCCATATTCGTCATCCGGGGATACCACCACTAAAACATCCCTGAATTTCTTTTTATTTCTTATTTATCCTTGGGCTCAACCTCTTCATTTTACAAAACATGAATAACTGAAAAAGGTCAAACAATACGGTAAGGGCTATTAGTACCACTACTGGGTTGAGCATGAGATTCAGAAAGGCACTTGCTTTTGGACTATACCCGAATAAGCTTTCCCACCAGGACACACTAGCATCTTGCTCAAGGGCATGTGAGACCTGTAACAGTTTCTCACGATTATGCTCCAGGAGCACAGTTGCTTGCCTTTCTGAAGCTCCGAGAGTTTGTATGATCTCATCCTTTTTCCCAAAATCCAATAACCACCCTTTCAATTCTGCTCCACACCCTAAAGGAATCTTTTTGTAAATAGACAGGTGTATCAGGTTTGATGTCGAGTCTCTTTTCAGGTGTTATGGGTGTTCGCCCTTCTGGCTGTGCCAGATCTATCCCTAGGACTGGGCCAATGGTGCAGTACACCCCTCGGGTCAGTGTTCTACCTTGAGTACAATTCAATGTGTACACTGCATAAGAAGTGACATTCTCCATCTGATACCAGCACCAATAACCCTGTCCCAGACATTTCATCCTGCTCGGCTCCTTTTTTGTTGCGTCCATCAAACATTATCCTTCCTTGTCCCAGCGTTGCTGTCTCAAAATTATATTTTGTTGTCCTTGACATAAGAGAACATTTTCCTTTTTCCAGTGCCCATATGTATCTACTAATCTGGGCTTCCCTTCTTCATACAGCACTAAATTTCATGGTTAACCCAGGAGTGCAAAACCCGCACCTTCAGATAGAATAGAACCCAGATCTACCACTGCATAAGCTTGGTATTCTTTGCCAGCAACAGGCACTAAGAAGGAAATAGTGCCTGTGAGGCTCTGACACCCATGGAACTGAGTAAGCCACCATTTTTCATGTGTCTTGCAAAATCAAGGACAGATCTTTCAGCCTGTTTACGTAAATTTATAGGAAAATGGCCAGCGTGCAGCGAGGTTATCATTAGCTTTAAATCTTGTGAAAGTTCAGATTGAACCTGCGTACATGATAATGCCAACTGGACGTCTTCTGAATGTTTAAACAGACCTGCAATTAAACCCTTGAACTTCTTCTTCATTACTTCTGACAGTGATGCTGTAGCATCAATGTGGTCATATTGTAAATTCTCCAATAGATGATTTATATCAAAATGGGTCTTCACTCCCTCCCCTACATGCTGAGCCAACCCTCCAAGTTTATTTTGTAGCCCCTCTAAATCCATAGTGTTCAAAAAGCTCCCAAACCGAGACCCCCAGCCCCTAGTGCTGTACCCATCAAATCCCTTTTTACTTTATTGTGGCTATATCCTGATTCCAACCACCCTTTCAGCATGTATATCTGATTTTTGACATACCCACCACACCTCCTGTCTCATGCACTCACCCTAAAGTCAGTTAGGGTTACTCTCCATGTGTACAGAACAAACTGAGTACCCACCAACACTGCCCGTGGTGCGGCTAATTGGGGAACAATTAGATCCGCCGCTTTAACAGCTGGGACCTCACATGTGTCTGAACTCACCTTATCATGGACCACAACATCCTTTTCCCATTCTACTTGAACTACAGTTACACATACTTTATCTTTTCCTTCCCATGTGTACCATCCCTTTTTATTTATCGACAGGTTGCTCATACCAGGAACTGGACTCTCCCCATCCATGAGAATCTTTCCAGTCCGTGGTATGATACACTCCCCTCAATCCCTCAGACATGGGAATCCCATACATCCATTCATTTACCTTTGGTGCATCTATCCCATTGCACAGCACATCCCACCTCCAAGGGTTTGGTCCATTGAAGGAGAGATACTGATTTGATGACCAGTACGCTGTGTCAATAATACAATGACCTTCAATGTCTGATGTACAGGCCTCTCTCATAATTCTGACCATATACTGACGTACTGTTATACCTTCTTTAGGTGTGGTGTGTTCAAATGACTTACTTTCCGCATCTGTTTGTACATGCAATACCAGGGTGCTAAAATAGGCACCAAGTCTGACTTTTTCAGTGTCTTCATACTAGGCGACTTGTTTGACTACACTTCAGTTCAGTCCAACCATAATTCTTTCTTGAGTCAAGTATGTCAGAGGGTTTACAGTTCCAATGTACTCGGAACTCCATAATCCCATCTGCTAGGTTATGACACTTATTTAACAAAGTACCTTGCACCGGTTTGGGTTGGTCATAGAATATTTTCCTATACTGTCCTGTCTCTCCAACATTATATACCATGTACATAATGTTCCAGTCGTCATACCCTCCTCTTGTCGGGTCTTCAGGATATAATTTTCCTTTGTCACTTCTTACTGGCAATGGGTCAACTGAGGTTCTATTGTTTAAATTGGATAAGTCCCTCAGATCTTCACTGTCAAGTGGCTCGAGTCGTCATCTATGTCATTTGGGTCTGTAATAAAAAAATTTCTAGCATGGTACATATGTCTACTTCAGGGTCCTCATGTCCCTCACAGTCAAGTATATTTTTGTCGTGGACATATGTCAAAAAGAAAATAATCTCAGGTCTTCCCTGCAACTTCTGTTTTGGATACTCCTGGAAAGGGGGAATCATTCTGCAATGCCACAAAGTTCATCTAGGATATGCCATTCAGTGTATCTTGGCACTAATTTCCCATGTTTATACTCTATCCTGTGAAGGTGGGATGGATCCCATCCTTTTGGTTTTTATTCCCCATATTTCATAAGATTTGGGTGGAACCCAAGGTTCCTGATGGTGATTTGGGACATGCTAACTATCAGTCCCTGTGGATTCACTTGACAAACGACATAACATACAGACTAACATAAATGCCCCTGTTGGCATAGTTGCCTTAATTATTTTCCTGTATTCTTTTGCAATGAGATGCATGGATCCAGAGAACCTTTCCCCTCCAGTTGTCACCGAATTTAGAACCTGAAATAGAGGAGACAACTTGTCCATGCAATTTGTATACATGGGTTATGTAATGATTATACACACATCTCTAATGTTTAATGCATAGTTTGTCCTTACCCTCTCTATTCCTGACATAACTGAAGCTGTATAAATATCTGTGAAAGGCTGGAGGTCCAGCCCTTCAATTCAGGTCTAGGAAGTTCATACATAGAAACTGACAAGCACCTGTTGAGGGCCCTTCCATCATGGGAGGACCCCTGCCTTTGAAAGCTAATCATATTAGTCAGATGGAGAGTCAGATGAAGAGTCAGATAACTCAGCCTCCGTGTCCCTATCTGTCTGTGTTGATTTATAGTTAGACTGAGGTGTGTAGCTACACTGTTTGATGAAATGCCCTGGGCTTCCACATCTGTAACATACCCTCAAACCTCGCCTACGAGGTCTAGGTGGATAGACAATTTTGAGTTGGTTTGCCAAAGCGTTTGTCCAAAAATATCCCTTTTCACTGGAGTCCTGTGACACATCCCTCGGTATAAATGTCTTGCTGACTATTTCTTTCAGGTCCCTCTCCCCACACACCCTTTTGATAAGTCGAAACATGTCTCCCCATGTGGCCTTGTAGCACGTCTGTGTATCTATTATTTCCTTTGCAAATTTGGCAGGGTCAGTTCTTGGATGGGGTATGGTACTCAGGAGTCCCTTCATTTCTGCGGGAGTCCAGGGTATATGGTGTCTAACAGTACCTGTCTGGTTACCCTGATTATCTGATAGCACTTGCTCTCTAACGGGGAATAAAAGCTCAGGTGACTGAGGACCCTCTTCCCAACTAGGAGCAGCAGGAGATCGTGACAGGTTAGTGCTCCTTGGCCTACTTGAAGTTTGCTGTATCTGTGGTTGATTAAGGAGACTTATGTCATTTTTAAAAGGGTTAGTGTCACTTACCCTGCATGGCTGGCTGTTGGTGTTTCCTCCCTTAGCTGTGTAGGAGCTGTGGGTTTGTTTAACTCATTAGTCAGTCCTGAATACAACGAGGATTGGCATACAGATGTAGAGTCATCTCTCTCCCTGTCAGGTTGTATGTGGGCCAGCCTGTCACTGCTACTGTGTGTTGTCTCTAATGAGGTCTGCGTTAGCTGTCTGTTGTCGCTGTGTGCCTGTACTTCCTCTTTCTTAGTGAGATCAACTGGTGGCTATGTGTCAGCACTGTCATCAAGAGCTTCTGCAGCAGCTCTGTGTTTCACATGCTGAGACACGGCCTTGTCAGTCTGCCTACGAGAAGACCCGGACATAAGTGCTGTCCAAGCCTGGTGTGCTCCCATATCCAGCACATCAGTGTCTTCAGTCCCCTCATCTTCTAGCTGTGGTGACCCTCCTGTGCCTGATTGTTTTACTGTCATGATGGTGACGTCTTCGGATCGGCGAATCGCCTCCATCATCCACCTACTCCATGCTTCTCGCTCGTTTGGGCGAGTCATCCTTACCCTGTGGACATCCCACAAATTTTCCCACACCTTTGGTTTAAAAGTTCCCTTTCTGGCATATTTCTGGTTAGTCCATCGCTCCCAGTCCTCCAAGTATCGGGAGACCCACGGTCCATACTTGCTACACATCTCTTCTCGCGGCGTCAAATGCTGCGGCTCACCGCGATTTGACGCTCGCTTCTGAGCAATTGAATTCCCCATAATATGGACTATGTGTTCCCCTTGAATTCCAAGCAATTCTCACACCAGAGATGGCCAATCTCTGGTTTCGCCTGGGAGCAACTTGAGCAACAGGTTCTTTCCCTGTTGCTACCGTGTGAACCACTAAGCACACTGGAGTCAGCCAATCCCGTCACCCCTCTGTTGATTTTCACAAGGGTCAGCAAGGTTTTACTGATGTTATTCAGCACTATTGTGCTCACTCCAGCACATAGTAGAGGGAGTCACAATAGTCACACTGTCTCACGTGGTCTGGCAACATTGTGCTCACTCCAGCACACAGTAGAGGGAGTCACAATAGTCACACTGTCTCACGTGGTCTGGCAAACAGCAAGGTTTTATGTTTGTTATTCAGCAATATTGTGCTCACTCCAGCACACAGTAGAGGGAGTCACAATAATCACACTGTCTCACGTGGTCTGGCAATATTGTGCTCACTCCAGCACACAGTAGAGGGAGTCACAATAATTACACTGTCTCACGTGGTCTGGCAAACAGCAAGGTTTTATGTTTGTTATTCAGCAATATTGTGCTCACTCCAGCACACAGTAGAGGGAGTCACAATAATCACACTGTCTCACGTGGTCTGGCAATATTGTGCTCACTCCAGCACACAGTAGAGGGAGTCACAATAATTACACTGTCTCACGTGGTCTGGCAAACAGCAAGGTTTCATGTTTGTTATTCAGCAATATTGTGCTCACTCCAGCACACAGTAGAGGGAGTCACAATAATCACACTGTCTCACGTGGTCTGGCAATATTGTGCTCACTCCAGCACACAGTAGAGGGAGTCACAATAATTACACTGTCTCACGTGGTCTGGCAAACAGCAAGGTTTTATGTTTGTTATTCAGCAATATTGTGCTCACTCCAGCACACAGTAGAGGGAGTCACAATAATCACACTGTCTCACGTGGTCTGGCAATATTGTGCTCACTCCAGCACACAGTAGAGGGAGTCACAATAATTACACTGTCTCACGTGGTCTGGCAAACAGCAAGGTTTTATGTTTGTTATTCAGCAATATTGTGCTCACTCCAGCACACAGTAGAGGGAGTCACAATAATCACACTGTCTCACGTGGTCTGGCAATATTGTGCTCACTCCAGCACACAGTAGAGGGAGTCACAATAATTACACTGTCTCACGTGGTCTGGCAAACAGCAAGGTTTTATGTTTGTTATTCAGCAATATTGTGCTCACTCCAGCACACAGTAGAGGGAGTCACAATAATCACACTGTCTCACGTGGTCTGGCAATATTGTGCTCACTCCAGCACACAGTAGAGGGAGTCACAATAATTACACTGTCTCACGTGGTCTGGCAAACAGCAAGGTTATTCAGCAATATTGTGCTCACTCCAGCACACAGTAGAGGGAGTCACAATAATCACACTGTCTCACGTGGTCTGGCAATATTGTGCTCACTCCAGCACACAGTAGAGGGAGTCACAATAATTACACTGTCTCACGTGGTCTGGCAAACAGCAAGGTTTTATGTTTGTTATTCAGCAATATTGTGCTCACTCCAGCACACAGTAGAGGGAGTCACAATAATCACACTGTCTCACGTGGTCTGGCAATATTGTGCTCACTCCAGCACACAGTAGAGGGAGTCACAATAATTACACTGTCTCACGTGGTCTGGCAAACAGTTATGTTTGTCCTTGCTGCCCAACAGGTCACCCGATCCTTTACTGTTGCCCAGTAGGCATTGGTCTGGTGAACATTGCCAACCCTGTGAAATCCAAACTGCAATAATTGTGCGGGTGACAAACACTTAGATCTGGCTGAGTGGACCCTTCACTGGCTTGGTCTGATAGAGGGTCCCCTCCCGATGGACTAACCTCGACACCACCATCTACAATCTCTATTGAATGGCAACTGACCGAGTCTAACTGATTGGGCTCTTCTCTGAAGTGGCACTAAGTTTGCTCTCCTGATGCCCTGATACCAAAACCGAACCTCAATGCTCTCTCTGACTCAGCTTTGAGATAATAATGGGTGATCCATGAAGGGGGAAGGCTGCATATAGTGTGTTACGTAGTTGCTTATATTACTAAGATGAGTAGGGATTACTTCATAAGGGGAGCAGTGAGGTGTGCCCGTCATCATTGGTTGGAGGGGGTACATCCCATCATTTGTATTCAGAGCATAGTTGAGGGGAGTGTATTCTGACACTCTCCCTGTCCCGTATGCAGGTGGTGATTCTTCCCTTAACTGTGCTAGGGTAGTTGGCGTCCTTACTTCAGTAGTTAGCTGAGGATATATAGTGGGATGACGCAGTTTCCCTAGCTCCCCTCTTCCCCTGTGAGCTCCTAGGCTTGCTGACTCTGGCACATCCTGTCTCTGCCTCTGATCTATGTGAAACTGTACTTCCTCTGTTTCAGTGAGGTCAATGAGAGGCTGTGTTGCAGCACTGCCTCTTGTAAGAGGTTCTGCAGCAGCTTTATTGTTTACGTCCTGTGACACAGTTCTATTAAATGACTCATGCAGCTCCCTGGACATGATTGCAGACCAAGCTTGGTATGCTCCCATCTCCATTACCTCCTTCTCCTCTATTTGCTCATCCTCTGACCCATACAATTGTTCAGTGCTTGCAGTTGTAGGTCTCATCTCACCTGTGACAGTTGCAGATTGTGTCACTGTCAATATGTTCACATCCTCTGATTTCTGGATGGACTCCTTCATCCATCTACTCCATGCCTTTCTTTCATTAGGACGATTCATTCTCATTTTGTGTGTTTCCCACAGATTTTCCCAAATTTTTGGCTTAAAGGTACCCTTTTTAGCAAATTTATGGTTCGTCCACCGCTCCCACTCCTCCAAATACCGTGAAACCCATAGTCCATATCTGTACTACAGTCACAAAAGTCTGCAATGCCCCACTTAGACCCTCCAGCCCCAGTGAGAGCTTACAAAGTTCCCACCTTGCTGCCTGATTATCCTGCAAGACACCAGTACTAGTGAGGTTTCACAAAGGCTCACCTGTCTGCTTGGGTGACCTGGGGAACAGCAAAACCCTAAGTTCGGCTGTACTGCTCACCTGGTCGCCCAGTTGTGTCTAGCAGGCAATGGTCTGGTGTGCATCACAATCCCTGTGACATCCAGTAGTGACTTTCACAATAGCCTGCGATGCCTCACTTAGACCCCTTCAGCCACAGTGGAAGCTTATAAAGCTCTCACTGTGCTGCCTGGTTAGCCTGCAAGACACCAGTACCAGCGAGGTTTCACAAAGGCTCACCTGTCTGCTTGGGCGACCTGGGGAACAGCAAAACCCCAAGTTCGGCTGTACTGCTCACCTGGTCGCCCAATTATGTCCAGCAGGCAGTGGTCTGGTGTGCATCACAATCCCTGTGAAGTCCCGAACAAAGACCATGTGTTCACCCTGAATTCCACGCAATTCTCACACCAAAGGTGGCCAATCCTCTGGTTCCCAGTGGGAGCAACTCGAGCAACACTCTCTGTGTTGCTTCTGTGCAATACACTTATTGACACAAGGGTCAGCCAATCCCGCCAATCTTCTAGTGACTTTCACAATAGCTTGCGATGCCTCACTTAGACCCCTTCAGCCACAGTGGAAGTTTATAAGGCTCTCACTGTGCTGCCTGGTTAGCCTGCAAGACACCAGTACCAGTGAGGTTTCACAAAGGCTCACCTGTCTGCTTGGGCGACCTGGGGAACAGCAAAACCCTAAGTTCGGCTATACTGCTCACCTGGTCGCCCAATTATGTCTAGCAGGCAGTGGTCCGGTGTGCATCACAATCCCTGTGAAGTCCCGACTACAGTCACAAAAGTCTGCAATGCCCCACTTAGACCCTCCAGCCCCAGTGAGAGCTTACAAAGTTCCCACCTTGCTGCCTGATTATCCCGCAAGACACCAGTACTAGTGAGGTTTCACAAAGGCTCACCTGTCTGCTTGGGCGACCTGGGGAACAGCAAAACCCTAAGTTCGGCTGTACTGCTCACCTGGTCGCCCAGTTGTGTCTAGCAGGCAATGGTCTGGTGTGCATCACAATCCCTGTGACATCCAGTAATCTATTGATCGGCAATGAATTGGATCTGGCTGAGCGGAGACTTCTCTCTCGTGGTCGGGAAGCTCCTCCCCAGGTGGACAAACCTCAAAGCCAAACCTCAAAACCTCCTCTTAAGGCAGCTTGAGTCTCATATTCATCAGCCAAATCAGGACAACACAAATTCTTCCACCAGATATAACACCACTAGACTATCAGAATGATTATACTGCTAACTGTAGCAATGAGCCAATAAATCAGTGTCTCACAATCCCTCTTAGGGCAAGTAACAGCACACTGTGAGAAATTTATATTTATTTGATCAGGATAAGACCTTTTGAGCATGCGGTCACTCTCTCACTCATCCAGGGGTGTACACAGGCTATACTGTCTCAGATATGTGAGCCATCAGAGTTATCTGAACACTTAGAACCCTCAGGTAGTGGATCCAACCTCTCCACAATTCTGAGGGATTGGACAATTAATTCCAGATCCTCAGAATTTTCTGAGTCATCTAAGTTGTCTAGTCCCTGCCCCACCCTCTCTAATAGTTGAGGGATTGGGAGGTCCTAAGGGGGCGACTAATTTTTGATAGAAAATATAATGCTGAGCGACTATTTTAGGCTTTGGCTGGTATTCAAGACCCACTTCTGCACACTCCCAGGGTGTTGACTATAAAGGGGAATTGAGTGCTGCCTGGGAGGCGTGGCACATAGGGCCTTATTACAATTGGCCTGTATCTGTCTAGAGAGGTATTGGGGATGCCGCAGGTCACTCTCCTCCTGATCAAATATTCAACTATACTGGGTACTTTTTCCAATGACGTGAGACACTCTGGGCACACTCTAAAGTGTCTGTAGAGGTTAGTACAAAAACAGCACAGTTCAGGCAAGTTTAGTTTTCTCCTTTCCACACACCAATTAAGTAGGCCCCACTGATGAGCCCCACTAGACTTTACATAGTGTGATGTAATTTAATGTGTATTCCACCTTGGTGTTTGTTGGGAAGGAGAAGACAGTTGCCTACACATATAAGAGAACACTTAGTCAAATACAGTTATCTCTGAGCTGCACACATTAGGTACCTTGCAGCCAATAAAACACCATTACACATCACCATCAGTTTAAACACATGTTCAATCTCCCTGCTACAAGTATCCCATCCAAAGTTATGTTGTCTCAGGGGAGAGCCAGCCCACAAGTTCTCTGCTTTGAAGGAAGCGAATCTCCCCTCTGTCTGTGATTTATGACCACGGTCTATAGTTTTTCAACCTGTGGTTTCCTTCTGAAAACTTTCTCCACAGTGTGTATCCTGTGTAATAGCTGCATGTTGCAGCACCACAGGGCTATGCACACAATAGTATGCTGACTCACAGAGTTTGTAATCTAGATTGGCTCTCCTCTGTCGACCCCCAATACTCAAGATACCAACATAGAATGTTCTCTTCAGAAATATGACATTACTCAACATGAATCCACATTCATATACTACTGTAATGAATTTTCGTTACTCACACAACACTATACTCCATACAATAGCAACTAAGTCAGATTCCATGCACTAAGTTAATCACAGCAGACAGACGGCATACATAACATATGTTAGATCTCAAGCACCAAGTTAATCAGAAGAAAAAGACGGTATGCATACAGAGTACAGAGTAAGAAATAGAAGATGACATACCACATATCAGGAGACCGTTGTCATGGGAGGTCCTCACGGAAACCCTGCTGAGCGGAGTAGGGTTGCAACCAGCAGGGAGGTGCAAATATCAAGTAGGTGATCAAGTCTCACCTGGTACAGCGCTGTTTAGGGATTTGATATCTGGACCTCTCCACGGCTGTTTCTCCAAGGTTCCGCTCCTCAAGATGTCCAGGGTCCCTCCAGAGGTGTGCCACAAAGTCAATCGTTCATTGCCCGCATTCTCCACCAAAACTGTCCAAGATGTTTAAGGACAGGGAAGACTCGGACACACCTCGTCAAATAGACAACACATTTATTCATGCATCAAGGGCCGTTGATACAGGCATCATCAGAGTAATGCTACAGATTATTAGCACACAGCAGATTTTATAGGGTTACAAGTATGCAAAAATATACACTCCCTGGGGCTGGCCAGGATATTTGTCAGTGTTACAAAAACCAATCACAGTTCAATAATCAGTGCAGACATGAAGCAGTTAACATTTAATTCTTAGAACTCTCCACCCATATTATAATGAGTTTCACCACCCACTGTTCTCTTACTCAACCTTCTGTTTAAGCTCACAAGGGGAAGTGGTTCAGTCTGGACAACACATCACTTGTCTAAATCTGTCTGTGGGGCCCCTTTTCCACTAAAAGTCAAGGAAGCTAGGACATTGCAAAATAACGGTAAATCTACAATTATGACATATTCAAGAGTAACAAGTGTCCCTGAACACGTACACATCATGTGGCCTTCTTCTAACACATTTTGTTCATATATCACCAAATGGAGCTAATTTAGAACAAAATGTCCGTTATACAATAAAGACAGGTATCACAGCTTTGTCACTATCAAGAAGCAACAGGGGAGCGGTGGAGGCGCTGAGACGGCGTTGGTAAAGTGCCCGCTGTAATGATAATGCATTGCTCCGAATCAAAGCGCTCCAGAGACGGTATATTATTACACAACATTTTACTGAAGTGTGCTAATTACCATAACCATCAGATAGGAAAAGGGATAATTAGAACGGGCGAGGTTGGAGATTAGTAAATGAAGTTACGCATGCATTAACATGTTAAGGAATCCGGCACTTCAGTGTGCCGTCTGAGGCTAGAGATCATTAATCAGAAAAGAGCCTTCACCAGTCAGCTGTTGCCATTTGTGTACAAATATGCAAATGTGTAAGAAACACTGCCAGCCGCAAGTTCTGCGGCCGCCTCCGGAGATTTGTCACTCGCCATACGCAGGCGGCTCTGAGAAATGACAACATACTCAGCCTTTGTTATTTAAAATCAGCTTTCTCATAAATTCCCATTAGAGACTCTTGGAGTCATGAATCAAAGTGCCATCCAAAACTACCAATCACATTCAAGCATTCATCGCCATAATCCAATCTTCCTAGAGACTTTGGCCTCAATTCACTAAGATCATGCTGGAGATAATAAGGCAAGAGAGTTCCTTAAGTTACCTCCTCTGTAGTTAATTTACCTCCTCTGTAGTTAATTTACCTCCTCTGTAGTTATTTTCACATGCAGTTAATTAACAGCCTGTCTTGAACTCTGGAGTTATTTTAAGGATTGAAGAGTTAACTTAAAGACAGAAGAGTTAACTTTAGGTTTGCCTGAGGTAAAATGTTTCCTGAGTACTACATGCCTTATCACCATGGTAACAACTCTAGAAGAGTTATTAAAGACAGGAGATAATCTTAGTGAATTGAGGCCACTATCTCTACCCAAACACAGCACTTGGTAATTAACAGCAGGGCTGTGGAGTCGGAGTCGTGGAGTCGGGGCAATTTTGGGTGCCTGGAGTCAGAGTCGGGGAAAAATGCACCGACTCAGACTCCGACTCCTAATGAATCTAAACTGTAATTAAAATAGAAAATATGATAAAATGTTCTATTTCTCAGATAATAGTCATCATAAATAATTTATGCATACAGTAATAGCTGTGCTTAGTCCAAAAAAATGAAATAAACCAATCAAAATCAGTTAGTTGTGCTGCTTCAATAAAGCAGTCCCCGTATTTTTAAAGTCAGATATACACATCTGATTGTGACTGTTCAGTATATATGATGTGTACACAGGAATCTCTTATATATATACGAAATAACATCTATGCTGTAAGTATAAAGCCTTTGGTTTGGTGACTACAAATTAAATGGTACCTGAGAAGGATGAAAAGAAAAGTTTTATACATACCTGGGGCTTCTTCCAGCCCCCTTCAGGCTAATCAGTCCCTCGCTGTCCACCTCTACCACCTGGATCTTCTGCTATGAGTCCTGGTAATTCAGTCAGTCAGTGCAGTCCGGCCGCCTGCCTCTCCTACAGCCAGGAGCGTTCTGCACCTGCGCAACAGTGCTGTTCAGGTGTAGTACGCTCCCGGCGGCGGAGTGTGTGCATGCGCACTACACCAGACTGGCTCAAGTACCTGGACTAGCAGAAGATCCAGGTGGCGGAGGAGGACAGCAAGGGACGGATTAGCCTGAAGGAGGCTGGAGGAAACCCCAGGTATGTATAAAACTTTAATTTCATCTGTCTCAGGTTTACTTTGTTACACAGTAGTACTATACTCTACATATGCACTCCCCACAGAGCTGCAGGGAATCCACTGAGAATGTTGTGCACATTGAACACAGAGGTGTTGTCTATCACCCATAAACCTGGTTCAGATTGTGCATGAAGAATGTGTAATAGAGGAAGAATCTTCTCATTCCCCTGCAGAGTACCTGCACATCATTCTTACATGTACCCACAGTTACATTGCCTAGGGCCTGGTAGATGTTCTTTGTTCCGGCCTGTACCTTTTACAAGTATTCTTACCAAGGACTAGTTTTAGTCTAAAGGGAATAAATATGGCAGTCATCATATCCTTCTCACTTCAGTTGTCTTTTAAAATTCCTAAGCATTGGCAGTTAAGAGACGAATTTCATGTTACATACTTTCAATCAACAAGATTGTAATATGCAAATTAGAGGAGTCGGTGGAATCCTAAACTGAGGAGTCGGAGTCTGTGGATTTTTGTACCGACTCCACAGCCCTGATTAACAGCATCTTGTGAAATCCATGACCGTTTGGCCATTGAAGTGTAAGAAATATCTACTGACCATTGCCATGTAGCTGTATCCATTGTCCATCATTGCTTATAAGAATCTGGTGGTGTAGAACATTTTTGTTTTTAAGCATCATCCTTCGTGCTGGAATTACCGTAGATTTTGTTGTAAATCTCCAGGGCATGTGCAAGATTATTCAGACCTTTAGACAGTCGCACAGTTTCAAGACAAGACAAATAACATTTATATTGCACTTTTCTCCTGTCGGACTCAAAGCACTTGAGAGCTGCAACCACTAGGGCGCACTTAGTAGGCAGTAGCAGAGTTAGGGAGTCTTGCCCTAGGTCTCCTTACTGAATAGGTGCTGGCTTACTGAACAGGAAGAGCCGAGATTTGAACCCAGGTCTCCTACGTCACAGGCAGAGCCCTTCCGCAACTGCGCCCCCACGTGGTAGTCAGCATTAGAGCACGTGGGGCACATGTGAGGTCACAGTTGCACCCTTAGGATAACCGTATGTCAGAGATGCACCCCTAGGGGAGGATAAAATACACTAGGGGAAACAGCAGCCAGGCGTTTTGTTGCGTTCGTTGGTGGTCCCGATATTGCACGCACCCGATCAAGCATGTCAGCTTGAGATTTTCCACCATGTCCAATCAGTAAACGTGACCCAATTTCGGCCCAAAATTGGTTTTATCATCAAATGGGCGTGCTCTTGGCGGCACAGATTTTCACCCGACTCAATAATTATCGAATCAGATGGTCGATCAGCCACCAAGTCGAGTGATGTATGGCACCTTAAAGGGGTCCATACACTCAGCCGATTTTCTGGCCGACCGATCAATCCAGATCGATCGCAAATCGGCTGGCCAATCGATCGATCGATGATCGATTTCCATCGAACTGGCAGGGTGGAAAATTTAGGTCGATCTGATGAGATTGCTTATCATTTTGCATTGGCCTTAATGGAAATCGGATGGCAAAAAAATGCCATCAGATCGAATTTCAATAGATTTCAAACTGAAATCTATTGGAATTCTATCCTGGTAAAAAAGGTTCTAAAAACACATCAGATAGATCATCAGATGCATTTCTTATCTATCTGCTGCCAATCTGACGAGTGTATGGGCACCTGACTTGTTAGATGTTCATCCACTATGGAATACTTTAGACCTGTCACATAGGGGTCTGTTAGTAGAGGTTTATAGCGCAACAAGTCTATCTAGTAGTTTGTAGCTAGCATAGGAATAATTCGATTTTATTGATGAAATAACATTGCCTCTGGATTCTCCACGTGATACCCTAAATTTGGCTATACACTTATAGATTGCCAACCAATGTGGCAAAACAATGAATTCCTTTCTGGAAGGGATTGACTCCTACCACACACAGGACATCAATTTCCAATAGATTCTATTGAAAATGCAGCCCTGCACTGTTTCATGCAGTGAAACTCTGTAGGATGTTGATCTACTGCCACTCCTGTCCTGCCCCCAATCGACCTAGATCTGGCCTGGCCACCTCCTCCCAACTCTTGTACCAAGGACTTCTCAAGGGCAGTCCACCTCCTTTGGAACTCTCTCCCGCAGCCTGCCCATCATGCTCTGAGAACACACTTATTCTGAAAAGTCTATAATTTGCTATAGGTAGCATTGGTAGTCCACTGCCTCATCCCCTAAGTTTCCTTCCCTATTGTTTCCACCCACCTACCCCCTCTAGATTGTAGCTCGCAAGGGCAGGTGCCTCCTACTATTGTTTCCTATTTTGCTGTACTTCACCATATAAACTTGTACCAATTTTAGTGATATCTCAATCCACACATTAACTGTGTACAGTATGTATTCATGTATGTATGTATTTGTGCTTGTATTACTGGATGTCATGACTGTACAGCGTCTTGAACTCATGTATCTATGTTCCCCAATATTTGTTCTATACTATGTACATCGCTACAGAAGATGTTGGCGATATATATATATATATATATATATATATATATATCAATAAAAACAATAATAATAGATCTTCCATCCTGTTTCTATATTATTAACAACATTTGTATCCTTCCTTCCGATATCCAAGAACATGCACTTCCACCACTAAAGCCATCGCTGACCACGTAGACAAGGTGAAGTGGTGAGATTGTTCCTTATTACTCACATTAATTGTTTGAGCGCCACACTATTTTCTTCTACCTGGATGGCATAAATATGGTTCACTTCAGCCAATTTGTAGTTGGTTGACTTCTTTGAGGTAAGTCACTTTTTTCCTTTCGAACTGTTTCAGATGTTCAATTGTACCCTCTGGCACCTCCTTCCACCATCCCTTTTTCCTTCAGATGGTCTATACTTTTTCCATTTAAAACATTCAAAAAGTTAACAGGACAACCTTATACAGGTAGTCCCCGACTTACGACCGGCACGCCGATACGAACGGATTCTCTGTTTCCATTGGAACAAGGCAAAAAAATGTTTCAAATTGGACTTGTAGTTTTTGAGAAAATCGATTTAAAAAAAAAATCTAAGAAAAAATGGCATTTACTGTAAACTTGTATAAACAGGTAGAAACGGCAGAGGTGAGACAGAGGGGGACACTGGAGGCACAGAGAAGGTACAGGGGACAGAGATGGCACAATGTTTCGACTTAAGAAAAGATTCAGGTTAAGAACGAACCTACAGTCCCTATCTCGTTTGTTAACCGAGGACTACCTATATAAATATAAAATAAATCACATTCCTTTCTGTTTTGCTTGCATTCTTTTATTTCTTTTGAATGCGTGCACATCCTGGATTCAGGGGCATAACTAGAGGGGAGCAACTCCTGCAACCACAGGGGAGCCTAAAGCTGTAAGGGGGCCCCAACTACTACTTCACTCCCTCTAACGGGGTCCATCTTTCAGATCAGGTGGTTTTGTGGCTATTCTTGTTATGGGTTTGTGAAAGTTTGTGTTTTAAGACCTTTGCAAGATGGGCCTCCAGGCTGTGAGGGTCACAGCGGTAGGCAAGGGAAAGAGTGTGAACATTGGGGGCCCTGTCAATGTTTTGCTGGGGGGCTCATGATTTGTAGTAGCAACTGTCTGGAACACATATGAACTGGCTGAATGTAAGACTTACCAACCAACCAACCAGTGTCCTCATTACTTGTTCAAACCTGCCCTAGTATAAGGAAAAGGAGAGAAGTTGATTGGTGGCTAGTGGGAGAATAGAAACTTTTTTCCACCTTAAAGAGAATCCGAGGTGGGATTTAATTATGTTACTGGGGCACAGAGGCTGGTTGTGCACACGAAGACCAGCCTCCGTTGCCCCATGATGTGCCTCCATGTTCCCCCTGCGCGCCGCTATACCCCCGCAGTGCTGGCGACACGCAGCGTGTCGCCAGCACAATGTTTACCTAAGCGCTGTCTGTCAGCGCCGCTCCCCCGCATCGGCGCTACCCGCCCGTGTCCCTTCCCTCCCGCTGATAGGAGGGAAGTGATGTGGGCGGGTAGCGCCGATGCAGAGGAGGGGGGGGAGTGGCGCTGACTGACAGCGCATAGGTAAACACTGTGCTGGCGACACGCTGCGTGTCGCCAGCACTGCGGGGGTATAGCGGCACGCAGGGGGGTCTTGGAGGCACACCATGGGGCAACGGAGGCTGGTCTTCGTGTGCACAACCAGCCTCTGTGCCCCAGTAACATAATTAAATCCCACCTCTTTAAGATACATTATACATGTTTGCCAAAGTGCCAGCAGTGTTAAATGCACACAATGCAACAAAAGCAAAAACTTTATATACCTTCCTCCGTCTTCCCCTTTTCCAATAGCGATCAGAGCCTCCAGGTCTGTCCCCTTCAAGCCAAACATGAGCAGCTCCTTCGCAGCATCCACGTTCTCGGGAACCCGCTCCAGACATTCATGCAGAACCCAGGATCTCTTCTTAATTTTGCTCTGTAATTAAGAATGTGAGATCTATAGTTTCAGTGAATACTTGTTCTTGCGGCAAAGCTGAACTGACATATTCCTCAGGTAGTGGTCACCTAGAAGGAACTCGCATTAATACCTAGAAAATAATACATAAAGCACATCTGAGGCGGAAACAAACTTATGAGATAATGAACTGTATGTGTAGTACGGATAACAAAAAGAGTTTCTCTGAGATAGTCAACTAACTTGGTTGAACTCAATCCTGTTTTCTGAAGCACTTAAAGGGACCCTGAGCAGCCAAAACAAAATGAAACTGGTACTTACCTGGGGCTTCCTCCAGCCCACCATAGGCCATGAGGTCCCCCGGCGTCCTCCTGGCTCCGGTCCCACTGGTGGCTCCGATACAGACGACTTTCGGTCTGAAGGTCGGTCGGTTCTTCCTGAACGGAGACGCTCCACGTCATCACGCCGGCCGCTATGCATCATCGCAGGGGGAGGAGCCGTGTGCAAGTGCAGATAACCCCACCAAATGCAAATTGTTGCTTACATTGGCTACAATAACCCAGCCATTTAGCATATAAATATATCAATTGAAACCCCACTGAGGCCAGAAACCCACTAGAAGCCTTTTCTAGGCATTAATGATTTAAAAAAGCTCGTGCTAACGCAATGCTATGGGGGGATTTTATGAAATCACATCCCTCTGGTGGGATCACACCCCTAGCATTACATTAGCAAGAGCTTTTCAAATCACAAAGCGCTCAGAAAAGCTCTCTTAGTGGGTTCCAGGCCTTATTAAATCTCAGCTACTTAGTAGTGAATCGTTTCCCAGAGCACAAAACAGAAAATGTCCAGTTGCTGTTCTCTTATTTGCCTCTGGTTAAACTCTGATTACACTTTTTATTTTTTTCCATTCTATGCTTTTTTTATTCAAGTTAATGACAGGTCTGATTTAAGTTAAAAGCTGTGAAATATTACATTGCAGCTTACAGAGCTTAATGAACTTAAAAGGCAGCTTTTAGCAGACGGGATCTGGCTGCACAGATTGCCGACGGGGAACGGCGAGCCGAGAACGGTGGAAGCTGACGGGGTCATCCAGCACAATGGCTGCCGCAACCCACTCACATATACCGCTTTGTGTTCTAGGAATTGCCTTTTATTATGGATATGAAAAGAGTTCTAAGGAATACACCCAGCACACGTTTCAGCCTTCGCGCTTCCACAGTGCTCCAGGGGTTAAAAACCCTTGATAACGCTAATCTATTCTTTATGCAGGGAATTTGTAAACCTATTATTTCTTCCTCGTTGATTTGTATAGGCTAATTACGCGGCTGTCATTAGCTGAAATAAATAGGAAGAAAGATAATCATCGACGAAAAATGAATACATTGGCTAAAATGAATCCTATATGAGGTCAGAGCAGCAGGAAAACAATTAACTTAACGGCTCTTAAATGTCATTAATAAGTACAAAACAATAATAATAACAACAGCAGCAGTAATATAAATAATACATCTTAGATGGCTGAGAAGGATTCAGTGCTTTGCAAATCCAGTCAACAGCAGATAGACATAGTATTTTAATAAATAATATTCTCTTTTGCGCTCTGTCACAGATTGTATGATAGGAATGATTTTGTAAAGTATACACAGAATTCTGCCACAAAACTGTTAACAAGCCAACCCCGCCATTGCCACATGACACCAAGCCATTGCTCACTCCACTGGCTACCCATAAAATGGAGAATCCTCTTCAAAACTGGCATGCTAACCTTCAAATCTCTTCACAAACTAGGCCCCGAATACCTGAGATTTGTGGCAGCTGCTTCACACGTCCCAAAACCTCAGATAAAAAGGATCTAATAACTTGAACATCCCCGGAGTCCAAGTTAAAACCTTTAGAACCAGAGTATTCTGTCATGCTGCCCCTACCCTTTGGAATGCCTTGCCACACCTAATCAAAACAGCTCTAACTCTGGAGGCATTTACAGAGGGATTGTCAGCCACAAAATCAAATTCCTTTTAAACACTGCACTGTGCTGCCAGAAATCTCCCCCTGCAGTGCAAGCTCTCCAATCTATTCAGAAATATCTCTGCTGTAATTATCTTATCTCAGTATACCAAGTTCTACTCTCTGTCATCGCTAACCAGAGGTAGAGAGGGAAGCTTGTCATCCCCCCTCCCCCATTCCTGCTCTTCATTGATTGGATGAGAGCATTTCAGTATGACAGGCTTAGGCTGAAATCTGATCCTGTGCTCACTTGTGTTTACAAGCAAGCTAGCTATGTCCCTGCAGATTGGAGGAGAACATAAGGGATGAACATCAGGATTAGCTTCGCTCTAAGGGAAAAAGAGATGGCACATACCAAGAGCAGAATTCTCTTCATTTACTATATAAAATTCACTGAAATCAAAAGCGGACATTACAATACATCTGTTATGTAAGTATTTATCTACTTATGTGTTTTTTCCCTGGCATAGTATGGCTGTCCCTCCTGCTTTCATTGAAAACTGAAAAGCCACCTGTTTAGTCTGGCATTTATAGGAAAAATACAGAGGCACCAGCAGAGTAAAAAAAGCTACAATCTTAAAACCAAATAAAAACGTGGTTGGCAAGGGTGGACTTGCCAACCCAGCAATTGACAAAAGCAATTTTGGATGATGTAGAAAAAAATTAGCACTCCAAAAAACACAGTATGCAATGTGTTTCGTGGGTCCAAAGCCCGCTTCCTCAGGCAAAAGTACAAGCAGGAGTAGCAGTGAAGTTGTGCGTACTGGTGTAGCGCCTCTGTCTGGCATTTATGATCACATAACTTTTTCGCATGTAACACATCACAAACCACAACTTTGTACTGATCGGAAACAAGCTTATGCACTTGAGAAAAGTGTTAAAAAAAATGTTCTAAGAGTTGTCCTAGGAGATATAGGACCATATTAAATTCATTTTCTCTTGAGTTTCCTCCTAGGTAATAATTTTAAACTTGTCAATAAAACGCCTTTTAAAGGATGCATCCTGCACAGGCTACCGTCCTGATGATGTCAGAGAGACCACATGACCTGCGCGGTGGAGCGCAGAAGAAGCCGACCCGGAACCCTACCTAGCGAGGTCGGCTGCGCCAGCGGAGAAGATTGGGAGCTACCAGAGCTGCGGCGAGGGCACAGGATGGCTGCCACGGACTGGAGGAAGCCCCAGGTAAGGTAAGGTGGATATTTTATTTAGTTGCTTGGATCACTCCTTTAAGCCACCAAAAAGCAAGAAAATACTCAACATAATTTTCATACTATTTTTTCACCTACTTTTTGGTACTTTTTTTTTTTGTTGAAAAGTGCTGGAAAGTTATTTTAAATTGAAGATGAAAAATTATCCCCTAGGAGAAAACTCAGGAGAAAAAGTGAATTGCATATGGGCCATTTTTTTTCATCTTGTTTTTAAAATTAGTTTTCAGCGCTCTGCAAATGAAAAAGTAATAAAAAATAGGCGACAGAGTACAGTCAAAACTATTCTGATTATGTTCTTATTTACTGGGGGCTTAAAAAGTATTTTATGAATAAGAATGTGAAATATCACCAATGAGAATACTTAGGAGAAAAAGTAATATGAATAATGGTTAATGAAGGACATAGGATTGGAAAGCTGGGGGCTGTATGGACACGAAAAAGAAAAAAACACAGGGACACCGGGAGCCCTTGTGGGCTTCCTCAGGTCGAGTGGGGTGCAGCAATTCAGTTATAGCAAGCAGAGCACCTCTGTCAGGGGTGCTCTGCTTGCTATAACTGAATTGCTGCACCCCACTCGATCTGAGGAAGCGGTTTGAGCCGTGAAACGCGTTGTCCACAAGTGCTTGTCACCAATAAAGTAAACTTTTTTATGTAAAGTGGAAGTCTCCTTTACTAAGGTAGGCGAACTACATCATTTTCATATATATATATATATATATATATCTATCAAACAGCATAAGAACCTGAAATACTAAGGGCGCCTCCTACCGTCTCACAATAGGATTGGAAAGGGCTAAGAAATACAGAGGACCAAATAACATTACCAGTAATATATAACTCCACAAAAAAACAAACAGAAAAACAGAAAAGAGCATAGAAAGAATAAAACAAAACACAAAAAAAGTGAGTGTGGAGGAAATGAAGCAAGCATATGTCACCGAGGCTTTCAGGGCATAAATGCCAGGCAGAACGGGAAGAACAAGTCAGAGGAATGTGTCACCTGTTAGAGGTGAGGAGGAAAAATCCCTCAATATGACAGAATGGTTTCTGGAGACCTTTGGATTCGGCTCTGGCATAAATTCATCCAGACAAGATCACGCATTATGTTTTAAAGACACCTACAGGGATTCCGTGACATATAGCGCAAGCTCCTTAATGCGAGCTGGGGCGTCGGGGTGAGTTTAAGGACGCCTCCGGAGAGCCCCCCTCTTTTATTCCGTTGCAGTGGATCAAGATAAAATGTGGAACGTCAAAGATTTGGCATTTCAAATTTTGCCCAGTCCACCTGAGACGCCAAGAGGTCAGATCTGCTCTATTCTCTGATAACTCTGAAGAGCTATTGCAAACACACAACTCCATCTTCAAAGACCATTTAACTGTCAGTGGACTGAATGATTACGGGATACCGACATACAGTATATAACATGGTCATCTACCAGAACAGAGGAATCATGGTAGCTGGACACAATTACAATCCTCAAACATTTACATAAACACATATTCAGGTTGTGGAGATAATTAACGAGGGCTCATTTTTAATGTAAGTCAATGGGAGCATTTTTTTAAAGGGTCAAAAAAGCTCTCAGAAAGCCCTCACAGTGTGTCTAGAGCAGGGGTCTCAAACTCAATTTACCTGGGGGCCACAGGAGGCAAAGTCAGGATGAGGCTGGGCCGCATAAGGAATTTCACAATCAGCAGCTCCCGCTCCCTACACCTCCCCCCCCCCACCCCCGCATTGATTTTTATTTCAAAATCAAATTCACACTGAAGCGAACTATTTTACCTTATAGTCCGCTTCAGTGCTCCCATTACAAGTAATCCGCCGTGTCCCCGCCGCAAAACGAGGGCTGCAGAGCCCCCAAATCGCCCAAGGGGCAATCTGCCGGCATTTCCTGTAAGGGGCAGAGCTTTCAGCTTCAGCCCTGCCCCTCCTGATGTCAATCGCGGCGCATCGCCGCCTCTGCCCGCCTCTCTCACTCTTCCTTCACAGAGAGAGGGGCGGGGAGAGGTGGCGATCCGTGCGGCAATTGACATCAGGAGGGGCAGAGCGGAAGCTGAAAGCTCTGCCCCTTCCAGGAAATGCAGGTGGATTGCCCCCCGGGCGATTTGGGGCTCTGCAGCCCTCGTTTAGCTGCGGGGATGCGGCGGATTACTTGGGAGCCCTGAAGCGAGCTATAAGGAAGCTTTTGCCGGCGCGGGCCACAAAATATTGCATCGAGGGCCGCAAATGGCCCGCGAGTTTAAGACCCCTGGTCTAGAGCCTAAGTGACAGGTACACAGGAAAAATGTAAGTTACCGTGCATTTTGAGCAATGCACATTTTATGTATACGTATTTTAAAGAGAGTCTGAAGCCATTTCATTTAGCTTTTTTTTATTGCCCAGTTATCTAAAGCATTAAGAGCAAAGCTGATTCACCGCATCCCCGCCGCAAAACAAGGAATTTATCCCCAAAAAATCCCGGGGCAAAATTCCACGACTTTCCAGGTCGCAGATTTTGCTTCCTGGTAGAGACAGAGCTGTGAGCAGTACCTCTGCCTCCAGGCAATCTCTGACAATCTCCACGCCCCTCTCAGTGAAAGAAGACTGGGAGGGGCGGGGAGAGGCAGAGATTGGTGGAGATTGACTGGAGCAGAGGCAGAGCTACTATGCAAAGCTCTGCCTCCCCTGGGCAGAAATCACAGCATTTTGCCCCGGGGATTTCAGGGGGATAAATACCTCATTTTGGCACGGGGATGTGACGAATCAGCTTTGATCCTAATGCTTAAGATAACTAGGAAATAAAAAGAGCTAAATGAAATGGCTTCAGACCCTCTTTAAAGGATCCCCGAACTGAAATGTGACATAATGAGATAGACATGTGTATGTACAGTGCCTAGCACAAACATAACTATGCTGTGTTCCTTTTTTTCTTTCTCTGCCTGAAAGAGTTAAATATCCGGTATGTAAGTGGCTGACTCAGTTCTGATTCAGACAGGAAGTGACTACATTGTGACCCTCACTGATAAGAAATTTCAACTATAAAACATTTTCCTAGCAGAAAATGGCTTCTGAGAGCAAGAAAGAGGTAAAAAGGGAATTTCTTATCAGTGAGGGTCACACTGTAGTCACTTCCTGTCTGAGTCAGGACTGAGTCAGCCACTTACATACCTGATATTTAACTATTTCAGGCAGAGAAAGAAAGAAAGGAACACAGCATAGTTATTTGTATGCTAGGCACTGTACATACACATGTCTATCTCATCATGTCACGTCACCTCGGGTATCCTTTAAATTTTACAATTTTTCACAACAGTGGCCCTTATGCCATACGCTACAATGGTCACACGATGGCTATCAAAATGGTCTTCGGCACTCAACTACAAAAAACAACCCAGAGCTGAAAAGTTTACGTATGTGCTTTGTAAAAAGCCAAAAACTACCTGTTGGCAAGTCTGAAATGGTTAAAAAGCCTGAAAAGACTTCAACTGTGGCTGGCCATCTTCAAAACTGGGTTACAGGGGTGTAACTACAATTTCTTGGCCCCCCTCCTCTCCATTGTTCACACTCTTTGCCTACCTTTGGTGACCCCCACAGCCTGGGGGTCCATCTTGCAATGGGCATAAACCAAATGTGGCCATCATAATCTTAACACTATTACAAGTGTATCCACAAAAACACCTGATCTGATAGACAGACCTCTTTATTAGAAGCAGGGAATGATAGCAGGTAGGCCCCCCTCACAGCTCTGCCTCCCCCTGCTGTTGCATGGCCTGCTTCCCTGTAGTTACGCCCCTTCTGGGACATTAGTATTGGCCAGCAGTAACCAGGTTTCACCAGCCACAATTCTGATTGGCTGCTGTGAGTTACTGAAATCAGTACAGTGCTGGTTGTCTTCCTAACGAAGCGCAAAGCAGTTACCTCAGCGTGACCTCAAAGTAAACTCTTCCCAAACTTGCCGGCACTTCGACAAATGAACAGCATCTAATGAAATAATGGCCCGGCGTTAATGTATTCAAATGTGATTACGCATCTTAACACAACTGCAAAATATATTTATATAATTATGATGAACTGGCTCTATCGAAAAGCGTTTGTGTCAGCCTTTCAATTGCAGCTCGTGTTTATGGGAGTATCTCGCCCATTGAGAACGTCAACATCACAACACAAGCAATAAGATGACAAGCAGCGTTTATAAATAGCTCCAGGTCGTTCATTGGTGATCGCCACTTATGCGATAAGCCTCTAAAAAATGCAAGATTTAAAAAGACAAAAACATAGCGGATGATTTGAAGAGGAACTTTAGTGACACATAGAAGAACATTATAAATGATTCAGGATACCCTATTTTTACCTTAAAGGATACCCGAACTGACATGTGACATAAGATAGACATGTGTATGTACAGTGCCTAGCACACAAATAACTATGCTGTGTTCCTTTCTTTCTTTCTCTGCCTGAATGAGTTAAATATCAGGTATGTAAAGGCCCATACATAGTCCTGACTCAGACAGGAAGTGACTACAGTGTGACCTTCATTGATAAGAAATTCCAACATTAAAACACTTTTCTAGCAGAAAATGGCTTCTGAGAGCAAGGTAGAGATAAAAAGAGGAAAAGCTTGTCAGTAAGGGTCACACTGTAGTCACTTCCTGTCTGAGTCAGGACTAAGTCAGCCACTTACATACCTGATATTTAACTCTTTCAGGCAGAGAAAGAAAAAAAAAAGGAACACAGCATAATTATTTGTGTGATAGGCACTGTACATACCCATGTCTATCTCATCATGTCACATGTCACTTCGGGTATCCTTTAATTATTCTGGTTTCAGCATCAGAAAGGCTTGTTATATTTCTATATTGCTGAATACTGGTATGTAACCCCGCCCTCTTACTGATTTTCTGCCATGGCTATGATGTCATGCAGCCTTCTACCCCAGAGCACTCTGGGAGATCATGTGAGGTTTCTGCTCAATTCACAGACTAATACAGTACAATTTTTCCTTTTTTTTTTTCAATCAGAGAAACTCGATCGATTCCATTTGGTCAAGTAGTTTTTTTAAAATTCTTTTTGAGGTACCATACATGAATGTTCGATTTTTCAAAAATCCAAGAAAAACGATCAAATATGCAGAAAAAGTATTTTTTTTTATCAAATAGTATTTTCTCATACAACCTACCATACACTATGCAATTTCACAATCACCCAGATTTTTCCAACACGTCCAATCAGATTTTTATCAAAAAAAATTGTCATATTTTTCTCGATCAAAAAAATTTTTTAATTTTTAATTTTCACGCTATTTGATCATCTTAGTTGAATAAATGGGAAAATCGAATGGTTTAATCGTACCATGTATGGGCACAATCAGGCTGGAATCACACTGTACTGTATAAAAAAATTATCCTATAAAAACTGATCCGTCTTCTATTTAAAAGAAACCTGAGATAAATGAAGGCAAAACATTTATACTTACCTGGGGCTTCCTCCAGATCCCTTCAGGCCGTGGGCTCCCTCCCTGTCTCCCCAGGCCACCCCAGTCGTTCACTAGTCAACCCTGTACTTCTGTGCATCGCACTCCATATCACACACCCGCCACACTCTTATAGTCTACTGAGCAGGTGCGGAACACTTCTGGACATGGGAGCATGAGGAAGGGGTCTGGCCCCAGGTAAATATAAATGTTTAGCCTCCATTTGCCTCAGGTACACTTTAAAGAGAATCTGTACTGTGAAAATCTTACATAAATAAACGTACCAGCCTGTTAGTTGTCTTCTCCTAGCCCCCTCTGTGACATTTTCGCTACTCCCCGCTGCTTTCTTGGTGATAAAATCACTGTTTTATTCATTGTTTTTGTAAGTAATGGAGATGGCCGCCAAACAGGAAATACATCATCAGAGCAGGTGCCTGTTTGCAGAAGCTCCTCTCAAACGTGATTTGATTGCTGGAATGTTATACCACTTGTTGCCTTAGCTGGCTTGTCTGAGCTCTGAACTGATCTTTCTGCACTCATAGCTGTTTACAAGGTCACAGCTCCTGAGCCTGCAGACGCTGGCTGTGAGCAGAGACCTTGTCTGACTCAGCACACACACAGAGCCTGCAGGGGGCGTGGAGGAGGTGTGTATATCTTCTCCCTATCACAGCAATTCCGCTCTGCCTCGACAAGGCTTGACACATGGAAAGATTAGATGTATAACAGAGACAGTCAAGCCAGATAGACCACATTAGAACAGGTGTGGGAACTTATAGGATGGAAGAAATAAGGCAAAAATTTGGTTACAGAGTCTCTTTAAAGTAAATCCGAGGTGAGAGTAATATGTTTGTTTGTTCCTGGCAGCAACTTTTATTAGAATCACTGTGACAGCCAGGCAATTAGCATTATTTAAAAGGAAATAAACATATCAGCCACCATATCCCTCTCACCTCGGGTCCCCTTTAAGGTGTAATATGCACTGTTACTATGCACATGAAAAAAAAAAGTTATACATAAATACCTTGTAATTGACTAACTATAAAATGTGAACATACCAAGTAATCCTGAATGGTGGCTATGTTTACTGTCGACTTCCTCCATTGTCTCTGATAGACCAGATCTGTATCCAAGCCATAGGAATGGGCCAAAGACAAAGCCTCTCCATACTCCTCATTATCAATCTAAAGTAAGAGAAATGCATGGATTATTTATAGAACTATCCAGAGTCTTCACTGTACATGATTTACATGGTATACATATGGAGATAGAACTCTTCTACTATAGACACACACATGACTAATGACTCGTTACCTACATATGGTGAAAAACCATAACCTACATAGCATGCACTCAGAAACTTTTCTCCTCCAGGAAAGAGGTTTATGGATGTAATCCCTTATCAGTGAGGGTTACGTTAAAGTTGACTGGAGAGAAATTGTCACTTGCTTACCTGATGTTTAACTCTTTCAGGCAAAAAGAGAAGAAAAGGAACGCCCTAGCTATCTGTATGCTTGCCACTTTATATGCACATGTCTATCTCATCACAGGCCTGATGCACAAAAGTGTGGTAATACTGCAATGAACAGACAGCATATGGCAATATTACCATTACTACCGGAAGTTTGTCCCGCAAGTTATACTATTGGCGCAACCCGCAGTACTTGAGTAGCATTAATGTTGCCATGGTAACATGCGTTGTTAACAAGTGTTACCATTAGGGATGCTCATTACCATAGCTACTTGAGTACTGTGGGTTGCGCTAATAGTGTAACTATCAGTACACATTGGCGGTAGTAATAGTAATACTTATGTGCGCTGTCCGTGCACACCATTATTACTGTACTTTTGTGCCACATGTCACTTAAGGTACACTTTAAGTTTGGACTGTTTCTACAGGTTGAGGATCTCTGTGTGATGTGTTATGCTCCTCATACATATTTGATTCTTTTTTGTTAATGAGCTTAACTGAATTCAAACAAGCCGCTTTAGAATGTTTAACCTTTTCCGGACCGACGCAGTACGAATCTACGTCCAGCAGGTGGTGCTGCGGCCCTGACTGGACGTAGATTCTACTTCGCAGTAAATCGCGCGTCCCCTCTGATCTCGCCGTTCTGTCCCCGCCACAACTCGTTCGCTCTGCCATCTATAAGACGGCAGAGCTCTGTGAGCCAGTCAGGAGCCGCTTTCATTGGCTCCTGGCCCTGTCATCATTGTAAGCCAATCCCATTGGCTTACATGGAGTGACAGGGTCAGGAACCAATGAAAGCGGCTCCTGACTGGCGCACAGCGCTCTGCCGTCATAGAGACAGCAGAGACAGGAGCCTGTGGCGGGGACAGAACGGCGTGACCGGCAGGAACGCTGGATTATTGCGGCAATACGTCGGTAAGCGCCGTTGTACAGTACCAGCAGTCTCTGGTCCTTAAGGGGATAGATAATCGGGTAACCGAGGCGCCAACAGAATAAAAAACCACCAAAAGAACTTAAAAACTCATCTTTGTAATAGAGGAGGTAGTGGTGGACTTACCGCCTCCAAGCAGAACATACGATTGTAGATTTTCAGTCAAAACAATTTTATTGGATACTCCAAATAAAGTGCACTTTATTTGGAGTATCCAATAAAATTGTTATCCGATTATCTACATAAAGTCCACCCTTGGTGGAGGGTTGTACCCTTCCTTCTACTACAGAGATGGACTTTTTATTCCTGAGTGGGGTCAGGACAATCTCCCCACCTGCTTTGACAGTGGTTGCCTAATTGGTAACCCTGGTTTGTGAGTATTAAATTAATAACAACAATAACAATAATATTTATATAGCGCTTTTCTCCCTGGGGACTCAAAGCGCTGTATTATTATTACTAATTATTAAATTAATATTATTACTCTTCCAATTATACATTACCAGTAAATACTACACTATATTGGGCTCTTGGTGTTCTCTCTTTTTCTGGTCCTTAAGGGGGCAGAGAGTGCTGGTACGGAAGTGGCTAAGGAATGGCGGAGAACATAGAACACAAGCAAACTAGCCAACATCGACTGTTTGTCTGTTTTTGTTTTTTGCCAAATTGTCTATTTAGAAGAAAAAGTTTACAACCTGTCATTGCAAGGTCAGTAAGAATCAGTGATTTAGCAGTTGTCCGGCTGAAGTATTTGAATTTTTTTTTCCTGTTTTATTAGTTCAAATAGTCCTGGTTTATTAAAATTAAGTGATTGCTTTCGGTGCATACATGCAACTGCAAAAGCACAGATATACAGTAGTGACATAGATAACTACACCCATTGAGTTCAACCTCTTTAGCCTCGCTGCACCTCTAAACACAGGAAAGAGTGAGCCACAACACCAGAAATCATCTCCCTGACAAGATCACTGAAACTGCAATTGACTCTTCAGTACTCCGCACTATCCTCTAATATTGTCCAGACAGGGGTTGCAAACTTTTTACTTCCAAACAGTAGACATTACTGGAAACCTCCAGTCCACATCCGCTGGATCACTTGGGTTCTGTAACCTTTACATGCAAGTTGCCCTTCACTACAGAATTAAGGACCACCACACACACCTTCCTCTGGTAGAGTTCCTCTGGAGTTGTTGACCTCAGACTGACAAGCCGGTAGGTTTTAGTGATGGTTCGAGGACGTTTGCGAGGCGGGGCGAAGCGTTCCATCTCTGTCACAAAGTAAAGGCCTTGCTTGAGATAAGCAAAGTATCTGGCTTTGGCTGACATCTCCTCATCGCAGTCGGAATCTTCATCACCATACTCTTCTTCTCCTGCTCTGCTCTCCAGGCGAGACCTCTTAGCGGCCAGCTTTACCTCACACTATGAGCGGAAACAAACACACATATTAATATATCACAGCCAGCGACAGCTGTCAGGATGCTAAACAGAACATAAGGATATGAAATCGCCTTATCTTCTGATCCATAAACCTGAACACGATACAAGCTATTTCACTGACAGGAATATAATGCATATCTCTGGCAATGCTATTTGTAGAGATCAGCAAGTCCCTCACCAACATTATCTTCTCTTTATAATCTCTATAATTAAGACACCTTCTGAGTCATTACCTGCCCTGAATGAATGTTATTCAGTGAGGTCTTTCCTTTTAAGAGATTTTCAAATTACTTTATATATGTAGAACTTTATTACATTATGAATATTTAAAAAGTTTTCTTTTAATTATCATCCTTCTCTTCCTCCCCAGCAGATGTTACATGCTTTGAATCAGTTAAAGGGAATCTGAAGTGAAAATAAACATATGAGATAATGAATTGTATAAGTAGTACAGCTAAGAAATAGAACATTAATGGCAAATAAACAAGTCATATGTTGTTTCCAGTACAGAAAAAGTTAAGAAACTTCAGTTGTTATCAATGCAAAAGAGCTTCTCTGAGCTCCACGGCTAAATTGCCAAATTGGTCCCTAATTTCTGGAGCACTATAAGGGGCCGTTCACATTACAAACGCGGACGGCCACGCATGCGGAACGCAATGCATGCGAACGCATGCCATCCGCGTTTGTATGCGTTGCGTGGCTGATCCAATCAATGAAAAGTGCATGGGACAGCCGCACGTTTTTGCAAAATCTGCGTGCAGCATGCGTTCCCGGACCACACAGGTCCGGAACGCATGCAGTGTGAACATCAGAAAGCGCACTCTATGCACTGTCTGATGTCGTGCGTGTCGGCCTCCTGCACACGTTTTCAAAACGCGGCTGGAAACGCGTGCAGTCTGAACGGGCCTTAAATCAAAGAAACAGTGACAGACAGCTTCAGATAAGGTTCAGTGAGAAGAGAAGTTCAAAGGGTCATTAGCATTGCCAACCACATCCTGTATTTTAAACTATAAGACAGAGCAAACTGCAAATATGACAATATGATGCAATGCTTTAAAAAAGCTATATAACTGAAACTAAAAATAGGATACTCATTTTTCTGCTACTAATGTTTTATTCCTTACACTGAAGATATGCCAAGCACATTTTTCTGCTATTGAAAGGTTAATTTTGGTACTGATAGTTTACTTAGAGAAAAGCCTTCATAATAGAAAGTGGGTAAAATTACTGATAGGCATCTATCAGTATTAGCCAGAGCTCAATAGTAAATTATCGGTCATTTTTCCGACATTCAACTAGTGACTACACCAGGTGCCATTTTTCAATATACGCTGGTTCCTCCCAAATCCCCAAAACACTCAATGCAAAGATATGGAGCCGGCACCATCCATGAGTATCATGCTCTTTTATTGTGAATACATAGCAATCACAGAACGTTCTGTGATTGCTATGTATTCACAATAAAAGAGCATGATACTATTGGATGGTGCTGGCTCCATATCTTTGCATTGAACATCCGACTGGTCACCGGATAGCCTTGGCACAACCATCCTGCTGCCTTTGCTTATACCCCAAAACACTCATAGGTTAGTTGTGTACCCGAAGTGGTGTGGCTGCGCGGGAAAGGGGGCAAGGGGTGCAAATGGGACACAGAGGTATGTTCCCTGCCTCATGACATGCCTCTGCGTGTCCCCCAAGCCGCTCTCTGCTCCCCCACCGCCGCGCTATAACTCCCTGAAATTGGCAACAATGATTGTCACTAATCTCCACAGAAAAGGGGGAGAGGGATTACCTCCTCAAAATGCCCACTGGGGGCGTTCCTGCAGGCTTTCCAGAGCTACCATTGGGCAGCTGTCTCTCCCTGACCGCTTCCCTTCCCTGCATGCGGGGAGAGCATCTCACTCTTCTTCCAGCGTTGTGACCCCATAGGTCACAAAATTGAAATTAAGGAGATGCCACAGAAGCGGCAGAGATGGCGGCTACCTGATCCACCCAGCCCCCCAGGTCAGGTAGCATTGGGGATTTTTTAATTTTATGTTACCACCTCGGGTGAAAATGAATGTGGTCGGGACATTAGCTTGTGATCTGCTGCAAGTTAAAGTTAGCGTGTCCTGGATTATTTAGTGCACTCTGCATAGCGTGGCAGAAGAGGTTATAACAATAGTAATATGTTTTGCATTGCACTGAGGAATGCACTGGAGTCTGATTGGCTCAATGTGCAGCCCATGTAGGGAGTGCAGGAGATTGCATATAACTAATACACTAATAAAAGCTTTCGGTTATTTGCATGCTGACATCTTGTTACTGTATCTAAAAAGAGAAAAAAAGAAACTTTCCACAATCCCATAACACACAGTAGCTGCAGTTAGGCAAAGGCAACCAAACCAGGTAAAAAGAAAAGAGGGGGGTTACATATAGTTTTGGGGCACTATTTATTATTATTTATTTATTGTATTTATAAAGCGCCAACATATTACGCAGCGCTGGACATTAGTTTAGGTTACAGGCAATATTTAGGAGTGACATTCAGCAATATGACAATACAGGAATACAAGAAAACCAGATCACACAGCACAATAGGAGTACCAGGTAATGCTTAGTCAGTCACTGGAGGGGAGCATGGAGATTAGGCAAGTTGAGTTCACTCAGATGCATAGCATGGGTGCACAGTAATGGAGGTGCATGATCAGGTAGGACACGAAAGGAGGAGGACCAAGCCCAAGGGCTTACAATCTAGAGGCACTATATATTTATGGGAATTTTTTTTACATTTGGTTGTTACAACCCCCTTTAACCTCCTTGGCGGTAACCCCAAGTGAGGCTCAGGGTGGAAAAACAAAAACAAGCCAGGAGCGGCAATCCCAGGCCTGACTTGGCGTAGCTGCAAGGAGGTATGTGCAAAGCCTGCAGCGCAGCGGAGTATCAACTCCCCTCCCCTTGGATCCAGGACACTGGCAGCCATTCTTCTTCCGGTCCTCGGAGGCTCTGGATCCCTCGGGTGAGATTGCCGTTTGTCGTCATGATGACAGACATCGATCTCAGCATTGGGTTACAGCCGGAGGGAGAATTGCAGCGCTGGATCGTATTCTTTTATATTTCACAAAAACAGCGATAGGAACTCCAATAAAAACTGAAAAATGCATACAAATTGACTTTACCGCCAGGTACAGGCAGGTCTTAAACTGATTGGTAAATTATGTGCTAATATGCCCCCTAATTTCCATGAGAATAACTATTTTTGGTAAAATTAATGCAAAATACCAAAAGAACGCAAAGCATACGAGCGCATGCCATCTGCGTTTGCTTGTGTTGCGTGGCTGATTCCCATTTACTGTAGTGAAAAGGACAGCCATGCATTTGGGCAAAACACAGACAATGTACGACCTAAGGCCTCGTTCACATTAGACGCGTTGCAGTCCGTATCTCGGCAACGCGTGCGGGAGGCAGGCATGCATGATATCAGAAGTGCAAAGACTGCACTGTCTGATGTTCACACTGCATACTTTGCGGACTAGTGCGATCCGCGAACGCATGCTGCACACATTTTTTGCCCAAACGCAAGGCTGTCCCATTCATTACAGTGAATAGGAATCAGGTACGCAACGCATGCAAACGCAGATAGCGTGCGATCGTACACGATGTGTTCCAATCGTACAGCCATCTTCGTTTGATAATGTGAACAAGGCCTAAATGTCGTTACCTCATGAGGTAAATTACCGTGCATGAGGTCATTTGATTGATAACCCTACCAGAATTAAGGTCATTATCTAAATTTATTGAATATGAATGGCATTAAATGGCCATTTGCTACATTTACTTGGCCGCCTCTATAGCTGGGGATTTCCATATCTGGCCATTAATAACACCATCCGATACTTATTTTACGCACTTGCAACAATTTTATACAACAATTCCCCCACTTGTCTGGGCGAAGCAATATCAGTCACAGTGCCAAGTGCGTACTGCGCTCTGAGAACAAGTGACAGCTCTCCTACCGCTACACTAAATATCATGTGTCTAATCCCACATTAATGACTTGGAAGAAAGGTCTCCTGTGTATGGCACAATTACTTTTGAAATGCTATGTGTTCCTGATCCGTGACAGGGGTTAGGAGACTGGCGGGAACATTACAACTTCTATTAAATATAGGAAGCCGAGTTTCCAGGAGGAACAGTGACGGCAGCACACCCACAATGCGGTTTATTGCGGCGGAGGCCTGTGTGACATGAAGGAGGCCTTAATGGATTTTAGCACCGCTGGGCAGGGAGAGATGCCTTGTGCATAAATGATCATGAGAAGTCATAAGAAGGAAGGGCGATTAGTTACTGCCAATGAAACAAGGTGATTAGCTTGAAAGATAAAAATCAAATGTTCAGTAATAATAATAATCTGTAGATGTTTGCTTATCACAGCAATAATTATGTCACATAAAAAAGCAATTCAAGCCATGCTTCCATTTAGTGACTGTGGGAAGTGTGGGGGAAGGAGAGGGAGAAGGCCCAAAACATTGTATTATAAAAAGATTGTTTAAATAATTAATCTTACCTCGAGTGAGGGGTTCGGTATAAAAAAAACCCCACAATTTTATTGGACTCTGAAAAGGACAATGCGTTTTGCGGGTCTTACCAGATTCTTCAGGACAGGTCAAAGTGTCTCAAATTAAATAAAATAAGAGGCTATTTGATAGTCTATTGTCCCAGTAGCAGGCATGGCTGGATTTCGGGCAAGGCCACGGCCTAGGGCACCAGGAAACAAGAGACGGGCAGCGGGCTGGCACACTCATGCAATAAATTTGCCAAATATGTGAACCACAGTGGTCGGGTAAGTGTCTGGGACTCTGGGGATGAAGGGGCAGCAAATAAGGGCAGCTTAATGTCTGCGACCTGAGCTATTATTCACCATGACCACTGGCTGCTCTTTGAGTCTGACTCTGGTCTCCAGAGCTCCAACCTATCACAGTGGTGAGGGGTGAAGATTGCTGTTGGTCAGCTGGTGAAAGTGGCCTTGGGCGGTAAAAAGTAAAAATCCGGCCCTGGCAGCAGGGTACCTGCCACTCATCCTCACCCCACACCTCTCTAAAGAGCATGAAGCTTAGCAGATAGCAGAGTAGTGTCTGTACAGCAATCAATCCCAAACGTTCATCTGAAACAGCAACAAATGTTTACGACGGCAATAATAGTTTATGTGTATGCAGCGTTAGGCTGCCTTAACACTAGTTAGAGTACCAAAGTTTAGGCACACTTTAATCTTCAATAAAGCCAGATTATTAACCACTCTGCGACCGCCTAACGCCAATTGGCGGCCGCAGAGTGGCTCCTCCAGGACCGCCTAACACCAATTGGTGTCAGAAGCGGTGGGTGGAGATTAGCAGGGAATGCGCGCGTGCGTATGCACATGCATCCCCGCTGAGTTGGCAGGCTTCAGGCAGCAGGGGAGAAAATAAACTCTTTTCTTTTGTACATCGTTGCGATCTAGCGCAGCGCTGTATAGGGGACAGCCCTCATAGCTGATGCCTATGAGAGGTGATTGCATTTATTGGATCTCGAGGGGAGGGAGGGAAGGAGGGATAATTAAAAAGAAAAAAGAAAAATCCTTAAAGGGTTTCTTTCGCGAAAAAAGTAGGCAGTTAAAAAATGTGACAGATGACCGGTTTTGGGCCAGTCCATCTTTTTAAGGGGGAATCTCAGGGCTTTCTTTGTTTTCAACAGCATTTCCTGAACAGCAGTTTAACTGCCAAAATAGCAAGATACCAGCCGGCCTCCCTAATCACTTGCACACTATTATGTCAGTTAGATTTTGCAACTGTTGTTCAGGAAATGCTGTTGAAAACAAAGAAAGCCCTGAGAATCCCCCTTAAAAAGATGGACTGGCCCAAAACCTGTCATCTGTCACATTTTTTAACTGCCTACTTTTTTCGTGAAAGAACCCCTTTAAAAAAAGAAAAGGAGGCAAGATTCATTTGTGTGCTAAGTTGTATGGCTGTACAGCAAACGGTTAAAGCTGCAGTGTGCTGAATTGGCCTGGTCACTAGGGGGGTGTAAGCCTGTGGTCCTCAAGAGGTTAATGGCAGTTTTTTTTTCTTGTTAATTCATTTAACCACTCTTTACGGAATAATTAGAATAAAACGCAAACATCTATATTTACCAGAAGTTCAGATGCGGGATTACCAATGCTCTACAGTAGTTTTCATAATCTCTGAAAAGGCCAATTACCTCCTACTCACAGCTTATGTAACTCTGGCGCCTGACATTCTGATTCTAATGGAACCGTGAAACCCGCCGATGATTTGAGAATACTGTAATTTCTATGCAGAGCACAATCACAGCCTACAGGTGACACAAAGTCAGCCAGAAGTTTACAACTTCGGCTGCTTCTGTTGTTAGTATGGATACGAAGTTTAAAAAAAAAAGAGAGAAAAATCAGAGACGTGCTGAAATTCATGGCATGGATGTTCCTGTGTAAATGAGGCGAGACACATTAATATACATGGAAGCATAAGATGACATACACACAGCAACAGTACGCTCTGTGGCAGCGGCACATATCTCGCTGTGCGTTTAATCACAGGCTGACTGCGCCAATGTAGCGAAGACCTATGATTAAGCACACAGTGTGAGGCGCAGAACCCTGACAGTGTGTGATCAGGCCGTGTGCAGATCCTGTCTTGTTGACGTCTGCGCACTGACATTCGTTGGTGCAATAAAAATGTTGATTTTAACGCATGGAGAAGCTGGCCATATTCTGTGTCCAGGAGGAACGCTGCAGGAATCAAAGCGTTCAAGCATTAAAGGAGGGCCCCGGGGCAAATATGTAAACATCTTTCAGCCAAATCGTGCATCCCCTCTAGAGTAATTTCATCACATCACCAGTCAGCTGTTGAAATTATCTTACATCTCTGTATCCACCGGTAAAATAGTAACTTAAAGGGGAACACAACCCAGCCCCAAAATATGGCTTGGGTAGAGGGGAGTGTGGGTATCATCGCCATACGAGACATAGAATCTTTGTTTCATATCCCTGATGTGCAACCAGGGCTGAGGAATCGGTACAGAAATCACCCAACTCTGACTCTTCAGTTTATGAAACTACCGACTCCAGGTGCCTAAAATTACTCTGACTCCTTGACTCAGACTCTTTAGTCTAAAAATTACCATGGCTGTGGAGTTGGTAAGAAAACCATCCTGCTCCTCAGATTATGAAACCACCAATTCCAGGTACCCAAAAATTGCTCCGACCCCTTCACTCCACAGCCCTGTGTGCAACAGTCGATCCCCACCCCCCTTCCCACAATTTACCTCGGGGCACTTTTAATACCATATACACTTCCAGGAGATTATTGCTTAAATTATCAAACTGTCTTGGACTTCTCTAATACAAGTTATTTAGAAAAACAGTAAGTCGGTTTCTTTACTAATAATGGTACCACATAAACTGTCACATACCCCCTAACCTCGGTGTTCAAATAAAGTGTACATACAAGGAATCTCACTAGATGCAACTGTTAACCGAGGCTGAAGAGGACAGGGGAAGCCTCATTAAGACCCTGAGGCTTCCCCCTCCCGACGTATGTACCCCATAGGGGCACTTTTTCATTACAGGTGTTCTTTAAATTTCATGAAACTTACCAAAGTGTATCAAGCAAGGGTCTAGTATTCATTTTGAGTATAATTTAAGTTTCAAACACAAAATCGAGTCAAAATATATTTTCCTTTCTGTCAAGCCACAATTTCCCCAATCTTCCGCTGTTTGGCAGAAAACGTGCAGTTTTTGTTTTTGCATGCTTTTTTCGCATTCAAATTTGCATTTGTGTGGAAATTTTAACATGCAGGATTGAAGAGCATGCGAAAATTCACATACAAACACAAATTTTAATGTGAAAACGAATTGAAAAAAAAATGGAACTCTGCTTTAGAACTGCTGGGCGAGCTCAACTCGTCCATTTTCAGCTATTTTGCCCTGGATGATTCAGCCTCGTCTGCACCGCCAGAGGTCAAACAAGATTAAAGTAGGCAAATCTCCCTCCACCCTCTCTTTACGCAAACGAGCAGGAATTCTATAAAGCAAACCTGTGATGGGGAGGGGGGTAAAATCTGTATATTTACCTCAGTAGTAGAAAGTCTCTGGTTTCTCCAAAATATTCCTCTTGAAGCCCACTGATCCAAAAGCGGATTCCTCTTTGTTTTCTGGCCGTGCTCCTGTATGGGTGCATCCAGACTGAGCATGTGCGAGTGAGATCAGTTTATGCCCAACAGAAGTGGGCAAGTGCAGAGCTTACTCGCACATGCCCAGTAGAGGTGCACCTGCATATGGCAGGATAGCAGTCAAGAGACATGTATTCAACCTGCTACTGCTTCGAGGAATCCAGCGCAGGAAAGGTTAACTGCAGGAACATCTGGAGACTAAACCTAAAGCACTGTAAATGTTTTTCTTCCTATGTACTGGTCCTTTACATCAAGTATTATAATCTGGTGGCAGTGAAACTTTTACTAATGGGTTTTGGACAAGTACACCTCGTTACAAAGGTTCCCTTTATTTTCAAGGGGCTGACTTTGAAAAGCAATAAAAAAAAACCTAAGAATCCCACATGAAGAGATGGACTACTCTGAAATAGGTAAGAGGTTCAGAGCTGTCAGATTAATAAAACCTACTGTAAGTCAAAGTTACATAGGAAATAAAAATTACAGTGCATTTACAATGTGACAAATGTAGTAGGTGTGTATATGTATTCTACATGTTTAAAGTATACCTTAGCGCAGGACAAAACGTAAAGACAGGGGAAGCAATGTGTAGGAGGCTCTCCTCATGCCCACCATTCGCCCCTTTAGGTTCTAAAAGCCCCCCAAACCTACTACTGGGTCGTGAACAACATGCAGGCGCTGCCTGATCACACAGCCAGCAGCGCTCTGCTTATGCGCACTACAATCAAGGACACCTGTCGCCGGGCAGCCCCTGCGGACTGTTCACCGACCCTCCCGATCTGGAAGTAGCTTCCGGGGGGCTATTAGAACCTAAGGAAGGGCGCTGGAGAATGCGGGGGAACGGAGGGCATAAGGAGAGCCTCCTACACATGCCTGCTCCTCCTGTTTCTACATTTTGTACTGCGCTAAGGTATCCATTAAACATGTAAAATACATATGCACACCTACATACATTTGTCACATTGTAAATAGGAAATAAATTACAGTACATTTATGAGGGGATGGAGGAGAAGGGAAGAGCGGTGGACAGGAAGAGAGCCTCCTACACAGGCCTGCTCCCCCCATTTTTTTTATTTTATCCTGCACTAAGGTATCCTTTAACGTTTTTTGCCAAAGTGCCCATTTAAATACACCCTTTGGGTGGCCTAAGCGGTCAAAGATGGATGGTGATTTAACGTAACTACACCAAAAGAAGCCACATATTGCCGCTTCCTGCCAGATTAAGCACCACTCCACATTCACTATGGCTTTTCTTTGTACAGCTTTTTCATTTTCAAGTCGGCCTAAATTTCAGCAGCGAAGCTGGCTCTAAAGACAATGCTATTACGTGAGCCGACCATTCTTCAAACTTAATGCTCAACTTTGTATTCCAGGATTCTTTGTTCTCTGAAAACCCAATTCCTCTATGTATGCAATAGAGGCTTTCAGTATATATGACCAATTAGATCTTTCTCTGCCAGCAATACATAAAGCCACTTTGGAGGATAATCAGGTATTGCTCTGACTGCGAAGTCAAGGCGGCCCTATCTAAGAGCCCGGCTCATCATTTCAGCTTAGCCTTCAGAGAGGCGGCCCATTTTTTTTCTTTTATGTGTAAAAAACCTTGGCTGAATGAAGGACCATTTCTCCCTCTTGGTGGAAACAGTACAACTGCCTGCATGAGCCAAAATATTTTCTTTTTCCATGAATACTTTATTCTACACAAATTTATGAGAATAAATATGATAATCCTCCAGCAAAAAAAGTAAGCAGTTAAAATCCAACAGAACCGACAGGTTTGGGACTAATCCATCTCCTCATGGGTGATTCTCAGGGTTTTCTTTGTTTTCAAATGTATTCCCTGAATGTCAGTTTCACTACTAAAATAGTAAGATACCAGCCAGCCTCCTTACTCACTTGTATACTATTTTGTCAGACATAGCAGCTGCCGTTCAGGAAATGCAGAGAATTCCCCATGACAAGATGGACTAGTCCAAAACCTGTCAATTCTATCAGATTTTAACGGCGTACTTCTTTCACTGGGCCGGTCCTTAAGGTCCCCAAGTAGCTGAGCTGCGGACTGCGGCGCATGCGCTATCCCAGCCACATGCCTACTCAAGCATGTGTAGCTTGAATAGACTGTGCATATGCAGGAGAAGTGCGATTGAGGAGGCATGTGGCCAGCACAGTGCAAGCGGCATAGTGTGAAACCCAGCCAGGTCGCAGACTTTAATTGGCGTGACAGCAGAATAACAGAAGGGACCCAGAGGGACCTCAAAGACTACCGGGGGAGGGGAGGGGCTGGAAGAAGACCAAAGTGAATTCAAAATGACGCACTGCTACCACTGCCTAATGCAACTCTATCGGGGACTTCATACTTCTCACGGTGCGGTACACTAAGACGGCAGTATCTAATCTACCGCTAGCGCAAAACTACGCCTCCGTGGGTGATCCAATGCAACCTGCGGCGATCTGTGTCGGCACGGAAGCACTCTTAGGGCTTATTCTAGCGTTTTGCTCTGGCGATTTTTGGGGATTAACACTAAAAAAAAAATCGCCATTCACACATGGCGATTTTTTCGCAATCGCGATTAGCGCTTCAACAGCACTAAACGGGATCGCCGGGAAATCTCCGGAAAATGCTGCAGGACAAAAATTTGCGTTTGGCGATTTGCATTAATCGTTGGCGATTAACGCAAATTGCGCAAGTGAGAAATGGTCCATAGGGTATTATGGCACAAGCTCTTTAAAAAGCGCTAGTGCTTGAGCGTTTTGACGAAAACCGCTCAGATGTGAACGGGGCCTTAGTCTATGACGACGCAGGGTTTTTAAAAAGAGTCGATGTCGCAAGGCGCATGAGCATTTTTCAACAATACGCTCCCGTGCACTTCCGCATACCCCGAAGCAGTAAGTGACTGCAAGCGCGCGTCACTTCCTGCCTGGCTGGTGGCCAGACAGGGAACACCACGTACTAACGCGGTGCTCCTTGTAGGCGTGTTTCTGGCGGTGCGTCCGGTGCGACGCACCGCATCGCTGCCGCCAGTTTGCAGTGTGAAGCCGCCCTCCGTCTGGTATTTAGTCTGCCAGCGATATAATTAGGTGATGATGATGATGGACTTCTGAAACGATTTCCTCTGATTTGCCATAAGAAGTGTTTTGGGGTTAGAGTGGCGCACAGGAAGAAAACTACAGGTATCCCAGCTATTTCCCTGCTGGAACTGCTCAGGATGCGTCATTCTTCTATATAATCCGCTTCCCTTTACATCCTATATTATGATATGCATTACCTCCAGCGCTAAGCTCTCTCTATGACTAAGAAAAGCCTATTTCCGCAGATTTCTACCCATTCAGCCAGGGCAGATACAAAGGAGCAATAAGGACTAAGTGTCGCATAAGCTTCCCATTAACAGCAAATTTATCCAAAGCCAACACTGTACTTTACCATAGAATTAACACCACAAAGCCAACTTTAACCCAAAATTAGTCAAGTTAAGCTCTTGAAGCAATCATGATGATCACTGCAATTGAAGCTTTTCAAACTGATCTTGAAGGACACCTGAAGAGAGAGGGATATGGAGGCTGCCATATTTATTTCCTTTTAAAGTGGACCAGAAGTAAAGCACAGAGAAATGCACGTTGTGTGTTTTTAGAGAGTTTAGCCTGTCTAATTCTCCCTCATCTGTGACTAATCACCACTGTAATTTGATCCCTCAGCCGTGTCAGCTGCCTGCCACAGCAGAGCATCTAATTTGTACACACAGGATGTTATCCCTATGCCTACTACCATGGAAGCAGGAAGTAGACCAACTGCAGATTTATTGCAGGATTTGTATCAGCTGTAACAAAGAAGCATTTTTTCTTTAAAGGCTATTATGTTGTTGCTTATCGTTTAGAGCAGAAAGGAAGTCCTGAGTTCAGGTCCGCTTTAAACAATACCAGTTGCCGGCCCGCTGATCATGTATCCACCATTAGTGTCTGAATCACACATCGGAAACAAGCATGCAGCTAATCCAGTCAGTCCTCTGTCAGAAGCATGTGATTTGCATGCTTGTTCAGGGGCTATGGCTAAAAGTATTAGAGGCAGAGCATTGGCAGGGCAGCCAGGCAATGTGCGTTGTTTAACAGGAAATAAATATGGCAGCCTCTATATCACTCTCACTCCAGGTGTGCTGTTGTTCACCTTCTTCCTATATCTACTGGTCCCACCTCCTTACAGACACACATTGTTTGTACTGTAATGCAGGAATGCTGGGAAATGTAACCTGGTATCTTCCAACTTTGGGTGTCATACAGTCACACCATTAACAATCGCCATTACGCACTGTATTATTAATTACTATTTATATAGTAAGCGTTGTACAGAGTATTTATAGTATTGCCACTAACTGTCCCTCAAAGGAGCTCACAACCTAATCTAGTCCCTACTATCGTCATAGGTCTATTGTAGTCTACTGCCAATTTAGGGTGAAGTCAGTTAACTTATCTCTATGTTTTTGGCATGTGAGAGGAAACAGAAGTGCCCAGAGGAAACACACACAGACACGGGAGAACATACAAACTCTGATTCAGATAGTGCCCTGGCTGGGATAGGAACCGGGAACCCAACGCTGCAAGGCGAGAGTGCTATCCATTACGCTAAAGGCCTGCGCAGGTCTAATTTTTCAGACACCGCTACCCGCACCCGCTTTCTGGTGAATCTGGTACCCGTAAGTAAAAAAGCAAAAGAAGTGTTTAAGATCTCTTTTTTTTTTTTTTCAATTTTGACTAAATTATCTCATGCTTGCAGGCTTGCTTTCACTAACCACGACCCGGCCCGAACCCGCAGGCCGCTACCCAGCCTACAACCCGATTAGAATCAAAACAAGTACCCAACCAGCAATTCGGGTAACCCGCAGGTACCCGACCCGAAGCAAGCCTCTACACTACGCCACTGCTGTACCCAAAGTCCCCATGAATGAGGATGGATCCTCACTTTCCCAGCAGCAAAAAACAGGTTTCAGGACGCAAATGATCCATCAGTCACACTCGCGTGGAATGTTGCGTAACATGTTGGAGCTTTATAAATAAACGTAGGTATGACAGAAGTTGTGATCACTGGCATACGCCACTGAGAGGTTATTATATCTAAGAGGATCAATATCAGAGCAAGAAAACATGTTTATTTCTTCTTTGGGTTTTTTGTGTTTGTATTTTTTTTAAGTTTGCAATGGCAGCCTCGATATTTCTCGTAAAACAGATGCATTTCACCGTAAGTCAGAAGCGGCAGGGCTCTTGCCGTATATCTATCCTGACAGCACCCCTGAATGCTTTTCCCCGCCGCAGGCTTGTCTTGGCTTCACAAGTATCAATAAAACACACATCAAAGATTTGAAAGTTTGCTGAACACCCTCAAGCTAAAGATTTTTTTAAAAAAAAATTATTTATTTTTTTAGCTCAGAAGCCCTAAAGAGCGAAAAGGTAGCATAACCTAGCTTGTACACTTCACAAAAGTAATAAATATTTTCATCAGAATACAAAATAAAATTATTACTGCTCATAAACACGGCACAACCTTCCAACATATCACTAAATAAGATGTCAAGACTGTGACGGCCTTATAAACATATATGCCAAGATTTAAAGAAAATATGACTGAATATAACTTAATAATTTATTAAGGAATACTGTAAAAAAAATAAGCAATTTTATTTGTCAAGTCAATGTTTGCTCATTGTAAAATCTTGCCCTGATTTAAATTCGGAAAGTGTACCCAAGACGTGATTTCAATAATAAATAGGACAATGAGGAATGTTACTTACAACACATTTGTATAGCGCGCTCTCCTTCCCAATGCGCACAAAGGCATAGTAAATGCCCCCCCCCCCTTTTGGGCACTACAGTATAGTAGGGGCATCCTTTGCCAGGAAGGGCATTAGGTTAGGAACGGACCCTTCCCCGCCCCTCCATGCTCAGGCCTTCTAAAGCACTATTCTTGTGGACATACCGTGACCCCGGGAGTACTTACCGTGGGGGTGGGGGGGGGGGGTTCAATTTGACCCAGTGGACAGAGTGATAGGTGGTTTGACTGTTTCAGGGAGAAGCTCAGCTTCAGGTAACTTTTTTTGTTTTATTATTTTCTGCCTTGGGCTCGCTTTAAATTTATCAGTGATGCTGGCATCTTTACTGCTGGCAAGGTGAATCACTGTGGGATGTTTGCATTTCCAAACAAAAGGAAAGGCAATGCTTACTCACCAAGCAGCATCTGGCTATTTAAAAGGTCTGCAAAGCAAAGCCAGTCAGTAAATTTAACCTTTTAGCAGTCACATAAAGTAAATCTTTATTTGGCTGCAGCACCAAATTTTTTTGCCCCTGGGGAAGTTTGCCTTACCACAGCCTGGCAGGCTAGGCAAGCTATGCAGAGCGGCGCAGGGAGCTTCTATAGTTACCTATTTCATACGCTGGACCAAGTTCTCCTTTTCATCGCTGCACTCCCAGCATCCTCTTCGGACTTCTGATCACATGTTCTTACATGTAATCGGGAGTCAGAGGATAGTGTCAGCTGTGCAGCACCACCCCATGGTGGAAAAGTGGTGATGGATGAGTTTCTTCCATTACATTTTTACCCATGGGCAAACACTAACAATAATTCAGGCTAAGTGGCCACTTAGGCCCGGTTCACATTAGTGTTTGGAGCCAAAAGGATCCGGTGAGCGGATCCAGTCTCCACTTCACCGAATCCTCATGGCTCTGTCCGCGACCCGGTTCACATTAAAAATGAAAAGTGAAAATGAACTGATCAATGATTGATCGGATCCGTTTTCACTCAATTTCGCCAGCAAATACAAACCTGATCTTCTGTAGCAGCCGGCGGTAGAGGCTTCCTCTTCTTCCGCTGTGACTACACAGCGCGTCATGTGACAAGTCACATGACGTGAAAGAAGACGGAAGCCTCTACCGCCGGCTGCTACAGAAGAATAGGTATGTATAAACCCTCCCTCACCCACCCGTCCGGCTGCTGCACCCTCCCCTCACCCTCCCGTCGCTCAGATTCTTGTCGGCACATGCCCCCATCCCCTGTGGAACGGTCCATTTTCCATTGCCCCAATGCTGCAGCATTTTTTGTCCGGATCCGTTCCGCTGGGCAGAACGGTCCGGAAAGTTAGGGGCTGCAGCAATTTTTCGATTCGGGGACTGGAACGTACCCGTACCAACTGACGCATGTGAATGGATCCATAGGTTACCATTGGATCCTTTCACATCCGTTCCGTTTGTACAGTATATGTTCCGGTTCCGATCCACAAAAAACGCTAATGTGAACCGAACCTTAGTCTCTGAAGACACGAGACGGGTGAAACATTTGTTAGGCGGGCCACTGCTGCCACGCTACCACACAGCACTGTCACCTCAGATTAGTATGTCGTTGTTAACGTATGTTTTCATACGATGCTTGTCAGTAGGAGTTGCCTTTTGGAACAAAGCGTTATTTTAAAGGGAACCCGAGGTGGGTTTGAAGAATATTATCTGCATACAGAGGCTGGATCTGCCTATACAGCCCAGCCTCTGTTGCTATCCCAAACCCCACTAAGGTCCCCCTGCACTCTGCAATCCCTTATAAATCACAGACATGCTGTGAGGCTGTGTTTACATCTGTAGTGTCAGTCTCAGCTGCTCCCCCGCCTCCTGCAGAGCTCCGGTCCCTGCCCCCGACCCTTCCCTCCAATCAGCAGGGAGGGAAGGGATGCAGGCGGGGACTGGAGTTCTGCAGGAGGCGGGGAGAGCAGCAGACTGACACTATAGAGATAAACACAGCCAGCTCTGACAAGCTGTTTGTCAGCAGCGTGGCTGTGATTTATGAGGGATTGCAGAGTGCAGGGGGACCTTAGGGGGGTTTGGGATAGCAACAGAGGCTGGGCTGTATAGGCAGATCCAGCCTCTGTATGCAGATAATATTCTTCAAACCCACCTCGGGTTCTCTTTAAGCGGATACAAGGGGTGCCGGATTACTTGTCATTCTATAAACAGATTCAAAATAAAATGTGTGGCCTGCTAGTGATGTCAGAGGTTCCATATGAGGTCCTCCGTATTTGAAGGACGACTATCACGAAAAATTATAATATCACATACATATAAAGTGTACATTTCTCTCAGAGTAAAATGCATTATAAATTACCCTTTTCCTATGTTGCTGTTACTTACAGTAGGTAGTAAAAAGATCTGACAGATTTTGGACTACTCCATCTCCTTATTGGGGATTCTCAGTATTATCTTTACTGTTTTCAAAAGCAACCTCTGCCAACGATCTACACAAAGATGTCTGCCAGCTTTCTTACAGGATTGCACACTATTCTGGCAGTTGAGCATTTGTTCAGTAAGAGCTTTTGAAAATAAAGGAAATCCTGAGAATCCCCCATGAGGAAACTGACTAGTCCAAAACCTCACAGATCTGTCAGATTTTCACTACCTCCTGTGACAGTGACATAGAGAAACAGTAGTGTATAGTTCATTTTACTCTGTACCCATTCTAAATTTTACACTTTTTTTGCAATATTCCTTTAATGACTTGACCACCACCATATGTGTATCAAAGGGATAAAATGTACCATAAAAGTTAAAGCAGTGTTACATTTCCATGGTATTTTTTTTTTCTTTCATGACACATCTCCCATAAAGACTGTGTAGAATGTTGGCCACAAGTTACCTCCAGGCTCAGGAAGCCTCCGTCGTGAGCGGCGGACACCTGCGGAGAGGGTTCAAACCATTCGCAGGACTTCCCCAGCAAGTTCTTTAATGTTCTCACAGAGGACACAGTCAGGGAACCGGAGCAGCGAGCCAAAATCACCGCACTGTCCGCCCACCAATTTATATCAGTCAGTGGATAATAGGATTCTTTATCTGCGTGAAGACACAAGACATCAAGGCATGAGGAGACACAGTTACCATCACAGAACACTGTGTAACGGGACAGCAAATATATGTCACATCAATCGCCAACAATGGGGGGGCTCAGAGATAGCAGCGGGTGTCTGCGGACTGCCTTCCTTCCACGGCCAATTAATGGCAGTTCTCAACGTGTTCTGTGCAGTTGGGATTTCATCGTTTACTAATGCCGAACTTAATCTACACAAAAGAACACAGACAAAGGACGACAAGAGATTAAACTTAAAAGCGCAGCGCTGTCTCTTCTGACCTTTCTCCCTAACCGCCTCCTTTTCCCACCTCTCACATTAATGAAAATGGAATGCGCAATTCACAGAGAATGAGCAGCACTGAAAAGGAGCATTTGCGTTGCGTGATTATTTAAATTGCCATTTTAACTAGGAACATGTAGAAAGTGTCTAAAAGGTATAGAGGGTCGTACTATATAGACACTAATTTGCTTGATTTAATATGAGTAATAGCAATGACGCGAGACCGCAGCTCTACTCTTCTGTAAGATGCCTGTGGCCAGCTGCTGCCATTAACATATCCATGGTAACTGTCAGTGATGGGGGTCAGCAGGAGTGAGCTAGTTCTTGGCTCTACACAATCGGCTTAGAAGCAAGGCAAAGTGAACCAAATCCAGGGTTGCCAACTCTTACGTTTAAAGTGGAACTAAACTCAAAACAGCTACAGCATGATAACCTTTATGGAGGAAAAAAAAAATCACAAAAGAAAAAAATACAATCTATGAAAATACTAAAGGCTCTTAAAGCTTTAACTAGCATTCACTTCCAGAGGGCACTGAAAAGGTTAAGCCTAGGTGTTTATCTATAAGGAGAGAGCCAGCAGAGATCCTAGCAAAGTATTAACAGCTCCAGATAAGACAGTTTGATATGACTAAACAAAAAACACACCAGCAGTGAATTTCTAAGCAAAGCAGTGAATTTCTAAGAGACTTGTATGTGGAATCAAGACTTTTTACTGTGTGCTGTGCAAGAGTTTGGGTCCACTTTAATTACCGATAGCCCACCCCCTACCACACAGTAACTCTACTGAATATTTATTTCACAGCCCGACTTGGTGTTTCCACCCCACCCCCTTAAGCCCCGTCTACACCATAAGAGGTTGTAGCGATCCGGCGGCTCGATTAGCCGCCGGATCGCCTCCTGCGCGTACCCGCCGCGTCCCCGCTCGCCGCGCGTGCGCCGCATTCGATTCCCCGCTCGTGCCCGCTCGTCCCCGCCGGCGCCGCTTATCTTCTGCTCGATTCCCTGCCATTGTCCCCTAGCGGGGAGCGAGCAGGGAATCGGCGGAAGCAAGATCCGTCCTGTCGGATCTTATCAATCGAGCCGCATCAGCGGCTCGATTGATAAGGATCATCGAAGCCTCATCTACCCGTGTAGATGAGGCTTTAGATTGTAAGCCTCTGGCAGGGCCCCCCCTTCCCTAGTGTAATGTACAGGATCATGTGCTCCTCTCCTATGACAGCCTGTACTTGTATTACTGGGCCTACCTAACCAGCCCATATTGCATGATCATGTATTTTGTACTATTTGCCTTGTATAACTTTGCTCTATGTTGTATAACCATGTTATGTCTGTCATCCATTGCATTTATTTATTGTCACTGTATATATTTATTGTCCTACGCTTCATAGACCCTCTAAGGGAGAAGAGCTTAGTGCATGTTGGTTACGCCCTCTTAACTGAAAGAGGTGGGGCTTGGTAGCTCAGCCTCATCTACCCTCCTAGAAGGTGGCCCGACAGAAATGATCTTACAGAGAAGCAGCAGTCAAACTTCCTTCTATATAAAAGTATCTGGTGGCATTTTTAATCACTTAAAGTGGTCTGAAACTCTTGACATAACATTCAATAAAAATGTGTTTTCCTACTTTGTATTACTCATACAGTTATCATATTTGCTTTTGTGCACAAGTAATATTGTCTGTCTACAAATTACAAGTTTCCAAAGTGTAGTTCATCTTCCATGAAAGCTGCCATTGCATTTTATTCCAATTGCTTTTTATTATATATTAAAATCTTCTAATGAGCTGTTCTGAACTGTGTGTATGCCTGAAGCAGAGACAGCTTCTCAGGGAATGTTTTTTACTTGTTACAAATGTATCAACATTGGAATGTAAACAAAGATTGTTATCTCCAGTCTGGATGCAGACTTGAAACTGAATAGCTTTTGCATAGCAGGAAAAAGTGCTGTGTTTAACCATTTCAGTGATGTTCTGCTACAATTTTTTTGGGGGGATAGTAGCTTTAAAGTTGTAAGGAATCTTTTAGGCTTTGTTCACATCTAAAATCGCAATTGCTGATGCCAGCGTTTTGCGACTTTATGAGTGATTTTTTCCGTGCCTCCTGTCGCTTCCCTGCACGCTACGAAGTCAGGAAGTGAACTCTTTGAGCCGGAAAAGAATAAATACACAGTATTTATTCTTAAAAGTGCTGGGGAAATCGCTATACAAAGTGCTTTTTCAAGCGTTTTACGATTTCCTTATACCTTCCATTGAGGCAAATCGCCTCAAAAATGGCACAGGCAGCGCTTTGGGGAGCGGATCGGAATCAAACCACTCAGATGTGAACACTCTCATAGGGAATCATTGCACAAACGCTTTGAGAGCGATTTTGAAAATTGCCAAAGCTTAACTAGATACGGACCGCAGTGATCTACGCCCTGTATTGGTGAGCTCCTGGCTGGCAGGGCGTAGATCACAATCTCCATCCGCGAGCGGTGATGACGGCGGTTGCGGGGAGTATGTGCAGCGATTCGTCGGTATTCTGTCAGGATTGGACCAGCGGTCTCTGGTCCTTAAGTGCCAAGAGACCGCTGGTCCTTAAATGGTTAAAAAAAGGCGAAAACGCCCTAGGTGTGAACGAGCCCTTACAGCAAAGTAGAAATGCTGACTTTCAGACCACTTTAAACAAAACTTATATGACTGGAGAGGAGGGGAGGGCTAGCTTAGTTTGACAAAAATTAAAATTTAGGTTGGATGGGGCTTCACACTTTTTTCCTGTGATTTCTCGCTGCTATATTTCATATTTGCAATTCTGCAATTTGCGGGGGGTTTTTTGCTTCCGAACCTTCTTTTGTTTCTTCAAATTTTGATACAAATTTTTACATTCTGATTTTTCCGTGCATACCAATGAAGTAACTTATGTGAAAATGTATGTAATTATCCTTATAGTTGCATGACATTTTTTTACATTTGAAATGCAAAAATTTGCATTTGTCGTGGACTTGCATTTTATGCAAATCATATATCCGGTGTGAGAAGCAGTAGATGCGTAAGGCTGTTTTTTTATTTTTGCAGAAAATTTGCACAACACCATGCGTTGCCATTGACTTGAATTAGATGCACAGCGAATAAAATCTCACAAGAATTCTGTTATGTGTGAAAGGGGTCCTAGCTTGATTTAAAAAAATGTAGGCTGGGTGGGGGCTTCAAAACTTTCTATTGGGATTGGAGAATGGTGAAGAGCATGTGTACGCCAGGCCCAAACTGGCAAGTCTATGAAGCTTCAAACTGAATTTTGGGGGTGCAGATCTGCCAATGACAACAAATTTCCATAAAGAAATAACAAAAAACAGAAAGCAAAACTGACCGAGCGATAAAGACTCTGCAAATTGCTGTGTTGATATCAATACAGAATAATGAGGGAAAGATGAGGGAACAGAAGAGGGAGGAAGCCGGACTAGCGTGTCTATAGGTTTGGCTTGAAGAAAGCCTATAGACAACAAAACCATAAAATCATCACATCCTTCAAAGAATCCAATTTTCTCTCGGGTCAATACAGCTTGGAGAACTTCATTCTAGAAAAAGCCAAAGTGCTTAAATTCTAATTTACCTTTCATCTTTTTCCTTTTCTCCACAGAGCTCAGCCAATCAGGGTTGATCTCATCATAGCCGGGCTAAAGGAGAAGAAGAGAGGCACAAAAAAAGCCAAATGAGAGAAGGCAGATAATGACAATGTGAGAGTGTTCAACATCTGGGCCGCGGCATATCATTTCACACAGACAGAGGCAGACAGACACGGAGAGAGAGAGAGAGAGAGAGAGAGAGAGAGAGAGAGAGAGAGAGAGAGAGAGAGAGAGAGAGAGAGAGAGAGAGAGAAACAGACAGACAGACACACACACACGGCATATCATTTCACACAGACAGAGGCAGACAGACACGGAGAGAGAGAGAGAGAGAGAGAGAGAGAGAGAGAGAGAGAGAGAGAGAGAGAGAGAGAGAGAGAGAGAGATGGGGAGAGAGAGAGAGAAACAGACAGACACACACAGACACACACAAGGACATAGAGACAGACACACAAAGATAGACAGAGAGAGAAAAAGACACAAACACAGACAGGCACACACAAACAGACAAACCCAGAGAGAGAGAGAGAGAAACAGACATACACACACACACACACACACACACACACACAAAGATAGACAGAGAGAGAGAAAGACACAAACACAGACACACACACACTGAGACAGACACACGCACGGACACAGAGAGACACGCACAGACACACAGACACACACACACAGAGAAAAAGATAGAGACATACACACACACACACACAGGGAGGGGGAGAGAGAGAGAGAGAGAGAGAGAGAAACAGACAGACAGACACACACAAGGACATAGAGACAGACACACAAAGATAGACAGAGAGAGAAAAAGACACAAACACAGACACACACACACTGAGACAGACACACGCACGGACACAGAGAGACACACACAGACACACAAAGACACACACAAAGACACACACAAAGACACAGACACACACACAGAGAGAAAAAGATAGAGACATACACACACACAGGGAGGGAGAGAGGGAGAGAGAGAGAGAGACAGAGAGAGAGAGAGACAGACAGACAGACAGACAGAAAGACAAACACACAGGCAGAAACACACATACACAGACACACACACACTTGGCCTGTAAGAACCTCAGCTACATCCTCCCGCACAGCTGTGGATTCTTATTGCACACTCTACTAAAACTACCAAACAGATAAATGCAACAGAACTCTTATTTTGATAAAAGTACTTTTTTATTTTAATTTGCATCTACCTTTTATTTTCTAAAGCTGTAAAAAAAAAATATGTAAAATGTACTCCTCTGCAGGCGTAATTGCTTCACATAATTGCTTTACAGTTCCACAAAAAGTTGTGACGCAGTGTAAATAAACAGAGTGTGATGATTTGCAAATAATGTCAGCCATGTATTTAGCTGCAGATACTACAAAGACAACAGTGCACATGGTGAAATTGTCAAATAATCTTCTCTAAAACAAAATCAAGTACCCATGCTCAATTTCAATGCAATGCCAGCAACACATTCTAAAATGTTGGGATCGGAGTCAGGGTGCGAGTTCAAATTATGCGTCCCCTAAACTAGACTAGCACCACCTGTTGTGCTACTAAGAAAAACAAAACCAAAAAAAGTGTATACAACCTTATTAATCCAATGCAATGCACACCATTAATCTGTCAGATCATGTAATAGGGTACAACTCTTGTGCTTTCCTTCCAGCATCATACAAAAAACACAGAGCTATGCACAGACACTGAACCCATAAGTCACCAATTTTGAAACCATCCTTTCGGTCTATAGTACCATAGAGAGAACTGTTGGAAGGTAAGTGAATTAGTGGATATAATTTCAGTTATGTGCACCCACAAAAGATCACCGTTTATACTTGTGTATAAGCCGACTTAAGTATAAGCCGACACCACAACTCTTAGGCCCGTTTCACATTAGCTTTTAGCTGCGGATCCGGAAGTACGGTTCCAGCTTCCGCTCCGCTGAATGGACAAAATAATGCTGCAGAACCTAATTTCCCGGACCGCTTCACTCAGCGGAACGGAAGGTTTTGCAGCACAATAGAAACCTATGAAAACGGACGTTTTACAGCACACTGGCTGTAAAAACGGACTGTTTTCCCGGATCCAGATGGACGGATCCGTATGGCCCAATCTGCAAAAAAAACGCAGATGTGAACCAGGCCTTACCTTTATTTATCTTTAGCGTTTCCGTATTTACAGTCTCGTTTCTATGACATCTTGGCGCACGTACTGAAGGCGCCACTAGAGGGCATCATGAAAACAAGACTGTAAATGCGGGCAAGCTAAAGATGAATCCTATCAGCTAGGTCAGCGCTTTGAATCACTGCCGGGGGGGGGGGGGGGGGGTATTTTGTTCTCCAGTGATTGAAAGAAGTAAACACTGCTGCAGATTACCCTGCAAATGCCGCGGGGGGTTCTCGGGTGATTGAAAGCAGCACACACCCGTGGATCACTCTGCGGGGGGTACTCAAGGGGTATATGTGTGTGCAGGACAACACTATCACACAATTGGGGAATAAATGTGGTGGAGGGCACTCATAGAGGGGGTTACAATTTTAAGTGACTTGTGTATAAGTCGAAGCCCCCACTTTTGGGCCAAAAAGCCGGCTTATACACGAGTATATACACTATGTTTTTGAATACAGACTCTACTGTATTTGAAAAAACTATTTCTCACTTCGTCGTTATGTTTATTTTTTTGCTTTGCAATGTGTTTATGTTTCCACTATTCCTTTCTATTCCCCCTTTATTTTGCCTGCATGGGAGCATCTCTGTTGCTATAGTCAGTACTAGGATTAGCCAGTGCAGTGATAGTCATTCTCAGTTGCTGCAGATTCTACTTTATATAAATCTACGCAGCGTGGAAATGGACCAAATGGACCAATCGGATGCAACAGCCACTACATTTATTGGTCCATTCCTCTAATACTAGTCACCGGCCCAGAATAGGCATGAAGATCAGATGTTTTTATAGAGGAGAAGAGATAATGATAAAAGTTTAGAAAACCTGATCACTCTTGGCAAATGTTATAACCAAATTAAGCAATCAAAAGCTTTGATTGCCAGACTTCATAAGCTCTAAAGGTTGCCAAAACACGATTCAAACAAAACATTTGATTTTACAGTTTCTCCAATAAAAACAATCAACTATAGAAAAATTGAAGATCGCCTTTTTCCCATCAGAAAAAAAAATAAAAATAAAATTCTCTGATTTTTCCCATCTTTTGATCTGTCAGCCATTCTGGAAAATTCTTATAAATTTGAATAGTGTATGGTGGATTGCTTGGTATACAGATCCCTTACTACCTGAGATGATATGTTCTGGGGGTCTCGTGTCCCCCCCTGCAAACGTGGGCCGAGCTACAAACAGTAAATCCGATTACACCCATTCATGTCAATGGAAAAAATAGAAAAAGCTGCCATTATCACAGTAATCAAGCCAGAGTCCCCACACTTGGCACAGTTGGTCACTTGGTGACCGCAGTTACAAATCTAGGAAAATTGGGCGGAGCATAAAACAGCCAATCAAATTTCAGCCATTCATTTTAAATGGGAAAATGTAAACTGCAGCCATTCTTAGACTGTTAATTGCAGGGATTTCAAACTTGCCACACTTTGTCACTGGGTGACTGGGATTAATATTCAGGAAAGTGGGTGGAGCGTACAACAGCCAATCAAAATTCACCTATTGATTTTCAAGGGGAATAGTTAAACTGCAGCCATTCTTACACTGTTAATGTCAGAGGCTTCAAACTTGCTACAGTCGGTCATTGGGTGACTGGGGTTCAAATTCACTGAAGGGGAGGAGCCACAAAAAGCTAATCAGATTTCTTTGCTGGATAAACTGCTTCCATTCACACATTTGTAATGCCAGGAACCCGAAGGCTCACAAACTTGGTCACTGAGTGACTGTGTGTCAAGGTCACAAAAAGTGGGTGGAGCCAAACAAATTTCACTGGGAAAATATAAACTGCAGCGATTCTTACACTGTTATTGGCAGGGTTCTCAAACTTTGCACAGTTGGTCACTGGGTGACTTGGATTAATATTCAGAAAAATGGGTGGAGCCTACAACAGCCAATCAGATTTGTTAGATTGATTTCAGCCGTTCTGTTATTGGCAGGGTTCTCAAACTTGACACAGTTGGTCACTGAATGACTGGGATTAATATTCAGGAGGGTGGGAGGAGCCTACTACAGCCAATCAAAATTCACCTATTCATTTTCAAGTGGAATATTTACATTGCTGCCATTTTTACACTGTTGATACCAGATGCCTCAAGCCTGGTACAGTTGGTAACTGGGTGACTGGGGTTCAAATTAAAAAAAGGTGCGGATCCACAAACAGTCAATAAGTTTTGTTTAATTTCAATGGGAATATACAAATTATTGATACCAAGGACCCCAAAGCTCATAAACTTGGTAATTGAGTGACTGTATGTCAAGGTTAGAAAAAGTAGGCGGTGCTACATTTTTTACATGGAAAATTGTAAGCTCCAACCATTCTTACACTGTTAATGGTTGGGTTCTCAAGCTTGACACAGTTGGCCACTGGGTGACTGGAATATTCAGAAATGTGGGTGGAGACTACAACAGCCAATCAAAATCCACCTATTGATTTTCAACGGGAATATTTACATTGCTACCATTCTTACACTGTGAATGGCAGCGGCCTCAAACCTGATAAAGTCAGAAATTGGGTGACTGGGGTCCAAATTCACTAAAAGGGTGGAGCCACAAACAGCCAATCAGATTTGTTATATTGATTTCAGCCATTCTGTTAGGGTTCTCAAATTTGACACAGTTGGTCACTAAATGACTGGGATTAATATTCAGGAAAGTGGGAGGAGCCTACAGCAACCAATCAAAATTCACCTATTGATTTTCAAGGGCAATATTTACATTGCTGCCATTCTTACCCTGTTAATAGAAGATGCCTCAAACCTGGTATAATTGGTCACTGGGTGACTGGGGTTCAAATTCAGAAAGGGGGCGAAGCCACAAACAGTGAATCAGATTTGTTTCATTTCAGTGGGAATATACAAATTATTGATACCAAGGACCCCAAAGCTCATAAACTTGGTAATTAAGTGACTGTATGTCAAGGTTAGAAAAAGTGGCTGTTGCCATCAACTACATTTTTTACATGGAACAATATAAACGGCAACCATTCTTACACTGTTAATGGCAGGGTTCTCAAGCTTGACACTGTTGGCCACTGGGTGACTGGAATTAATATTCAGAAATGTGGGTGAAGCCTACAACAGCCAATCAAAATCCATCAAGGGGAATATTTACATTGCTACCATTCTTACATCGTTAATGGCAGAGGCCTCAAATCTGATACAGCCAGTCACTGGGAGACTGGGGTTTAAATTCTGAAAAGGGGACGGGCCACAAAGAGTCATTTGTTTAATTTCAATGTTAATAATGCCAAGGACCCCAAAGCTCATAAACTTGGTTATTGAGTGACTGTATGTCAAGGTTAGAAACAGGGGCAGAGCCAAAAACAACTAACTTTTTACATGGGAAAATATAAATTGCAGCTATTCTTACACTGTTAATGGTAGGGTTCTCAAACTTGACACAGTTGGTCACTGGGTGACTGCGATTAATATTCAAAAAAGTGGGCGGAGCCTATAACAGCAAATCAAAATTCACTTATTGATTTTCAAGGGGAATATTGTAACTGCTGCCATTCTTACACTGTTACTGGCAGAGGCCTCAAACCTGCTACAGACGGTCATTAAGTGACTGGGGTTCAAATTCACTGAAGGGGAGGAGATTTCCTTGCTTGATAAACTGCTACCATTCACACAATTTTGATGCCAGGAACCCAAAAGCTCACAAACTTCGTCATTGAGATACTGTGTGTCAAGGTTACAAAAACTGGGTGGAGTCAAAAACAGATTTCTCTGGGAAAATGTAAACTGCAGTCCTTCACTGTTAATGGCAGAGTTCTCAAACTTTGCACAGTTGGTTACTGGGTGACTGGGATTATCTAAAAAAGTTGGAGAAGCCTAAAAAAGCCAATCAAAATTCACCTGTTGATTTTCAAAGGAGAATATTAAAATTGCTGCCATTGTTGCACTGTTAATGGTACAAGACTCAAACCTGGTACGGTTGGTCATAGGGTCACTGGGGTTTAAATTCAGAAAAGGAGGCGGAGCCACAAACTGGTAATCAGATTTGGTTCATTTCACTGTAAAAATACAAATTATTGTTGTCAAAGACCCCAAAGCTCACAAACTTGGTCATTGAGTAGCGAGGAGAATGCCAGCGCATACCACTAAGCCTGCATCTGAGATGACCACCACTCATGTGTGCAGCACCTAAATAGACTTTCTGCACACTTCGCATCAATTCAGATGCAAATCATATGCAAATCTGCTACTAATCATGCAAACAGGAAACTCAGGAGGAGGGGCTGGGAGTAGCTAACCTGATAGTTATATACTTACAGAGTTTAGAAAAAGTGGGGGAAAGGCTGCGCATCCCTAAACACATGCTGCAATTGAATGGTTAATCGCAAAGGCATATACCGCCTCTGCTAGACTGAAAAATGCTTGCCCTGCATCCAAAACAAGTGCTAACATTTATTACACTAGGAGGAACTTTAGCTTCCAATATGGTTTGCATGCAAAGTATAATGTACTAGACACTTGCGCCACGGTGAGGAAAACCTCCGGGCAAGTGACATTTTTTTTTTTTGCTTAGCTGATCCCAAGGTTTTAAATTTAAGTTAGGTCACTTGCCCGGAGGTTTGCCTCACCGTGGCCCAAGTGTCTAGTACATTATACATTGCATGCAAACCATATTGGAAGCTAAAGTTCCTCCTAGTGTAATAAATGTTAGCACTTGTTTTGGATGCAGGGCATGCATTTTTCAGTCTGGCAGAGGCGGTGTATGCCTGTGCGATTAACCATTCAATTGCAGCATGTGTTTAGGGATGCGCAGCCTTACCCCCACTTGGTCATTGAGTGTTTGTGTGTTAGGGTTAGAAAAAGTGGGCAGAACCAACAGCAGCCAAATACATACCCTCTTTCCCTGAAAATAAGACCTACCCTGAAAATAAGCCCTAGCTGGAATTTTGAGCATGCTTGAAATAGGGCAACGCCGGGTCATCAGCTAGTCAATCAATACAACAATAAAACTGACAACCCCTAAAGGGGGTTGTAACATCCCAAAAACAAAACAAAAAATACCAAAAAATAGTGTCCGAAAAACATATGTAAACCTCTTTTGTTTTGTCCCACTTTTTTTTCTTTTTTACCTGGTCTGGGTGTCTTTGCTAAACTGCAGTGCCTAAGCAGTGCCGCTTGGATCGTGGGAAGTTTCTGTTTTTTTGCAAACAACAAAAAGCTTCCTATTTTGGATAAGATAATTACACTATGACCATAAGGTAATGAAATCCCTCACTCCCTTTCAACAGTTTACACAGTGATGTAAGCCTGTTTGTCTAGGTGATGTTTGTTGTAGGAGGGACAATAATCTGTGCAGTAAAGAAGGAAAATAAACAGTGAGGCCCTGTTCACATTAGCAAACGCGGACGGCCGTGCGTTCGGAATGCAATGCATACGAACGCACTCCATCAGCGTTTGTATGCTTTGCGTGGCTGATCCCATTCACTGAAGGTAATGGGTCAGCCACGCGTTTCTGGAAGAAATGCTTGCAGCATGCGTTCCCGGACCATACTGGTCCGGAACGCATGCAGTATGAACATCAGACAGAGCAGTCTATGCACAGTCTGATGTTGTGCGTGTCTGCCTCCTGCACGTGTTCCCGGAATGCGGATGGAAACGCATGCAGTGTGAGCATCAGACAGAGAAGTCTGTACACTGTCTGATGTTGTGCGTGTCTGCCTCCTGCACGTGTTCCCGGAATGCGGATGGAAACGCGTGTAGTGTGAGCATCAGACAGAGAAGTCTGTGCACTGTCTGATGTCGTGCGTGTCGGCCTCCTGCACGTGTTCCCGGAATGCGGATGGAAACGCGTGCAGTGTGAGCATCAGACAGAGCAGTCTATGCACAGTCTGATGTTGTGCGTGTCGGCCTCCTGCACGTGTTCCCGGAATGTGGATGGAAACGCGTGCAGTGTGAACATCAGACAGAGCAGTCTGTGCACTGTCTGATGTCGTGCGTGTCGGCCTCCTGCACGTGTTCCCGGAATGCGGATGGAAACGCGTGTAGTGTGAACATCAGACAGAGCAGTCTGTGCACTGTCTGATGTCGTGCGTGTCGGCCTCCTTCACGTGTTCCCGGAATGCGGATGGAAACGTGTGCAGTGTGAGCATCAGACAGAGCAGTCTGTGCACTGTCTGATGTCGTGCGTGTCGGCCTCCTGCACGTGTTCCCGGAATGCGGATGGAAACGCGTGCAGTGTGAGCATCAGACAGAGAAGTCTGTGCACTGTCTGATGTCGTGCGTGTCGGCCTCCTGCACGTGTTCCCGGAATGCGGATGGAAACGCGTGCAGTGTGAGCATCAGACAGAGAAGTCTGTGCACTGTCTGATGTCGTGCGTGTCGGCCTCCTTCACGTGTTCCCGGAATGCGGATGGAAACGCGTGCAGTGTGAGCATCAGACAGAGAAGTCTGTACACTGTCTGATGTCGTGCGTGTCGGCCTCCTGCACGTGTTCCCGGAATGCGGATGGAAACGCGTGCAGTGTGAACGGGGTCTGAGCTGGGTGAAAAAAGGGGGCAGAAGTTATATGGAAATCAGCAGAAATAAATAAAGTATCCAATAAGTAACTGCTTATTTAGCCTACCTATCCTGTTTTTGGTGTTTACTGTTAGATAAAAATTCACCTGTTGATTTTCAAAGGAGAATATTAAAATTGCTGCCATTGTTGCACTGTTAATGGTACAAGACTCAAACCTGGTACGGTTGGTCATAGGGTCACTGGGGTTTAAATTCAGAAAAGGAGGCGGAGCCACAAACTGGTAATCAGATTTGGTTCATTTCACTGTAAAAATACAAATTATTGTTGTCAAAGACCCCAAAGCTCACAAACTTGGTCATTGAGTAGCGAGGAGAATGCCAGCGCATATCACTAAGCCTGCATCTGAAATGACCACCACTCATGTGTGCAGCACCTAAATAGACTTTCTGCACACTTCGCATCAATTCAGATGCAAATCATATGCAAATCTGCTACTAATCATGCAAACAGGAAACTCAGGAGGAGGGGCTGGGAGTAGCTAACCTGATAGTTATATACTTACAGAGTTTAGAAAAAGTGGGGGAAAGGCTGCGCATCCCTAAACACATGCTGCAATTGAATGGTTAATCGCAAAGGCATATACCGCCTCTGCTAGACTGAAAAATGCTTGCCCTGCATCCAAAACAAGTGCTAACATTTATTACACTAGGAGGAACTTTAGCTTCCAATATGGTCTGCATGCAAAGTATAATGTCGTGCGTGTCGGCCTCCTGCACGTGTTCCCGGAATGCGGATGGAAACGCGTGTAGTGTGAACATCAGACAGAGCAGTCTGTGCACTGTCTGATGTCGTGCGTGTCGGCCTCCTTCACGTGTTCCCGGAATGCGGATGGAAACGTGTGCAGTGTGAGCATCAGACAGAGCAGTCTGTGCACTGTCTGATGTCGTGCGTGTCGGCCTCCTGCACGTGTTCCCGGAATGTGGATGGAAACGCGTGCAGTGTGAGCATCAGACAGAGAAGTCTGTACACTGTCTGATGTCGTGCGTGTCGGCCTCCTGCACGTGTTCCCGGAATGCGGATGGAAACGCGTGCAGTGTGAGCATCAGACAGAGAAGTCTGTGCACTGTCTGATGTCGTGCGTGTCGGCCTCCTTCACGTGTTCCCGGAATGCGGATGGAAACGTGTGCAGTGTGAGCATCAGACAGAGCAGTCTGTGCACTGTCTGATGTCGTGCGTGTCGGCCTCCTGCACGTGTTCCCGGAATGCGGATGGAAACGCGTGCAGTGTGAGCATCAGACAGAGAAGTCTGTGCACTGTCTGATGTCGTGCGTGTCGGCCTCCTTCACGTGTTCCCGGAATGCGGATGGAAACGCGTGCAGTGTGAGCATCAGACAGAGAAGTCTGTACACTGTCTGATGTCGTGCGTGTCGGCCTCCTGCACGTGTTCCCGGAATGTGGATGGAAACGCGTGCAGTGTGAGAATCAGACAGAGAAGTCTGTACACTGTCTGATGTCGTGCGTGTCGGCCTCCTGCACGTGTTCCCGGAATGCGGATGGAAACGCATGCAGTGTGAGCATCAGACAGAGAAGTCTGTGCACTGTCTGATGTCGTGCGTGTCGGCCTCCTTCACGTGTTCCCGGAATGCGGATGGAAACGCGTGTAGTGTGAACATCAGACAGAGCAGTCTGTGCACTGTCTGATGTCGTGCGTGTCGGCCTCCTTCACGTGTTCCCGGAATGCGGATGGAAACGCGTGTAGTGTGAACATCAGACAGAGCAGTCTGTGCACTGTCTGATGTCGTGCGTGTCGGCCTCCTTCACGTGTTCCCGGAATGCGGATGGAAACGTGTGCAGTGTGAACATCAGACAGAGCAGTCTGTGCACTGTCTGATGTCGTGCGTGTCGGCCTCCTGCACGTGTTCCCGGAATGCGGATGGAAACGCGTGCAGTGTGAGCATCAGACAGAGAAGTCTGTGCACTGTCTGATGTCGTGCGTGTCGGCCTCCTTCACGTGTTCCCGGAATGCGGATGGAAACGCGTGCAGTGTGAGCATCAGACAGAGAAGTCTGTACACTGTCTGATGTCGTGCGTGTCGGCCTCCTGCACGTGTTCCCGGAATGCGGATGGAAACGCATGCAGTGTGAGCATCAGACAGAGAAGTCTGTGCACTGTCTGATGTCGTGCGTGTCGGCCTCCTGCACGTGTTCCCGGAATGCGGATGGAAACGCGTGCAGTGTGAACGGGGTCTGAGCTGGGTGAAAAAAGGGGGCAGAAGTTATATGGAAATCAGCAGAAATAAATAAAGTATCCAATAAGTAACTGCTTATTTAGCCTACCTATCCTGTTTTTGGTGTTTACTGTTGGATGTAGCAGAAATGTGGTTGGAAAAAAAAAGAAAAATATATTTTTACAGTTAATATAGAGTTTCATCCTGCTCTAAGGTGGAGCTGAACTATTGCACAGGACAGAAGAAAAACATTGAGAAATGAACCCTGTATGTATTAAGAGAGTTTAGCCTGTCTAATTCCCCCTCATCTGTGACTAATCACAAGTTGTAATTTGATCTCTCCCCTGTGTCAGCTGACTGCCACGGCAGATAAGCTCATTTGAAAGCACAGCATGTTAACAATAGTCTGCTTCCATGAAACAAGAAAGTAGACATGCTGCAGATTTATTGCAGGATTTATATCAGCTGTAACTAAGAAATGTTTTTCTTTAAAGTTTATTGTGCTGTTGCATATCTTTTATAGCAGAGAGGAAGTTCTGAGTTCAGGCCCGCTTAAAGGATGCTGTTAGAACCACAACAACAACAAGGGATGATATTTACTGGTCCATGCCGGACAGTGATGGATTCCTGCTTTCATCAATCTGAGCTGAGAAGCCAGGGAGGGTATAGAGACAAATGAGATCAGTAATTAGTCCCCTGCAGCTCCATACAGTATAGAGCTGATAAATATGAAACAAGAGGGTTCCTATTATTCCAGAATCGTTACAGGGCACTTGTAGCTACATCTGTCATACAAAGAGTCATTCTGAGCAATCACAAGTACAGTGTTATGGGGAAGTCATTCACACATCATGGCTCCCCGCTGTGATCTGTTCTGTGTGTGTCCATGCAGCTGTATCTACCGGAGCTCCCTGCGGCGTGCTCTCTACACTTAACATTCCATCTCTGCCTTTTCCACTCCAGCTCATCAAAGCTCACACTTGCTGAAAGGTCAGCCTCTAAAAGGGATTGTTAAATGAGGCAGTGTCAAACACAAACACAAGCCACCTACACTGGGCCGCAAATGGCACGCAAGGGGCATACTTTTTGCTGGGGCATAGTGGTTAGCGCTCTCGCCTTGCAGCCGTGGGACCCCGGTTCGAATGCCAGCCAGGGGACTATCTGCACGGCAGGTATGGTAGGGATTAGATTGTGAGCCCCTCTTTGGGACAGTTAAAGAAGAACTCCAGTGAAAATAATGTAATAAAAAAGTGCTTCATTTTTACAATTATTAAGTATAAATGATTTAGTCAGTGTTTGCCCATTGTATAATCTTTCCTCTCCACAATTTACATTCTGACATTTACCTCATGGTGACATTTTTACTGCTGGCAGGTGATGTCAGTGGAAGTATCTGCTGCTTGCAATTTCTGGGGGAAGGGGGGGACTTGCTCAGCGCACCTCTGATTGGAGGCCATTCGGAGGCAGCCTGGTGATGCGCTGATCCACCTTTTGCGCAATTTCCCACAATGCAACAAGGTTTACAGACAGGATACTGCCAGGACCATGGTCCTCAGAGTTTCCTGTGGGAGGGGTTTCACCACAATATCAGCCATACAGCGCCCCCTGATGATCAGTTTGTGAAAAGGAATAGTTTTGTCATGTAAAATGGGGTATCAGCTACTGATTGGGATGAAGTTCAATTCTTGGTCACGGTTTCTCTTTAAGTGACAAGACAATATACTCTGTACAGCACTGCGGAAGATGTCGGCGCTATATAAATACTAAATAACAATAATAGAATAGTATATTTATGAAGTGAAGCAGCCAATCAGAACAGCTGAACAAAGGTACCCAGTTTATTAATCATAGCTGATAGCTGGTGCTCGGCCATACAATAGCTGAGTGGCGGAGCCCAAATGAAACGCCTAGTACCACTAAACCACCGTGTGACATCACTCACCCACATACCCATTGGTCTCTCCCACCCCGCCCACACACATAGCGACAGAATGCATCACTAGCTAGTGTCATGCCTGCAATGTCCCCCAATGGATCAAGTACCAATCTACTAAGGGACTGCTGCCCATGGATGTCTGATGTGCACATAGTCTGTGTGCATACTATACAGTATGTATAAAGGATATCCGAGGTGACATGATGAGATAGACATGGGTATGTACAGTGCCAAGCACACTTATAACTATGCCAGGTTCCCTTTTTTTCTTTCTCTGCCTGAAAGAGTAAAACATCAGGTATGCAAGTGAGTCAGGACTGCGTCAGACTAGTGTGTGACTCTCACTGATAAGAAATTACAACTATAAAACACTTTCTTAGAAGAAATTGGCTTCTGAGTGCAGGAAAGAGATAAAAAAAAGGTCAATGGTTCATAGATTTTAGCTCTGGCACACTACTATGAATGTGCCATTGAACAAAAACAGTAAGACTTAAAAAGTAGATTTAAATATAAAATAGAACTGTGGAATATCTTAAAAAGCAATTTTTAGGAGAAGGAGGATAGATACAATTGTTTAATTAGTTTATTTTCTGCTCGGGAGTCCTTTAAAGTGTAGAGCTCTATATCGAGACTGGTTAAAAAAAAGCGCCATAGGCTGTAATACGTATTACAGCTGTAGCGGCGCTCGCTCGGTAATTTGGGCATCGGCAGTAGCCGGAGCACAAATTACGCTATAATTAGCATCATTCAGGCAGCAGCAATATCTGGAGCCCGAATTAAGTCTTCCCCTACTGCACTGGGTTAAAGGAAATCTGAGACTAACTAAAAGAAAAATATTATACACACCGGGCGCTTCCTCCAGCCCCCTTCAGGCTGATTGGTCCTTCGTCTATTTCCCGGGCAACCTGGATCCTCCGCTAAGAGGCCCGGTAATTCCACCAATCTGTGCATACTGTGTATGTGAGGCCCGGCCACACGCATGCTCCCCATCGCGCTCCTGTTCCCGGGCTGGACTTGTGTCTGAGCAGTACTACTGTGCAGGTGCAGACTGCACAGAAGAGCAACGGGGGAGCGCATGCGGCTGGACTGCGCCTGCGCTGACTAGCCCCGACAGAATTACCGGCAGCCTAGTGGAGGATCCAGGCGGCCTGGGAAGGAGGCAAGGGACCGATCAGCTTGAAGGGGGCCGGAGGAACCCCCAAGTATGTATAATTTCTTTCTTTTGAGTAGGAGAAGAATTTTGAAAACAGGCGGGAAGTTTGTGTGGGCAGGATGAGCCGTTTACCCCAAAGAGGAAGGAGCATGCCGGCTGGAGAGGTGAGGGTAAGAATGCTTATGCTTTGCATGGGGCCGCTAGCTGACACCCAAATTATCCATTATAGTCGCTGTTCAAATATTATTGCATTGGTGCCTATGGCAGCGTACAATTTATCTGGAGCGCATCGTGTCGAGTGGCCTCCCTAGCAGATGTAGTCATGTTATGGAGCCTTATAAGAAACAAATAGTTCTTAGTGACTCCTCTCTGCAAAGATAGATTTAAGCCGCATACTTGAGTGGTTTATAAGCGCTTCTGCAGAAAACAAACTATGATGACACAGCCGCGGTTTTATCTCGAGATCTTTTGTTAAATTGCTTTGCTCAGTGCTCGGTACTCTCGTGGTTACGCTTGATTTAATCCTAATGAAAAAGAGGAGAAGCACATTAATTTATCTCAATTTTAAATATGACTGCGCTGCGGTCTTATCAAACCAAGACGATGAAAAGTTTCAGAGGCAACAAAGCAGGTAAGTAATTACAGGTAATGAAAGAATTATGGGATTCGCACATAAATACCAACCCCCAGTTCACAGAGGGAGTGATTTGGAGTTCTACTGGCTTATTTTGAACAGGAAGTACAGATCTCTGATAACGCCTATTTGATTGGGAAAGGTAACAGTTCATTCATCCATTTATTTTCCAGCTGGCAAACTGTGTGGGGGTCAGAGAGTAGGGGAGGCTGCCGAGAATTTTGCTATGTATAGGCATTGGGTAGCCAGACATGCTGTCATACTCTCATTTCCTTGCTCCTGGGTTGGAGTTCTCTCCATGCGGAGCTGTTTGATGACTGTGGCAGGGGGCGTGTGTATGGCGAGGCGTAGGGATTTGGGTGAAGTTCTATGTGCGCGGCATACGATCATTCACTCTAGGATGCCATTGCAGGAGTATAAAAGGCCAGCTCTTCCCTAGGTAAGGTGTTGTTGACCCTGACAGCTTATGTGTATGCCCGACCGTGCCTGTATCCGGCCAACCTTGTGTTAAACTTGCTCTCCTGTTCTGTGACAATTCTTGGTCTGCATCCTCTGCTTTAACTTCAGCTTGTGATCTTTGACCATGGTTATTGCTGCCTGCCCTGACCTCTTACCTGGATACCGCCTACACTAATCGCTGCCTGCCCTGATCTCTTGCCTGGATACCCTCCACGAGAACAGCTGCCTGCCCTGACCTCTTGCCTGTATACAGACTACGCTCATCGCTGCCTGCCCTGACTTCTTGCCTGGATTCTGACTATGCTTATCGCTGTCTACCCTGATCTACTGCCTAGATACTAATCACGCTTATCGCTCCCTGCCCTGATCTCTTGCCTGGATACAGACTACAATTACAGCTGCCTGCCTCAACTTCTCGCCTGGATACCGATTACGCTTATTTCTGCACTCTCTTACTGATCCACCTGCAGCTGACTATCAGAGAGACTGCACTGAGTTGTCACCGTTCTTCCAAACACTAACCAGAGCTATCCTAGGTGTGCCACTAGATTTTGATTTTGTTGACCTAATAAATATTCATATACATTTATACAACAGGTGGTGCAGATGAGCAGTGGTGAGCGAAAATGCTGATATTCTTTTCACATTAATTTCCGTGTAAATAATGTAAAATTTGACTTTTAAGCTAAAATGTCATGAAAAAATCATTTTCATTTTGTATGACGTTTGTGATTTTTTGCAAATGTAAACGCTAAAATAAACTTTCCTCACTTTTCACAATTTTCACGGTAAAAATAATTTTAATAGGTTTTTTTTTGCATTTTTTGGTCAATGTTCGCATCGGAAAGAAAATTTCTTTGACCATATTACAAAAATACAATTTATTCTCGTAAATATTTTCTTAAAATCGAAAAATAGCATTTTCAATGTAAAAAATGACTAGCATAAATTCACAAGCAACACTGCTGATGAGCCATTCTCTTCTCTTATCTGAATGCATTCGGTCTAGGAAATAAAAGAGAAAATCTCCACACAGACTAGCCTCACATTTTAACATGTCAAACAAATCACTGAGCCCTGTTTGTAATGACAAGAATGGAGCATAGCAAAATGACTGAAGCCAGTGCTGCATTTCCCAGCATCTTTAGATTGTGTCGCCTGCAAAATGACTGAAGCCAGTGCTGCATTTCCCAGTATCCTCAGAGTGTATTTTGCTTGCAACATGACTGAAGCCAGTGCTCCATTTCCCAGTATCCTCAGAGGGCGTCGCCAGCAAAATGACTGAAGCCAGTGCTGCATTTCCCAGTATCCTCAGAGGGTGCCGCCTGCAAAATGACTGAAGCCAGTGCTGCATTTCCCAGTATCCTCCGAGTGTATCACTTGCAACATGACTGAAGCCTGTGCTCCATTTCCCAGTATCCTCAGAGGGTGTCGCCTGCAAAATGACTGAAGCCAGTGCTGCATTTCCCAGTATCCTCAGAGGGTGTCGCCTGCAAAATGACTGAAGCCAGTGCTGCATTTCCCAGTATCCTCAGAGGGTGTCGCCTGCAAAATGACTGAAGCCAGTGCTGCATTTCCCAGTATCCTCAGAGGGCGTCGCCTGCAAAATGACTGAAGCCAGTGCTGCATTTCCCAGTATCCTCAGAGGGCGTCGCCTGCAAAATGACTGAAGCCAGTGCTGCTTTTCCCAGCATCCTCAGAGACCGCCGCCTGCAAAATGACTGAAGCCAGCATTACTTTTCCCAGCATCTTCAGCGGGCGTCACCTGCAAAACGACTGAAGCAGGTGCTGCTTTTCCCAGCACCTTCAGCGGGCGTCGCCTGCAACATGACTGAAGCCAGGGCTCCATTTCCCAGTATCATCAGAGGGCGTCGCCTGCAAAATGACTGAAGCCAGTGCTGCATTTAGCAGTATCCTCAGAGTGTGTCGCCTGCAACATGACTGAAGCCAGTGCTCCATTTCCCAGCATCCTCAGAGGGTGTGGCCTGCAAAATGACTAAGGCCAGTGCTGCATTCCCCAGTATCCTGAGGGCGTCGCCTGCAAAATGACTGAAGCCAGTACTGCTTTTCCCAGCATCTTCAGTGGGCGTCGCCTGCAACATGACTGAAGCCAGGGCTCCATTTCCCAGTATCCTCAGAGGGCGTCGTCTGCAAAATGACTGAAGCCAGTGCTCCATTTCCCAGCATCCTCAGAGGGTGTCGCCTGCAAAATGACTGAAGCCAGTGCTGCATTTCCCAGCATCCTCAAAGGGCGTCGCCTGCAACATGACTGAAGCCAGCGTTACTTTTCCCAGCATCTTCAGCGGGCATCACCTGCAAAATGACTGAAGCCAGTGCTGCTTTTCCCAGCATCTTCAGCGGGCGTCGCCTGCAACATGATTGGAGCCAGGGCTCCATTTCCCAGTATCCTCAGAGGGCGTCACCTGCAACATGACTGAAGCCAGTGCAGCTTTTTCCAGCATCCTCAAAGGGCATTGCCTGCAACATGACTGAAGCCAGCGCTGCAATTCCCAGCATCCTCAAATGGCATTGCCTGCAACATGACTGAAGCCAGCGATACTTTTCCCAGCATCTTCAGCGGGCGTCACCTGCAAAATGACTGAAGCCAGTGCTGCTTTTCCCAACATCCTCAGAGTGTGTCGCTTGCAACATGACTGAAGCCAGTGCTCCATTTCCCAGTATCCTCAGAGGGCGTCGCCTGCAAAATGACTGAAGCCAGTGCTGCATTTCCCAGTATCTTCAGAGGGCGTCGCCTGCAAAATGACTGAAGCCAGTGCTGCTTTTCCCAGCATCCTCAAAGTGTGTCGCCTTCATCATGACTGAAGCCAGTGCAGCTTTTCCCAGCATCCTCAGAGGGCGTCGCCTCTAGAAAACTTACTTTTATTTAGTTTTTAAATCGCTTTGTTAGTTTCTCCTCTTCCTAATTACACGGGAAGCTTCTAAAGTTTATTGCATTGCAGAATGTTTACTGATCTGCCGCTATCCTAACAGAAATCCCCTGCTGCTGGATTAATGGCCCGGCGCAAGAAATAAATATTTGATATGCGGGATGTGAAAAGCATTTCTTCACGCCTTCCCGCCACAAGTCTGGAGCCGCCGTTTCTCCTGTAACAGAGCGGAAGAAACACATTCTACAACTCTACACGTTATTTGCCTTAGTAAATGAGTCTGAAAATGGCAAAGCACAGTCACTCCAAACAAACACTTATAAATTGTGTTTCATTCCTATCATGGCTTACAACAAATGAAAAGTGGATTTTAAGGAGTGAACTCTTTGCTCCCAGACAGAATCATTCAGGGCATGCTTTAGCATTAGGCACACTAGTCTCGAGCCAAGATGCATCTGTGTACTGAGAGGTGGCTGTCAGGGGTTCTCAAACCCGCAATCTCTATCCTAGAGACTATCTAGGATCACTGCCTCCCCCAACAGGGCTGGATTTACCATAAGGCACTGTAGGCACATGCCAACAAGCAGATGATGCTAAAAAGGCGGCTCAACCCCCTCCTCAAGTACCTCCCTCCCATCTTACCTATGCAGAGTCCTGATCAGACTGTAAATGAGAGGTTTCTCACCTGAGTCTTGGCATTTCACTGACCAGATCTCCCTTCAGTCAGGGGCACCTCTAGCTACCTAATAATTGGGGGCACCTCTAACAACTTAACAATGAGGATAGCTCTGGCTACCTAATGTTAGCCGCTACCTACTGCTAAGGGACACCTGGTACCTACCTATGATGGGCAAGGGAACTGACGAAGATATGACTGCTGGGCCAGCCAGCACACTTGAGGTGCAGTTTTGGTGGGGGTTTATAGGTCCATGGACGGCAAAGTCTAGGGTGACAGGATGTCTGTGCTTATAGGCCCCTGTGATGTAAATCCACGTCTGCCCCTGAGCACAGAGAGCTGGATGCAGGGTCAGTTGTAGCCAAAATGGGGTCCTGGACAAAAATTATGCAGGGACCACTGACCCGCAACCCACTTCCCCTGGGAAGCAGCGATAGCTGGCCCCTGTGTTTCTGAATCTTTCCCCTTAGGAGGATCGTTCCAGTTGCAGTGGGGCCCCGAGCAAAATTAACCTGGGTGCTTATGCTCCATTACAAAAGTCATGGATGATATCGCCCCTCTCGCCAATGTCTGCCCTCACCGTGTCAGTCGCCAACCCTGGATGACCAAAGCCACTAAACAGTTAAAAAGATGCTCTAAAGCAGCTGAACGGCGTTGGAGGAAAAGTAACACAAGTGAGGACTTAATCTCATATAAAATAGCCTTGAACAACTTCAGAAACGCACTCTCTGTGGCAAAACAGTCGTTTTTTTCTTATCTTATATACGCCCATTTCCACAACCCAAAACGCTTGTTCAGCACCTTCAACTCCGTTCTCCGTCCCCCTCCTCCTCCTCCATCTTGCGAATAAGCTAAAGAATTTGCAACATACTTCACTGATAAAATTGAGAAAATCCGAAGTGAATTCTCCATGCAGCCCTCAAATCCCACCTCCACACCTCTTCATTGACTGCTCTCTAACTGCCTTTTCTCCACTCTCTGAACATTCTCTCTCCTCTATAATATCCAAAGCTCATCTAACCACCTGTTCTTTGGATTCTATTCCCTCCCATTTCATTCCGCAGCTATCCTAATCTCTCATGCCTGCACTAACATCGCTATTTAACCTGTCCCTCTCCACTGGCATCTTTCTACCCCCACTCAAAAAGGCTGTTGTGACACCACTACTTAAAAAACCATCTCTAGATTCTACCACACTCACCAACTACCGCCCAGTGTCACTTCTCCCATTTGCATCCAAATTACTTGAACAGCATGTACATGCAGAATTAAGTCATTATTTATCTGCTAACTCCCTACGTGATCAGTTTCAGTCTGGCTTTCGCTCTATCCACTCCACAGAAACTGCCCTTATTAAAGTGGCCAATGATATTCTTACAGCTAAATCCAAAGGTCAATTTTCCATACTCATCCTTCTTGACCTATCATCAGCATTTGATACTGTAGACCACACCTTACTCCTACAAATACTTTGAAATATAGGAATAAAGGGACTCACTCTCACATGGTTATCTTCCTACCTCTCTGGAGACTCCTTCACAGTCTCCTACTCAGATCAGATCCCTTCTCCTCATGCTTTGTCTGTCGGGGTTCCTGAAGGCTCTGTCCTTGGTACCCTTTTCCATCTCCATGCACGGTCTTGGTGACTTAATCAACTCATTTAAATGTCAATACCACCTGTATGCAGATGATACACAACTGTACCTCTCTGCCCCACACCTTAACTCCCTCCTCAAACATGATCCTGACTGCTTGTCAGCTATATCCTCCTTCTTGTCCTCCTTCATGTCCTCTCACTTCTTAAAACTTAACATGAGTAAAACCGAACGAATCATCTTTCTACTGTCTCTGGCCACCTCTCTGTCTGAAGTAACAATAAATGTCAATAACACTCCCATAACTTCAGTTTCCAAAGCACGGTGCTTGGGGGTGATATTCGACTCATCTCTTTCTTTTAATCCTCATGTTAACTCCATAACCAGCTCCGATCATATCCAAATCAAAAACATATCTGGCATCCAACCTTTTCTCACTCAAGACACAACAAAAATGTTAATACATGCTATTATATTATCTCGTCTGCACTTCCGCAACATACTACTTTGTGGACTACCTTCTAACAGACTGGCCTGCTCCAGTCGGTACGGAACTCGGCTGCTCGTCTCATTCATCTTTCTTCTCGATCTTCCTCTGCTGACCCTCTCTGTCAAGCTCTTCACTGGCTGCCAATTAACCAGAGGATCCAATTCAAACTCCTAACCCTAACCTACAAAGCTCTCCACAATCTCTCTCCCCGGTACATATCCTCTTTTTCAAGAAGAGGTGGCGCTCACAGTGGATTAGCAACACATTCCTTTCCCAAAGTCTGTCATAAAAACACATGAAAAATCCAAGATGAAAGTCCACTATGTAACAAATCTTCATAGACAGTTGCTGTTTCCTGCTATTCCTCACAGAAGGATAGACCCTGATGAGTCATACGTGACGAAATCGATCGGGCGGAGTCTGATGCGGAAGTGGAGGCAGCGGTCCTGAGCGGCAGTGAGGCGGGCACGGACGGACACACCACTGACCGAGCGCGCGGCGGAAGTGGAGTGGAATCACACGGAGAGCCGGAGCCTGCCAGCCTGGCCATCAATACGGGGGAGAGCCCATTTAGAAATTACTCTGATCGCTATTTTATCGTGGAGCATGTGAATGTATTCATATTTTAGCAATAAACATTTTAAAGCGATATTGCACTATATGGAGTTTTTCTATTGAGGTTGATGCTCAATCGCAAAGGAAGCAGGAGATTTGTTGGAGGAAGGAAACTGTGATATTGGTTGCCAGAGAGGTGAGGGACGACCCGGGAACGGTCCCAAGGCTTATTTGGACCACTTGGCTGGTCTAAAACTGTGGTGAGTGGCACACAAAGGGTGCTGGTGGTGGTCTATCCTTCTGTGAGGAATAGCAGGAAACAGCAACTGCCTATGAAGATTTGTTACATAGTGGACTTTCATCGTGGATTTTTCATGTGTTTTTATGACAGACTTTGGAAAAGGAATGTGTTGCTAATCCACTGTGAGCGCCACCTCTTCTTGAATGTGTTTTTTTGTGTGGAGGCGGCGAACCAGTGGTGATAAGTTTACTAGGAGGATACTGTGGTGTCCCCGTTTTTATGCTGAGAGCGCAAACCTCTTGTGATTGACATATCCTCTTTTATTTCCAGATACAAACCAAATCGCAATCTCAGATGATCTTCTGTTGTCCTCCTCTAGAATTACCTCCTCACATTCACATGATTTTGCATGTGCTTCACCCTTCCTCTGGAATGCCCTCCCACAACACATCCATCACTCGCCAACCTTTGTTACCTTTAAACGCTCTCTAAAAACTAATTTGTTCCAACAAGCGTATGCGCTACCCTAGGCCACTTCCCTTTCTCCTAAGACCAAACTCCTACTATGCATCCAAAAACACACTGCCTCTATATATATTTGTTGTATACTACCCCTCCTCTTGTTTCCCCCATTCCCTTTAGATGGTAAGCTCGCAAGGGCAGGGCTCTCTCCCCTTTTTGTGTCTTGGAAATCATTATACATTATATTTATCATGTTACTTTTATCACTGTCATTACCAATTCTGTATTTTGTATTCTGTATTTTGTATCGTTTTTTGTATCTTGTCACTATGTATCTTGTATATTAGTGTACACCATTGTCTGTATTATGTACACCATTTTTGTTATTTACTTTGTACAGCGCCACTGAATATGTTGGCGCTTTATAAATCAATAATAATAATAAAATAATTATGCGTATTGCTTATTTATTTGCACTGTGAACTATTTTGTATTCCAATATTAGATTGATTGGTATATTTCTTTTCAGAATATTGTTACTTGCACCTGGCTTGCAGGAGGAGGTCTAGTGAGGGAGTAATTTTTTTTTTATTTTTTTTATTGGTTTTTAATCGTGGTTTTTTTTTATGTTGTACTATTCATGAATTTCTAGTGTAATAATGTTATTTGAATAAACATTAATTGGCTGCGTGACTATCCTGCCTATAATAAGTGGAAGGGAAATATTTTTTTCTATTAATTCTTAGTTTTGGCAGTTTGCTTCCTCCTGAGTCTGCACGCCATACTTTCTGGTGTCCTGTCACTGCCTTTCCAACCACTCCTCCCTCTCCCCCCCCCCCCCACCCCCCTTGTGGTATGGTTTACTAGTGAATACACTGAGTGAACCACTACCAGGAGGAGGAAACAATGTTCCAGGATTCCCAAACAAACTTTACACTTCCTGCCAGGTTGATCGGAAACGATTGGTCGGCTCAGGAAAATGTTAAGCGTGTACATAGATGTGATATTTTACGGGGGCCCTCAGTGCTATTTGTATGTGCTCCGCATTTACAGATTGTAGAAACAGCCCGGGATCTCTACAGCCTAACTGAACAGCAATACAAGCTTCAGAAACCAAATCTCGGCTGTAGTCAAATATTCCTACTTTTATCTGAATAACATTGCAAAGATTAAACATCTCATTCCCCCAGGGGATCTTCCAATCCTAGTTCACACCTTCCTCACATCACAGCTGGACTACTGCAATGCCCTCTACACAACCAGGGGCGTAGCAATAGGGGGTGCAGAGGTTGCGACCGCATCAGGGCCCTTGGGTCCCCAAAGGGGGCATCCCTCAACTACAGTATTAGCTCTCTATTGGTCCTGTGCTCATAATAATCACTTCTGTCGATACTTTGAATAGTGGTTACCATTAACAAACTGCTCCCCATCCCATTCTTGCACCTGACACTGTAGTTGCCATTGGCAGGTTTTGGTGCCACCATATCAATTGTTATGTATAGAGTACTTGGGGGGCCCCATTGTAAAACTTGCATCGGGGCCCAGAGCTCCTTAGCTATGCCACTGTACACAACGTACCTATGAAATCACCGCCGGGAGACTTGGGCGCAGGATACAGCCGGTATATGGCTTACCCTGCTCCTGCACAAAGCCCGGCGGCGTTAATTACTATTTCTCCTTCAGGTCCACGTGAATGCTAGGGAATGATGTAATTCGGCTTCCAGCTATTGCTGGCAGACGAATTACAGTGTTTTAAAAGTAACTTAAGCTCAGTCTTCTGACGGCGCCAAAGTTACTCATTGTGCGCCGCAATTTCTATTATGGTCTATGGTGGCACCGGCTGAGCCCAAATCTCCTGGCGCTGTTATTATAGTGCTCGCTCTACGCAGGCCTCTCAAACAAGGACCTGTACCTCCTGAAACTAGTACAGAATGCTGCTGCGAGATTGCTAACAAACCAACCCTTCCCATTGTCACATTACACCGATCCTTCGCTCACTGCACTGGCTACCTGTAAAATCGAGAAAATTCTTCAAGATTGGACGATAGACATTCAAATCCCTACACAAGTTGGGCACTGGCTACATGAAGGACTTGCTGAAGCTGCATCACACCTCTCACAACCACAGAACAGCAGGATCCATAAACTTGGTCACTCCCAGAGTGCACCTCAAAACCTTTGGAGCTATAGCTTTCTGTCATGCTGCCCCTACCCTGTGGAATTCCCTACCACACCCAGTAAAGACAACCCCATTCCTAGAGCTATCCAAATACAGACCGAAAAGCCACCGGTTTAGTCTGGTATTTGCAGACTTGTAGAATTCTTCCTCTGTACCACTATTTTCCAATCAACCAAATACTGGTGTGAGCCATGCTTACGCGCTTTGAGACCTTGGGGAGAAGACCACTACACAAATGTGGTTTTTGGTGGTTGTTGTAAATAACAGGGAAAAACAACACAAGAAAATAACAGGACAAAATCGGCGTGCAGATTCAGGTTATTCCAAATGCATATTTGTGTCTGCTTTCCTGTAAACTCTCTACAGAGATGCAGTGAAGCATGGCTGTTTACCCACTGACAGCCATAAATCATGAGGCGTTTCCACTCGGCACACAGGATAATTCACCAGCAGCGTCTCTTTGGATGCGGAGCTGACATCTTTAAATGGCACTCTGCTCTCGCTGAAAGGTCTCTCAATGCCAATTCAATTAGATAATGCTGCGCATTATCACACTTACCCGGCACTTGTTGAACGCCCACAGTGAAAAGTGTGTTCCAGGACACATTCTAAATCATCTCACGCAGAGAACAGGAATAATTACTTCCCCTCACTAATTACTGTTATTTCAAGAATTAGGTCATGTAAGTGGACACGTTCTATAGTCAGGTCAGACACACAAATAATGAGGGAAAATTGTGCTGCAAAAGTTTATTCTGTGCGCCGAACAACAAACAGATCCTGTGGATGAATATGAATTATGAAAAACCGTTAAAGTAAACCCGAGGTGAAAATAAACGGATGAGATAATCAATTGCATTTATCCTCAGTACCCCTAAAAATGACTTTTTTTTAGATATTCCACATATTCCATAGTGTCCCAGAGTTTAAAAAAAACAAAACCATGAAAGACTGACTTTTTGTAATCTCCTGCTCTCAGAAGTTGTATTTTGCCAGGAAAATGTTTATGGCTGTAAACTGCTCATCGGTGATGTTTACTATATTCCCAGCAAGGTACTGACAAGACAGAAGCATTAACTTTTGCAGGCAGCAAAATACAAGTTAAACAGCCTGGTTATTAATAAGTTTTGTACTGTGCATAAACGTTTATCATGTGTATCTCATCATGTCACACGTCACCTCAGGTACACTTTAAAGGGAACCTGAGGTGAGAGGGATATGGAGGCTGCCATATTTATTTCTTTATAAACAATAACAGTTGCCTAGCAGTCCTTCTGATCCTGTGTCTCTGATACTTTAAGTCATAGACCCTGAACAAGCATGCAGCAGATCAGGTACTGCGACTCCGGTTTTTCTGGATTAGCCATGTGCTTGCTCCAGGGTTTTGACTCAGACACTAGTTATGCCAGAAGATAAAACGTGTTGCTAAGCAACTAGCATTGTTTACAAGGAAATAAATATGGCAGTCTATATATGCCCCTCAGCTCAGGTTCCCTTTTAAGGAGTCAGGAATGGAGGGGTGGGCATTTCTGAAGCTATCAATGTCCACTTTCAAATGAGTTTAATGGCTGCCCACAATATAATGATTTTAATCATTGATTTGCAGCATCCAGAACTCAGAGAAAAGTAAACTGGCACAGGTAAAAGGATGGTGGTGTAACTGGAGGGTCAAATGACTATGAAACGTGAAGCTCTCATAGGAGGCGAGAATGAGGGCAGTTGGAGGAAAGTAAAATGTGTTAAAGGAGGAAAAAATATTTCCTAGTTTTAAGAGATTCGGGATTTAGAGTATGAAAAAAAAACTGTAGAGAAAATAATGTAATTAATAAGACTGCTTTTCTTAATGTTTTTATAATATTAATTTATAAGTTATTTAAAGCAGGCCTAAACTCTTGCACAGCAAACAAAGAGAACACATATAGTTGCTGAGAAATTTAACCTGTGTGTATTTAGAGAGATGAGCCAGTTTCATTACCCTTTATTAGCAAGTAATCAGCAAGTCATGGCTGTCAGCTGTCTGAACTGTGCTGCTGTTGTGGGCTACTATGGAAACACTGGATGTTAACCCTTTCTGTGCTCCCAGGAATTCCAAAAAGAAAACACTGCAGCATTTTTGTAGGATGTTTATAAGTTGTAACAAAGAATGTTTTTTTTTATTTTAAGGCTACTAAGCTGCTGCTTATCTTTTAGAGCAGATAAAAAGTTCTGAGTTTAGGTCCGCTTTAATAAGTGTTTAACCTTTGTAAAATATTTCCTCTTCCTGATTTACATAATGAAATTTATCCCAGGGGGCTACATCTTTAGTCCAGTCAGGTGCAGATCTACGGAATATTTGTTTCTGAGAATTCTGAAGCCAGTGAAAATAATGCCTGGTCTCCCAGAATGCTCTGGGAGGAGAATTGTGCATAGTTAAAAGCAATTTAACAATATGTAGATATAGAAAGTGTTTCTGATGCTAAAACCAGGAAAATTACCATAGAAGTAGATATCCTGAGTAATTTACTGCACACTATTATGCGTCACTACAGTGCTTCTTTAAATATTACTTTTTTTAAATAACCTCTCCTTCCGACCTACCTGCCTGGGTATGATAAACTACATGCTGTCCCCATCCCCCCTTCTTGGGTGAGTATATATCATACCTACATTAAAATTTTATCCCAATCGTAATGTGGCAACGACTGGATGTCTGGACATCTACACAGCCCTTTTTTATTTTGAAAAAAGGAAGTATCAGGTTTACTTTAACATCCTTAGCGGTAATCCCGGGAAATCCTCAGCTCAGAGTGGTAATCCCGTGTCTGAGTGAGTTATATACAAGAGCTGTTGCAGTTCTTTCTGTGGTATGTTTTTGTTTTGTTTTTTCTTGTTCTAATGCTAGGTAAACACCATACAATTTTCTGTTAGAATTTCTGTTATGCTGGGTACACACGGCACGTTCCCGCACTCGATGCGCCTCTCGATTTCCGGCCGCGTGATTATTTCCGAGCATTTCCGAGCGCTTTTCGATGATTGTTGGGTCGATTCACATGTAAAGTATGTCAATTCGCCCTATGATCCATCGAAACGCAAATCGGACATTTCGGAAATAATCGAGCGGCCGGGAATCGACGAGAGGCGCATCAAGTGCGGGAACGCACCGTGTGTATCCAGCATTAGATTTACCTGCCAGATAGATTTTTCCCAGCATACTGTAAAAAATCTATCTGACAGGTAAATCTAACAGAAAATTGTATGGTGTGTACCTAGCATTATGGTCTAAAAGCTTGTGAAAAAATTGCACGGTTTTAGACCTTAAATCTGGAAATAATCATAACGCCAGGGAGGTAAGTAGTTTGCATGTGTTGTGTTCATCATTTAAGAAGCAGTACTAAAAAAAAAAAAAAAAAAAAAAGAAGAAGAAGAGCAAGTGGGTATACGCACCTGTTCATCCTGAGGCCACTCCCCCTGTAGCCTCAGCGACGGCACTTCCCAGACAGACAGTTTCCCAGAGAAATGGATAGCTGCCAGGCACGTTCCATCAGGGGAGAGGCTCATCTTGAAAATACCATCCTGTAAGAAAATAAAATCAAAATATTTTTAAAAGATATTTGGTTGCAGAGAAAAACATTAGCATAACGTCAAAGCTAAGAAAAAAAAAAATTGGAACACATCAATCTCCTGAATGGAGATTGAATATTTCTTCCAAACTATAACTGCTGGGCTCTTTCACTTAAAGGAGTTATTAGGGAAAATTTAATAAAGTGCTACTTACCGGGGGCTTCCTCCAGCCCCAAGCTCCCAGCATGTCCCTCGCCGCAGCTCTCCCCACAGCCGTTCACTGCAATAGTTCTGCGCCTGCGCAGTCCGCTCCGGCCCGCGTGGCGGTGGTTGACAGCGCCGCTCGCGCAGGCGCTGTACAGGCCGACCTGAGGTCATCGCCGGGGACCGGGAGTGAGCTGCGGCGAACGGCTGCGGGGAGAGCTGCGGTGAGGGACATGCTGGGAGCTTGGGGCTGGAGGAAGGCCCCGGTAAGTAGCACTTATTTTATTCAATTTTCCCTGATAACCCAGCGGTTATAGTTTGGAAGAAATATTCATGGCTGGCGCACCAGCAGTCGCTTGACTTTTTTCCAAGCAGTAGTGAAAAGACAATCAGGTAGACAACAGGAAAGTAAAGGAAACTAAAGTAAACTTGTAAGATATCTAAAAGCATCAACCCAACACCAAAGTGGAGTCTGAACCTGAGACAGGAGTGCATTTTTCCAAAATCAATATCTTCCTTATTAAAGCGAGATGAAGAGAATGGGGCGGCGAATGATGAAAAGAGAAAGCAGAAATGAGCTTTTAGCAGGCCGTGCAGGAAACAATATACACATTGCTGCTTTTCCGCTAGCTTCCATAACTGCATTTATGTGAAACATTACCGCCGAATAAACATTCACTCTGTTCAGGCGGGAAAATGGGAGAGGGGCAATGTGTATTTTCCTCACAGATTAGGCCAGATTTATTCCATCCTCTTTTTTTTTTTTTTTTTTCCTCTATTGTGAAGTTCTCATCTACAAAGCTACAAATGCATTGCAAAATTCAAATACTCTGTCAGAAGAAAACGCTTTCTACTCAGGAGAATGATGAAAAAAAAGCTATATGAAAAATGTATTGCTTACCTCCGAAGATAAACGAATATGCAAACTATTTACGCTTTGTGTGAGGAATAGAAAACTATAAAGTAAAATAAAAAAAGTTAGGAATATGTGAAACTGGTAGAGTTTGGGTGTTGTGGGTAATTGGAATTCTATTCTATCATCTCAGACCACGGTAAAGCCTGGTTCACACCTTCAACTGTGATTGTTCAGTTTCACCACCTTCATGTAGTTTGAGGGCCACCAGATTTTAAATACTATTAACAGGTTGTGTAGGTTAACCTTCCTGGCGGTTTAATTCTTCTGCCAAACAGGCAGAAATCCTTTTTTTTTTTTTTTTTTAATTTTGTGTTTCATGTAAAGCTACCAGAGTGGTAGCTACATGAAACACCACTAGAGGGCGCATGTTTCCCTCTAGTGCGATCGTAGCCGGCATCAATGGCAAACAGGGGAACGCGTATATAACGCGCTCCCCTGTTTGGCTTCTCCTGTCGCCATGGCGACGATCGGAATGACGTCATGGACGTCAGCCGACGTCCTGACGTCAAGACGCCTCCGATCCAGCCCATAGCGCTGCCTGGAACTTATTGGTCCGGGCAGCGCAGGGCTCTGGAGGGGGGGCCTCTTCCGCCGCTGCGTGCGGGCGATCGCCACAGAGTGGCGGCGATCAAGCTGTGCTAGCTGCGCGTACAGCACTTTAAATGGGCCAAATCGCCCCACCAGGGGCTGAGATAACTTCCTGCGCGGCATAGCCCGAGCTCAGCTCGGGCTTACAGCCAGGAATTAAAGAGGAACTCCAGTGAAAATAATGTAATAAAAAAACTGCTTCATTTTTACAATAATTATGTATAAATGATTTAGTCAGTGTTTGCCCATCGTAAAAGATTTCCTCTCCCTGATTTACATTCTGATATTTATCACACGGTGACATTTTTACTGCTGGCAGGTGATGTCACTGGAAGGAGATGCTGCTTGCTTTTTTGGCAGTTGGAAACAGATATTTCCCACAATGCGGCGAGGTTCACAGACAGGAAACTGCCAGGACCATGGTCCTCACAGTTTCCTGTGGGAGGGGTTTCACCACAATATCAGCAATACAGAGATAAGTGATGATCCATTTGTGAAGAGGAATAGATTTCTCATGGGAAAGGGGGTATCAGCTACTGATTGGGATGAAGTTCAATTCTTGGTCACGGTTTCTCTTTAACTCTCATACTACATAGAGGTGGTAAAATTGGTCAGTGGTTGGTCAATCCGAATTGGATGTGTGTACCATGTGTGGATTTATTCTTAAAGTACCTGGACCAATAGTAAGGCATGGTCAGATCAGCAGTGACCCAACTCAATCCTAGTTCCCCATTTCAAGGCTTTGCGGGTTTTTTGTCATGCTTACAAGGTGGTGCAGTGGTTAGCACTCTCGCCTTGCAGCACTGGATTCCCAGTTCAAGTCCCAGCCAGGGCATCATCTGCACAGAGTTTGTATGTTCTCCCCGTATTTGTGAGGGTTTCCTTCGGGCACTTCTGTTTCCTCCCACATCCCCAAAACATACAGAAAAGTTAATTGGCTTCCCTCTAAATTGGCCCTAGACAAAGATACATACACTACACGATACATACATAGACCTATGACTACGGTTGGAATTACGGTAGATTGTAAACCCTCTAAGGAACTGTTAAGTGACAAGACAATATATAAACTGTACAGCGCTATGTACGCTAATAGCGCTAATACTAAATAATAATAATAATTGACTACTGGTGTAAAGTCTTTCTAGTCACCAGGCAATTGTGACAGTTCGTAATTTGTCTGTACCTATCCATGTGTTGTATGTGGTGTATCATGCAATAATCTTACTCAAAAAGTACTGCAAGTAATGAAGAACTTCAGGCATTATATTTATTTTATTTATTTAAGTATTTATATAGCGCCGACATATTAAGCAGCGCTGTACAGATTATATATATTGTCTTGTCACTAACTGTCCCTCAGAGGGGCTCACTATCTAATCCCTACCATAGTCATAGGTCTATGTATGTATCATGTAGTGCATGTATCATAGTCTAGGGCCAATTTAGGGGGAAGCCAATTTAACTTATCTGTATGTTTTTGGGATGTGGGTAGAAACCAGAGTGCCCGGAGGAAACCCAATAAAATGTCCCTATGGGCAGGAATCTGATCTCTTCCCAAAGAGCACAGCTAGACCCCAGTAAAACTTCTTAAAGATCTGAAATCAGTTTCTGGAGGAGTCAGGACCCTGCGGTGACCCTGGCAAAATGCGTCTTCAACACACTCCAACTGCTGGCAACAGAAGATAGAGAGGAAGTCAGCATGAAAACGGTGGTCCTTGTGGTGCCTGCAATAGGAGTAATGTATATGAAGCACTACTAGCTGCTATGCACCGTGACGGCAAATATAGGGGTGAGTGTCCTGTTCTTGAGGTGGTGATATAAAGGTGGAAAGGAGGTGCAGATGTCTGTAGGGAAATCTTTGGTGATGGTCACTATTAGTTACACTATGCACGTCTTGTCCCCTTTTTCTGAGGAACATTGAAGGTGCAAAACAAAATAGGTAAGCGCTCACATTGAAGGTGATGAAGGTGATGAGCCTGAGGACTATCAAAGGGAGCGCAGTGTCCTTGAACCTACATATTGAGATACTGACTAATAATAGACAGACCCTCCTCTTCAGCTTATCACAGTCCGCTTCATGATACTACCCATCAGGCCGCACATGAATGAGAAGAACAATAATACAAGCCCCACCGCTTTCTGTACAGTCACTGCCCTGCTCATTGTCCAGTATCCTACAGTAATAACTCTGAATAGCAGATACTTCTCCTCCCTGATCAATTCACTAACAGAGCTAAACCTTTCAAGCATAGCTGAGAAGTAATTGCCGCTGCGCTCCATAACATAACTCCATCTCGTGCTTGGCTTCCGTCAAACCAGCAGAACTGTTTTTCCTGCAATCTATTTTTAATGAATGTTAAAAACAGTCATTTGAATACTTGTCACTGTAGCGGTGAAAAAACACTAGGGGCCATTGGGTATGAGCCTGGTGAATGGACTGTGCAACCCAAGGGAAATAAAGTCTCAGGCACGATGAGTGGTGATGGAAGCAGAGCGGAAACCTGACAGTGAAGGCAGGAGAGAACGTGTGCGTCAGAAGATAGACCCGCTGTGACAGCCAGGAGGGGATGGCAGTACAGTCCTCAGTTGTGAGTGAGCTGCTGGAGAAGCAAGAGATCTAAGGCCTCAATTCACTAAGATCATGCTGGAGATAATAAGGCAAGAGAAAACTTACCTCCACACAGTGAGAGAGTTATCTTATCTCTTCATTCCTTACGTTACCTCCTTTGAAGTTAATTTACCTCCTCTGTAGTTATTTTCACATGCAGTTAATTAACAGCCTGTCTTTAACTCTGGAGTTATTTTAAGCATTGGAGAGTTAACTTAAAGACAGAAGAGTTAACTTTAGGTTTGCCTGAGGTAAAATGTTGCCTGAATACTACATGCCTCATCACCGTGGGAACAACTCTAGAAACGTTATTAAAGACAGGAGATAAGCTTAGTGAATTGAGGCCTAAGTCTGCCAAACACAGAGTAACAGCTCTAGTGAATGCCACGTGATCTGCTGGCAAGCGTCTACACCTCCACCATCGGGGCTATCCTCTGCTCCTCTGTTATTGTCTGGTATGGAGGCGCAACTGCTAGCGATGCATACAAACTCCAAAGGGTAATCACCGATGCAAAGAGGATTGTTGGGTCACCCCAGCCACCGTTAGACCACCTCTATACTTCTAGGCTGAGGACCAAGACCACCAGGATTTTCCGCGACTCCATCCACTCCGGAAATCAGAATCATTTATTTCACCAAGTACAAAAGGGGGTTGTACCTGGAATTGGTTTTGGCTCATACAGGTTCTGGAAGGAGGGGGGGTAATGTCTGAAAGCCAAGAGCCGAGGCTGCCATACTATGGCGCCACCAGTCGCATTTTGCATCACGTATTATACCTAAGGAGACATCGAAAAGGGCCGGGCAGAGGAAGGCGAAGGTTCAGCAATAATTACCCAGTTCTTCATCACAACTTCAACCTTCTCTCATCAGGCCACAGATACAGAACTGTATAACCCAAACCCACCAGAAGCAGGAGCACCTTCTTCCCTCGAGCAGTCCTTCTCTTGAACTCTAGTCTCTTCCCCTGTAAATTTCCTTAGCCTACCTGACACCCCTGAGCATAAATGTACCTGCGACCTTTAATGTGTGATCTCTATGCTTAGTGGTTGACCCCTATGTCTGTCTTATGCTTGTAAATCACTGTCTGCCATCGTACTGCTGCCAATGCCATGTGTACAACAAATAATTCAGGGGACAACTCCCATCGTACTCGGCAAATAAAGCAGATTCTGAATGTGCAATACCTAGACACCCCCGTCTGGAAGCCGTATGGACATTCATACTTCATTTTAGGTACCCCTAACCTTACCATTACAAGGGATGGTCAATGAGATGCAAATAATTGCAAGTTGATGCAGGATTATTACAAATTTCTATGTAACTTAACTAGGCAGAACCACCTCCTTCAAGTGACAATGAAGTGAAAAAAACAACTTAGGATATATTGAATTGTATGTGTAGTACGGATAACTAATAGAACATTAATAGCAAAGAATCTCATTCTTATTCTCAGTTACATTATTTTTTTTTTGTTTTTTTATAACATTGCATCATTCTGTCATATTTCCAATTACAAACAACACTCTGCATTTTAAACTATGAAACAGAGCAGAGCTAATGACCCTTACAACTCCCCTGCAGTAAAACCTTATCTAAAGCTGTTTTTCACCGTTTCTTTGATATATAAGTGCTTCAGAAAATAGGACTGTTTCCGACCCAAGTTGGATGGGAGAGCTCAAAGAAGCTCATTTGCATAGATAACTGAAGTTTGTTTTTTTACTCTTCCTGTACTGGAAAAAATGAGACTCATATCTTTGCTACTAATGATCTATTTCTTAGCTGTGTTACTTTTACAATTCATTATATAAGTTTATTTTCACTTCAGATTCCCTTTAAATTCATAATCTTAAAGAGACACTTAAGCCTACAAAAAAAATAAAATAAAATCGGTTTTACTCGCCTGGGGCTTCTACCAGCCCGCTGCAGCTGACCCGTGTCCTCGCAGTCACGATTGGATCCTCTTGAAAGTAGCTGGCAGCTACTTTCACTTTGCCACCAGGTCCAACAGGCCTGGTCACGCGTAGCCTTCTATGCGGGGAGTCTGCAATAGCGTCCTGCGCAGGGCGCTATTGTGGACGGGAACGCATAGAAGGAGACGCGTGGCCTGGCCTGCGCAGGCGCAGTAAGCCTGTTGGCCGAAAGTGAAAGTAGCTGGCGGCGGGGGACAGGAGGATCCAATCATGACTGCGAGGGCACGGGACAGCTGCAGGGGGCTGGTAGAAGCCCCAGGTTCGTAAAACTGTTGTTGTTTTTTTTGTTTTGTAGGCTTAAAGGGAACCAGAGAGGAAGCACCCTTGTGTATTTTACCATGTATATCAGTAAGAACATTAGAGAAAACACTTACCATGCTCTCTGTTTCCTCCTCACTGCTAAAAGTGTCTGTTATCAGCAGTCACAAGAATCCCAGACTGAGCAATTAAATCTGGCTTTGCTGGGAATGATTATTGCTGAGTCATTATAGCAAAGCCACAAGGGGGCAGGCTTGGGCTTGAAATAACACCACAGAAGACAGACTTAGCTATAATCTTTCTGTGTCAAAGCTAGACGGAGCAGCCTGACTTCTCAGTCGGGGGGTTCTTATCAGAGGTGATAACAGTCAGATTACACAGAGAACAATGAAACAAAGGGCAGATTAGGTGTTTACTGTCATGTTCCCACTGATTTATAAGGTAAAATACAAGAGGGTGCTTCATATCTGGTTCTCTTTAAGGATCACTTTAAAAAGGCACAGTGTCCACTAAATCCGCAAATGTGATTAGGCACAGCGTAGAATGGGATGCTTTCTAAATAAAGAGGAGCAGCGATGGCCATGTTTAGGAAAACTCAAGGAGAAGCATGTCATTTGTTCGATCAGCTGATAGATTTGCAGTGATCACATCTTGCTTTAGCACATAATTATGACCAGCAAAGCAGCGACTTACATATCCACCACCTAACCAAACTGATCACATGCTTCTCCATGTGTTTTCCTAGACATGACCATCGCTAAAGAGGGGTCATGTCCGAGTTGCAACAAATCCCTCAGGTATTTAAAGGGATACTGTAGGGGGGTCGGGGGAAAATGAGCTGAACTTACCCGGGGCTTCTAATGCTCCCCCGCAGACATCCTGTGTTGGCGCAGCCACTCACCAATGCTCCGGCCCCGCCTCCGGTTCACTTCTGGAATTTCTGACTTTAAAGTCAGAAAACCACTGCGCCTGCGTTGCCGTGTCCTCGATCCCGCTGATGTCATCAAGAGCGCACAGTGCAGGCCCAGTATGGTCTGTGTCTGCGCAGTACACTCCTGGTGACATGAGCGGGAGCGAGGACACGGCAACGCAGGCGCAGTGGTTTTCTGACTTTAAAGTCAGAAATTCCAGAAGTGAACTAGAGGCGGGGCCGGAGCATCGGTGAGTGGCTGCGCCAACACAGGATGTCTGCGGGGGACCATTAGAAGCCCCGGGTAAGTTCAGCTCATTTTCCCCCGACCCCCCTACAGTATCCCTTTAAGGGCCCAGATTGTTCCAGGATTTGAATTCCAATAAGCCAATTTTAAATAGAACAGAATAGTTCTGCGCTCCATGCATTACTGAATATTGGGTTGGGTTGGGGGAGGGGAGGAATTCATTATACACATACTATTCTTCATTTGACTAAATAAATACAAAAGTCACATCCAATTACAGAAATTAAAGTATGAACGGCAGTCGTATCACACGTATTTAAGTTCTTCACGCCGCCGACTCAATCAAAACAGAGTCCTACCTGCTGGAACTAAATTAATAAAGTTAATCCCTATTTACCTGCTCAGTTCCGTGTCTGCTAGATAATCGGGCCTTAATAATCCTCCAGAATCCTTTTCTCTTCGAGGTCTGTAAAACGAGATCAAGTCATGCGTTACGGCGGCAACCAAAATTATCGGGGGGGCAGAAAACTCTTCATTTATATAGGAATAAAACGCAGAGAATGAAAAGATGACAAAAGAAGCAGAAGGATAAATACAAACCATTTAAGCCATTACATTTCCCTAGACGCTTTTTAAGCCCCTCAAGGCAATTTGGAAATTAATTTACAACTATTGTGAAGGACGGGAACAACGGGGATCGCTCAGGGCCGCGGTAGGAAAAGCATTTATTTATCTTTCAGCTACTTTTTAATTGAATTGATAGAAATAACAAGAAACAGGCTTGCCACTCACTTTCCATTTAACTGAATGTTAATGTGCGACGTATCATATTGCATAAGCCAATTCTGCAGAGAGTCAGCAGACTAAGTTAGGTAATAGAATCGTAATGGCTGCCTGCTGTATCCTGCCACAGGGCTGGTGCACACCAAGAGCGCTTCTGAGCACTTTTAAAACCGCTTAGCTAATGTATTAGAATGATGAGCGATGAGCTTTTTTTCCCCAATCGCAAACGTGGGTCCTGCAGCATTTCCGCTGATTTCTGAGGCGACTCAGCCCCAATGAGTAAATGGGAACCGAAATTTAAATAAAAAAGTCAGATACTCACCTAAGGAGAGGGAGGCTCTGGGTCCCATAGAGCATTACTTCTCCTTTCCCGGTCCGCGCTGTTGCGCCGGCTCCCCCGTAGCGCTATTCGACCATTTCGGTCAAATACCGCTGTCTCCCGGCCTAAGGGAGGCTTCGGAGATGCTTTGGGAGCCCGAGTGCTCCCGAAGACGGTCTGCTCTACACTGCGCACGAGCGAGCGCCCTCTATGACGCACTCGTACGTGCGCAGTATGGAACAGCCTGTCTTCGGGAGGACTCGGCTCCCGAAGACTTCCAAAGTCCCCGCGGTGGGGGATTTGAACACGAGAGCCAGCGCAGCACCAAGGGCACCAGGAGAGGAGAGGGACGGCTGATTAGGACCCGAGCCTTCCCTCACCCTTTGGATCAGGGATGTCAAACTCGATCATGTAAGGGGCCAAAATTTAAAACATAGTCTAAGTTATGGGCCAAATTTTTTTTATGAGGAATTAACATTTATGAACAGTCTCAAACTAAGTGGTGTAACTATAGAGACCGTGGGTCCTGCGCCTCCCCTTCTGCAGAGTGGAGCAGTTTAATATTTACCTGCTCCAGCGCTGCTTCAGAACTTCTCTGATCTTCTGGACAGCCGCATGCACTATGCTGCAATCATCTGCCTTCTGAGGCATGTCACATGTCAAAAAAAAAAAAAAAAAAAAAGCTATGCAGCATAGAGTGTGTGACTTCCAAGAAGAACAGAAGAGACACACTGCAATGCCGGAGCAGGTAAATATTACATTGCTCCATTGCTCTTTTTTGCTTTGTGCGGAAGATGGTGTTGGGTGAAAGTGTGTATGTCTTTTACAAGCCACATGGGGGTTGAGATGTTTGGATCCTGGGAGGCAACTGAGAAAACTTGTTGGAGGCACCCAGAATATAATTATCTTACAGTAAATCATAAGGTATAGGAGTAATTCGGTCTTACCTCCATAAACGGACAAACCATATGAGTAAAAGTTTTTGATGCACAAACGTGTTTCACAGGTACTGGCCTGCTTCCTCGGGTCAGTAACAACGTGCCTAAGTCTGTAGCCATCCCAGCTGTGGGCACCTCCTTGCTCCTAGGAGGGAGCATCATGTGGGTTATTGCTGCGCCTCAGCTCAAACTGACAATGTTTCAGTCAGAAACACTGTCCCCGGTGTGCTCCTCTGGATGGGAAGGCAGTGTGCTGTTGCTCTTTAACTGCATAGCATGATGCACATTTGAAGCTCTGAATGTCATGGAGGGCCGCATTCGGCCTGCAGACCTTGTGTTTGACACCTTTGCTATAGATTGTAGGCCTCTGGCAGGGCCCTCTCCCCCAGTATTTCCATCTTGATCATACAATCTCACTGTCTGACGCCCCTCTAGCAGACTAGAACAGACTATCTTTTGACCAAAGACACTGAACTACTGTTATCAAATACATTTGCATGACCTTGTTTTATTGTGAGTTACTTGTATGTCTTACCTTGTATGTTAACCTATGTATCTATTGTGTAATGTGTTGGTGCTTTATAAATACAATAAACAACAAATAATAATAAAAATGCATAAGGGAGCTGCCATCTTTATTTATTTATTTTTTTTACGTGACCCTGTAAACACATGACAGATCTAATTCCTATAATTGCCTATGGGAACCAGATTCAGGATGTTTTCAGCTTGCTTACCGTGCCCACATCATCCTCGTAATTGGTAACCTGCTTGTAGTGCGGGGATCCGGAGAGGATCCTCCAAGCTGTCAGCCCACACTGTGTTGCTTTAGATACTCCGTCTTCATTTGTCTCATTTCCTCCGACGAACAGGAGCCTGAAATGCACAGAATATACCGCATGTAATTAACCTTCCATCTGATATATAGCTCTCAAATGTACTATGGTAAGGCGGCCAATCTGAGAATCGCAGCAATGCTAAGGAAAGCAGAGGATACCAGCACTCCAAGTTTCAATGATAGCACTAGCACACTTTTTATTGTGTTCCGTATCCACAAAGATCTGTTAATTGTTTAGGGGGTCTCGCAGAATGCCCCTTTATCAAGGCGTGTGGTTATTTTTATTGTGCTCAGTATCCACAAAGATCCGACAATTGTTTCAGGGGCCTCGCAGGGTCCCTCTATATCAAGGCGTGTGTAAACCACTCACAGGAGTCGCAGCAATTTTGGATACTTGGAGTCAGTGGTTTCATAAACCGCGGAGTCGGATAATTTTGTACCAACCCCTCAGCCATTCCGTGGCCTTAAAGAACAAGCGACACCCATGCTAACCTAGAAAAAAAACCACATATATAAGTAGATAAATACTACTTCTACTTACATAACAGATGTATTGTGCTTTCCACGTAATGATTCCTGTGAATTTTACAAAGGAAAAGCAGAAAATCCTTTTCTAGGCAGTGGCCATCTTGCCAAGCTAATGCTGACATCATATCCTCCCTGACTCTTGTTTCCCCCCTCCCTTCTCTTGCTCATTGTGTATTCATTTGCTGCCCTCCTCCCAGAGTCTTTTTTTTTTTATTTACACATCCAATCACTGAGTCACCTCAGCCTTGCTTGTAAACACAAGTGATCAGCTAGGCAGGGAAATAAATGGAAGAGGAGGAATATAATATAGATATAAAAAAAAACTCCCAACATTCAAAAGAACTCCCAGCATTCAACTTTTTGGCACGGTTTGGCACTAGGGCCAGTGCTCCTATAGTATGTAATAACTCCAAACCATAACAGCAGAAAAAAGTTTTGAATGCAGGATTAGCATCTTTATCACTTAATACACTCAGACCAGATGCTGTTGAAATTTGATTTTTATGGTGACAATACCGCTTTAAGGGTTCAAATGCACACACGGAACACACAAACTCCCACCACGCAATACAGGTATAAATGTCCTATTTGCACTAAAGGTACACAAATAAGACATTCTGCAGGAAGAGGTTAAAGCTGGCAACACACAATGCAAGTAGAATCCAAACAGAGGTACTCAATAGGCATAAAGTTTTGTATGCATAAACACCTGACGAAGGGACAAGACTACATAACATGTAGTGTGCAGTCTGCGCCATTAAACGCAAGTTTATGCCTGTTGAGCGCCTCGGCTGTTTTGATTCAACTTAGATACCGCATAAAGGTGATACCCCTAAGGGGATTGCGCACCGGCGTTCAGGTTTAAAAAGTCATTTTAAAAAATATTAAATGTTCAATTTAATAAAAACATTTGATTCCATGAAAATGTCTTAAAAATGAGGGCCTTCTTAAATGATCTTTTTGTCAAAGGTCACTGAAACATTGATCAGGAATGTCTATCATTTTTATTGCTTAATTCCAAACAGAAGTTATGGGACGAATGACGTTTGACCTTTTGAAACCATCTATACAACAAGAACAGCAACTAAAGAAGAAAAAGGGGGAAAAAAAATATGACAGGTCCTCTCATCAACCTCCATCAGCTAAATACTTATTGGCCAAATACATTAGTCATCCAGTATTCATAAATCTCTATATCCTGCTGTGAATTTAGGCTTCCCTGAAATTCATGATTTACACATTCCATATATGTACAAATTCTAGCTAACCAGTCAGTTCTTACAAAATTCTTCTATCAGTTTCTTTGCAGTTATGGATGTTATTACAATCAATTTGGAAACTGTCGGCTTATGCCTTTGCAAACAGATTCCAAAAAGGGCTGAAAGGTGCCCAAATTGGAAACTAAAATTGCATTTAGATTCAAGATAAATTTGTATCTCTTTCCAAAAAGTTTGTATTTTAGGACAGCTCCACCGTACATGACTACATTTTTGAATCACTGTTCTGCATCTCCAACATATGTCATTTATAATTGTCTTATTCCTGTTTGCACAGCTTAGTAATACATCGACCAACACAAAGCAAAATTCTAGAAAACAAATTAAAACTGTACAAGCCCTTTCCCTTTAGTAACTGAATGCCGTTAACGGCCTAAACCACCATCCCATATTTTTCAAATTAAATAAATTCAATAGCATTTTAAAAGGTAAAAAATCTATTAATCATTTTTTCATAAGAGAATCACCGCTCCCCGTGCTGCTGCAACAATGCCGTCACCCACTGTACAGATTGCAGAGAAACACGCCTGCAGGTGGCACTGGCAGCAGAGGTAACACACCCACCTACACAAGTCAGATGGAGATATTCAGTAAAGGCTCATGTGGAGAATACACACACACACACACACACACACACACACACACACACACAGCCAACAGCCGGTCATGATCTAACAATATTTGTAAAAATGCATCACATGACTAATGTCTGCCTGGATCGAAGCACCAGGATATATTGTTGGGTTGTTTTACAACTAATGATTGTTTAATGATCAGTTGTGGATCGTTTGCTTCCAATAACTCCTATCTGCTGTGTGTACGAGGCTTAAGGGCCCTTTCAGGCTGTGGCATTGCATTGCGTCAATTTGCCGTAGCTTAACGCTAGTGTAATGAAAGTCTATTGGTAAAATGATATTACCTGCGGTGTGGTGCGCTGGAAGTCCTCAATCTGATGCACATCCAAAATTAAGTTCCCAAGCATGTCTGCGTTGATGTGTGACGGACCAAAAGTCATGTAAGTCTATGGCAACGCGTGTCAGTGTGAATACCTGCCGCACGAACACTGCAAATGCAGCGCAGGAGACTTGGGCGCAGCCGGCGCCACCATAGACCGTAATGGGAATTACGGCTATTGCGGCGCACAGTCAGTAACTTCGGGGCTGTCAGAAGACGGAGCTGAAGTTACTTTTAAAACACTGTAATCTGCCATTCCAGCAAAAGCTGGCAGCCAAATTACACCATTCCCCACTATATACGTCAACCTAGAGGGGGAATCGTATTTTAAGCCGCCGGGAACTTGTGCAGCAGCAGGATAAGCCATATCGGCTGTATCCTGCTCTCCAGTCTCCCGGCGGTGAATTCTCTTGGACACCCTGCAGCAGCTTTTAAGTGTTGTGCATGCGCCGAAACATATTTTTTGCAATACATTTGTATGCTTGTCATTGCTTGGCTGGCAGGAAGTGGGTGTCACTTCCTGCTTGGCCGGATACCGCATAGTAACGCAGCATTCCTTGAAGGCCTATATTTGGCGTGCCGTACTGAACCGCTGACATCAAATTACAGTGTGAAACCGGCCTTAGGCTCATATCTTTTTAAAAAAGCAACATGCAAAGGCATTGCAGTGCAGGTAAACAGAAGAAAGCAGCTTATCTGTATCTGGACGCTAGACTTCTGTGTTTTCTGCCATCTCTCTCCTCCCGCCTTTAAATCAGTGCTTTTCCTCCCCTTTCCCAGCCTGATCAGTGATCAGTCTATGGGAGCTGACTGCGAATGCTTGTAGATTTCATACCCCAATTAAACAGGTTCACACATAGTATAGTCTCAGTAACAATTGGATAAAAATCAGGGCCATCACAAGCATGCCTGATCAATGGGCGACCGACTCCAGGCTGAAATCGGTCGACTGCATCGATCAAGCAAGCTGGAAAATCTCAGTCCGACAACATGGCCATATGGGCAGGCACGTAGCAGATGAAATTTGATGTTGACAAATGTAAAGTCATGCACCTGAGACGTACCAATAGTAGATCATCATATAAAATAAATGGCATACAGCTGGGAACACTGGACTTGGAGAAGGTATTAGGAATACTGGCTGATAACAAGTTAGGTAATAGTATACAATGCCAAACAGCGGCAGCTAAAGCAAATAACATTCTGGGATGCATAAAAAGGGAAATAATATCTTGAGATGCTAGTATACTACTCCCTCTGTATAAATCACTTGTGAGGCCACATCTGGAGTATGGAATACAGTTTGGGCACCACACTATAGAAAGGACATTGACCTTCTGGAATGGATACAAAGACGGGCAACTAAATTAATCAGAGGGATGGAAGATCTCACTTACCTAGAGAGGCTGGACAAACTGGCCTTATTTAGCTTGGAAAAAGGCAACTGAGAAGTAGAGATGTTGCGAACTGTTCGCTCGGCGAACATCTCTGGGGCTTTTACTACTTCCGGGTCGCTCTGACCCGGAGTAGTACGCCTGCGCTGCCCGGCGAAGCGCGTCCTAGATCGCGCTCCTGTTGCCGGGCACTCTCTGCGCATATGCGTGACGTCGTTCATGACGTCACGCACATGCGCAGAGAGTGCCCGGCAACAGGAGCGCGATCTAGGACGCGCTTCGCCGGGCAGCGCAGGCGTACTCCTCCGGGTCAGAGCGACCCGGAAGTAGTAAAAGCCCCATGTATTCAGAGATGTTCGCCGGCGAACGGTTCGGGAACCGTTCGCTACATCTCTACTGAAAAGTGACCTGATTAAAATGTATAAATACATCAAAGGGCAATACAAAAGCTTGGCAGATGAGCTTTTTGTCCCTAGGGTTGTATGACAGACAAGGGGACATGATTTGCGTCATCTATTTAGAAAGGGGTGCTTCACAGTGAGAGTGGTTAAAATCTGGAACATCTTACCTCAGGAAGTAGTTATGGCAAACTCTATACCTGGAAGAAGGAGGAGGAGCAGGAATGATCAGCACTGCAATGTACATTTATTATGTAGACAACACTCTAAGTGGCATAGCGTGCTACAGTGACTGCATATTATGCTTGGTGCACATAGAAAAGTGCAGATTGTGCATACATAGAAAAATCTATAAAAATCTATAAATGAACAATTAATTATGCCCTCCAGCCTCCGTAGAAGCGCGATATAGCGCAAAACGGCCATCAGGCGAGCAGTGCCCAGCACCCACCGTCACATCACACCTCTGAGCACCGGTATGTCCATGTATGCTGCACTACTGTTTTGTATTTATGCATTCGGACTGTGCCTCACTTTGTGAAGAATAAATGTACATTGCAGTGCCGATCATTCCAGCTCCTTCTCCTTCTTCCATGTATGTACTTCCCTTGGATCAGAGCACGCAAGTTACAACACTGTGGATGAGGTGTGTTTACCTGCCTAATCCCCTTCCATGCTGACTACATACTGCTGCTGTGCCAGCTGCCTTTCTACGTGCTTCTACCAAAACTCTATATCTGCATTTAAAGACAGCTTGGATGCTTTCCTTGCACTGAAAAGTATTCACGGCTATAATTATTAGGTACATTCCGGAAGAGTTGATCCAAGGATTTATCTGATTGCCATTTGGGGTTGGGAAGGAATTTTCCCTTCTAAGGCTAATTGGCCCAGGCTTTGTAAGGTTTTTTGCCTTCCCCTGGATCAAATGCGATATGTGTAGGTTCACGTTGGTGTTTTTCATGTTTTTTAAATTTTTATTTATTTTTCTGGTTGGACTTTATGTACAGATGTCTTTTTTTCAAACAAACGATGTACAGTGGAGGAAATAATTATTTGACCCCTCACTGATTTTGTAAGTTTGTCCAATGACAAAGAAATGAAAAGTCTCAGAACAGTATCATTTCAATGGTAGGTTTATTTTAACAGTGGCAGATAGCACATCAAAAGGAAAATCGAAAAAATAACCTTAAATAAAAGATAGCAACTGATTTGCATTTCATTGAGTGAAATAAGTTTTTGAACCCCTACCAACCATTAAGAGTTCTGGCTCCCACAGAGTGGTTAGACACTTCTACTCAATTAGTCACCCTCATTAAGGACACCTGTCTTAACTAGTCACCTGTATAAAAGACACCTGTCCACAGAATCAATCAATCAAGCAGACTCCAAACTCTCCAACATGGGAAAGACCAAAGAGCCGTCCAAGGATGTCAGAGACAAAATTGTAGACCTGCACAAGGCTGGAATGGGCTACAAAACCATTAGCAAGAAGCTGGGAGAGAAGGTGACAACTGTTGGTGCGATTGTTCGAAAGTGGAAGGAGCACAAAATGACCCATCAATCGACCTCGCTCTGGGGCTCCACGCAAGATCTCACCTCGTGGGGTGTCAATGGTTCTGAGAAAGGTGAAAAAGCATCCTAGCACTACACGGGAGGAGTTAGTGAATGACCTCAAATTAGCAGGGCCCACAGTCACCAAGAAAACCTTTGGAAACACATTACACCGCAACGGATTAAAATCCTGCAGGGCTCGCAAGGTCCCCCTGCTCAAGAAGGCACATGTGCAGGCCCGTCTGAAGTTTGCCAATGAACCCCTGAATGATTCTGTGAGTGACTGGGAGAAGGTGCTGTGGTCTGATGAGACCAAAATAGAGCTCTTTGGCATTAACTCAACTCGCTGTGTTTGGAGGAAGAAAAATGCTGCCTATGACCCGCAAAACACCGTCCCCACCGTCAAGCATGGGGGTGGAAACATTTTGCTTTGGGGGTGTTCTTCTGCTAAGGGCGCAGGACAACTTAATCGCATTAACGGGAAAATGGACGAAGCCATGTATCGTGAAATCCTGAACGACAACCTCCTTCCCTCTGCCAGGAAACTGAAAATGGGTCGTGGATGGGTGACAATGACCCAAAACATACAGCAAAGGCAACAAAGGAGTGGCTCAAGAAGAAGCACATTAAGATCATGGAGTGGCCTAGTCAGTCTCCGGACCTTAATCCAATAGAAAACCTATGGAGGGAGCTCAAGCTCAGAGTTGCACAGAGACAGCCTCGAAACCTTAGGGATTTAGAGATGATCTGCAAAGAGGAGTGGACCAACATTCCTCCTAAAATTTGTGCAAACTTGGTCATCAATTACAAGAAACGTTTGACCTCTGTGCTTGCAAACAAGGGTTTTTCCACTAAGTATTAAGTCTTTTATTGAGGGTTCAAAAACTTATTTCACTCAATAAAATGCAAATCAGTTGCTATCTTTTATTTAAGGTTATTTTTTCGATTTTCCTTTTGATGTGCTATCTGCCACTGTTAAAATAAACCTACCATTGAAATTATACTGTTCTGAGACTTTTCATTTCTTTGTCATTGGACAAACTTACAAAATCAGTGAGGGGTCAAATAATTATTTCCTCCACTGTAACTATGACATGTACTATCCGGTGCACAGCGGTAACAGCGTGCGATATAGGAACAAACACGACGGAGCCCTGGCTGCTGTTCTCCCAAATGTAAATGTCCCACCCATGCCTGTGCATTGTAATCTCCCCTGTCCAGCAGTGGTGACTCCGGGTCTCTTTCACTGTCTCACTCATGTGCTGGCAGGGGCACATGTGACACACATGTGCCATGTGGTATACAAATCACCGCGGTGGTGCTCAGGGTAGACAGCAGAGAAGACCAGTAGTCCTGGTAGCTGGACAGGTGAGATTTACAATCCACAGGTAAAGGTGGGCGGCATTAACTTTTTTTGGGGGGAGGGACAATCAGGCCGGTGGAATCAGCGGTGTTGGAATCGATCAGGAATTGGCCTGCCGTCTATGGGAAACCAACAGATCTCTCTCTGAGCAGATTCGAATAGAGAAAGATCTGCCTCTTGGTCGATCTGCACATACATCGCTAAATGCACCTTTAGGGCTCAATTGCATTTGGGGCCTTGGATAGAGATGCAATTACGTTTTCTGGACAACGCACGGGTTCGTTTACTACATGCGCACATTCCTCGACTGACTCCTTAGTCTAATACTTACCAGGGCTATGGAATTGGTACAAAAATCATCCAACTCCTCAGTTTATGGAACAACTGACTCCAAATTTGCTCCGACTCCAACTCCCACTCCACAGTCCTAATTGCAGCACTCCCTGATCTGCAATACGTGTTAAAGAAGTCTCTGTGAAGTTCCTCTCAGATCAAGATAGGGATTTTCAACAAAAACTTGTCCCTATGTGGCCTCTGCAGACATCAATGTCGGTTTAGCAAATAACCCTCATTTCTGTGATCCGAAAATGCGGGATTCAATCTGTTATTTTTTTTAAGCAAAGTACTTAGCAGAGGGGAAAAAAAAAAGTAATAAACAGAAATGACACAAACAGCAACTTCCCCAATGTGCACAGTATCATAACAGAGAATGTGCCAATTCCACAAAAAGTAATTACTCCAAATTATAGTAATTGCTCTCTCATTTGTTACCAAGCGAGGATTCTGCCAGTTGGAATCAACACAACACAGTATTAAATTTGCACAGGAAGAAAAAAAAATCTAACAAGTAAAATAGGCTTGCCTGGAGCTGATATTATTCATAAGATAAGAGTGTGATGTCTGCTTTGCTGGAATATTCTCTTCTGGCGAATGTTTACTGCACCGTGTACCGTGCGATGTGTGACAAGCCAGCAGGTGAAAATTGTGCGTAATTGTCCGTGCTTTTGTTTCAAAAGACAGACTTTATTACTCATTCCTAACCTGTCACATAAGATGTCACTTATTTCATTCCGTTGTGCATTCTTCAGAATGATAAAACTACATCTAAAAAAAAAAAAAGTAGAAAAAAAACAACAACAAAAATCTCTACTGCACAACTCTATAGAACTTTTTTATTTCTGCTTACAGGTCGTGGCAACAGAACATTTGTGCTGTAGGCCAGAGGTTCTCAAACTGGGGGCTGGGGTGCCCTGGTGCCCCGCAAGCACTTTCCCAAGTTGCCATCACAGGCTGGCCCAGGGAAAAGGGACAAATGTTCTCCCCAGGCCACCTGGCCCAGAGTTGCTGATTATTGGAGGTTACGTAAGGGACCCCTCCCCCCTGCCTCCTCCCTCCCTCTCCTATGGACATACTCTGCATATAAGGCACAGGAGGGGTACTACTAGACTGCCAGATAAACTATTTGGGGATAAGTGGTACAACTATACCAACAGGGAAGCTATCTAGGGATGGGAGGGTACCAATAGACCTCCAGGGGAGCCATTTCCAGATGGGGGATACTACTAGAACACCAGGGAAGCTATTTGGGAATGGTGGTACCACTAGACCACCAGGGAAACTATTTGGGGATAAGTGGTACAGTAGTATACCACCAGGAAAGCTATATGGGGATAGGTGGGGTGTCCATCAGACCTCCAAGGAAGCTATTTCAGGATGAGGGATTCTACTAGATAACCAGGGAAGCTATTTGTGAATGGTGGTACCACTAGACCACCAGGGAAGCTATTTGCGGATGGGGAACCAGGAAAGCTATTTGGGAAAAGGGGGTATTACTAGAAAATCAGGGAAGAGATTTTGGGATGGGGGTACCAATCGACCATTAAAGAAGCTATTTGGGGATGGAGGGTATTACTAGACCAGCATGGATGCCAAGGCTAAAGCATCAGGAGACCATTCATGTGTGGGGCTGCTTCTCAACCAAGGGAGTGGGCTCACTGACAATTATGCCACAACTATGAAATGCGCATGCACAGCATGGGCGAACGATCAAGGATGCGTGTCGCCGGGCAGAACCTGCAGAGTCTTCACTGACCCTCCTGACCAGGAAGTAGCTTCAGAGGGTCGGTACACAAAACCGGGGGCAACAGAGAAGAATCTGCGTAGTCTTTACCGATCTTCCAAACCAGGAAGTCGCTTCAGAGGGTCGGGGCACAAAAACTGAGGGCGAAAGAGCAGAACCTGCGCAGTCTTCATCGACCCTCTCAACCAGGAAGTAGCTTCGGAGGGTCGTGGATGAAAACAGAGGGCGACGGTTCTTAAAAGTTTTTTTTCATGGGCTAAGGTATAATTTTAAGTTTTTTAATTTTTCGCAATTGTTGTCCATTAAAGAGAGAAGAGAGTCTGAAGCCATATAAATTACCTCTTTTTATTGCTCAGTTATACTATTTCAGCCGCACGGACGTGATCCTCACGTCCAGGGAGCTGCTCTGATGCAGAGGTACGCTTCGGTGCGATCGCGGGCGCGCGCCCCCGTGCTGTCCCCCGGTAGCCCAGGGATCAGTGAACGCGAACATGGTTCCCATTCACCGATCTAAGTTGCAGGCAGAATAACCGACGTTTTTTTATGAGAGACCACAGTTTTTCTAAAAAAAAAAAAAAAAAAATATTTCCCCCGTCCTCCTTTTGCTTCCGGTAAGCGAGAAGCACAAGGAGAAAAAGAAAACTCAAGGTGCCCATCTTGTGGCCAAATAGTAAAACTACATCTACATACATTTCTCATGCCAATTTACACATATTATAACATTAAAAATTAACTGTTTATTTCTCAACACCCAAAAAATTACCCAAATAAAATTTTCAATGAAAAAAAAAAAAATTAAATAAAAAAAAAAAAAAACAAATAGTTACCTAAGGATCTGAACTTTTTAAATAGGCATGTGATCTATACTACGAACAATTTTTAAATTATAAGCTTGTAAATAGTAATGGACGCAAAACTGAAAAAATGCACCTTTATTTCCAAATAAAATATTGACGCCATACATTGTGATAGGGCCAAAATTTAAATGGTGTAATAACCGAGACAAACGGGCAAATAAAATACATAGGTTTTAATTATGGTAGCATGTATTACCGTATTTTAAAGCTATAATGGCCAAAAACTAAGAAATAAATGATTTTTTTTCAATTTTTTCTTAATATTCCTGTTAAAATGCATTTAGAAAAAAATAATTCTTAGCAAAATTTACCACCCAAAGAAAGCCTAATTAGGGGTGGAAAAAAACAAGATACAGATCAATATTGTGATAAGTAGTGATAAAGTTATTAGCGAATAAATGGGCGGTGAAAATTGCTCTGATGCATAAGGTGAAAAATCCCAGCAGGCTGAAATGGTTAAGCATTAAAATCAAAGCTGATTCGCCGCATCCCCACGGCAGAACAAGGTATTTATCCCCCAGAAACCCCGGGGCAAAATTCCACGACTTTCCAGGGGAGGCATAGCTTTGCGCTGTAACTCTGCCTCCAGTACAGTCAATCTCTGCCAATCTCCGCCTCTCCCCTCCCCCCTCAGTGAAAGAAGACTGAGAGGGACAGGGAGAGGTGGAGACTGACTGGAGCAGAGGCAGAGTTACTGCACACAGCTCTGCCTCTACCAGGAAGTGATCGCCCCGGGGATTTTGTGGAGATAAATACCTTGTTCTGCTGCGGGGATGTGGGGAATCAACTTTGATCTTAATGCTTAAGATAACTGGGCAATAAAAAGAGGTAAATTAAATGGCTTCAGACTCTCTTTACAGACAGAAGAAAAGATATTTCACAAGAAAAAGATAGCATTTCCGCACTATGGTTACAAATCTATTCGATGTTATTTTTACTTCTATATTTTCAGATTATGCTGTGTATGTATGTTTATAGAGAAGACCATCTAACAGGCCCTCTATCTAATGACAGCTGAACATGAAATACACACATAATCAGGAGGCATTACCCCTTATTCTCCCACCCTCACTGCAGTACACCAGAAAGCAAAGGAGACGCACTGCAAATTTCCATTACAGAGGTGCGGTCAGTTCCATCAGCTATTGAATGACATGAGCTATGGCTTCCAGCAGAGCTATACCTTGTTTAGTTTATAACCTGCTGCATGGTAAATCACTCAGCCTTGGCCTATTAATGGCAAGCCACAAGCCACATCGCTCCCAGCGAGCCAATAAAGAGAAGCAGTCATTTACTAGGAGAATCGACATCTGCCTTGCATAGGACCTGGCAGTGTGCTTAGGAAGGCTTTATGGGGTAATTAACTGTTTAATGAACACATAAGTATGGCTTCCCCGTGTCTGCAGAAGCCGGGGGTCGTATAGAGGGAGCAGCATGGGTAAGTCAGAGACACAGGACTGGAATATGGTGATATACATTGCTCTAAAGACTTCAAGCCCAACACACAGTCTTCTATCTATCTCTGAAGCCTGTAGGCACAAATGTCCTGGCACCCTGGACTTCACCCTCCATGAACCCAGAAAACCCTAGCCACACCGCAAGTGTGCTGGCTGGCCCAGCTCTCACCTCTCCCCTACTTCCCCTGCCCAGCATAGAAAGCCACAGGTGTCCTGTAGTATTAGGTAGTCAGAGGTGACCACAATTATTGCGTTACTTGAGATGCCCCAGGTTGAGGGGAGATCTCATTAGTGGAGTGCTGAGAGGCGGGTGAATAACCTCTATTTACACTCTGCTACACTCTGGAACTCTGTATAGGGAAGGAGGGAGGGAGGCACTGGGGGAGGGGAGTGAGCTGCCTTTCCATCATCAGGCGCCTGTAGGCTATGGTAAATCCCGCCTTGCTACCTTTTATCAAGGTAAAGGGAACCTGAATTAAGAGGAATATGGAGGCTGACATGTTTAGTTCCTATTAAACAATGCTAGTGCCTGGCTGTCCTGCTGATCCTCTGATTGTAATAACTTTTAGCCACAGACCCTAAACAAGCATGCAGATCAGATGTTTCTGGCTTAAAGGAATCATCAGGCATTTTAAGCTAGCACCCATCTACTTACCCGGGGCTTCCTCCAGCCCCTTAGAGGCGACGTAGATGCCACGAGGTTGGCATCTGCACCGGCAGGGACCCCGGGCCGGCAGCTGGGAGCGAAGTTGCGTCGAGGGACATATCGGCTGCAAGGGGCTGGAGGAAGCCCCAGGTAAGTACATCTGTGCTAGCTTAAAATGCCTGATGATTTCCTATAAGTCTGTCTGGATTAGCCACATGAAAGATGAAATTGCAATATCTTGCGCTCCTTTGGATTAACCACATGCTTGTTTCAGGTGTGTGATTCAGACCCCGTAGCAGCCAAAGAGATCATCAGGACAGCCAGGCAACTGGTATTGTTTAAAAGGAAACAAATATGGCAGCCTCTCACTTTATTCTCCTTTGAAGGCGCGTACACACGCCATACTTCAGCAAACGACAGGTTCGTCGGACCCTCCCCCTGGGTGGATGTTCTGCCGACAGTAGCACGTGTGTACGCGCTGTCGGTAGACTGATAAGACTGACAGATCCGCTCAGCTCTTATCAGTCTGCCGATAGCGTGTACACACATCCTACTGTCGGCAGAACGTCCGCCCAGGGGAGGGTCTGACGGACCCATCGTTTGCTGAGGGATGGCGTGTGTACGCACCTTTAGATACGGCTTCAAAAAGTTTAACCACTTAAGGACCACAGGCTTATACACCCCCCCCCCCCCCCTCAAATGAAATAAAAAATGAAAAAAGCAGGAAATTGCTCTAGCTGGGAGTTAGCAATTGTGTTTGTTGCAGTTAGCATTAAGTTTAGAGGCAGTGGGGGTGAGTTCCCTGGAGGTGAGAGGTCCAGTGCTTGCCCGCACTTCCCTCTAGGTATCGCATTGGTGGTTTGGGGGCCCCAGCCAGTGAGAGAGAGACTGGGGCCCCCGGCTGTCGTGCGGACCAGTGTATGTGACCCCCCCCCTTCCCCCAATGACCAGGCTATTTTTTACAATTCAGCACAATGCAGCTTTAACAGTTTGCTGCACGGCCATACAACTTAGCACACAAATGAATCTGCCCTCCTTTCCTGCCCAAAAACAGAGCATTCTGTTGGAGGGATTGGATTGCTGCTGTGGGCTTTTTTATTATTATTATTATTAATTTAATTATTTATTTTAAAATAAAAATGTCTTTTTTTCCCCTCCCCATCCCGAGAACCAATCAGGGCGATCGCCTCTCATACGGGATCACATGGTGAGCCGATCCAGGGGTCAGCCAAATGACAGGGCTGTCCCCGCGAACACGCTGAAATCAGCGCAGGAGATTTGGGCGCAGCCGGTGCCACCATAGGCCGTAATAGGAATTACGGCTATAGCAGGCACAGAGAGTAACTTTGGCGCCGTCAGAAGACGCCAAGACGGAACTGAAGTAATTTTTAAAACATAATTCGGCTTCCAGCAATTGCTGGAAGCCAAATTATTTCATTCCCCACTATCCATGGCGGCCTGGAGGGGGAATAGTATTTAATACGGCCCAGACTTGTGCAGCAGCAGGATCAGCCATATACCGGCTCTATCCTGCGACCCAAGTCTCCTGCGCCGTTCTCTCTCGTCTGCTGTCCCCGATACAGCAATGCACTAGACCGCAGTGCTGCACAATGGGGAAAAAAAAAATCGGATGTTTCTTTTCTTACCACTCTGCCAGCAACGATCGCAGCTGGCAGACTGTATACGGAGCAGAGCTCCGTCACGGAAGAGGGGATATGCCGTTAATCTACACCCCAGGACTTGAAATTTGCTTTAGGTGGTCCTGGGGGAGCCACCATCCCAACGCCTATCAGCATTAGGCGGTCAGGAAGGAGTTAAAAATCTTTTAGGTGTGATAAGAAGTGATAAAGTTATGACCAAATGAATGGGGGGAGCAGCGACAGAGGAAAATGGCTCCTGGCATTAAGGGCAAAACAGCCTCTGGGGTTAAATGGTTAAGCAATCTAGGTGCCCACCAACGAAACAATCCTACGGATGACTGATCGTCCTATTCGATCAAAATGGTCGATCTGAAATCATCGGATTGTGCCCACTAACAGATGAAAACTTGCTAACAGATTCGATTAGATTGACGGAATGGAAATCGTTCATACTAATCTGATCGAATTGGGTAGCAGGGTTTTCATTCATCTTTGGGCTCAACTGATCGTTTCAGAACGATCATAATAAACAAATCGGATGATTGATCGTCCATGCGATTGTATTGTTAATACACATCTATTAAACTTATTTCAAACTAGGGGCCCCTTCATGAGACTGCAATCAATAAACTCCCCCTCCAACCTTCCATATGACTCAGTTACCAAAAGGCTAAAAACAGATTTTAAGAAAAGGCAGTGCAGGTTTGTTGAATCACTTATGACATTTCCACAAGAGACACTTGCAAATCACTTAAGATGCCTGAGTGAATCAGTCTCTTTGTGTCCATGACAACTGCCCAAGTAGCCTTTATTACACGCATGCATTCTCATCTGTACTGTGACATGCCCCCTCCCCTCGAATGCTTCTATAGTTCCCGGACATCTAATGGGAAGACTGCAAACCTGAGGTAAACAAATGCCTAGGAGTGACACAGGAGCTGCATCTTGCTCGGCTCTGACAGTGACATCCGTCTCCCTCCCTGCCTCAGAGGCCGAGTGGCTCAGAGGAGAACACTGCCTCTCATGCCACAGAAGCTGCTGGGATGTGAGGGGAACTAGCTTCTACAACAAACTCATCTTCCAGGCTGACAGCAGTCGCTGTACCCAGGCTGGAATCCTCTCTGGCCCCCACTGCCCCGACGCTGGATTACAGCTCCAGTCACATCGTGGCTTCCCATTTCCATGTTCAGTATACATAATTGAAGAGGTGAGGAAACAGTAAGCTGATGTTGGTACTGTGTAGCGCCAGCTGCTCTTCCTCCTAATGACATGTTTTGCTGCCACACTAAAAGCAACATCTGTCTGTTCTCTGCCGTAAACCAGGCACTATACAGCATCTACTCCATCTCACGGCCTGCTGCTTCACAGCTGTGACAGACTATAAGGCCCAGCATGCACCTACACCCACACAACTTGTAAGCCATCCACTGCTGCCTAATCTATGCGGAACAAAACAGAACAGCTAAAAGGAGCAAAGTTACATTAAAGTGGGATAAACCGCCGACATAACATAAAAAAGGGTTTCCCTACTTTGTAGTACCCATACAGTCAAAATTGCTTTTGTGCACAAGTAATACGGTCTGTCTACAAATGACCAGTTCCCCAAGTACAGTTTATTTTAAAGCTGCCATTGAATTTTATTTTATAACTGCTGCATTTATATATTAAAATCTATCTAGTGATCACTTCTCGACTCTTTCAGCTTCTCAGCTTAGTCCAGCTCAGTTTCAGCAGTTTTCCAATGTTTAATAGAAGTAACTAATTGAATGTAAACAAAAGATAACACTATTTACTTATTGTATTTACAAAGCGCCAACATATTACGCAGCGCTGGACATTAGTTTAGGTTACAGGCAATATTTAGGGGTGACATACAGCAATCTGACAATACAGGAATACAAGAAACAACAGATCATGCAGCACAGTAAGAGTACAAGGTAATAATTAGTCAGTCACTAGAGGGGAGCATGGAGATTAGGCAAGTTGAGTTCACTCAGATGCATTGCATGGGTGCACAGTAATGGAGGTGACCAGGTAGGACACAAAAGGAGGAGGACTCTGCCCAAAGGCTTACAATCTAGAGGGAGAGGTAGGGACACGAGTGGTAGGGGACCAGAGTTCAGTTGTGGGTTTAGAGCACTAGTGAGGGGGGGGGGGGGGGGCAGAAGCTTTTCACTGAAGGAAGGAGCTTTCTACTGAAGAACAAACTTGCAACTGTTTGAATGCTGTTCTGCTACATTTTTTTTGTGGCAGTAGATTTTATACTGTAAATGATCTTTTAGAACAAAGAGGAAATGCTGAGTTTCATACCACTTCAACTTCTAAAGCTATCCAAGGTGCATTGAGACTGTGGGAAACGACACAGGTGGTTTTGGCACATGGAGCTCACTGCCGGGCACCCCATAGCAGCAATGTAACACTGCGTGGGGCGCATAAGGGTAATTCGGGGCTCCAGCTGTTGCAAGACGCCGAATTGCATATCCCTCTGATTTGCAGCACCTCGTCGGGGGAATAGTATTTAATGCTGCTGGGGAGTCTTGTGGCAGCAGAGAGGAGCAGTCATTCGGCTCTCCCGATGCACAACTTACTGGCGACATGTACATACATACGCATGGGAATATCCACCCAGTACAGTATTATGAGTTTGTTAAAGGGTTACTCCACATTAGCAAAAAAAATGACCGCTAAGGCGGTCATTGCATTTTATTTATAGATTTTAATATATAAATACAGCAGCAATCTAGTGATAATTTCTCATGTCTCTGCTTGCCAGCTCAGTATAGTTCCGATACAGTAGGTGGCTGGCTGTAACTAATTGTAGCAACAGCAGTGTTCTACCCAGAAATTATTTCCAGCCGGGTGGCATAAAAAAATAGCTGGGTGGCATGAAAAAGTAGCCGGGTGGGGAAAGATGAGAGAATACAGGGCTGGTGCATCTGCCCACAGCATAGGAGGAGGTGAGCTGATAACTGCCGGGTGCTCACCAAAACTAGCCGGGTGGAGCACCCGGATAAAAGAGCCCGGGGAGAGGTATGTAAACAAAACATAATGTTATTACCTCTTCAGATGCAGATCATAAGCTGAAGGAGCTTTCCATTGCAAAACAAAATTGCTGTGTTTGTTTGAATACTGTTCTGCCATATTTTTTGGGGTGATAGTAGGTTTAAGACTGTAAATAATATATTAGAACAAAGCGGAAATGCTGAGTTTCAGACCACTTTAACATAGGATCCATTTACATCCGTTCCATTGCGTTCCACTGAGCGGACCGATTTTTCTGCGACTGTGAAAGGAGCCTAATCATTCCTACCACGATAACAGTTGTCAGCCATGAAAGCTTTTCTAGAAACACTCTGAAACATTAGATGGAGGGGGGAAGGGGAAGATGAGGAGAGAAGGAAAGGGGGGGGGGGGGAGAGGGGGAGTACAAGATAGAGAGAGAGGGGAAAGGAGGGGAAAGGAGGGGATGATGGAGAGAAAGGGAGGAAAGGAGAAGGAGGGGGGGGGGGGAGAGAGAAACGAGGCGAGACAAGGGAAAGTGCAAGTACTGGGCAAGCACCTGAATAATCTCAGGTGTTTCAGTGTAATGAAAGCTACAGCTATGTAATAATTAGTCCACTTGACATAAATAAAGAGTATAGTCAGTTTCCCTCTGCTTCTCTCACAAACTGCCAAGGTTAAATAGACTATATTCAAAACAACAAACAGATCTAAATTCTACATTTGTGCCCCCAAATCGCAGTTACATGAGTTCATAAAACATCTGTGTGCACAGACAGTGTCTGGATGGGAGGAGGCAGACTGGAAAACTGCCTAGGGCTTTCTGTGCCTTAAGGGGGCTTCATGCTGCCATACTTTGATCTCCTGTTCTCTGCCACAACAAAAAAACAACTTCCAGATGCAAAAACTTTACTTTCGCTGACAATGACTATCTGCTGTCCTTCAATGCTCTCTTTTTGCATTTAAAAAGGTCATCTGAAACTTGGGCAAGGTCCTGGTGCCTATGCCATCTCATAGAAACAATGGTCATATGACTGCACATCCCCTGCTATAGGCATGCTTGGGGATTATGGTCACATGACCCTGTTATAGAAAGGTATAGCATAGCAATTATGTGTAAGCAACTGGGGGGTACTCACCTCAGTAGGGGGAAGCCACTGGACCCTATCGAGGCTTCTCCCGTCCTCCTGTGTCCCACGGCGGTCTCGCTGCAGCCCACAGAACGTGCAGCCAACAATTTGTCAGGCTGTGCAATATTTACCTTTTCTGGCTCCAGCAGGGGCGCTGTTGCGGCTCTTCCCATGGAGTTAGGCGACAATAGCCGATCTCCGTCGGGTCCGCTCTGCTGCGCAGGCGCAGGAGACTTGTGCCTGCGCAGTAGAGCGGCCCGAAGGAGATCGGCTATTTTCGCCCATCTCCGTGCAGAGAGCGGATACTGTGCATGTGCTGGAGCCAAGGAGGTACATATTTACATCGCCGCAGCTCCGGGAGGATTTTCGCCGCCACCGTCGGACCGAGGAGGACGGGAAAGCCTCAATAGGATCCGGAGGCTTCCCCCACCCGAGGCGAGTACCCCCAGGGGAGTTTTTTCCGTTACAGATTTTATTTAAGTTATATTCAGCAAAGTCCCTCTTTAACCCTTTCCCAACCGCCTAATGCTGAGAGGCGTCAGGAAGGTGGCAGCTCCTCCCATCTCAACCCAGCTCTCTGTGGTGCTGCAAATATACAGAACTGGAAAGCAGAGCCAGAAGGGGGCAGGCTTGGGCTTGAAAAGACATCAGAGAAGACAGACTCAGCTATAATGATTCCTGAGCAAAGCCAGATTGAATGCTCAGTTGAAGATTTTATCAGGGCTGATAACAAGCAGGCTGAACAGTGAACAATGAAACAGAGAGCAGGGTAGGTGTTTTCTCTAAAGTACCCACTGATATATATGGTAAAATACATGAGGGTGCTTCGTCTCTGGTTCACTTTAAGCTAGCAGAGTATCCCTTTCATTCTACTGATTTCAAAAGGAGCAAAATAATAATTAAAACATTTATGACTACTGAATCTTGGGTTAATCACACAGAAAGCAATACAGCCCTATTTCTGTGTCCCTGAAGGAAAGTGCCCCTACTGATTACTCACCTTGAGAGGGGGAAGCCTCTGGCTCCTAAAGAGGCTTCCCCGTCCTCTGCAGTCTCATGAAAGTCTGCTTGTCGGAACCTCGAGCTTGTGGGCTAGCTCCATCCCACTAGGCTTTCTTCGTAAATAGCTGGGTTGGATCGGGTCCGCAGACCCGCAGACCGCAGTACTGCAGCAGCATTGACCCGAGGGGCCTTGGCTATTTCCAATGGAGCCCGAGAGGTACAGGACTAACGCACATGCTCAGGGAGGCTACTCTCTGCAGAGGAGAACAGGGGAATACTCTTTAGGATCCAGAGGCTTACACCTCCTAAGTTGAGTACACCTTTTCTATGGTTGCCTAATGGTAACCCTGGTTTGTGAGTATTAATATTTACTCTATCTAGTAAACATTTACCAGTACATATTACACTATTGGGGCTCTTGGTGTTCCTTGTTTTTTCTATCACACAGGTTTACTTTAACCTTCTTAGCAGTAATCATCAGTACAGCTCGGGGTGGAAAAAACAAGCCAGGAGCGGTAACCCCGAGCTGAACTTGTGGTAGCTGCCGGAGGTCTATGCAGAGCAATGAGCACAGCGGGCATTTATCACTCACCTCCAAGGGGATTAAAGGACGACTGAAGTGAGAAGAATATGAAGCCTGCCGTATTTATTTCCTTTTCAACAATACAAGTTGCCTGGCAGCCCAGCTGGTCTATTTGGCTGCAGTGGTGTCTAAATTACACAAGAAACAAGCATGCAGCTTATCTTGTAAGATCTGACAATATTGTCAGAAACCTCTGATCTGCTGCATGCTTGTTCAGGGTCTATGGCTGAAAGTAGGCAGAGGATCAAGCAAGACAGCCAGGCAACTGGTATTGCTTAAAAGGAAATAAATATGTCAGCTCCACATCCCTCTTGCTACAGTTGTCCTTGAAGGGGGTGGGGGGGGGGGACCGGGAAAAAAAGAACTTTGATTGAAGTCTATACTTTGCAAGGATTGATGGCAAATATATCAGCTTTTTTGTGCATACAGAGTGCAGCAATTCCACAGGATTCCAAAAACAAGTTGGCAGCTGGGAGAGTCAAAGCCATCTGACAACCACTGTATTAATCCAGATGTGCAAAATAAGTAGCAAGGGTTCCGAGTAGCGCAAACTCCAAAGCGAGCGAATATGCCATGCCTGCTGAAAAGTGCATTTTGAGCTTGCTTTGAAGTTTGAGAAAGTTATAACTGACTACAAATTGAAATGGAAAGATCAATTTTAACAACATTAAATTGCAAAGAGACTTGAGCAGCAAGTGATATATGTTTATAGCAATTTTTATTGAAAATCGAATTTTATTTTACAGTGTATTTCCTGTCAAAACTTTTTATTTTCAGCTTTCAATAACATAAAGAAAGGCTCAGAACCTGCCAGGTTATCATTACTGTTAACACTTCCATTGTATTCTATGGGGAAGCGTCTGATCAGTTTGATCAGCTGATCGATTTGATACAATCTGATTTGCTATGATCACTTTGTGCTTTAGGACATGATTGTGACCAGACAACCAGAGCATTACAAATCTATCAGCTGATCAAAATGACCAGGTTGCTCCATAAGTTCTAGTAAAAGTGCAACACTCTCTCCCTGAAAGCCTATGATGAGGCAGCTTCCCATACTAAAGAGTACCTCGGGTAAAAATGACAGATAGGCTGGCTGTCAAAATATTGGCAGATTTGGGGGAGGTAGGGTCAGATACTTTCCTGTTCTGCTGTTATTCCTTCAGGCAGGTGACCACTCTGAGATATCTGAGATGCGGCCATGATGATTAGTACTCAAAATCATCACCAAGTCTCTAGCTACCCCCATCTGCGTTACTGTATTGCTTCCTCAGCTCGGCAGCCTCTGCCTAATTGGTGACTGCCAAGCTGGGGGCGTGTCATGGCAACACAGAAGGAGGTTTTCAAGGAGCTTTGGCAGTCTTCAGAAACATGGCCGCCACACTGACAAGGAAGGGCACAGTCCACATCTTATCCTGTTCTTTTTTTAAAAGTACAACTGAAGTGAGAGAGATCTGCAGATCAGGTGTTTCTGACATTATTGACAGATCTGACAAGATTAGCTGCATGATTGTTCCTAATCAGACACTGCTGCAGCCAAATAGATCAGCAGAACTGCCAGGCAACTGGTATTGTTTAAAAGAAAATACATATGGCAGCCTCCATGTTCTTCTCACTTCAGTTGTCCTTTAAGCACTGCTACTTCTGAAGCATTTCAGATTTCTCCTTCAGATAATATATTGGTAGGTGAACAGAGGCGCCAGAAGGATAAAAGTACATAACATTTTTAAAAAATTGCTGGGAGGAAGTGGTGGACTCGCCTCCGTTAAAGCAGACACCAAGGACTGTAAATATATAGATATACACATTTATTGAAAAGAGGTGCTCTGCTTGCTATAACTGAATTGCTGTTGTTTATCCCCTGCTTATTGCCTGAAGAAGTGGGCTGTGCCCGCGAAACGCGTTGCATCTTTGGGGTATTTTCAATAAATGTGTATATCTATATATTTACAGTCCTTGGTGTCTGCTTTAACGGAGGCGAGTCCACCACTTCCTCCCAGCAATTTTTAAAAAATGTTATGTACTTTTATCCTTCTGGCGCCTCTGTTCACCTACCAATATATTTTAGTCCACCCCAGGTGGAGGGGTGATCTACCCCCTTTCTTCCTATCTACAGAGAGCGACTTCTTAATCCTGAGTGAGGACAGGTCTAATCTCCTCACCTGCCTAATGAGTGGTTACCTAGGTGGTAACCAGTGTTTGTGAGTATTACCATCTCACTGTTTCATTTATCCAATCAATTTTGACATACTACACCATATTGGGCTCTCGATTTCTCTTCAACTTTAGTTTCTCCTTCAGATAATGTTGTTACCTTGCACTGCTACATCTATCACCAGTGCAGGCTTTTGCTCGTCGTCTACAACCACAATTTCTAGTTGATAGGCCAGTAGCTGTCTGGATCTGGAAATTTCACAGGATCTTAGCTCTGTAATTCTCCACAACCTTCTGTGGGCCTTAAAGGACAACTGACCTTAGACGGATATGGAGGCTGCCATATTTATTAACCTCCCTCGCATTCAATTTCTCGGCTAGTGCATGATGGCGTTCAATTTCCCCAGGATTTCTGTGCAAAAAGTGATCCAATTAATTTTCATAACTTTTTTTTCCTGTAACTTGCCAAAATGTGTCAAGCAAGGGTCTACTATACAGTGCAGGAGAGTATTGACATGTATGCACATCAATACTGTTCACAGCATGTTTATTTTGATGTGTATAACCGTCAATACCGCTAGGGAAGTTAACTTTTAAACAATACCGGTGGCATGGCATCTTGATCATCTTTTACACATCAGTAGTGTCTGAATCAATCACCCAAAACAAGTATGCAGCAAATGTAGTCAAACTCTCCCACCCCCCTCCCGGCCTGGAGTACAGGAATATCCAACTATACTGCCCCCATTCCCCCTGTCGCTACCATCTTTGCAAAGAAGCACAGTGTCCTGCCCCTCCTGCCTCACTTTCTGGCAGCCGCCCTCTCCTTTATTTCTTCTCCTTGTGTCTACAGACACAAGAGGAAGTTTAGCCATGAATTGAACTTCATCCCAATAAGTAGCTAAAACTCCCTTTCCCACAAAAAAGATTTTCCTTTTCTCGGAATAGATCATCAGGGACATGTATGGCTGTTATTGTGGTGTAACCTCGTTGCATTGTGGGAAATAATGGCTGTTTCCAACTGCCAAGCAGGCAATATCTCACTCTGCAGAATGTTCGTTTGCTGAAAGTTCTATGCCTAGATATGGCAGGACTAAAGAGGTCTCCACCTGTGATAAATTTCAGAATGTAAAACGAGTGGGGAAAGATTTCACAATAGACAACACTAACTAAATAATTTAAAAATGAATATTGAAAAAAGAAAATAAAAAAGCAATTTTATTTATTAGGTTATTTTCACTACAGTTCCTCTAAGTCCAATGTTCAAAAAGTTCCTCCGCACACCTTCCATAGGTTAAAACCAAGTACTTTATTGGATCATCCTAGAAAATAGCAAAAATTGGAACAGCATGCAAGCTGACGCGTTTCCGAACCCTCCTCTAAGTCCAATGTCTGCTCTACATGCTTGTTCTTAGTCTATGGCTAAGAGTGCCAGAGGCCGACGATCAGGACAGCCAATGCACATTATTTAAAAGAAAATACATATGGCAGCCTCTGACACAGGAGACCTGGGTTCAAATCTCAGCTCTTCCTGTTCAGTAAGTCAACACCTATTCAGTAAGGAGTCATTGGGCAAGTCTCCCTAACACTGCTAACGCCTATAGAGTGCACCCTAGTGGTTGCAGCTCAAGTGCTTTGCGTCCGCCAGAAGAAAGGCACAATATAAATGCTATTTGTCTTGTCTGATATAAAGCCAGCAATGTGCTATTCATACTGTTTTTCCCCTAAAGTAAGACATCCCCTGAGAATAAGCCCTAGCAGGAATTTATAGCATGCTTGAAATATAAGACATTCCCTGAATTTAAGCCCTAGCAGCAGCCCACATGACCCTAGCAAGTCACGCTCAATAAAAAGCCTGGATACAGGAGAGCAACAGTATAATGTGAGTTCTACAGTCCTGTATATGTGTGTTAGGCAATTTGTGGTTTTGTTGGAGCCAGCCCTCCTGATCTGTTGTAATAAGCATCAGCAGCACTTCACCTCTTCCCAGGACACAAAGCTTATCCTATCGTAGCTCTGGGGAGTTTGAGAGTTCTCTGCCTGCAAGAAATAGACTCTTAGCCACATGATCAGCAGAATCAATTTCTTGTAAGTGAGAGCCAATATCTGCAAACCACAAGCTCGGTACATGCTACTTGTGTTTCAGCATGGCAGGCAGTATATACATTTTGTATAGGAAAACTACCAGTGTTTCCCCAAAAAATAAGACATCCTCTGAAAATAAACCCTAGCACATCTTTTGGAGCAAAAATTAATATAAGACAGTGTCTTATTTTCAGGGAAACACGGTAGGTGTAGGGTCATTTGTATCTTTCCTCATAATAACCAGCTCTGCCTGTAAAGGTCAGATCTCCGCTGAGATGCCTTCCCAAGGCCAATAAAACCCACGATGCCTCCGCCATACGTCTCACAGGCATTTAATAATGCATTGTGCCTTTAATGAAATGTTCAATGAGGTATAAATTAAGTCGATGGAAGTGTGTTTGGTTTCATGTCGATGAGCCATTAAAGGAGCCGTGTGAAGCTGTCGAAGGTCGCCCTGTAATCAGGCTGCCTCTGATTTAGATCTATCCCCCCGGATCAATGGTGGAAACAATTACCCGCCATAGATTACTCGCTGCTTTCCAGGTGGATAACGCCGCTGAGCGCGGCACTGTCACACCGCTATGATTTGCCGTTTGGCGTAATCCGGCGCTGATTCTATAATCCCATTAGCCTGACTCTTACAGATCACTAGGCGGCGGTTCCCAGGAGAGCGTTTAGAAAGTGAGGAGAATGGAGGATCAGACTGATGGCGACAGCACAGCGAACACATAAATAATAATATTCTATTTGGCCGGGTGACATTATGTATGACTGGAGCTTTCTTCACCTAGGTTTATGTCATCGTAGCCTCTCAAGGTGAATATCATCACAGGTGGCTATCAGGCTGAAGAGCTGCTGTAACCATTTATCAGCGTGGAAACCACAACCTTCCAGAACCGCGCTGCAAATCAATCAGACTCAATCGCTTTTGCTAAGGCTGCTTGTCATCACTGCGAGCAAATGGTGGCACCTAGTGGCGGGAATAGGGAAATGCAACAGCAGCATTTATTTCCTGCTGTATTCTACAGATCACCCACAACATTGAAACAGCTAATGGGTGAAGTGAATAAAGGTAGATTGGGCAGAAGATTAGATCATTAGATAGATCCCTCTCTGATCGAATCTGCTCATACTGGGATCTATTGCTGCCACACATCTGGGCACAGATTTCCAAAAGATTTCAGCCAGGGGCGTCAATACAAATCAAGGGGCGCCCTAGCAAAACCTTGTTGGGGCAGCCCTCAGAGGCATATCTAGAGGGGTGAAGGCATGGCTCATGCCATAGGCGCCACAGGACCATAGGTGCTATGCTTGCCCCCGTGCCTCCCGTCACTCAGACCTCAAATCAGATCATTTATGTTATCTGGGGAAAATGGCTAACTTTAGCAATAGCCTGAGCCAAAAAACTCAACCACGACACATGTATGTGAGTGAGGAAGGGGGCTCGGGTGGGGGCGCTCAATTTCAATGTTTGCCATAGGCTTTTTTCCTTACCCAGGTACGCAGACTCCATAAAGGGACACTTAAGCCAGAAATGAAAAATCAGTTTTACTTTCCTGGGGCTTCTACCAGCACCCTGCACCCGTCCTGTGCCCCCACAGTCACTTAAGGAGACTCCGGTCCCCACCGCCAGCTGGCCACGCCTTTTTTTCACGTTCCCATCCGCATGAGTCCTGCACCTGTGCAGGACGCTATTGAGAACAGGGACATGAAGAAGGGTACGTTTGGCCAGGTCTGCACAGGCGCAGAAAGTCCGCTGACTTCCGGTCAGCGGAAAAAAAACTAGCTTGCAGCGGGGGACCGGAGGCTCCATGAGTGACTGTGAGGCCATGTTATGGCTTCAGGGGGCTGGTAGAAGCCTCAGGCAAGTAAAATAGATTTTTTATTCCTGGCTTAAGTGTCCCTTTAATATTCACAGCCCTTCAATTGCCTCCCTTGGTGACCCTCACAACCTGAGGTTTTATCATACAAGGATCATAAAACAAGTACTGTATTTTCACACCCTTAACAAGTATAGTAACAAAAACATTTATCTGGAATATCAGAGAAAGGGAAGGTTAGTTGTTAGGGCCTTTCAAAACCTCTGGGACACCTGCCGATGCAAGGGCTGCACCCCCCCCCTCTTGCTACAACCCTGATTTAAGCATGCCCCCCCCCCCCCCCTGCCTTCTCCCCCATATAATGCATACCCCCTGGAGCCGGGTTTAGTGGGCAGTGTTTCTTTGGCTCACCTGTCCACTAACACGCCTTCTCCTCTGTATCTTTCTCCACTGCTGTCATTGTTCGTGGACCGCATGACCCCGCCGCATGCGACAGTAGTACGTTTGGAGAAAGGACGACTAGGTCAGAACATCTCCAAAACAGTGGTTCTTGTAGGGTGTTGGTGGGGTGCAGTGATTTGAACCAATGGAGAGAGGTCCAAGGGAGATTGACTGGTGAACTGGCATTAGGTTCAATTGCATGCAAGAATCATCAGTGTTCATAGGACATGATGGCTAGCCTGCAAGAATAAAGACGAGAGACTCCAGAATTGCGCACAATGACCCCACTCACCCAGGCAGGTACTTCCTTGAATTCCTTCCATTGGTCAGACATTACAGAAACATCCCTTCCAGAACCACCCGGTGATTGAGCACATTCTTTTCTCAGGCAGTACTCCAACTCAACTCCAGTTCCTCCTGCCAGTTCTGTCCACTGGCTGCACTTCAGCCCCTCAGAATGTCTTCAATGATCGTGCCCCCTCACCCCAATGTAGCCTTCTATGCCCGTCTTGATGTATTACCTCCCATGTTTAGTCAATGCAATGCCCTGCCAATGCACGGTCTGTCCATGTAACAGTGCCAATGCCATGTGAACCACAACTAATTCCAGTTACGACAATCCTTGTACTTGGCAAATATAGCGAATTCTGATTCTGTCTGCCCTGACACAACAGAAGAGCCAACGTATCTCAAATTGCGGAAAATCATAATCGTGGCCATGAGAAGAAGAGTGTCAGAAAACACAGTGTACCAGAGCTTGGAGGAAATCTGCATATCAGTCAACAGGCACATGCTGAGAGAGCCTACAACAGGCACATGCTGAGAGAGCCTACGACAGGCACATGCTGAGAGAGCCTACGACAGGCACATGCTGAGAGAGCCTACGACAGGCACATGCTGAGAGAGCCTACAACAGGCACATGCGGAGAGAGCCTACAACAGGCACATGCTGAGAGAGCCTACAACAGGCACATGCGGAGAGAGCCTACAACAGGCACATGCTGAGAGAGCCTACAACAGGCACATGCTGAGAGAGCCTACAACAGGCACATGCTGAGAGAGCCTACAACAGGCACATGCTGAGTGAGCCTACAACAGGCACATGCTGAGTGAGCCTACAACAGGCACATGCTGAGTGAGCCTACAACAGGCACATGCTGAGTGAGCCTACAACAGGCACATGCTGAGTGAGCCTACAACAGGCACATGCTGAGTGAGCCTACAACAGGCACATGCTGAGTGAGCCTACAACAGGCACATGCTGAGTGAGCCTACAACAGGCACATGCTGAGTGAGCCTACAACAGGCACATGCTGAGTGAGCCTACAACAGGCACATGCTGAGTGAGCCTACAACAGGCACATGCTGAGAGAGCCTACAACAGGCACATGCGGAGAGAGCCTACAACAGGCACATGCGGAGAGAGCCTACAACAGGCACATGCGGAGAGAGCCTACAACAGGCACATGCTGAGAGAGCCTACAACAGGCACATGCTGAGAGAGCCTACAACAGGCACATGCTGAGAGAGCCTACAACAGGCACATGCTGAGAGAGCCTACAACAGGCACATGCTGAGAGAGCCTACAACAGGCACATGCTGAGAGAGCCTACAACAGGCACATGCTGAGAGAGCCTACAACAGGCACATGCTGAGAGAGCCTACAACAGGCACATGCTGAGAGAGCCTACAACAGGCACATGCTGAGAGAGCCTACAACAGGCACATGCTGAGAGAGCCTACAACAGGCACATGCTGAGAGAGCCTACAACAGGCACATGCTGAGAGAGCCTACAACAGGCACATGCGGAGAGAGCCTACAACAGGCACATGCTGAGAGAGCCTACAACAGGCACAAGCTGAGAGAGCCTACAACAGGCACATGCTGAGAGAGCCTACAACAGGCACATGCTGAGAGAGCCTACAACAGGCACATGCTGAGAGAGCCTACAACAGGCACATGCTGAGAGAGCCTACAACAGGCACATGCTGAGAGAGCCTACAACAGGCACATGCTGAGAGAGCCTACAACAGGCACATGCTGAGAGAGCCTACAACAGGCACATGCTGAGAGAGCCTACAACAGGCACATGCTGAGAGAGCCTACAACAGGCACATGCTGAGAGAGCCGACAACAGGCACATGCTGAGAGAGCCTACAACAGGCACATGCTGAGAGAGCCTACAACAGGCACATGCTGAGAGAGCCGACAACAGGCACATGCTGAGAGAGCCGACAACAGGCACATGCTGAGAGAGCCTACAACAGGCACATGCTGAGAGAGCCTACAACAGGCACATGCTGAGAGAGCCTACAACAGGCACATGCTGAGAGAGCCTACACATAAGCATCTGACCTGGATGATGGAACTACGGAAGTCTGGTAGTGGTAGTCATGGAAGTGGTAAAATTGTCTAACCATAAAAAGTATTTTATAGGCATGAGTTACAGAGTTTAGTTTTTTTATGACCAAAATGAGCATTTGTGATTATTGGTAGTTTCAGGTTAGCAAAAGAGAGAGGGACTGTAGGTTCGTTCGTAACCGCAATCCATTTGCAAGTCGGAACACTGTGCCTAAAATATCCCCCTCATTCCCACTGTGCCACCAAGGTCTCTACTGTCCCCCTAGTGTTCCTCTACTGCCCTCTTCATGTCCCCTCTGTGCCTTCTCATGTCCTTAGGTGCCTCCTTATGTCTTTCTGTGCCCCCTTTGTGCTTCCACAGCCCCTTTTGTGCTTCCACAGCCCCCTTTTGCGCCTCCTGTGCCCCTTTGTGTCTCCACTGCCCCTTTGTGTCACCTGTGCCCCTTTATGTTTCCTTTACTCCCCTTTGTGCCACCCATGCGACCCTTGTGTCTTCACTGTTTTTTTACTCCCCTCCAGGACAGCCCCACACCGCTCCAAACTCACTGCGGTCTCCGTCTCAATCAGCGTTTATAAGCCAGGGACAACCTGTATTTTGGTTCACAGTTTCAGGTCTAGTTCTCCTTCTACTTTGTCAATCCTAAATTAGGACAGCAGCCATCTGGGGCAATTTTGTCTTTCCCTCTCCATAGGTCAAAACATGCAACCAAATGGATGAGGAAAGACTGTCACAGGCGGTCAAGCAGACTGTCTACTGTGAGGATCAGAAAGCTTGCAAAGACCCATAGACAAGACACAGAACATTTATATCGCACTTCTCTGCTGGGGAACTTAAAGCGCCAGAGCTGCAGTCGCTACGGCAGGATTTATAGGCAGTAGTGTTAGAGAATGTTGCCCAAGGACTCCTTACCGAATAAGTGCTGCTTTACTGAACAGGAAGAGCTGAGATTCGCACCCTAATCTCCTGTTCAAGCGGCAGAGCCCTTAACCAGTACACTAACCAGCCACAATACAGTAGAGTCTGGGTTATCCATTACCAACAGGGATTGGCTGATGCCGGATAGGTGTGCTTTCTGGTTGCTTGAGGTGGGTTTCACACCAGAAATGAGCATTAGCGTTGCGGTGCAATCGGATGATCGCAATGCACCATTAAAAATAGCCTTTAGAGATTTCTGTGGTAATAGCTAATCTGGCTGCAAGCCAAACCATAAGCGAGGCTCTCTAGCGCTCACTTCCTGTGGCGGAAATAGGAAGTGCACGGAAGTGTATAGTCAAAATTTGTGAACATGAACAGAAAACAGTTTAAAATATCTGCAGCGCCATAGATGTGCATGACTTCCAGTCGCTGCTGGTGGTCGCCGATAACGCAATGTTGTCATTACTTTAAAGCGGTTACTTCCGGCACATCACATCGCACCGTGGGAGGTATGAAATGCCCCACAGGTTTTTATTGCTTTAGCGTTACCCTGCGGTAAAAAGGGTAACGCAACACATTGAAAACGTCTCAGTGTGAAAGGGGCCTGAGACAGAGATGTTAAAAATAGGCCTAGCTATTGCAGTGCTTTTTCCAACTCTATAAATACCATAAATCCTGTAATAAATGTTAAAATACAGTAATTGAAAGCATAGTCAGCAGGGCCAACTACCGGCCTAAGAAGTTGGCCTACATTACTGTGAGTACTGCCGGTGATTTATGCTGGTTGGTTGAGACTGCTGGCTAGTTGGGTTCCAGATAACTGGGAATCTACTGTATGTGAAAACCTTACTGCATAATATGTTGCAATTTTTAGATGTGCTTGATGTACTCACTTTTAGACGTGCAACATTTATGACTGGAATTATTCTATTTTACAGTGAACTTAAAAAAGAACTGTAACCAAGGATTGAACTTCATCCCAATCGTTAGCTGATACTCCCTTTCCCATGAGAAATCCTTACCTTTTCCCAAATAGATCATCAGGGGGGTCTGTATGGCTAATATTATGGTCAAACCCCTCCCACAGTGTGATGTCAGGACGTAGGTCCTGACAGTTTCCTGCCTGTGAATCTTGTTGCACTGTGGGAAATAACAGCTGTTTCCAATTGCCAAGCAACCTTTTAACCAATCGCAAAAAACTTTTAGCCTATCGCATTGTTAGAGGGTGTGGTTATAGATAATGGCAGTTGGTGCTGTCTGTTTTCTTTCTTTCATGTCTGCCAGTAGTAAAGATGATGACGTATAGGCTAATTGTGGATCAACCAACATGAACAATTTACATGTGGAATATGAATGTCTTGATCTCTCTACTTTTTAATCCCTTACTTTGCAATGTATTGATTTATTGGTTTCCCCTTTTTCCGCTAAAGTTCCTCTTTCAAATGTGCTCCAGACACAAATCCTCCTCAGCTCTCAGCCCAGTTTTAATTCTTATTGCCCTTCTCCCCTCATCCAATGACACTGGTGTGCAAGACTAGATCAATGAAATACAGCCACAGGACTTCACAGTGAACTGTAAGTACTGGCGCAGACAGCTCGATGAAATAATCCCACATAAATCAATACAGGTAGTGGCTTAACAGAACACACACAGAAAGTCACACATCACAGATGAGGAATAAGAGTAGCCTGCCACAGAGCCAGCACACATAACAGGCCTCATCAATGCTTGTCATAGGAACGCCACATCTTCTGCTTACATCTCATGTGCAGCGCAGCACACCGTCCTGCCATTAGTATGGAGCTTGTGAGGCGGACAATGACAGCGACAGCTATCTGGCATGACAGATTACCTGTAATATGAATGAACTAAAGGACAGATGTGTATGATTCAAAGTGTGTGCTACTAGGTGCTGTATGTATAAGTGGATGCTGTGTCAGAACTGCTACACGCTTACAGATGGTCAATGAGAGGATGATAATGCTGGCTTGCAGAACGTAAAAGTTTTAAAAGGAATCTGAAGTGGAAATAAACTTATGATATAATGATTTGTATGTGTAGTACAGCTAAGAAATAAACCATTAGCAGCAGAGATACAAGTCTAATATTGTTTCCAGTACAGGAAGAGTTAAGAAACTCCAGTTATCTATGCAAAAGAGCTTCACTGATGGCAGAGAGCTCTGTCTTCTGAAGCTTATTATCTCAAGTGTCTGTCAGGCCTTGTTCACACTGGGGGTGTTTTTGGCTTTTTTTTCAAGAGCAGGTGATTTTTACAATCGCCCATAAAAAGCTTCTGTAATGAATCTCTATGAGATGGTTCATATCAGCGCGGTTTGTGCGCTGTGCGTTCAGCAAAGCGGTGCCTGGACCATTTTGAGGCATTTTTGCTATAATGGAAGGTAAAGGAAGAGCGCTAAACGCTCACAAAACTGCTTTATGCAACGATTGTGTTCGCGTTTTTAGAATAAATACATTGTATTTATTCTGATGCAAGTTCACTTCTTGACTTGCATCAGGGAGTGAATGACAAAAGCACTCTGGAAAAGCGTTTTTACCAAAAAACATAGCGTGCGGGGAGTGCTGGGAGGGGGAAAAAACAGCGCAGAAAAATGCAAAACGCTTGCGTTTTTAGGTGTGAATGAGGCCTCACTGTATTTTGTTTTTTTCTGAAGAGGAAAGTTCAAAACTTAACTAGCCTGCTCTGTGAAATCATTTAGAATGTTGAATGTAGTGTGTAAACTGCAAATATTAGACAATGATGCAATGTTACAAAAAAACAAAACTATATAACTGAAAATAAAAATAGACTATTTTCTATGCTACTTAAGTTCTATGAATGATCCTACACAACCAAATCATATCATTTTTTTTCACTGCAGTGTCACTAACTGAGAAAAAATAATCAGATAGTGAAAGCCTTTAGATCTTCCAGAGGTCTCCCACATCCTCCTCCAGACCACCGCTGGACACTGAAAACCCCTGGAAGTTTGCAGCGTCCGTCTGTGAATGTGTGTGGCCATACTGCGCAGGGTGTGTTGTGTCTGGGCAGTAGCACAGAGTTGCGCTAATGTTTGGCTTTTTCCGCAGCGTTGCGAAATACATAAGCGCTTTTTTTTAGTTATGGCAAGGAAATGAACAGCGCTACTTAAAAACAGATAAATGCCTACCTGCAAAAGAGTGCAAGCCCCACTTGTGGGATAAAATACACACCGAGCATACACATGACCTGTCTACCACTGGAGGATGTTGGTTTCCGTAACAGCTTGCATGCAACCTATTAAGTACTCAACCCTCCCACTGCGAAGAAGTCAATCCTCAATGGGAGGGGACCTAACACTAACTAAATCCTAACCTATGTATAGCTATGTTTTGCAGGTAGGCACTAGTCTGTTTTTAAGTAGCGCTGTTCATTTCCTTGCCATGTACTAATTCAATTCATTTTTGGTCAGCTGCTCCCACTTAGCAGCTTTGCTTTTGGTGTATATGCAGAGCTTCCGTTTGGGTTCAAGGTGCGTTTGCAGTTTTTGGGAGGGCTCAGTGCACCTCTGATTCAAGGCCATTCGGAGGCGGCCTGGTGATGCGCTGATCCACCTTTTGCGCTTTTTTTAGTTAGTCTGGCCATTTTGCCTAGCATTGCCTGAGAAAGGGACTGGCTACATCTAGAGTCCCAATTGAAAAAGAACATTAAAAATATACTCACACCTTGGGGTTAATCTTGCTTTTGCTCTTTTTAATTACGAAATGTGGTATCAACGTTTGGAAGAGGTAACCCTGGCCATGGCTAAATGGCTGGATAGACTTCATGATAGCTGGACTACTGAGGAGTTGGACTACTGTATATTAATTCTAGACATAGCTCAATCCTCAATCAACAGTTTGACAAGGTAAAGAGGATACAAAATTCTTTATGACTGGTACAGAACCCCAGCGCTCCTCTCTGCCAGGGGTCTCGCACTCCCCGGTAGTTGCTTTAGGGGTTGTGGAGCTGCCACAGATCAGGAGCATTGCTGGTAGCCTTGACCCATTGTACAGGGAGTGTGGGTGGAGCGTTTCCAGCTAGCTGCTACTGTCCTGCTTACTGATATTTCACCAACCCCGTGGATGGCCCTTTTTGGTAAAACGGTTTCTTCCCCATTTAAACAGAAGATGCTACCAAAACTATTTTAGCCAAGGAGTGGAGGTTTTCTACGATCCCCTTCCCTGATGTCATCCATAAAATAGGTGAATATTACTGGATGGAAAAGATCAGCTCCACACTGAACAACCAAGAAAACACAGAAGACAGAAGACAAGACACAGAACATTTATATCACACTTTTCTCCTGGCGGACTCAAAGTGCCAGAGCTGCAGCCACTAGGGGCACACTCTATAATCAGTTGCAGTTAGGTAATCTTGCCCAAGGTCTCCTCACTGAAGAGTTGCTGGTTTACTGAACAGGAAGAGCAGAGATTCGAGTTCTGGTCTCCTGTGTCAATGGGAGGGCCCTTAACCAGTACACTTTCCCGCCACTAGAGGGGCAATTTAATAGCATCTGTTCTCCCTGGTTAACCTCGAGTTCCCCCTATTGACCTCTACATCATGGTCTCGTTCGCAGTTCTATGTAGCCTTTATCACTTTATTGAGTGCATGTATTATAAATACCAAAATTTAACACTTGGACTAAGTCGTGGGCAAACCCCAATGTCTACAGTCCTGGCCAAAAGTTTTGAGACTGTCAAAAATATTGGAAATTAGAAAAGTTGGTGCTTAAATTTTTATAATAGCAATTTGCATATACTCCAGATTGTTATGAAGAGTGTTCAGATGAATTGCATTGTCCTTGTTTGCCATGGAAATTAACTAAATCCCCAAAAAAACCTTTCCACTGCATTTTATTGCTGTCATTAAAGGAACGGCTGAGATCATTTCAATAATCATCTTAACTCAGGTGAGAATGTTGACGAGCACAAGGCTGGAGATCATTATGTCAGGCTGATTTGGTTAGAATGGCAGACTTCACATGTTAAAAGGAGGGTGATGCTTGAAATCTTTGATCTTCCATTGTTAACCATGGTGACCAGCAAAGAAACGCATGCAGCCATCATTGCGTTGCATAAAAATGGCTTCACAGGCAAGGATATTGTGGCTACTAAGATTGCACCTAAATCAACAATTTATAGGATCATCAAGAACTTCAAGGAAAGAGGTTCAATATTTTAAGAAGGCTTCAGGGCATCCAAGAGAGTCCAGCAAGTGCCAGGATCGTCTCCTAAAGAAGATTTAGCTGCGGGATCTGAGTGCAACCAGTGCAGAGGTTGCTCAGGAATGGCAGCAGGCAGGTGTGAGCGCATCTGCATGCACAGTGAGGGGAAGACTTTTGGAAGATGATCTGGTGTCAAGAAGGGCAGCAAAGAAGCCACTTCTCTCCCAAATAAACATCAGGGGCAGATTGATCTTCTGCAGAAAGTATGGTGAATGGACTGCTGAGGACTGGGGCAAAGTCATATTCTCTGATGAAGCCCCTTTCCGATTGTTTGGGGCATCCGGAAAAAGGCTTGTCAGGAGAAGAAAAGATGAGCGCTACCATCAGTCTTGTGTCATGCCAACAGTAAAGCATCCTGAGACCATTCATGTGTGGTGTTGCTTCTCATCCAAATGAGTGGGCACACTCACAATTTTGCCAAAAAACACAGCCATGAATAACCAAAACACCCTCCAACAGCAACTTCTTCAAACAATCCAACAACAGTTTGGCGAAGAACAACGCATTTTCCAGCACGATGGAGCACTGTGTCATAAGGCAAAAGTGATAACTAAGTGGCTTGGGGACCAAAACGTTGAAATTTTGGGTCCATGGCCTGGAGACTCCCCAGACCTTAATCCCATTGAGAACTTGTGGTCATTCCTCAAAAGGCGGGTGGACAAACAAAAAAATCAACTAATTCTGAGAAACTCAAAGAAGTGATTATGAAAGAATGGGTTGCTATCAATCAGGATTTGGCGCAGAAGTTGATTGAGAGCATGCCCAGTCAAATTGCAGAGGTCCTGAAAAAGAAGGGCCAACACTGAAAATACTGACTCTTTGCATAAATCTCATGTAATTGTCAATAAAAGCCTTTAAAACTTATGAAGTGCTTATAATTATATTTCAGTACATCACATAAACAACTGAAATAAAGATCTAAAAGCAGTTTAGCAGCAAACTTTGTGAAAACTAATATTTTTTGACAATCTCACAACTTTTGGCCAGGACTGTAGTGGCCACCTTCCTCCCTTATAAAGTTTCCTAGTGTTTAATGCCCTCTCCCTCCCCTATATGGCCCCCTTCTGTCTAGCAGTCCCTCTCCCTCACCTATAGCTCCCTGGTGTCTAATGGCTCCCCCTCCCTCTCATACACAGTTCCCTGGTGTTTAGTGACCTGTCTCCCTCTCCTGTAATTCCCTGGTGAATAGTGCCCCCCTCCTCACCAACACAGTTCCCTGGTGTCCAGTGCCCCTCCCCATACAGTTCCCTGGTGTCTGGTGCTTTTCCCCTCCCTCCACCATACGGGTTCCCTGGTTATCTAGGGCTTCACCTCCACTCCTTGAAGTGGGCCAAACATAATGCAAAGTGGGGAAACTGCTTGGGGGCCAAATTTTGATGGCTCTGAGGGCCAGAGTTTGACATGTATGCCTTTAGTAGATCCCATATGCATATCTCTCTTCTTCCTGATGATGTACATTGTATTTTGGCAAATTTACTTTTATCAATAAAAATCTTGTTGGAAAAAAAATAAATAATTGTGTCAGAGTTGAGCGTTTCATTGAATTTCCTATTTAAACAATTATGGTAATTTCTTTTGACGAAGGACTGAAAGAACGGTGTATGTGTTGCCTGCAACAAGCAATAAATATCCACAAGTCATTACCCCTGTGAGCCTAACCAGTGCCCATAGGCGAGTCTGTGGCTTTTATTCTGTCCACATTTCATAAAGCAGCCTTTATGAATACTCCAGAATGACAATTAGATTATGTATGCCGCTTTGCTACACTCTAATAAAAAGCTTTTTAGCAAAGCAGAGCAGTAGAAGGGAATGTTTGATCAGAAGAGCAATTTTAGTACGGTCAAGTTTATTACCGAGCGCTATTTCATACAAATTCATTCGGCTGCAACAACAAAGAAATTCTGTAATCTCCAAGAAGGGATATAAAAAAAAAAAAAATACAAAAAAAAAAAAAAAAGACCCTACATTTTATGGGACGTGGCTGTAAAAGCGTCTGATGGATGATAAGTACGCTTTTAAATATTTAAAGCTCATGAATTTCATATGGTAATTGGTGATTTTTTTTGTCCCGCGCAGAAGCAAAGCAGGACATTGCTTCTTCAGATAACACAACATATTTGGTTAAGACTCGCGGCAATAACGGAGATCTCATGGGCGTAGGAGGAAATAATGCTGGCAAAATTGCTGCAAATTCCTTCAGGGAAGATCTTAAGGGACAGAGACAACGATGCCTGCGGTTGGAATAACCATAATGCCGCAACACAAAATGAAAAGGAAGAGATAGAAAAGGATGATCTTTATCTGCACTTTTTTTTTTCAAGTGAACCGTTGGGAAAGCGAAAAACCACCAAAGTGAAACTCTGTTTCTTTGAAAATGGCTGCGAATAGGTATCCGTTCTACACAAAACTTTTTTGTAATTTTAAAGTGAATCTGAACAGAAGACAAAAATGCCAAACTGAACTTACCTGGGGCTTCCTCCACCCCCCCCCCCCTTTCCCCCATAGCCTGTGGGGTCCCTCTGTGTCCTCTGGGCTCCCTAATTGCTGGCGGCTCCGTTAGCGCACGACTTTGCAGAGAGTTGTGCGCAACTGCACATGAACTGCCCGTCCGTGCACCTGTCTCGCTCACACACCTGTTGCCTTGAGCATTCAGCGCACGTGCGGTTCATTCTTTCAAGGACCGCACATGCACAGAACACTCAAGATGATGGGCGCACAGACGGGCCATGCATGCGCAGATGCGCATGACTTCCAGTGAAGTTGTGCGTTAACGGAGCCGCCAGTGGTCAAACAGAGGGAGCCCAGAGGACGCTGAGGGACCTCAAAGGTTACGGGGGGGGGGGGGGGGTTGAAGGAAGCCCCAGGTAAGTTCAGGTTGGCATTTTGTCTTCTGTTCAGGGTCCCTTTAAGGCCCATTTCCACTACAAAACAATAATTGCAAATGCATGCATTTTGTTCTGTGCGCTAGCCAAGTCCCGTTCAGTTGTAAGGAATGATGAAGAAGCACAAACATCACATTAGTGGGAACACTAGTATGTACACGTGTATGCAATGTGCAGCATGGTGGCACAGTAGTTAGCACTCTAGTCTTGTAGCACTGCATCCAAGGTTCGAATGCCAGCCAGGGCACTATCTGCAAGGAGTTTGTATGTTTTCCCTGTGTCTGCGTGGGTTTCGTCCGGGCACTCCGGTTTCCTCTCACATCCCCAAGACATACTGATAAACTAATTGGCTTCTCCCTAAATTGGCCCTAGACTATTATGGACATATGACTATGGTAGGGATTAGATTGTGAGCTCTTTTAAGGGACAGTTACTGACTCTGTACATTGCTGAAGAAGATGTCAGGGCTATGCAGCAAATTGCTATGCATTTGATAAGTCCATTTCCAGGCTGCATAGATTGCATTAGCTCAGAGTTATTTGCATCTTATTGACCATCCCCAGAGGCCCATCCAGCTATATGACTGCAGCCTTGTCTGGCAAATGATCAGGTGGTAACCCCTAGGGATGGTCAATGAGATGCAAATAATTTCAAGCTTGCAGCTTGAAAATGAACCAATCAAATCCTGCTGAGGAAAAATTTGATTGGTCCATTTTCAAGCTGAATAAATTTTCATACAAAACTTACATAAGCCCGCATCAACTCCAAATTATTTGCAGCTCATTGACCATCCCTGGTAACCACTGTTTCACTTTCTTACACAATGCAACCTCCCAGCTGGACCTAACTGCTACAACCGCTACTATTTGTATCTATCGATCGAATGATTGATGGTGTACAAAACCATGCAGACAACTAACCCTCAACACTCTTTCACAGTCCCAGAGATAACAATCGCACCAGCTTGTATGACCACAGTTTCTATAAACTGGGCATAGTCAACAAAAATGTGGATTGCCTTGTAGGAGTCAAGGCGATTGAACCTGTCAAAACAGTTGATGAAATATGGATAAGCGGACAAACCTCATGACAGACCAGGAGCTCAGTTACGCCATCGGCCTGCGTGATGCTACAGGAGCACATCTTTCTCCTGCATTCCCACAATGACTTCAAGTCACTAAGCAATAGCACTTTCGGGAACACGGCTGTGGAGTGGGTACTCAGATCTACTTTAAAGTGTAACTGTCGGGCATAAAATAAATTATTTTTATCTGGTAAACCAGTAATAAGGATGCTAACCAGGCAATCCAAAAGTTAAAATCACTATTACTTTTTTTTGTTGATAAATGATCATTCCCCAGTTTACCTGACTTATTTAGTACACACAACATTTGGTACACAAAAAGGAAGTTGCAGGGAATGCTGGGTTGTCCTTGTTTGCTTCTCTATTTCCCCTCAGACTTAACTAACACAGTATGATTGGCTGAAGCCTCTTTCCCTCCTGTTTTCCCTTCCCACACCTCTGTTCCTCTCTGATTGGCCAATATTTCTCATGCTGAGACAATGCACTTTATAGTGAAGGAAGGGCAAATCAGGGAGAGGAGAGTAAGGGAGGAAATGACAACAGTGTTGGCTTCAAAATAGCCACACTTAAAGGGTTAAGGCTAAAAAAAAAAAAAATTTAGTTTTACTCACCTGGGGGCTTCTACCAGCCCCCTGCAGCTACTTCCGGTTTCGGCGACAGGCCTGGGAATGCGAGTGATTCTTTGCGTTCCTGGCTGCAATAGCACCCTATATACTGCTATTGCGGCCAGGAACGCGAAGAATCACTCGCTTTCCCAGGCCTGTCGCCGAAACCAGAAGTAGCTGCCGGCGGGGACACGAGGATCCGAGTGAGACGCCGTGGGCACAGGACGGCTGCAGGAGGCTGGTAGAAGCCCCAGGTAAGTAAAACTCATTTTTTTTCAGTCTTAAGTGTGCCTTTAAAATGGGAAATGCTGAGAAGGATTTTCTCTTTTTTTACTGTAGAAAAATCACTAAAATCAAAACGTGGACAGTACAATACATATGTTATGTAAGTAGAGCAAGTATTTATCTACTTATATATGTTGGGGGGTTTCTGAGATAGTATGGTTGACAGCTCCTCTTTAAGTGAGTTGAAATCATATTTTTTGGTAAATTACCGAACCATTACCGCATATGAAAAAATCTCTAAAATACCGAATGTGATATTTTACCAACTTATTAATTTTTACTCAAACAGGTCTTGGTGAATTGACACCTATGAATTTGCCGTAAAGCAGACAGTAAACACGGCAAGGCTTCATGCCAGACCAGAGCGACATCTTGCTCTGGCTCCATAACCCAGTGCACACCTTTCCCGTTGCTCTCACTCTAGAGAAGCCATCACATTAACACAGCAGATGTATAATTTAAGAGGCTGTTATCAGGATGGATGAGATGCCATGACGGCTGGAATGGAGCTGCCATATAAAGTTAAGGTTAAGAGCGAAAAAAAAAGCAAGCAGGGCCTCTCTCTGAGGGCTGAGGTAAAATTCACGATGGCTGAGCACAGTTGAGGGGAAAAAACAAAAGTCTCTTCTGATCCTAAGAAAGCAGAAAGCACCACGGCCTCTATTAAGATTAATGGTGTCACTGCTTCGCTGATTCCTAAAGCTCTTTGCTGAGCAGAAGGCTATTTGTGATGATTAAATATTTCCACACGCAGAACCCAAAATAAAATCAAGCTGCATTTAAAGAGAAACTGCAATGGGGAACTTTAAAGAGAAACTCCAACCTAGAATTGAACTTTATCCCAATCAGTAGCTGATACCCCCTTTTACATGAGAAATATAATGATTTTCACAAACAGACCATCAGGGGGCGCTGTATGACTGATTTTGTGCTGAAACCCCTCCCACAAAAAGCTCTGAGTACCGCGGTACTCTGGGCAAACTGCTACAATGCAACAATGTTCACAGACAGGAATTAGCTGTTTACAGCTGTCTCTAACAGCCAAAACAGCTAGGAGCAGCTACATAACCTGCCCACAGTAAACATGTCACCATGTAATACATGTCAGAATGTGAATCTGGGAGAGGAAAGATTTCACAATGAGCAAACACTGACTAAATCATTTATACATAATTATGGTAAAAAATGAAGCACTTTTTTTTACTACATTATTTTCACTGGAGTTCCTCTTTAATCTGGTGCACAAAAATGTCAAACTTTCCTGTGAGGAATTTACATTTGTATGGCTGAGTTTTAGTGCCATGTACTCAATGCAGAGTTGTGCTGCAGGGATGTGCATATCAGGCATTATGATAAGGTTACTGTGGGACTAGGGTCAGAAAGTCATGCAGTGTTAGTGTGTGTGGTGGAGGGTCACAGTGATATGGTAGTGCTAGAGTGTAGGGAAGGGTCAGGGAGGCAGGCTAAAGATAGTGCGCAAGGTTAAAAGCAGTATGTGGAGGTAAGTTATGTGTATGGGCAGGTTTGCTGTGAAGGCTGTGTCAGGAGTGTGAGAGCAGGGTTAGTGTGAGAGCTGAGTCAGGGTGTGAGGGTAGGCTCAGGGACTAAGCATAGGTTCAGGGTGTGAGCGCAGGCTTAGATTGTAAAAGTAGGTTTAGGGTGTGAGGGTAGGCCTATGATGCGCTTTGGGAAAGGGTGTGAGGGTAAGGTTAATTTGAGGGTAGGGTAGGTAAGGGTGTGAGGGTAAGGTTAATTTGAGGGTTGGTTAGGTAAGGGTGTGAGGGTAAGGTTAATTTGAGGGTAGGGTAGGTAAGGGTGTGAGGGTAAGGTTAATTTGAGGGTAGGGTAGGTAAAGGTGTGAGTGTAAGGTTAATTTGAGGGTAGGTAAGGGTGTGAGGGTAAGGTTCATTTGAGGGTAGGGTAGGTAAGGGTGTGAGGGTAAGGTTAATTTGAGGGTAGGGTAGGTAAGGGTGTGAGGGTAAGGTTAATTTCAGGGTAGGGTAGGCAAGGGTGTGAGGGTAAGGTTAATTTGAGGGTAGGGTAGGTAAGGGTGTGAGGGTAAGGTTAGTCTGAGGGTAGATTCAAAGTGTGACAGTAGGGTTAGTATATGGGAAGAGCTATTATGAAACTAGGGTTAGGGTGTGAGGGTAGCATGAGGGTAGGGCTAGTTTTAGGGCAGTGTCAGGGTGTGTAAAGGTAGCGTGAGGGCGTGTGAGGGTAGCGTGAGGGAGTGTGAGGGTAGCCTCAGGGCGTGTGAGGGTAGCCTCAGGACGTGTGAGGGTAGCGTTAGCTAGATGATAGTACTGAGGTAAGCGACATTCTGCGACATCTGCTATGTTTGGAAAGTAATGGCATTCGTTTTGTAAAGCAACAATATGGTTTATTAATTCTTTACAAAAGCTACACTTACAAAAATGTTATAAAATTTTAATTAAGCCTGCTGTCCTTTAAGGGAAAAAATGCTTAACTTCCCACTTTTCTTAACTTGCCTTTATGCTTCTGAAGGCATGTGAGTCACAACATACAGTAGCTGCCACCAAGTAACGTACAGTGATGGGTATAATCACAACTTACTTGTGCCCGGGGTGGAACAGCACAGAGGAGACTCCATGAGCAAAATGGTAACCAAAGTTGAAGCTGTGGTTTTCTTGGTAATTCTGATTGGCTCCAACACTAGAAAGAAGAACAAAAAAAAACACTTCAATCCAGCGGGAGGAACACTACTTGAAATAGAGAATGTATCAATTCTTTATGAACAGCCAGCAAGGAGATTAATCTAGGATGCTACCTGACTAGGTAACTGTTCAGCTGCCCGCGATAATTAATCACCAGGAGTTCGGCTGACCACTGTGCGCTTGCTTTGTACTCCAGGAACACCAGGCCGGCAATGGCGTAACTCAGGTCCCCAGGGAAGCTGGCATGCTATAAAAAAGGCAGAGAAAAGAAACCTCAGGTCTAGTTCCTAGTTTAACACACACAAAAAAGATGAAAGAGAAAGTGTTCCAGGCCATTGCTATTCCATTCTTAAAGCGGACTTGAACTTAGAACCTTCTCTCTAAGCAACAGCATAATAACTTTTAAAGAAAAACATTTCCTTGTTACAGCTTATAAATTCCCTACTAAGATTCTGCAGTGTGGTTACTTCCTGGTATCCTGGAGCACAGAAAGGGTTAACCTCCTGTGTTTACATATTAGCTCAGAACTAGGCAGACATGGAAGAGAGCTGACAGCTCAAATTACACTAGCCCATAACTTGCTGAGAAGGTATAATTAAACAGACTGTCCTCGATAAACACACGATTCTCTGTTTTCCAACTCTCCTGAACAAGAGTTCAGGTCCCCTTTAAAAAGTGTCAGTTGTCTTTCTGTCATTCAGATGTTTTGGATTCAGTGGATTCTGAGTTTTACACCTTCAACAAGCCAGTAATGGCCACACACCTAATCTACAAAAACCTCCCTCTATATTAACTCCTCCTCCAATGATAATGATAGCTCCTTCCTGACACCTAACCCAAACGTACCTCCCTAATGTAAACTGACCGCAGGGTTTACTCCCTGCCGACTCCTCACCACAGCCTCCCTTCTAATTCCAACCAAAGACCAAGAGGCACAGACACAGACACAAACACACACAGACACAGACACAAACACACACAGACACAGACACAGACACAAACACACACACACACCCCCAGAGAGGCACACACACACACACACACACACACACACACACAGGGACACACACACACACACACAGAGAGGCACACACAGACACACACACAGACACAAAGACACACACAGACACAGAGACACACACAGACACAGAGACACAGAGACACACACACACACACACATACAGGCCTTCCTCAAAACCGCATCGCCCCTCTAAAATCCATCATGAACGCAGCAGCCAGACTCATCTACTCCTCCCACCGCTCTGTCTCCACAACTCCCCTACGCAAATCCCTTCATTGGCTTCCAATTCACTTCAGAATCAGCTTCAAGATCCTATGTTTGGCATACAAATCCATACACAAGTCCTGCCCAACCTACATCTCTGACCTGGTCAGCAGATATACATCTGGCCGCCCACTTCGCTCCTCCAATGACCTCCTCTTAACCACCCCACGCATCTCGCACTCCCATGCCAGACTGCAGGACTTCACTAGAGCTGCCCCTATCCTGTGGAACTCTCTCCCACTGCCCATCAGGCTCGCTCCCACCTTCAACACCTTCAAAAAAGCACTCAAAACTCACTTCTTCAAGGAGGCCTACATCAACTCAACACTACCCTAATCCTTTCTGTCAATAACTTCTTGATGCATCCCTCCTTTTGTGTCACCAGCCCCTCCCTCTAGATTGTACGCCTTTGGCAGGGCCCTCTCCCCTTGTGTATCATACTTGACTGTGTGCACTTTACCCAGAATTTGGAACTGGTAATTTTTACCACTACCATTCCAGTTTATGATCTAGCATTGTACTATTATCTGCATTGTGTTGTGTATCTTATTGCTATTACCTGTATTGTTGTATCTATGGTCTGTTACCTGTATTGTTCTGTCAACCCTGTTATCATTGTCTGTAATCCTATTTATTGTACAGCGCTGCGTAATATGTTGGCGCTATATAAATATAATAAATAATAATAAATAAACACACACACACACACTAATCCTAACATCTAAACGTTCCAATTAAACCCAAACTTCTTCTACCTTAAGCCTCTAAAGATGTCCACTAACAATACAATTTGCAGAACAATCGATTCTTTATATGAACAAGCGGAAATAATAATTGTGATCACTGGGTAAAATGTCCTAACCAATCCGATCACATAAATTAAATCGACCAGATTTTCAGATCGATCCCCTCAATCTGCTTGGCTTCATTAGTGATCCCAAACCATAATTTCCGATTGTTCATACAAAAAATTGTTTGTAAACGATCGTTTGGCAAATAGTATCCTTAGTGGCCACCTTAACACTAACCAACCCATCCTCCCCCCCCCACACACACACACACACACACACACCTACAGCCTGAGCAAGCGAGTTGTTTCTACCATGCCAGATCGAACATTTTGATTGATTTCGGATGGAAATCTATCAAATTTACAATCGAATCTCCCAGTTATCGATGTCAAATTACCTACTTTATGGGCACCCTTAGTTTTATATAATCGCCAAGGGCCCAATGTAATATTTAAGAAAAAAAAGGGTAAGGCTAAGTACTATGCAGCCCTGCCCCGAAAAGAAAAAGTCTGCCTGGAGCTGTATGCTGTTTTGGTACCCATTTCTCGCTATTGGATTGCCACTTGAAGCATACGCATCAGGTAAAGTTGTACATACCGGTGGGATGACAAAGAGCTCGCTTCCAATGAGATCGAATAATCTGACGGTCCCGGTGCTCTCAGCATAAGCCACTAAGGTGCAGTCAAGGCTCCACGCCACACGCCTCCATTGGGGGTTTGGGTCTTTAGGAACTACAAAGCAGAACAACAAACGAAATGAAGGTTGCAGACACTATTACATTAGTAAGTAGATGGGTTAACTAGCCTCACTGATCTTTTCAGCAACGACTATGACCATTGCACGAAACTGGGAAAAACCTTAGATCAATTTTAAGTCAAAACCAGCATAAATTTGTTCATGATTAACAAAAAACTGACCAGTATTTTGAAAGATACCCATAAAAAAAAATTCCAAAAAATGTGAGATCCCAAGCTGGAACCCCTCATTGGAGAACGCTAGCATAATGAGGCTGTGAGACAGGCTCTCTTCTTCCTTCCTCCTTTTCTTCATCCTTTCTTTCTTCTTCTCATCTTTGCATTTTACCATCAGGCTTAACCCATTCTCTCTTTGGCGTTTTGTTGGCTCCCAAAAAAGACACAAATTTCTGTAATTCCCCAGTCCTCTTTTCTCTGGACTAGCTTTCCTCACTTGACTTGATAGCAGGTTGAAACCTCTGGAGTACTAGTTGAGGTTACATTGGCGTAATTACATGAATAACTTTGTGTTAAACAAGTTGTACAGTTACCTTTCATCTTTACTGGTGATTAATGTGCTTGAAAACACTTGAACAAGACTTTTGTTACTGTATGTTACTCTATTATATGCTGAAAACTAATAAAACTTTTGAAACACAAAAGAAGTGTAGCTTCCATTAAAGAGACTCTGAAGTCTCATAAAATGCCACTTTTTATGTAACAGTTACCTTCAGCAGTATCACCCCAACTAAAACGCCGCATCCCAGTGGCAGATCGCTGGTTTTAAACACCCCCAAATACCGGGGCAAAATTCTACGACTTTCCTAGTTGTGTATTTTGCTGCCCAGGGAGGCAGAGTTTTGAGCTGCAGCTCTGCCTCCATTCACGTCAATCCCCACGGATCTCCGCCTCTCCCCGCCCCTCTCAGTGAAGGAAGACAGAGGGGCGGGTAGAGGCGGCGATCAGCGGGGATTGACACGCATGGAGGCAGAGCTACAGCCCAAAGCTCTGCCTCTATGAGGAAGTGCTCCCCGCATTTTCCCACGGGGATTTGGAGGGTTTTAAACCAGCGATCTGCCGCGGGGATGCAGCGCTTTAGTTAGGGCGATACTGCTGAAGGTATCTGTTACATAAAAAGTGGCATTTTATGAGACTTCAGAGTCTCTTTAAGGGGTAAATAGACTGCTCGATTTCAGCCATCGATCAATCGACTCTATTTTATTGATCCATCGGAAATCGATTCTATCAAATCTCTTGATTGAAATCGGCTGCAAATCGATCAATTTGATCTATCTAACAGGATGGAAAATCTAGGTCGATGGCCCATAGAGTTGCATTGGCTCTAATGGTCCAATAATGCATTTAGATCAATTTCCAACAGATTTAATTCTGAAATCTATTGGAAATCTGTTCCTAGTGTTTGGCACACATCAGATAGATTCCTGTCAGATTCGACTTGACAGGCATCTGACAGAAATCTATCTGATAGTCGAATCTGCTGCAAATCTATAAGTGTATGGCCACTTTAACTGTTTTCTGTGTTAAATATAAACAATGTGATAATGGGATAACATGTGCATGCTGTATGTAAGATTAGATTTGTATTTTCAATTTTATAGTTTCATACAAATCAATAACATTTCTATAGCGCTTTTCTCCCATAGGACACAAAGCGCTTAGGCTCTCTCAGATTCATTATTTGGTAGTTGGATGAAGCATTCACACAACAAAAGTTATATTTCTGCAAATGCCAAACTGAACAGGTGGGTTTGCAGTCTGGATTTAAAAACGTCCAGAGATGGAGCTGTCCTGATCTGTTGTGGTAAGGAGTTCCAAAACGTAGGAGCAGCATGACAGAAGGCTCTGGGACCAAAAGTTTCCAAGTGGACTCTGGGTATGACTAGATTATTAGAACCTGTGGATCTGAGATTGCGGGGATTGCTACGCAGCTGCAACATTTCTTTCATGTATCCAGGGCCCAGATTATTTAGTGATTTAAATGTCAGTAGGCCGTTCTTGAATAGGACACCCCATTTTATAGGTAGCCAGTGAAGGGAGTGCAGGACTGGCGTTATGTGGCAGTGACGGGGTTGGTTGGTTAGCAGTCTGGCAGCAGTATTCTGTATTAGCTGCAGGCGGTACAAGGCCTTTTTTGGAAGGCCAGTGTAGAGAGCATTACAGCAGTCCAGTCGGGAGGTAATAATGGCGTGGACTAAGGTTGGCAGATCTTCTGGGGGGATGAGGTGCTTGATTTTTGCCATGTTCTTCAGGTGAAAATAGGATGATTTCACCACAGCAGAGATGTGAGTTGACGTTTAAATCCCCATCAATTAGTACTACCAGGCTACGCACATGATTAGAGCTTTGTAGATCCGTGCCTCCTATTCCCAGTGGTGAAGACTGCAAGTAAAGTTGTTTTGTTGTCATGCGCTGCACTCCGATCAGAAGGACTTCAGTTTTGTCTGCATTTAGTTTCAGCCAGTTGTCATTCATCCATTGCTGTAGTTCACGTAAGCAGGCGTTTATAGTTGGAGTCGGAACATCAAACAGATTGTGGGTGGGCACACCAAATTCATAAGTCGGGTGCTTGGTATTATGGCTTAGGTTTGCCAATCTGTATATCCAAACGCCTTGATGAAGGGGGGACCCACACGCCTTGATGAAGGGGGACCCTGCGAGGCCCCCGAAACAATTGTCGGTACTATTGTGGATATAATGGCTCAATAAAGGAGCGCACTTTACTTGGAACATGGAGTGCTGGTATACTTGACGTTTGTTTATAGTTGGATCTGTCACACCAGGCTTGAATTAAATATATAGTTGGGTGTCGTCCGCATAGCAGTGGTATGTCAGACCATGTTTTTGGATTAGTTTTCCAAGCGGTAACACGTAAATTGTGAAAAGCAGGGGAGAAAGGATTGAGCACTGTGGCACCCCATACTTAAGTGATACAGGGGTGGACAGGAAGGGCCCCATAGACACTTTTTGGGTTCTGCCACTCAAGAAGGATTGGAACCACTGAAGAACTATTCCATCAATGCCGCAGTATTCTTGTAGCCTGTTTATCAAGAGGTCATTGTGAACTGCATCAAAGGCTGCAGAAAGGTCTAGCAGTATCAGGATGGAGCACTCTTCTCTGTCTCTTGCCATGAGCAGGTGGTTGCATATTTGGATAAGGGCAGTTTCAGTGCTGTGATGTTTCCTGAAGCCAGACTGGAAGGGGTCATAACTGTTATTTTTTAGGATTTTGGCTTCTAGCTGGAGGTATACCGCTTTTTCAACCCAGAAAGGGACGGTTAGAGACAGGTCTGTAGCTGGTCCTTGCATCTGGGTCCAGGGAGGGTTTTTTTGAGGAGACGCCTGATGATGGCTTCCTTCAGTAAAGTAGGAAAAATCCCTGATTGGAAGGAACAGTTAACAATTTTGAGGAATACCGGTACAAACAGGTCAGGGCAGTTCAACATGAACTGTGCTGGGCCAGGATCCAGGTCACAGGTAGTTTAGCGGAGGTGAAGAAGGACGCTTGATGTGACTTCTTCATCAATTTCTTTGAAGTTTGACCAAGGTGTTACGTTGTCTCTGCTAATTGTCTTCGGTGCTATATTAGGCTCAGATGCTGTAAGTTGGATGGCGGACCTTATAGCGGAGACTTTGTCTGAGTAGTAATAGGCAAATTGGTGACAGAGGTGCATTGAAGACTGCATATTAAGTTTTTGACATGCCGGGTTTCAGAGTTTTTCCACTGTGCGGAACAGTTGGGCTGGACTGTTAACTGCGTTTGCTATCTCATGTGATAGAAAGGATGACTTTTTCTCAGTGATTACCTTTTGGTAGTTCAAGTGGAGGATTAAGGCATGTTTGTCTTCTGGGGACTGAGATTTGCGCCAGTCTTGCAAGCTTTCGGCCTTGTCTTTTCAGCTCTTTTATAGAGTTATCAAACCACTGTGCATGATGATGTGGAGTAAGATATTTGGTGCGCAGAGGAGCAATGGTCTCAAAGGTGGAGGACACACATTTGTTGTATTTAAACACCAGAGTATCAGGTTACTAATTTTCAGTAGTTAAAACCTTATAGCACAATATATCAAATCAGGCATACAAGTTTATCCTACAAAACGTCTTTGAATTTTTGAATTTATTTTGCGGATAACTACCACAATAGAACACTCAACAGGAATACATCATCGCTAACTGTACATACTCAAAAACCCATCACACACCAAAATCAATTTGTTTCACAGAATGTTTTCAGCTACTTAGCGTCTGTATAACATATTTTTACATTTCAATTAGCCTCTCTGGCTGCTGCGGCTCCTGTTGACCCAGCTGAACGATGTTGCATTGTAAGATATTTGTGGCATGCATAAAAAACAAAATAAAGAAAGGACAGCACAGCTTTGTAATTACTCACCTTGACATTTTCCTATGACGGAACCAAAGTCGTCTTTTGCAGACCTGGATGTGCACAGGAAACAGAATACAAAGGGGAAATGAAATCTTGATAACTACCAGAGACTGATGGATTCTTGCAAACATACAGTGGAGATATGTAGCCATCGATTTTATGAATAAATAGATGAACTGAAGAGCTCGGCTTTGCCGGGAAAGGGTATTCTTAGCCTAGACGATGCATCTCTGAAAACGTAACATTCCTTATTTTGTACAGGTGTATAGTTCTCATGCAAATGAATCTGTTCTGCTGCTTCTGGAAGGGAAAGGCATCATATTCGGCTCACAACAACATGGAATTCATTGTGTTCTGAATGCCTCATATTTACTTCAATGAGAGATCTGAGATTAAAGTTTACTCTGAAAGTTTGAGGCCTTTGAGGGCCCCTTTGCACTTGCAGGTAATTACTGTGTTGTGTTACCCTAGTTTACCGAAAGGGGTTGCAAAAGCAAGGAAAGTCTATGGAGACTTTCACACTTATTGCAATCCATTTCGGTGCCCCTGAAGTGTCCGAGCTGAAGCAAGGGCAGCAGCGTGCTACCACAAGCACCACTCTTAACAAACAGTGCTCGGGGTAATGGAAGTAAAATATAAAGTTTTCTACTGTCTCAGGTATACTTTATAAGTGAAATTCTACCTATGTTGAGGTATTTGATGATCCCTTCAGCTCAGCTCTACCCAATGCAATGATTGATGGCAACCATAATTTTAACTTGCTTACCTTGTTCAAATGCATACATACTGACAGATTGTGTGACTCAGGGCCCCAACAGTCCCTCAATTAGTGTGAGAAATAATCAAAAGGCATATGGAGGCTGCCATATTTGCTGCCTTTTAAACAATACCAATTGGCCAACTGATCTCTTGCCAAGTGGCTGAAGTAATCCTAAGAAATAAAGGGAGGTACGCACACCACATTCTTAAAGCGTTACTTAAAGAAAACCCAGGTGGGCAGATAGGACACAGAGGCATGTGCTCTGTCTGATGACAGGCCTCTGTGTCCCCACACCGCCACTCTCTGCCCCCCAAGCCAGCCCCCCACGATTAGCGACAATATTTGTCGCTATCTCAGAGGTAAACACAGGGAGAGGGATTCCCCTGTTCAAAATGCCTGTCAGGGGCTTTCCTGCAGGGTTTCCAGAACTGCCATTGGAAAGCTCTCTCTACCTGACCACGCCCCTGGCGCTCCCTGCACGCTGTGAGACACACAGTCTCTCTGTGCAGCGTCGTGACCTATAGGACACCAAAGTGAAAGTGGGCCATTGCGGCCCACTGCAGCGGTGGGGAGAGGCATTTTTTTTCGGCTACCTGGATCAGGTAGCCTACTTTTTTTTATCTCTTTTTGAGCCAACCTCGGGTTCTCTTTAAAGTAAACCTGAGATGGGGACTTAAGGCTTATCGCTCCCACGCCATCCTCCGTCTCCCCATTCGTCCGCAAATGGCTCAGAAAGTCCGTCGGTCCGAGGCCAACTGCACTCCCGGCTCTGCGCTTGCCCGACGATGGGAGCGAGACAGTGGGTGTGCACGGCTTGACTGGGCCTGCGGCCACTAGCCCAAACTGGACAATTTACCGGGGCCAGTTGTGAAAGAGGAGGCCGAGGAGTACAGTGTGGGAACAATAAGTATTGAAGGGGCTGGAGGAAGCCCCAGGTATGTATATTTTTTCTTAAGTCCCCATCTGAGGTACACTTTAAGCATCCTGCAGTCATCCTGTGCCCATGCCGTCCTTCTGCACCATGATTGAGCTCCCGTTGCCAGGAGCATTTTGCTCATGCACAGTAGTGATTTCCCTGTACTGCGCATGTGCAGAACGCTGCTGTTAACCAGCAAGCAATGAGGCGGCCCATGGCCGTCCAGCTTTGAGGAGGTCACCGCTGCTGGCCAGAGGGTCTTGGAAGGACGGCGTGGGCACAGGATGACTGGATTGCGGGGGGCTGTAAGTAGCCCCAGGTAAGTTAAACTTTTTACCGAGCTTTGGATTTCCTTTAAGGTACTTGCATTTATTGTTTCATCTGCACTGTGCATTGAGAAAGGGGACCCTGCGTGGCTCCAAAATGATCATTGGCAATACAGTCGGATGTGTATGGTGATAAAACAATAAATGCAAGTTCCTTAAAAGTGTGGTGTGCGGACCTCCCTTTGTTACTTTGGACCCTTAAAAAGGAAGTCTGCATTTTGCTCTACAGCGACTAGTATGGTCTCTACTGGGCCTAAGGCAAAAAAAACTATTCTTATGATAAGTGGAAATACACATTTAAACAATGCTTAAATGACTTTACAGAATGCTCCCCATAAGTCTTATTTTATGTGACGCTCAATTAATCACTTACCTAATTTCCACACACTGATCCTGAACTGCTGCCAAAAGCTTGCCGTTACTGCGAGAAAAATGAAAGCAAAAACGCTGAAATCATTATAGTGCTATTAACAGTTATAAAACATTGTAATTAAGGAAATACAGTCTGCTTGCTGATAACGTGCTTCTCACCTATTACCCACAATCCTGCTTGCTGCCAAATAAATGTTATTAGCTTACCGCGGCCCATAAAGCTGACCATTTGCCTAAGTGCTGTAGCACATAACATAAGGTGGGACTCTGGGGAAGCTACTCCCAGCTCCAATATAAACTGTCCTCACTGTGTTATATAAAACAACCCACTGCAAAAACTTTATACTGCTCTCTAGTATCGGTAATGAGACACCCGGAACATAAAGTTCATTGCGGTAACACTTTTAAATTAGTGCAATCAACTTTACGGTGGCCTTACAAGCAGTCCATGTGCCACCAGATTGACCATTAGATAGATCCCTCTCTCACTGAATCTCATCAGAGAGGGATCTATGCCTGGCAACACACTGCTGACAGATTTCCAATAGATTTCAGTGTGAAATCTATTGGAAATTGTCCTGGCGCTGCCAAAGCCTGCCTAGCAGTCTCCCCCGAGTGTATCTGTACCTCCCCTTGCCCAGCGTTAGAGGGTCACCTGTCCGCTGGTAAGGCTCCTAGCCTCCTCCGGCGCCACCGCGAGCGCCTGTACTCCATGACTCAGAGACCAGAGGACAACTGTCCCGCAATATCAAGATATGCATGTGCATCCTTAGGCTGGTTTCACGGTGTAAAATGGCGCTCAGGGCTTTCAGGGATCACTGCGTTAGTACATGGTGTTCCATGTCTGGCATTCGGCCGAGCAGGAAGTGACGCGCACTTGCGGTCACTTCCTGCTTTGGGTATGCGGAAGTGCACAGAAGCGTATTACAAAAATACACTTCCACGCATGCGCGCCGCAACATCAACTTCTTTATAGAGAAACTCCGACCAAGCGCTGTATGACTGATATTGTGGTGAGTCCTGTCTCTTTACAGTTACATTATGAGACTTGGTGACGTCACCAAGCCTCGTAATGTAACTGAAGAGACGGGACTTTGCGATGGAGGAAGAAGTGCTGCGCTGGAGAGGGCCCCTGGGTGAGTAGTTATATTTGCTCAAAGGGATTAGACAGGGAAAGGGGGGGGAAGCGAGGATGGGTAGAGGCCACCCACACGTCGCACAGAAGGGGGATCCCCCCCGCCCACAGAGGGGGATCCCCCATCCCAAAATACTGCCACACACAAGGGGGATCCCCGACCCGCCCTAGCATATTCTCTACTAGGCAGGTTAAGTGGCAGCCATTGAGACAGGATTCTGGCCTTTTCTTGTTTTCCTTCCCTTCTCCTTACCAATTCACCTTGTTTTCCCCCCTGAAGGTGTGCAGTGTGATCCGGGGTAGCCTGGGACATTGGTGCGGGTCGTGGGGAGTCAAGGACCTGGAGTTTTTTCCGTCTTGCTGTTGTCTGGGTCCATTGACTATGCGGTTCAGGCCGTGTGAAGACCACCACTGCAGGATGTCAGGTCTCCACTGAGGTTGGAAGACAACACCCGATCGAGACACCATTGGCCTCACCGACTGCAGCTACTCCACCACAGCAGGAACACCTTTAGATCAGCCTCTCCATGATGCCAGCCGCTAATCCGGAAGTAAGGGCCGCCACAGCCAGATGCTTCTGCGACAGCCAGATTATCCTGACCATGACCAGCCCTGCTGAATGCTGCATAGGAGTTGGGACCCACCACAGAAATGAACAATACTGCACCTTTTGAACTGGAAAACCTTGGCCAGCACTGGCAGATGCCAGCAATCGGGAATCTCAGCAGAGTAAGCCGTCACCACAGGTTTCCATGAGGAACTGGGTCATCACTGATGAACCTTTGCCTCCCTCGCCCCCCCCCCCCCCATGTCTCCTTAGGGATGACAGATGATTGCCAAGTGCGACTGGTGGCACCGTAATATGGCAGCCTCGGCTCTTGGCTTTCAGACATTATCCCCCCCATCCTTCCAGAGCCTGTATGAACCAAAACCAATTCCAGGAACAACCCCCCCCCCCCCCCCTTTCTACTTGGCAAAAAAAAATAATAATTCTGATGCACTTTTAATGTACTTTACGCACGGATATAGCCTACAAATGGATGTTCCTAGTAAGTTTAAAGAAAGAAATACACAATATCTCAGAAGCCCAGCGATGTATAACATCTCCTTGGCTCCAATTATCTTTACCAGTTAATATGCTTATAAACCACATTCATTTCATCCTGATCAATTGCAGGGTAATGCACATTACAGAAGATAATATGACCCTATAACAAGAAATACGAGACACGTGGATTCATTTGCATTTTAATAATAGGATGTTCAATACAAGTCAATTATTAAGAGAATGTTCCTTTGCCTAATGTTTCATGTAATAACTCATTAGATGCCTAGTTGTTTTTCTTTCTTCTGATGCAATATTTTTATGCGCCATTCTTTACACCGTTTCATACGATTCTATTGTTTTTCTTTTGAATACAATAAAGCTCTGTTCAAAGAAATTGAAAAATCCCAGTAATAAATTGAAAATCTCGGCCTGTGTCCTTTCCCTTCGCACCTCTGTAAGCTTCCTCCAATCGGAAGCGGGGAGGGAAGGGACACAGGCGGGGAGCCGCGTTATACAGGAGGCGGGGGAGCAGCGCTGAATGACAGGGCAGAGGTAAATAACAGGCTAGCGACATTCTTCTTTTGATAAAGGAAATGCCAAGAAAGCACAGGTCTGAAAGTCCTGGCCACAACAATAAATAAGGAAAAGGGCAGAAGAAGGGGAGGGGGGAGAGGGATACTGGAACGCATAATAGGAAGTGAATAATTGCAGCACTTGGGGCCTGGAGGAGGTATTGGCTGCACTTAAGGGACAGGAGGGGTTAATGGTTGCAATACTGTATGCAGTGCAGTCATTAATCCCTCCTCCTCCCCAGACTCCCCAATCCTGATCACCAAGTGAAGCCATTAACTTTGCTGGGTAAACTTATACTTGAGTCAATAAAAATTCCAGCTAAAGAGGGTTGAATATTGGAGTCGACTTGTATTCGAGTATATACAGTAATATGAAGTGCAACTGACAAAACTGCACAAATTATGAGATGTCATGCCAATATGGATTGGAGTCTCAAACAAACATTTCTCACACAGTGTGGAGTCTGCATACTACTAAGACCTGATGCCCTTCTAAAGGCAATGAGAGGCCCGACTCCGTAAAAAAGCATGTACACAGGCACAACAACTGTCAAACAAAGCAATGAGGGAGAAATCGCTAGGGCAACCATTCTTTGTTCAGGCATATACAGAGATATAGAGGTGGCAGGAGGGTGATATAGAGAGGGCAGGAGTGCTGTATATAGAGAAGGCAGGAGTGCTGTATATAGAGAGGGCAGGAGGGATGATGGCAGGGAACAGGATGGAGCAGCTTTTGGTGAGTGATGCAAAGTGGTGAACAATGTGTTATTTCCTTGCTAATAGGAGGCATACATAACTCTGCCCCCTCCACCTGCCGCTTTAGTTCCATATGTGTTACACTGCACACAGCGCGCAGAGGGGCTGCGCTATGTGCGGATGTGTGATAATTGAGATCAGATATTCTTCCGACCTCAATTAAACTGAGCCCACACACAGCGCAGCTCCTCTGCGCGCTGTGTGCAGTGTAACACAATGATCTAAAGCAGCAAGTGGAGGGGGCGGAGTTATGTGCGCACAGCGGGGAGGAAGAACTGTCACTTCCTCCCCAATATTATCTGACGTTCTGCCTCAGTCGAAGACTTTGACTGAGCAGAACGGGGTCAGAGTGGGCACAGGAAGGGGGAGGCTGGTGTTGTGTACTAGTCGCTGCACCAGCAATAAAACAATATTAAAAATATAAAGGGAGGGGAAAAGAGGGTAAGCAGTACTTTAACCTCCCTGGCGGTCAATTAAATCCACCAGGGAGCCAGCGCATCACTATTTTTTTATTTATTTTTTAATCATGTAGCTAGCCTAGCGCTAGCTACATGACAGCCGCTGAGCTGCGGCATCCCCCCACCCCTCCGATCGCCTCCGGTGATCAGGCCTGTCAGGAAATCCCATTCTGAACAGGATTTCCATTAGGGCTTCCCCCGTCGCCATGGCGACAGGCGCGATGACGTCATCAACGTTGTGACGTCAGAGGGAGTCCCGATCCATCCCTCAGCGCTGCCTGGCACTGATTGGCCAGGCAGCGCACGGGTCTGGGGGCACCCTCTGATGCGGCGGATAGCGGCGAATTGGCGCGGAGCAGCGGCGATCGCATGTAACACGCAGCTAGCAAAGTGCTAACTGCGTGTCTACAAAAAAAAAATTGTGCAAATCGGCCCAGCGGGGCCTGAGAAATCCTCTTGCGCGGCTTACCCAGTGTCCAGCACGGGGTTACCGCTAAGGAAGTTAAAGGACAACTGAAGTGAGAAGAATATGGAGGCTCCTATATTTAACGGTTCAAACAATACCAGTTGCCCGACAGCCCTGCAGACCTATTTGGCTGCAGTCGAGTCTGAATCCTACCAGAAACAAGCATGCAGCTAATCTTGTCAGATCTGACAACAATGTCAGAAACACCTGATCTGCTGCATGTTAGTTTAGGGTCTATGGCTAAATGTATTGGTGGCAGAGGATCAGCAGGACAACCAGGCAACTGGTATTGCTTAAAGGGACTCCGAGCAGTGCAGAAACTATGGAAAGATGCATATCATTTTAAAGCTCTCTTTCTCCTCTTTCCAATAATATATAAATCGCCGCCCTACGCCTTTTAGTTTTCGCTATTTTCGCGATTGAAATTGCCGCGGCCGCGATTTCAATCGCGAAAATAAAGAAAACGAAAAGGCATAGAGCGACGATTTAGGTGTCGCCAGAAAGAGGAGAAAGAGAGCTTTAAAATGATATCCATCTTTCCATAGTTACTTGTATTACACAGGACGACCCTTTCCCCAGTGTCAGCAGCTCCATTCAGCAGAAAAAGTCAGCCTGTGTAATACAATATAACTATGGAAAGATGGATATCATTTTAAAGCTCTCTTTCTCCTCTTTCTGGCGACACCTAAATTGTTGCCCTACGCCTTTTAGTTTTCTTTATTTTCGCGATTGAAATCACAGCCGCTGCAATTTCAATCGCGAAAATAGCGAAAACTAAAAGGCGTAGGGCGGCGGTTTATATATCATTGGAAAGAGGAAAAAGAGAGCTTTAAAATGATATGCATCTTTCCATAGTTTCTGCACTGCTCGGAGTCCCTTTAAAAGGAAATAAATATGGCAGCCTCCATATTTGTCTCGCTGTGGGCATAAAAAGATACAGAGGCTTCCTCCAGCCCCCATGAGCACCGATGCGTCCCACGCTGTCCTCCTGGGTGCCTCTGTTCAGCTGCAATCACTCACAGTAATCTGGCTCAGTCGCGGCAGTCGGCTCTGCTGCGCATGCGTGGCCCCTCCATGGAGGGAGGACAGCGTGGGACGCATCGGTGCTCATGGGGCTGGAGGAAGCCGCTGTATCTTTTTATGCCCACATCTCAGGTACATATTTATCACTACATGTAGCTATACAACAACATCATGATTTTTGCTGGGCCGTCACTTGCGTTGTTTCTGATTCACAGGAAACCATCTCCTTTCTTTGCAGTTTGGCTGAATTCCTGGCCTTTTTAAATCAATGCTGAAGTTTTCTTTTTTCCCTCTTTACTTGCTTGCTCTACCATATCTCCACAGTCCAGCACAGCACTGCATATACATAACTGCTGGCGGTTACTTGCAAGGTAGTCAGTACAGTAAGCTTTTTTTGCCGATAAATCCCATTAAAGAATTATACGCATGGTAAGAAAGTCATACTGGTGACACCTGGACTGGAAATCCTAGGCCACTGTCTGCTGGTTTTATTCCTTAAAGAGGATCTGTAACATAAAAAGATCCCCTGGGGGGTACTCACCTCGGGTGGGGGAAGCCTCCGGATCCTAATGAGGCTTCCCACGCCGTCCTCCATCCGTCAGGGGTCTCGCTGCAGCCCTCCGTGGAGTCCGGGCAGCGGTGACGTCATTATTTACCTTCCTGGCTCCAGCGCAGGCGCTCTGACGGCTGTCGGCTCCGAACTACACGGAAATACCCGATCGCCGTCGGGTCTGCTCTACTGCGCAGGCGCAAGTTTCCGGCGCCTGCGCAGTAGAGCGGACCCGACTGAGATCGGGTATTTCCGTGTAGTTCGGAACGGAAAGCCTCCACAGCGCCCCCCGCTGGAGCCAGCAAAGGTAAATATTAAACTAACAGTCGGCACAGTCGCCGGCTGTTCGGAGGGCTGCGGAGAGACCCCCGTGGGACAGAGGACGGCGTGGGAAGCCTCATTAGGATCCGGAGGCTTCCCCCACCCGAGGTGAGTACCCCCCAGGGGATCTTTTTAATGTTACAGAGTCTCTTTAAAGCTGCATTATAACGGAGAGCCTTACCTTGTCAAAACAAGCTGCCAGTTGATCTGTTTATTGATCAGACGCACAATCCCCAGGGGGAGAGAGAATTTTGCTGGACTGTAGAGAAAAATACAATATAACATGTTAAACCCGAGAATGACTTAAAGAGTAACTGTCGGGCATAATATGAAAAATCTACTCTTTATTTTTATCTGGTAAACAAGTAATGAGGATGCTAACCAGGCAATCCAAAAGTTAAAAATCATTCTTAAGGTGCCCATACATGGTACAATTTTTCTTTTTTTTTTTATTAGATAATTTAGTTTGATTATTCCGTTGGATCAAATATAAAGATTTTTCCAGCATGTCCGATCAGATTTTTCTCGAAAAAAATCGTTCAAATTTCTTGATCGAAATTTTTTTTTCTCAACTTTCTTTCGATTCGATCATTTAGATCGAGTAAACTGGAAAATCGAACATTTTTATTGTATCGTGTATGGGCACCATTATTTTTCTTCTCCATAAAACATCATTCCCTAGTTTCCCTGGCTCTTATTTGGTACATCTGCAGCACAAAGGAAGTTGCAGGGCATGCTGGGTTTTCTTTTTTTCTTCTTTACTTTCCCCTCAGACTTAACTAACGCAGCCTGATTGGCCCTCCTGTTTTCCCCTCCCACACCTCTGTTCCTCTCTGATTGGCCAATATTTCTCAAGCTGAACCAATGCACTTTCTACTGCAGAGCTGGGTGGGAGTGTCTGAAGACTGGGAGGAGGCCGGGCAATGATATACAGAAAGAGTAAGGGAGGAAAGTATGTCAGGATTGGCTTCAAGATAGACACAGACAAAATGGAAAATCCTAAGAAGGATTTTCTCTTTTGCTACTATGGAAAAATCACTAAAATCAAAACGTGGACAGTGCAATACATATTATTATTTAAGCAGAGCAAGTATTTATCTACTTATATATGTGGGGTTTTTTTCTGAGATAGTATGGCTGACAGCTCTACTTTAAATATGTACAGCAGAGAGTACAGCCAGGGGAGACACTGCAACAATACTCAACAGCTGCAACTTGAATGGGTGTATAGAGGTCAGAACTAAAAACAAAATGGTCCCATTCTTATTATTTAGCATTTATGTAGCACAGACATCTATCACAGCGCTTTACAGAGTACATAGACCTGCTGTCCAGTGCTGAAAGCGGCTGTTCGGATTCCGAACCACGTGGTCCTGAATTCAAACAACACTAATCAGAAGATGCAGCAAAGATGTAAAAACTGCTGCCAGCACCAAGAAAGGTCGATATCAAGTACTGGTATGCTCTCCAATAAGCACTCCATGCGTCACATGCCTCTAATTTATGCTCTACATAGGGGTGGAGCCAGACCCAAGATCATTAGGGTAGGGGAGCGCTAATGGGTGAGCTGCAACTTATCGTTGAATTTTGACAAGGAAATTTAGGAGTCAGCTTATGGACTTATTAAGTATATACAGTACACCGGACTCTAATGTAAAATGACAATTCCTATACTTGCTACAGCAACAAAGTGGATAGGAAGCTGAAGCTGGACATAGACACAAACAGCAAACTTGTCTTCATGGCTGGATAGTGTACTGGTTGAGGGCTCTGCCCCTGACACAGGAGACCAGGGATTGAAACTTGGCTCTTCTTGTTCAGTAAGCCAGCACCCATTCAGTAGGAGACCTTGGGCAACACTGCTACTGCCTATAGAGCATGCCTTAGAGGCTGCAGCCATGGTGCTTTGAGTCCGCCAGGAGAAAAGCACAATATAAATGTTATTTGTCTTGTCTCTGTCATGTTTTTATGGCCATCTGTAATTTCACTTTGACAATGCATGTAAGCCACGTGACACAGGTGACTCTGCTTCTGAGACATGTTGCCCTGACCTGTCACTACACGCTGCAACATGTTGCCGTGACATGTAGTTAACAAGAATCAGGAGTGACAGTCACTAGCGTCAGCGTCACTCTTCAAAAAGGCTGACAACCGATTCTGGCAGCTAAAATCTCGCAGTAATATTAAATAAATGTGGCTGTGTCATGTCACAGCCTCTAGAAACAAGTCATGCTGGTATTTAGCTGCAGCAGAGACAGTGTGTGACATGGCCCAATGTAGCCATGCAGTCCGCCTCGCAGGCAGAAAGGAGGTGGTGCTGCGCTCACTCTCCTACTCCTTTGACATTCAGATCCTGGCACAATCTGGGCCTTGGACACCTAAAGGATTTGTTGCAGCTGCATCATGACCCCACAATCTTAGATTAGAAGGATTTATTATGTGGTCACCCCCAGAGTCCACCTCAAAATCTTTGGAGACAGAGCCAGTTCTGTCATGCTGCCGCTACACTTTGGAACTCCCTGCCACCCCCAATCAGGACAACTCCATACCTGAAAGCATTTAAGCCCAAACTGAAAAGCCACCTGTTTTGTCTTCTGGCATTTATGAACACCTGACTATTTCCTCTTTAAAACAGTCCAGCCTGCAACCTTGTATTGATCTGAGACATACAGTGGGATGCGAAAGTTTGGGCAACCCTGTTAATCGTCATGATTTTGCTTTATAAATTATTGGCTGTTACGATAAATGTCAGTTAAATAGATCATATAGGGGACACACACAGTGATATTTGAGAAGTGGAATGAAGTTTATTGGATTTACAGAAAGTGTGCAATAATTGTTTAAACAAAATGAGGCAGGTGTATACATTTGGGCACCACAAAAAAAGAAATGAAATCAATATTTAGTAGATCCTCCTTTTGTAGAAATTGCAGCCTCTAAACGCTTCCTGTAGGTTCCAATGCGAGTCTGGATTCTGGATGAAGGTATTCTGGACCATTCCTCTTTACAAAACATCTCTAGTTCATTCAAGTTTGATGGCATCCAAGCATGGACAGCTCTCTGTAACTCACACCACAGATTTTTAATTAATTATATTCAGGTCTGGGGAATGAGATGGACATTTCAAAACGTTGTACTTGTTCCTCTACATGAATGCCTTAGTGGATTTTGAGCAGTGTTTGGGGTCGTTGTCTTGTTGAAAGATCCAGCCCCGGTGCAGCTTCAGCTTTGTCACCGATTCCTGGACATTGGTCTCCAGGATTTACTGATACTGAGTGGAATCCATGCGTCCCTCAACTTTGACAAGATTCCCAGTCCCTGCACTGGCTACACAGCATGATGGAACCAACACCATATTTTACTGTAGGTAGCAGGTGTTTTTCTTAGAATGCGGTGTTTTTCCTCCATGTATAATGCCCCTTGTTATGCCCAAATAACTTAATTTTAGTTTCATCAGTCAACAGCACCTTATTTCAAAATGAAGCTGGGTTGTCCAAATGTACTTTAGCATACCTCAATCGGCGCTGTTTGTGTTGTGGGTAGAGAAAAGGCTTCCTCTGCATCAATCTTGCATACAGCATCTCCTTGTTTAAAGTGCGCTGAATGGTTGAACGATGCACAGTGACTCCATCTGCAGCAAGATGATGTTGTAGGTCTTTGGTGCTGGTCTGTGGATTGACTGACTGTTCTCATCATTCGTCACTTCTGTCTATCCAAGATTTTTCTTCATATGCCCCTTTGAGTATTATCTTGGACTGAGTCTGTGGTCTTCCATTTCCTCAATATGTTCCTAACTGTGGAAACAGATGAAATCTCTGAGACAGCTTTCTGTATCCTTTCCCTAAACCATGATGGTGAACAATCTTTGTCTTCAGGTCAATTGAGAGTTGTTTTGAGACCCCATGTTGCTACTCTTCAGAGAAAATTAAAAGAGGAGGGAAACTTACAATTGACCCCCTTAAAAACGCTTTCTCATAATTCGATTCACCTGTGTATGTAGGTCAGGGGTCACTGAGCCTACCAAGCTAATTTGAGTTCAAATAATTAGCTCTGACGGTTTTGGAATCAATAACATGACAAAAGCGCCCAAATTTATGCACCTGCCTAATTTTGTTTAAACAATTATTGCACACTTTCTGTAAATCCAATAAACTTAATATCACTTCTCAAATATCACTGTGTGTGTCTCCTACATGATATATTTAACTGACATTTTACTGAATTTACACAGGAAAATCATGGCGATTAACAAGGTTGCACAAACTTTCGCACCCCACTGTATCTATGCGCTTTTAGTCCTATACAAATGTTTTTTATTATTATTTTATGATTATTATTTAGATATATATAAAAATATATATAAATATAGAGCTGGCATCTTCCACAGCGTGTACAGAGTATACGGCCTTGTCACTAACTGTCCCTCAGAGGGGCTCACAATACAGTCCGTACCATAGTCATATGTCTATGCATGTGTCGTATAGTGTATGTATTGTAGTCTAAGGCCAGTTCCGGGGGGGAAGCCAATTAACTTAAAGAAAAACAACAAAAATCCTTGCGCTCCTATCTGGAGGATACAGTCACCCATATGCATGTGAATCTTCTTTTCTTGGAGTGATAATGTACTGTGCCGCTCCAAATGTTAAGGGCAAGGAGAATTATCTATAAGAGAAATGGAGCGCACAATAGTGCATTACCAGTGTTGGTTTTTTATTTCAAGCTTTAATGTTATAGTCACAAGATTCAAGTTTTAAAAGCGCTTCTCAGCGGTGAAGCCAACCGCTTGCTTTCCCAGGCAGGGCGGCAGCAGCGCACTGTGGCCAGCAGCGCGGGACCCGGTGATTGGGGAGAGCCGTCTCGCTGTCGGGATGGGCGTGGCTGGAGTTCAGTAGGCGTGCAGCGTCATTACGCGTTTCGGCGCTCTGCGCCTTCGTCAGATGACGCTTGCACGCAATACGGAGGGTTTTTAAGTCCCCTCCATAGGTTGTCATGGTACCAATCACCGGGTCCCGCGCTGCTGGCCACAGTGCGCTGCTGCCGCCCTGCCTGGGAAAGTAAGCGGTTGGCTTCACCGCTGAGAAGCGCTTTTAAAACTTGAATCTTGTGAGTATAACATTAAAGCTTGAAATAAAAAAACAACACTGGTAATGCACTATTGTGCGCTCCATTTCTCTTATAGATTACTTAAAGAAAACCTGAACTGAAAATTAAAAGTCGAAATAAGCATACACAAGTCATACTTACCTTCCATGTAGTCTACTCCTCAGTGTCTTTCTCCTGTCCCGAGTCCTATTTGTTCACTGTGATCAAGGGAATTTTCCGTCCTCCATTTTGAAAATGACCATTACCCATAACAGCTTTCTGGTCAGCACACAGTTAAACTGTAACATCGCCCACTTGAGCCATAGGGAAACATGGACATTACCAGGGTCATCAGTTTTCCTCTCAGCTATAACTGACAGCAACTGATATTTTACTGACAGCAACTGATATATTTCAGTTCTGACAAAATGTTGTCAGAACTGGAAGGGATTATTGTCAGAAGAAAATGGTGAGCTTCTGAGAGGAACTGATGGCAAGGTAACTATGTAATGTTCATTTGAAGTTACCTCAAGTGTTTATTTTAAAATTTTTTACTCAGTACAGGTTCTCTTTAACTGTATGTTTTTGGGGGCGTGGGAGGAAACCAGAGTACCTGGAGAAAACCCACACAGACACAGGGACAACATACAAACTCCTTGCAGATGTTGACCTGGCTGGGAATTGAACTGGGGACCCAGCGCAGCAAGGCAAGAGCGCTAACCACTACGCCACACCATACTGCCCCATTTTATTATTACTTACTAGCCACAAAGTCCGTTTAATAATGGCTAGAGAGGTGCTCAGTGCCTAATTTAGGCACCGGAACTCAAATTAGACAAAAACAAGATCATTTGGCTGCCAGCAATAGCTGGTGCCCGAATTACATAAAAGGAGCAAAAGGACCTTCAGCAGGTGCAGGGGAGCCATCTTTCAGCTTCACCCTGCCGCAAAATTTGGCCATGGTGATATTAAAAATGTACCAGGACAAAATGCAATGGAGGAAACGGAAAGTAAAGCTACTCGATGATGCAAAATTCAAGATTGAAAAACTAAGCATGCCTAGGTTAAGGGCAAAGTATGGAATGCCAAGAATTTCAATCTTCATAAATTATGAATACTAATGTGCAAAGCATAACTGACTTGAAATGTAATTTTGCATTGAGCTACCGCATATTAGATGAAAGCTAAATCTAGGATTGCAGTGACCATTATTTCAGTATCAAACAGAAACAGCTACAGACAGGCACCATATGCACTTAGTGTTCTCCCCAGGCCCTTTTAGCTGGATGCTCCACTCGGCTAGTTTTGGTGAGCACCCAGCTGTCATCAGCTCACCACCTCCTCTGCTGTAAACAGTTGCACACAGAACCACCAGCCCTGCATTCTCTCATCTCGCCCCACCCGGCTACTATTTCATGCCACCCGGCTGGAAAAAATTTCTGGGGAGAACAATGCTCAAAGACAAAGCCAATATTTAAGCTGTACCGGAATTTAATGCAGAAATAAGGAGGTCAGCTCATCTATAGCCTAAGCAGCTTTAATGCTGGGAATGCACTACGAGTTTTTTCGGCAGATCTACTTTACAAACGATTTTCTGATTGATTTCCATTCACTTCTATGAGAAAATTGATCAGAAACAACTGAAATCAGATCAGACCTGTTGGAAATTATCTATTGAGCCATCTATCTGCCGGAAAAAAACTCATGGTGTATCCCCGGTATAAAAGTCAATAAAAGTCCAGGTGGCGAGATTTGGCAGCAGGGATTTGTGTCAGGCTACCAAAAAGTGTGTTTTGTCACCTGACAGTGTCAAGCAATCAGCTGTGGCCTGAAATCAATGACTAAGCTACTAATTAGCAGCAGCTAAAGCTCTGTATACACAGGTTGGTTTACCATCATTGAAAAATGAGCGATCCTCAATGGTCTGCGATAAATTATTATTATTTATAAAGCGCCAACATATTAAATGAATGACGCTGGAATTCAACGATGGCACAATGGTGGTCAAACGATCCGATTGTTTGCTTAAAATGGACCTGAACTCAGAACTCCTCTCTGCTCTAAAAGATACACAACATATTAACCTTTAAAACAAAAAAACATGTATATGTTACAGCTGATTCAAATCCTAAAATACATTTGCACACACAGTTTCTACTTCCTGATTCATGGAAGCAGATATATTGCTTACAGCCTGTGCTTTCAAATGGGCTTATCTGCCATAGGCAGTCATGTGACACAGGGGAGGATCAAATTACAACTAGTGATTAGACACAGATGAGGGGAATTAAACAGGCTAAACTCTCTAAATACATTCAGGGTGCATTTCTCTGTTTTCCTTATGTCCTGTGCAAGAGTTCAGGCCTACTATACCAGCGAAAATGAGGACCCAGAAGTGTGGAAGAGAGATAGTTTGTTATTTAACAAATGACTAACACCGACTACTGTCCAAACCGATCCATTAATACGGATCGGTTTACATGGACGATAATTGCTTTCTTTTACACGATTTTCAGCGAATCCTTTGTTTGCTTCGGACAATGGTGGTCAAGCTTGTGTATGGAGCTTTCGGCTTGGAGGCAAAGCTTTCACAGACCAATGACCGTAGGATCAGTGGCTTTGCTCCACTGCAAACTCTGCATGGCAAGGAGGGAATGTACTCTCCAGCGCAAGCTCTGTACAGGGAAGACAGCACCCTCCTATGCACGTTTCACACCGTGAGAAGGAAAATCATGCACCAAAAGAGCACTGCATGAGGAGAGAAAGCACACTGAAGCCTCATAGCCACACATGTGCAGAATGCTCCCAGTCACGGGAGTGTAATCAAGGAAGTGCGCAGCCAGGCCAGCGCATGTGCAGTACTGTGCAGCTCAAGTGACTCAGCTACTGCAAAGTGCTGAACAGCTGAGCGAGG